>NC_141913.1:5000000-5625000 GCF_057802395.1 Ceratotherium simum simum
TAACTGAAAGGGTGGGCCAAGTCAGTGCTTAGGATATCCCTTTTCTTTCTGAAGTCTGTCTTTGCTCACTATCTTAGTATTTCCTGACCATGGGAGGATGAGTGGTCTTGGGCTAATGGCTAAGTATACAGGTGCTTCCTGCCTTCTCCTTTTAGAGAATGATATACCGGTTCAATCCGGACAATTCAGCACTTCAGTACTATCCTTAGAGATTTAGGGAAGAAACACATGTACAGAACATACACATATGTCCATGGGTTATTTTAAACTGGGTTGTTTTGTTTTTAAAGAATGCATAGGAATCTTTTTGGACTAATTAGAATCTTTCCCTAGAAGGGTTAGGATTTTTTTAAGGGAATTATAATTATAAACCATCACCTAAAGACAAAAGGAGGCTGTTTGAGATGCATGAAACTTTCTTTGCATTTGTCCCTAGGCCACCAGGCTTCAATCTTCAGCCTGACTGAAAAGCCTGCAGCTGGCTCCAGAGCCAGAAGGGTCTTTACGCCCTGTTCAGACGTTTATTTAAGGCTTAAAGACAAGAGCCTGGACTCTTCATTTTTCCATTTTGAAGGTTCTTTCCTGATACACGTAGTTCAGATATTTATCTAATATCCACTGCTAGTATCTGAACCTCTAACTATGCCGAGGTCACTGGAGGAAGGCAGGCAGAGGAAGGCTGGTACAAAAGTCCAAGTAAGGCCTTGAGAACACAGAGATCTTCTGTTGGCCCAGGAGGGTACAGACCACGTGTGACTTAAGTTGGCTAAGGATGAAGCCAAGGGTACAGGATATACACGCACCCCTCTACACACACACACACACTCTCTCTCTCTCTCTCTCTCTCTCTCTCGGGGATTTAATCCCAGGCCTATTCAAGTTTATATACCCAAATTGGGTTCTATTATATTCCATCACAACACATTTGTCTTTTTTCTTGAAGGAAAAGGAATGTCTCATGTTTATTCATTAAGATTTTTCTATCTGTTCAGGGCCCAGTGTGTGCTAGTATCTCTAGCAATAGATACAGCAATAAACATGTAAACAAGTAAAAAATTAACAAGCTAAATATCTCAGAGTAATAAATGCTATTCAAAGAACTAAAATAGAGTGATGTGGTTGTAGCGACAGGGTGGCTATTTTAGATTCTGAGGTGAGGGAGAACCTCTCTGTGGAGGTGACGTTTAAGCTAAGACTTGAATCTCACGAAGTCACCAGCCATGTGAAAATCCTAGGCAAGAGCATGCCAGGCAGAGGGAAGAGCTGGTTAAAGGCTCCATGGTGTGTTCAGAAAGAAGGCATGTGTCTCCAGACCCACTTCTTCCACCAGTGATCTTCCTCCTCGTCAGCTGATAACCCTCTTCCTACTACACTGAGAGAAGAGGGGCAAGCTCTGGTCAGTGCATCAGCCCCACCTACCTAAAGCCCACCCGTGGAACAGACACTTGGGTCCCCCTCCTGTGACTGTGGATGAGCTGCACGTGCTGGGACACCAGGAAAAAGGATGGCCCCAGCCATCCTTCCTTCTCCCCTGAATCATCGCATGCTCCCTTTCTCCTGGATCACTCCATCAAGAAACAAACATGCCGCACCATCTCACCTTAGAAAAACACACCCCTTCCAACCCACATTTGCCTCTCAAAGAGAAACTCTCCAAAACTTGGCTAGATGCACGGCGCCACTTCCCCTACACTTAATTTCTCTTGAACCCGCTCTAATAGGACTTTGATTGCCAACCACTCCACCCAGAGACGGGTACAACGTGATCTGTTTCACAAAGTGATTCCCAGGGAGACCAGAGCTAGGAGTTATTGCTGTGGTTGAGGAGGGGGAGCTGCTGAAGCTGAAGGAGGTTGGTGTCTTTGTAGTATGTCTTAGAGGTCAAGTCAGCAGGACTAGTTGGTAAATTTGATGTGGAGGGAGGAGGGATAGAGGAGAACCAAAGATAGTTCCTATATTTTTGTTTTTATTGATGAGGTGGGGACAATCAGGAGTGGAGCAGATTGGGAAATTCATTTCTGAGATGCTTTCAGGCGTTCTTGGTGGAAGTGTCATGGGGACAGCTAGTATAGGAATCTGGAGTGCTGGAGAGAGGTGGGAAATAGAGAACTATTTGAGGATCACGGGCATATGGATGGTTTTAAAAGTTGGGGGTCTAATGAGATTACCTGGAGAAAATACAGAGGTTGCCACCTCTCAGGTGCTACCACACCCTGGGAGCAGTCCAGCTCCCCAACCTTAGCCTCATCTCTTTGCCTAGAAGCATCACAGGCAGGAAACTACGTGGAGAACCAGAGTCCACAGGCTCTCTTTGCCTTAGAACGTGCTGTTCCCACCCCACGGGATCTCTGCCCCAGCTGCGGCTCCACCTCCCCCAGCAGAGTTACTGCAGCGGCTGCCCCAGCGAAGCTGCTGTTTTGGCACTCACACACCATCCACACACGAATGATTGGCTCGTGGGGCATCTGTTGCTGAATACCCCCTCACAACAGGTGAGCACATTAATAATCCTTGAGGAAGGAAGTCTGGCCAAAACCTTCAATCGCAGTACTCGAAAAAGGACATAGAGAGAACACAGCAAAAGCTGCCTGGGTCACAGTCAAGAAACACACGCGTAACTTTCATAATAAATGACTCATTATTCAATTAAGATTTGCTATGGATGTAGATTAAATCAAACAGAAATCTCTGGTCAAGAACCTCTGTGAGATTAGACAAATGCATTTCCCTGACCTCTCTTAGGCGGGACTGGGGCCCTGGTGATTTTTATAAACATTCCACTGTACTTGAGGTTTTCAGCATTTTTGTACCAGAATCCCTGGGGCCCTCAGTTGGAAATGCTTTCTAAACCTGACAAGCTGAGAGAGAGCCGAATGTAAGATGGGGTTCGCCTCTGTGAGCCCCTCTGTCCAGGCTGGGGCCAGAACTGCCATGAGTCACGTCAGGCTGGCTTATGAACAGGCAGGCTCTCTCTCCCTCAATGACTCATCTGGTGAAGCATAAACACCGACGCTCTGGGAGAGCCTCGATGCACTCTAACATATTTACTGACAAGCAGCCTTGTTGCTGGAGTTGTGTACTGGAACACAACTCAAAGCTGGCCTGGAAGCTAAGGAGGAGGAGTTGTAAATAAAGACTGAATTCCCCTGGTTTCTGAGCTATCTCAGAAATTAAAGACAAAGAGAACCCTCACAGTTTAAAAACAAACAAACAAACAAAATATTACACGTTATTACTGTCCATGTCAAAATCTAACACTTATTTGAAAAAACCTAAGTCCTTTAACTCGCCTTCTTTACACGTTCCTGACTTCAAATGCACCAACAGGTACTCTGGTAGCATCTCTCATCTCACGTGAGGAGCTCCAAGTGCTCCAGAATCATCTGTGTGCCAGGTCCTACTCTTCTGTGAACCTGCATCAGGCCGAAAGGCAAAGCAGCCTCCGCATCTCTTCCCACACCTGCCTCTCCCCCTTCGGATCCATCCGTTAGTCACACTATTAGCAGTTTGCACTCAATTCTGGACAGGGAAGACACAATAAATTACTTTTGGTACAACACTAACATCCATTTTTCTTTACCCGAAGCACTAAAAGATTCAACCTGGCTTGGAAGAAATCCTAAGGATCACCTAGGAATCTTTAAGAGGACAGATTACCAAGCTCCACCTCAAACCTCCTACATCAGAAATTCTAGGAGTGAATCCTGGGAATCTGTATGATTAAAGAGCCGCCCTGGGTTACTTTGAAGCAGCCAGCCCAGAACCCATGCACTGGTTGACATCCGTAACCACTGACAACTAATTCTACGTTCAGCTGACTAGGCAAAATTTGAAATATTTTGTTTGAATCATATCCTAGGCAGATTCCCTTAATTGGAAAATATATTGAAGTAATTCATCTGTAGACCCTCCTTCAGGTTTCAGCCAAACTTTAGACAGAGCTTTTCATGCACTGAATCCATTTTCTTCTTCTTCGTGGTTAAAACCTAGCTATTAAAAACATTTTGATGGGAGTGTATCAGAGTCACAAATAATGAGCCAAAAGATCTGGGAGGCAGAGGGAGCATTTTTCTCAAGTGTCACGAGTTGTTTATTCATTGTTTATTATTAAAAGTTAACAATTTATCTTAACAGAATGGGTTCATCTCAACAGAAGAGCCCAAGGAAGGAAGAGGCCAGTGTTGTGAGTCACAGCTGAGGATAAACGCAGTCCACAGTGCTGCCCCGGGAGGCAGGCAGGCAGCGGGGGAGGGACTTGTTTGTATGGAGTCATGTATGTTATGCAAACCTAACGTTATAGCATTGTACAGACACAGCAAACGCTGTATTCTGTTGCTACACTTGTTTTAGGAAGATTATTTTTCCAAAATTATAAGAGCAGTTTAAATAGTCCCCTGTTTCATTTGGAAAAGGGAGGATATAGATAGATGTATGTTTTCGACCACCTTCTACAGAGTAATGAAAGTTTAATAAAGGACAGGTAAAGAAAGACAAACTGAACTGGCAGACAGCGACTAGTTGGTTAGCGGTTTTTAGCCAGGACAGCAGGGTCTGTGGAGCTTTAGAAAAAACAGTCCCAGGACCACCACACACATTCCCCTGCCTGCCAGAGATTCTGATTTAATAAGTCTGGGATGGGCCTTGCAATAGAACCTTTAAAAACTTCCCAGGTCAAATCACCAATTTAGAGATTACAACAGCCTTTGAGAATTATCTGAACATCATTTGAAAGAGAAATGAACAACAATGGAGATTAGCCAAATTGGATTGCCCACTTATTTTAAAGGTTTTTTTCTTTAAGATTTATTTTTAAAAATCACTTAATAGAACACCATAAAACCAAATGAGCATTAACACACACACACACACACCTCTATATCTACTCAGTTTGTCTTTGGTTACGGAGCCTGGGCTCTGCTCTGTGCACTGGGCCAGGTCCAGGGTGGGATACAAATGTGGATCTGCCATGGGACCCCAGAGGTCTGCAGTCACTCAGAGGAAATAACCCAGGTATATATAGCTGTCTATAAAATGAGAATATAAGAGCTGAAGAACATTGAGAGGAAAAAGGGGTTGCATCTGACTACAGGGATTTGGAATGCCCTATTCCAGTTATTCCCAAAGCAAATGAGCTGGAAAAAAGGACAAAGGTCATGGAAAGCAAAGCCAGAAAATAAAACATGATCTTTGTTAGATAGTAGTTTTGACCATCCTGGCACATAGTAGGTGTTGAATAAATAAGCATGCCTCTAGATCAGCACGCATCCTCCTCTGCAGTCACAGCAAGATTAGTCAAGGCAGACGGGTGGGTTGCCCTGGCCCAGCTAAGTCCTCTGACAGCTTGGGGAGAAGCAGGTCTGCTGACAAGCCTGGCCCAGGGCTGACCCTCATGCCTTCTTACTCTAGTTTCATACCTTGGATTGCCCTGTGCAAGCCTCCATATTAATCATGCTCATTCAGTTAACTCAATAAGTACCTGAGTATTACTATGTGTACAATCTTAAGTTACCTTGCTAACTTAAGATTTGCTGCAACAGAGAAGACAGGTGTGATACTTTCCCTCATGGATCTTCTAGTCTACTGAGGGAGACAGACAGTAAATATGGAAACGAAGCCTAATTATAGAACAGAATAATTACAGGTTGTGCTAAACGTTGTGAACACACAGAGCAGGCACCGTGAGAGAGAGACTCTGGGAGGCTCAATTTGGGAAGGTGGTAGTGAAGGCCTTGTGGGAAGGACGCGACCTGATGATGGAGGATGAATCAGCCATGCAGTAAGTGGGGAGTGAACGGCAGGGCAGAAGGAAAAGCCTGTCAGTTCCGGGCACAGAGGGAGTGAGAAGGAGTAAAGGTGAGGATGGAAAGGCAGGAAGTGGCCAGACTCTGCAGAGCCATGGCTGTCAGGGTTAGGAGCTTGAATTTATTCTTGTTTAATGGGAATCCAATGAAGTGTTTTATCTAGGGAAGGGGCATAATTTGATTGATAATTTTACAAGAATAATCCAGACTCAGTGTACGGTATCAGTGGGTTAGGGTAAGAACTGAAGGTGGAAGGGGGAGACTTATTTCAGGGTCTAGCTGAGAGGCGGTGGTTTCTAGGATGAGGATTGTGGCGGTGGAGATGGAGAAAAGTAGACTGATTTCAGACAAAATGTGAAGGTAGCACCCACAGGACTTGCTGATGGTAATGGAGAAGTGGTCCAGAGACCAAGGGTTATACCGGGTTCTTGGCTCCAGCCACCGGTGGAGAGCGTGCCTCTTAACTTGGACGGGAGTCAAGACGAAGGCTGGGGAGGTAGAGGTGGGAGCTGTGTCTCCTGTCCCCAAACACATAGCCAACATTTTGAAAGGCACATGGCAAACTGCTTAACATTAAGTTGGTGACAACTCCATGTCAGGGGTATCTAGTTGAAAGAAGGATGGAAGGCACGACCGCCCTCAGAGGAGTGACGTGCACTCCTGTGGGTGATGCAGACCCTCAGGAGTTGGAGCAGGTGGCAGTGGTGGCACTCTGTGCCTCTCACTTCAGCACGTACCTGACTATTCTACCCCCCACTGAAGGGACATGGGCTCTGCCATTCCCCCCAACAAGCTTCCCATGTGGGCGTTTTGTTGTTATTTGCAGTTCAAATGCCGGAAATTGCCTATCAAGTATTCCAAGGACAGAACAAAACGTTCTGAGAATTTCTAAAAACATGATCCAGAAATATTGTTAAAAGTACAAGTCTACTTTGGAGCTTTGATTCTTTTAAAAAAGCAGAGAAGTGGTACACACTGTGAAGTGTTGTTAAGTGAATTAAGAAGTAGGTGAGATAGAAATGAAGATGTAATTTGTAATAGTTTCATTTTTAATAGTTTAAAGATATTTGAGCTGACTTCCTAACTGCTCATTCTTTAAGTTATTTTTACTATCAGTCACATATTCAAATCCAGTCTAGGCAAAGTTCAGTTAGTTAACACACTGCCAATAACAAGGTCCCTGCCTTTCTAGGTGATGATGACACCTCTGAGTGACTGTCACAGCTGCTCCCCACATGTGTTTTTACCAGAGGAAAGGATGAGTGGGAGTCCATGCTCTTGCCTCCTCACACTGCAATACTGAAGCCTACGTGAAGCTTCCTTGAAGACGACAGGCTAATGATTTCCTCCAATGAAAAATTTTCTTTATCTAAACTAACGGCATCCAAAATCACTTGAATTAAAAGCTGTGCTCAAATTGTGAATGTGTTTAACCCAGAGAAGGCAGACCAAGTAAGCTGCATTTTGAGGGACATGTGACCGTAAGTTCTTGCCCAGTTTCTGAGAGTGACCTTGAGAGGCAGCAAAAGTTATGAAGGGCAAGGTTTGCAGGGCCGCTGGGCAGCTTCTTCCCACTCTAAACGGCTCCGTGTTTCAGCGGGTCATGTCTGTGTGCCTGAAAAAACAAGATCTAGAAAATGTAAAGCAGGTAACTGCGGACTAAATCTTGGGTGAGAACTGAGCAAATGGTGGATGCCTAATTAGAAGGCGACAGTCAAAAGAAGGATTTCTTCCATTCTTTGTTTCTTCCTCTTTTAAAAAAATAGTAACTTGACTCTCAAAGCTGAAACCTGAAGCACAGCCCAGTTGGTCACTTTATGGACCAGCATGCAGATGCCACAGCAACCTAACGGACGGTAGAGATTAGAAAGGAGGGTGCAGGTTTTGAAGTTCAGAATGAATTTCCAAATAACATTAGCAGGACCTAAATGTTGCATCACTGAATTTTTAACACACGGGTGATGACTTATACTGGAATATTCTTTTTACCCTTCATATTTGATTTGTCAGACTCTTTAGAAGATGCCTCTTTAAGTAGACCAAGTCATGACTAAAATTCTTATTTGAATAAACATTTAATTTATCATAAATTTGGTTTAATATACATATTAATAATGTATTTTTTTAAGATTTAAGAATAGGAATCTTTCTCCCACTTATGATTTGTAGATCTGCTTCTGAATTAAAATTAACAAAAAAACAAGACGACAGATGTGTCCGTTGGAAAAGAACCTTTTACAGTCCTTGAGGAGTTGGTCGCTCTCCGGGAAATGCGAGTGCAGCAGACGCTCCCGCGGCCTGCTGGTCTCCACGCCCAGGGAGTTTGAGGGGAGTCCTTGGATTCGTGATGCTCTTTAAAACAGCAAACTTGAGCCTCATTATTGAGTCGATGAAGATTAGGGAAGACTGAGTCTTCCCCAGGGATTAGTTGCTACTTTAAAACCAGGCTGGACTGGAAAAGGAATTCTCCCAGGCACCAGCGAATTAATCCTGCCGTTTCCGCACTGAGATAAATGAACAACGAAACAATGCCAGCACACACTCTTCTTTCAAAGGATCCTCAGAAACCAAACAATCTAGAGAGCAAACGCCAAGATTTATAAGCAGCAGGAAGTACGCTGGGTCCTTCAAAAATAAAATAAATTCCCCTGTTTCTCTTGGCCATGTACTCCTATTCTTTTCAGACTCAAGCCAGATTGTTCGCATGTGAGAAATATTTCCTTGCGGATGCATCTCAGAAGATTCACACCCCAGCCTGCTCCTCGTGGGCTGCCTGGTGGGCAGGAATGTGCTAAGAGAATGGATATGAATATCTAAATTAGGCCAAAACAAATTTAACTGAGAGGAAAATCAAACTCATAATATGATGTTTAGTATTTTCAAAGCCCCAAATAAATAATGTTTAGAGTATCTACCCCTCATATTGTTATCATTAAATAATGAGATTAATAATATATGGGGCACAGATATTTAAATGAATTTCAAGTGGGAGAGAGGTACCATAAATCGGTCTTTGAGAGTTGAGTGAAGTCAGGAAGAAAACACGATTTCAGAAGTAATCCATGTGACAGCTTTGTGTCTCTTCACCAGATGTGTGACCCTAACCATAACCTAACATCCATTACCTTCTGTCAGTCAACGTAGGCTTCCTAGTCCTTGGAGATAGAAGTTCTTTTTATAAGAAGCTTTGTAATTCATTCGTGGTTGTCTGTTACGAATGGCACAGAAGGGATTCTCTTACTGAGTGAGTCCACCTCTAACATACTGTCATTCTGTCATTCTAAGAGGACCCGCAATTTGAAATTGCTCTATTGCCTCTCAAATTGGAGAAGACAACATGAGAAGAGCAAGTAGCATTTTCCTAAGCAACCCAATTGAGCAGGCACTGTGCCTGGGGTTTTTATTTGGCATTTCATTTAGTTCTCACAACTCTGTGATGTGGGGTTCTTATTATCTCCACTTTGCAGAAGAAGAAAGAGAATAAACACTTTTCTCACCGTCACACAGCCACTATTAGGTGGCTCCCAACTCTGACTTCAGAGTCCACCTAATTTGTGAGAAATATCCTTTACCCTCCATCTGTAATATGAAGATAATTGTAAAACAATCTTGCCTCTATAAAAAATAATAATGAAAAATCCTAAGTCTGGAGAGCTTGAGTTAATAGGTCTACTTTCACTGAACTTGGACAACTTATGGTAAGGATTATTTAAGCCAGATTATTTTCAAGGATGTAAATATTATAAAATAAAATTCAAATGTTAAAAATGCATATTAAAATTTTTAATTTTCTGTCTTAAAATTGTAAGTCAACAAGAAGCAAAAAGCACTTTCATAGTTTTATCTGCTTTGGGGCACTAAGAAGTGTGGTACAGTGTGTAGACTTGGATGCATGATGTGGTTAGTGACTAACCTGATAGAATTATTTTTAACACCAAGTACCTTTTTAATGTTTGCCTTAAAAATTGCAGAAAATTGATATGCAATGTGACTGCAACTTTTACCCATAAGGATTTTAGGCAATAATATCATTTCTAGTTTGTACAGAAGTATTAAATTATATCCTCTCTTTCTTTGTTGTTTTGTTTTTAATAAGTATACACGGCAATTTGCTGCTTATTTGTGAAGCACACAACTCATGTGCCATAACCGAGAATTTTCTTCCTTTGATGCCTTTGTGGTTACCAGTCTTAATATAAGTAATTTCAATCAACTTCAGTTTTAAAAGTATAATTTCTTGCCAAAGCTTACGAATAAAGACATTTGGTAGTTGTGTCTTGTGTCACATGTCCAAATTAAGTCTTTTTAGTAACTTTTTTCTTTGTAAATGTCACCTTTAAATTACCAAATCAATTACTTTTTAAATCGATGTCACCTAAACTCACATAAGAAAGTAAAGTTATTAGAACATAGCAGTGTTCTGAATCAGGTCGGGGGACAGGCTCCCATACAATGCTACTCGCTCTCCCCATACACCAAGGAGTGAAGTCTGACATGGTCCCTGATCCAACAGCTACTCCTGAAACCCTTCCCAACAGAAAACACAGCTAAAAATTAACATACATTTTACTCATTATTTTTACCTTTTTTTAATTCTTACACTTTTCCAAATGTATATATTTTTTTTCTCTTAAGTGTTTTAAAATAACTTGATCAAAGCATGCTGAGTTAACACAACTCCACTCTGAAGTGCACAGACCAGAAAGCTTCCCTTCAAGATAGAATTAATTTTTTTCTCCTAAAACTACCTGGTGTTACTTGTTCTCTAAATATTTTGCAATAACTAAGGTATCTAGACCAATGGACCATAATACTATGAATTGAAAAAGTTAACCATCTGAGATGATATTAGATAACAGTTTGGGACAGTGAAAAGAACACTGGGTCAAGTCCTGGCCCTTGGGGGCTGAATGTCTCACGGAGGGCAGCACTCACGTTCCCTGAACGTGTGTTCTCACGGCCAAGGTGTGGCTGAGAATGCCTGCCCATCAGGACTATACAAGGGGGCTGTGCAAAGTCACTGTTACCATTTAAGCCAAGCATGGTAAAGCATAAAGCGCTATGCATACTTAATTATTACTATTACACTTCCACAAGCTATTAAGTGTCCAGGCCCTCAGAAATCAAAGAAGGAAGATGCATGAAGTTTGATTTACCAATTCTTCATTTTCAAACTCCGGGTTACACTGTGCTGCTTCTTCTGTCACTGGTTTCTGAACAATGTTCCTACAGACGAGCCAGATGGTCAGACTAGCAATGAACATCCCGATATCAGGTACAAACACTCTGATCCCATTGCCAGCGTCGGCTCCCTTTAAGCTACAAGGGAAAAGAGAGGGGGAGGAAATTTAGTTGTTTTTATATTTTTGTGGTTAAACTGTCTTAAAGTATGTTTGAAGCTTCTTAATCATTTAAAATAAGGGATGCTCAGTTTCTGCCTGGATGGGTGCTAGAAAGCTTTGCATTGACCTCAGAGTCTTATGGAATCTACTAAGAATAAGGAAGGTTCCAGGGTTTCACTGGAGTTTCTGAAATATTATGAGGAATCCTAAACCAATTCTCACTCCTAAAACATGCTAATGAACTATATTGTTATTAAGTAAATCACATGTCCCACAGATACAGGCGTCTGCAAACTAGCTGAAGCAGTTAAAAACTAGACATGTACTAGCAGCTAGGAGATATTTTACCAGATGTAAATCAAAGCTGGAAGGGAAAAATAGAGACAATGTTAAAGTAATCCTTAAACCCAGGGCCTCCTCATTATTTTGAGTACTTGGTTGATTTTGTTTTCCCTACTGTTCAAGAAAGGTATATCTAGTATGTCTCTTCCTCTAATCTTGGAGAATTAACAGTGAACTTAGAAGTAGATTTGGGTTCAAGGGCAAGTATGACTGCCTCACTGCATTCCACTGGAGGAATTCTCCGAGTTAAGTGATCTTCCTCTGTGCCAAAGAGATAAGACTATTTGCCTTCTTTATCTCATTTGAGTCAAATGAAAGTGAGTCAATGTTTACCAGAGATAAAACTTGTTTAGGGATAGGAAGCAAAAGACAGGAATATATATCATGTAAAGATACATTTTTTTCATATATACTTTATGTGATTAAATACATACTGTAATCATTTATATTGTATGTATTATATATTTTGGTAAAAACATAAAAACATCATAAATAGCAAGACCCCCATCACCTAGAAATAATCATTGTTAACATTTTGGTAAATTTTAAAAAATTATTAATAATATCTACCACTTACTGAGCAATTGCTTTCTGCTAAGAGCTGGGCACATATTATTTAATCCAACCAACCCCATATAGAGTTAGGCATTATTATTTATCCTCCTTTTACATATGAAAAACTACGGCCTCAAAAGATAAACTTACTTCCCTAGAGTCACAGAGATAGAGTGAGAACAGAATTATACTCAAGCTCTTGTTAAGTCCAAATTTTATGCTCTCAACCACTGTGTTCTCACAGGTGTATCCACATGGCCTTCCCTTAGATCTTCCTTTTCTGCATAAATTGCATATTTAGAGTTAATAAAACTAAGCTCATTCTTTACCTATTGTTTTGAAACTGATTTGATCATTTAATATATCACTAACATTTCTACAACCCATTGATGATTTTTAAACATTACGATGCTCATGGTCAGACAGTCCACTACTACTGTACACTTAGAATATTTCCACTTATTTGTTACTATAATATACATAAAAGTTAAATCTTAATTAAGTAAAGAGTCTTCTAATCTAGGATCTTATAGGAAAAATTCCTCAGACCAGTCTAATTGGCTTTTTAAAACAATGGTCTGGAAGAGGCCATGCCCTGCATAAGCTTCACTTTTACACATGGCTCTAAAATTTTCTGAACAGAGAAACATGAAAGTGATGAGAGATCCCCTTACCTCCATAAATAAAACAAACATGGTTGTGTGAGAGGTTTCAAAAAATGGCAAATTTCTTTCATTTGGAGTGAGACTAAGAGCATTCAATCAAGAAAACTTCATACAAACTAAATTTATAATAATGAAATCTGATGATTGATTTTACCATAGGAAGAATGTAGAGATTTGTTGTACACTTTTTAAGTATGGCTAATGTGATCAAACAGCGCAACGAGAATTAACATTGTTAGAATGAGAAGGAAAGGGGGATCAAGGAGGGAGACCAGAAAACAACAGCCAGGCTTGGTGGGTGCTTCCTGTGTGGGGCTGAGGTCAGGAGAGCCAGCCGGTCCTCCTCGGGTGGATTTTGGGGAAAGGATTATTATAGCTCCTTCAGGAAAACAGATTGACTATGCATTTTATGAAAAACACCAAGCAAGCGGAGTTGAGGGAAAGAGTTCTTAAAGGAAGGGAGCCAGAGCTCCAGCTGTGGCCTCAGCTGCTTCTTGCACCACAACAGAGACTCAAGAAAGCAGAGCAGAGCCTTTCCCGCCTGTGGACTGCATTAAGTTCTCAATTTGCAAAGAGTCGCTTTGACGCAACAGTCTCGCCTTTGTGCTTCCTGGTTCCAAAAGAGACATTTCATAGCATACCTATATTAACGGAGTAAATGAATGCAGTTTGCAAAAGCAGTCACTCCACCCAATAGAATTCAGCTACTGGATCCAGCCTTGGGCTGCGATCCGATTTAGAATGGAATCCTTCAGCCACAGAGGTGCAAACCTATAACTACTACTCTTGGCTTGCTGAGTTAACAAAGCAGTGCATTCATAATACTGCCCTGGCAGAAACAATGAGACTTTGGAAGAATATAATGAAGAGTATGTTTGATGAACACATCATAGTCTAATTGATATGTCACTTAGGGACCATCTTATTGATGAAGCTTCGTTCTTCATTGTTTAGACCAGTGTCTACTAAAGGACATTAACCAGAATGCTAGTCTTCAGAAACGCCGTGAATTAAAACAAAACAAGACAAAACAAAAGAAAAAAAGTCTCTAGTCAAACAAGTGTTAGAAAACCACAATGCATATTACTGTTGTAAACGACTTGAGAAGTTCTATAGTAAAACAATAAATTTGAGTTTATTTAAAATTCTGTTTCCCAAATTTATTTGACCACAAGCCATTCTTAAACATTTTATTTAACATCTAATACATTCTGCTGAGCCAGAGCTCATGGTACAGTTTTAGGAAATGCTGTGTGGCTGCTCATTGGTCTAGATTGTTTTTTTTTTCCTGAGGAAGATTGGCCATGAGCTAACATCTGTTGCCAATCTTCCTCTTCTTCTTCTTTTTTCTCCCCAAAGCCCCAGCACATAGTTGTGTATCATGGTTGTAGAGTTGTAGCTCTTCTATGTGGGATGCCACCTCAGCATGGCTTGATGAGCAGTGAGTAGGTCCACTCCCAGGATCCGAACTGGCAAACCCCGGCCCGCCGAAGCAGAACGCACGAACTTAACTGCTATGCCACCAGGCTGGCCCCCGTCTAGATTTTTGGTGGAAATAAATGGATAATTCTGAAACTATACTAAAGTGTGGCTAATTCCTATAAATTTGGTTTTCAATAGGCCTCTAATAATTTTAGAAGTCAGTGACATCTCATTCTATTCCCTCATCCAATCACCCAACTATCCACTCATTCACTCAGTAAGTCATTGCAATTATGGAGATGGAAGAGAACTAGAAATAATCTAATCTACCTCCTCATCTTACAAACCAACCAGGGGAAAAGCTAAAGGGATGGCTCAACTGCACAGTTAGGGACAGAGCACCTTCTGCTCAGAGCTGTCTTCTGAGTACAGCCAACACTCACTGCACCTGTCCCCACCTCACCCATCTTCTACCTACTGCAACAGGTTTCCTTGCCCACACTGCTCAGAAAATGCCCTGTTAGGGGTCACCAGTTATCTCCTAAAAGTAGGGACTCATTCTAATTCTCATCATACTCCACCTTTGTGCTGCATGTAACAAACAAGATCAACCCCTTCTGCTCTCAAATCTACCCTCCTTGGTTTTCTTACCTCTCTCTTCCAGTTCTTTTCCTACCTAAGAGTATCCCTGAAAATTCACATTGCTGGGAAATCCCCCTAAGAAATACTGGGCTGGATTGTACCTACCAGACTCTTCTCCACCTCCTCCATGATGAGTCTGCAAGGTTCTGCTCTTCACTTATTTTTCTTCTAACTCTACATGGTAAACCTGAATGATATATCCATCTCCAAGACTCCAATCAGCACCTATCTGATGACTTACAAATCTACATATCCAGTGCAAGTGTGTGCCCCGAGACACAGTAGTAGATATGTGTCTGCTACTGGATTTTCCTACTAGATATCTTCACTTCAGTATTTCATAGCTTTTCAAAACTAAATGTTGCCTTTATTCCAAAATGTGCTCTTCATCCTATATTCCTAACCTTGAAAAATGATGTTGTCATCAATCTAGCAATCGAGACAGAATCTTGACTCTGCCACTCTTTAACTGAACAACTATGGAGATTTTGTCTCCACAACATTTCTCTTACCTGTGCTCCTCTTTATCTCCAGGGCTCAGTTCTGGATCCTGGATTACTGAAATAGCATCTTTATTATTTTGACTCAGGTTGTCCCTTCTGCCAATTAGGCCTCCCCATTATTGCCAGCGTTTAATTTTTAGAAGCATAAGCTTGAGCATGTTAAGTGCACGGCCTCCAGGCAAGGTCCATGTTCCTGAGCATAGCATAGGAGGCCCTCTGTGTTCCAGGACCTGTTTGCCTTATTTCTGGCTGTGATTTCAACATACCTCAAATTCCAGCCACCCTAAATGCATATACCCAGAATACGCAAGTGTTTTTCCCTCTGAGCTAGTCTTCTCCCTTGGCCAATGATGCCCTTCTCCCACAACACTTTTATATTCTCCTCATCTCTCAAGACTCACCTCCCACATCTCCACTCTGAAGCTCTTCCGCCATCCTTCTTGTAATAGAATTGACCATTTCCTCCTTTAGATGTCTGCCATACCTTGCACATATTCAATCAAAAAATGTTGAACACTTTATGTCACTCACTTATTTACGAATCTGCCTGACAGAGCCTCCTGTCTATTTCCTCTCTGTATCCATGAGGTCTATATATGTATGTATATATGTATACTATATTTGTGTGTTTGTGTGTGTGTGTATATATATATCTGTAGTACAGAGTGCACTCTGAGTAAAGGCTGGTGGAATGAATGCTATCTCCAAATATTTACTCTTTGCTTCTTATGACAGTAGCTTGTGTAAAGTACTGTCGAAGAATTAGACAAGATGTCTGCCACAAAGGGCCCTGTAATTTAGTTCAGGGAAGATCAAATACAAACACAAATGGGAGGACACATTACTGTTGTCTAGGGAATGGCTGGAGATCGGGGGAGTTCATGAGTAACATCTCAGTTATCTGGACACAAAGATATAATTGTCAAAGTTGGAAATTATAAATCATTAAAAATATATATTCAGTTTAAATACATACATTGGTTAAAAAAGCATTTCAAGATCAAGGGATATGAAGTGTATCTATTGAACATTAAATGGCTCGATTTGGCAGAATTTTTTATTCATTCATTTAAAAAATATTTATTAAGCATCTACTATGTGCCAGGCACTGTCTCTGGGCACTGACTGTTGGTTACAAAGGTGTGTAAGGGATATAAAGTCAGAAAGATGGGTTATGGTCAGGTTCTACTGGGCCTGAATTTTTGGCAAAGAATTCACATAACCAGAACTACTGAAGAATTTGGAGCAAAGGAGGAACATAATCATCAAGGAAACTGGGACGGTAGGAGAGATGGCAATTTGGTTTTGTGAAGTGAGGTGTGGAGGTGGTGCTTTCATGCTAAGTGTGAGTGCAGTTAGGACATTCAGGTGCACAGGTGATAGTTCATGCTAGAAGCCACATGGGATTTGTACCTGCGAGTGGCGTCACAGCTGAAGGGGTAGATTTGAGAGTTTTCTTCTCACATATGTTGGCTAAAGTCATTGTCCAGGCACAGTGCATGGCACAGAGTAAATATATGTGGGAGGCTCTCTAAACTAATTATAAGTATACATTACAGGATATATAACAATAAATTAAATTTTATTTTGAGTAAATTCTGCATTTGGAATCAGACTAACCAGGTTTTGTGTAGAAGTCCTGTTTTAATAAATTAATGAGATTGATGTACACATTTTCCCAGAAAATGATATCCTAGATAGTGCTGCTTTCCAGACATGTGACAATTACATTTCTCATATATAAAAGCATATGCTAAGCTGCTTAAAACATCATGTTCTCTTAAACAGGCAAACATTTCCCTTCCAATCTTGTTACAGTCACATTGATCTTATTTGTTCAGAGTGATTATACCTCTTGAAAGGGAGTCGAGGAAGCTGGAAATTGAGAATAACCCACACATCCATCAAGAGGAAAATGAATAGATTAAATTTGCACATATCCATAAAATAAAATAAATAATATAAATCAAAAAATTAGTGCAAATACATGTGTGACCTAGATCTACATCTATAATTATGGATGTATCTCATAAACATAATGTTGAGCAAAAAAGAAAAAGTAGAAAACATGCAGAATATAGATCGGTTAGGGATTTGTGCATAAGGAACTACATGAAAATGACAAATATCTATTTCTGGGCAGGCGGGAGGGATATAATCACCTGTGTTGGTAATGTTCAAGTTCTTAAGCTGGTTAGTAGGCACAAAAGTACATCTTTAATGTTTTACATTATTTTTAAAAGTTGGAACAGTCATACTGCTTAGAATTCCTTGTGTAGAACATATCTTAAAAACATTAAGTCAATTACCTTGCCTGGGAAAGATAATGACCAATTGATGCCATAATGGCCATGATTATATTTGGTCTGATTGACTCATTGATCAAATTCAGTTACCATTTTCCTGTCAAAGTCCAGAGAAGAAGTGAGACAGGCATGTAAATTCATGGCAAAACTACTTTATTTTTCTAAGTTTCAGTTTCTCACTGATTAAATGACTTCTAAGGGTCTTTCCAATTCTAAAATTTTATTTCGACTAGGAAAATCCAAAATAAGAAGGCGATGAAATTGACATGAGACCAGGAAAGAAGAAAAATGAGTTTCAGGTATTGCCAAGAAGGACCATCCAGGTATGAACACAACCACAGACATCTTCAGAAGTTCAAAAAGAACAATTCCATTTAGGCTACTCTCTCTTTTTTTTTTTTTTTTTGTGAGGAAGATTAGCCCTGAGCTAACCTCTGTTGCCAATCCTCCTCTTCCTGCTGAGGAATATTGGCCCTGGGCTAACATCCACACCCATCTTCCTCCACTTTACACGTGGGCTGCCCGCCACAGCATGGCTTGATAAGCGGTGCGCAGGTCCACACTCAGGATCCGAACCCATGAACCCCGGGCCGCCAAAGTGTAGCGCACGAAATTAACCTTGATGCCAGCGGGCCAGCCCTCTAGGCTACTCTTTTTGGGGAGCAAGTCCTTTGGTTCAGAGTTGGTAGGAAGGTAAATTTCAATTGAATTCCAATAAAATGATCAAAATATCAAATGAGCATTATTTAAATGAATACAAACTATTAAAATGGTTGTACCTAGTTCTCTGGTGGCCTCTGAAGTTTATGCACTAAGAGTCAGTCTACTTTTGTTTTTCTTAAGTTTCTTATGTATGACTCTATCTGATCCAGGTCCATTAGTCACTCAGATTTAATAAACAACTTTAAGAGCAGACAAATAAAGTGAATGTATATCTAATAGTAAAAACAATGAAAGACATAGGACTCTGATTTCAACTGCTTCCCACATATGTCTTTAGAATATGTACCAAGGCTATCTTTTTATTTAATATCTGACCTCATATAGCAAGTTACATATAGCAAGACTAACATGTTTGATGTAAATGGAGAAAGCCTTAGATTAGAAAATCTGGAAAGAAATGCAACATTTATTGAGAATTACTGTCAACATTCAAATGAAGGGATTCCACAGTTGATGATGCATTAGAGAATCCAAACAGTTAGCTCATTTCTGTAAATTTAGACATCTTTTCTATCACTAAAATAGCAATTAAATGCCAATTTCTAATTATCTAAACGTATGAGTTAGTGCTGGATTTTCTTGATAATTTCTTTTTTTATATTAGTGGCTGGATTTGTGTTGAGTACTTTAAAGGTCAAACACTGCTTGAATATTTTAATCCACTTATCTCATTGTGATAAGTTGCTACTTTCCATTTGGAATACACACACTTCATTCCCATATCAGCGTATTGCTGGCTTTTTCACTTCTGTAATTTATGAGGCAGAGGGTCAGTCCAGAGAGTGCAAAGATCCTGGCTTTGAAGGAAGGCATTCCCAGAGGGAAAAGAAGAGAAGGGAGGAAAAGGCTAAGGGGACTGTCTGGTCTTCGTCCTTGTGCACTCGGCTGTTGAGGAGTGTGCCGGAGCTGGCGGGACAATATATTACTAGCTTGAAATCGACCATAGCAGGAGTAGTTATGTCATGGAAGTTGGCAAAAGCTGCAAATCAGGTACTTTTCCCCAGAGACCTGGTTGTTCAACATGTACCAGCACATCACAGCTGTTATCAAAATACCAAAACAAACAAAATAAAACAAAACCCCACAACAGTAACAATAAAACTCACTCCCTTTGCCATATGACTCACTTGGGTGAGATTCTAAAAAATACCCTAAAACTGATAGCAGCAAATCCATAGTACTGCACCTGGAGATCAAGGCTCCCCATCCTCAACCTCAGTTACTGTTCCTTTTAAACTTATACTCCTTCTAGACTCCTTGCCATCCTATGACGCTGACATATTCATTCCAACTTCTGGATCTTTACAGATGCAGTTTCTATCACTTTGAATTTTCTCCCTTCTCTTCTACACTGTCCCAATCAAAAATAACACGTGTGCTTTTTTGAACTTGTCAGTAGTAGCATCGGTGAAAAATGTCATACATTCTCTCCACTAGTCTCACCTCTTGTCGACTTCTCTCGGCATATGAAAGCTCCACATTTGCTTCATTTTTATTGATTTTGTGACCACAACAAGGCTATCACCAAGGAAAGGCTCTGGTGAAACTCCCTCAGAAAAACTTTCTTATTGCTTGTCAAAAAATGATAAAAATGCCAGTGTGGTGACCCAAGGACTTTTTCTAGTTGTCCTCTGCTCCATGCTGGGCAAGGCACGTGCCCTGCCTCTTGCATTTGGCTTTTTCTTACTTATTTTCTCTGAGTTTGCAAAGGATATTCTGTCTTCCCTCAACAAAACTAATTCCTATAGATCATTATTTAGAGTCCCCAAGTCATTTATTCATGACAAAAGAGAAAACTCCATCATAACATTTATAAAACAGCTGCCCCACCCGGCGCGCATCCTGAAGTGGTCTGCCTTCCGAGTCAAAGCCAAAGCATTGGTCACGCTGTCCAGCTGGGGAGCTACCAGCTTCTGTGGAAAGTGGGGTTACAAGGACAACATTAAAAACAACCAGAAATCTCCATCCTTAAGACACACTGGCAACAAACACAATGTGTCATATCAGATGTTCCCTCCTGCTTGAATTACTGCATTGAATAGCTTGGGAAAAATGAATAAAAATTAATTTTGTTACAAAGAAAATAAGACATGCAATGGGTAGCTGCAACGGAGTAGCACATTCATCCTCTTCATAAACACTGGACCAGAAAAAAGCGAGGCATTGTGTCACTACTGGGAGATAGCACGGAATAAAGAACATAGCATGAACTTTGGACTTAAAGACCTCAAATTGAACCCCATTTCTGCTAATTTAATTCAACAAATATGTATGAGTATCTGTCAGACCGCAGGCATTTTGCCAGGTCCTAGGCAGGCAGTGCCGAAAGAGACACTCTGACCGTTTGTAACGAGGTCTTTGTATAGCAGGAGAGGCTTATAGAAGGCAAATAAATTCCTGCAGGCAGATAAAGGTACATTACATGTGTGTTGAAGGCTCAGCACAAAAGAGGGAATAATTCACTCTGTTTGTCAAGGAGGCTATAGGGACAATTCTCTCAGTTGGAGAAGTCTGAGACGGGTTTTGAAGGATGTCTGAAACAGCATGGTGTCCAGGGAATTATAAGAAAATTGATTTTGTTGTGATATAAAAGATGAGAACAAATGGTAGGAGGTAGGTTTGAAAGGCACCAGGGTCCAGGCCAGGGAGGACCTTGAATGTCATTTGGACATTCAAATGTCAATGCCAAGGCATTCAGAGAGGTATTGGTCAATATTTATGAGCCACTTGCTTTTATGTGAACATACGGCAAGTTATTTAACTTCTCAGCTTCCTGAGTCATAAAAAGAAGAAAATATTACTTCCCCCATAAGGGTGTGGCAATAAACCAAAATGTTTATTGTGCCCCTCCCCCTCCCCCCCACCTCTAGGCAAATTTTGGGTGAGTGGCAGAAGCTTGACCTGGGAGTGGACAGGGGGGTGGGCTGAGATGAAAAAAGAACCAGTGCTTGCTCCTATGTAAGTTCGTGAGTTTAGAAACAAGGAGAAGACACAACGTCAGGCCCAAGGAATCTAGTGGAGAATCAATCCAGGATCTGAAGAGAGCTCTAAGCAAGAGGGACGGGTAAACAGAGCAGCCCAGAGACCGACAAAATGATCACAGTGCACACGTGTGCACTCATGCACGTGCACACACACGTACACACACTGCAAATGGGCTAAATCAAGTGAGCAGGAGCTCAGTTCAGGTGCAAGAGGTGTGTGCTGGTGTGTTTTGTGCATTTCTGTACAATGAGTCTGGATAAGATATCTCCATTTCTTGTCACCACTTCTCTCTACACAAGTGTGTACTTCCCCCAGAGAAGGATCCTCTTCTCCCCAATCAGGAAACCAGCGTTGACACAATGCTGCCATCTGATGACAGACCCACCCCTATTTCACCCAATGTGCTGACAATGCCTCATCCTCCTTCAGGGCCAGGACCCTCCCCAGGAGGAGGCAGTGCATGTGGCTGTCACATCTCCTTCCATCTGGGACAACAACTCAGTCTTTCCTTCTTAGTCTTCCATGCCCTTGACAGTCTGAATGAGTGCAGTCTTTCACTCCGTAGGATGACTCTCAACCTGGCTCATGCTTCTTGGCCAAAGTACCGCAGAAACGATGCTGTGCTCTTCTCGGTGCACCAGTCGGGGGCCACGTGGTCAAGCTGTGTGTGCTAGCTTTCTCCACTGCAGTCACCATTTCGCCCCTGGTATTTGATTTATATTTTGTGGGAAAATATTGCAAAACTACACCAATATCCTATTCCTTATCAAACTTCATCCACAACTCTTAGCTGTCATCAACAACTCCTGCCTGGATCAACTACCATCAGGGTGGCTGCCAAAGGTGATTAGCTATGTCCGTCATTATTAATTGGTGTTCTACTGCGAGCGAGTACTTCCCCTTATCTTCAATTAATTAATTATTTAGTTAACTAGTATCAGTATGGATCCATGAAGTCCTGTTTTACTGGATGGGTTGTAGTTTGAAACTATCATTATTTATTTTGATGCTTAGATTGCTCCTGAGTTGGGAGAGCCCCTGGAAGCTGGCCCCTGTGACATGTCCCTATCATTCATTAAGCATTCTCCTACTTTCTAATACAGTAAGGTTTTCAGGTCCATCCTCTATTTCCTCTGCTCCCAGCCCTTCTCGCCTCTAAGAGCGCTGTTTAGTTGTGGAGGAGATGGTATTCAGCACCGGGCACTCAGAGGTCGGGGAGCTTGGCGTGCTCACTGCTCCTGGGATATCATTGCATGTGGGCCCTCGCACTTGACAGAGGTAGGGAACAGATATTTATGTCTATTTTAATACACAGAAATGTACATTTACAACTATTTCTGTGTCTTTCTGTGCACATATATTTTAAAAAGCCATGAGTTCATTCTGATCTTCCCATTTCAATTTAACACTTCACAATTCTTACCGGTCTCCGCTTTCCATACTTATAAATCTTTGCCCAGACAGTGAGAAATCTGGCTGCTAGTGTTTTTAATATATTTAGTTATATGCCCAATCAATTTTTTGTTCAATGTAACTAATTTCCAAATCACTCCAGCTACCTCATCTACCTGCCACTTCTGCCACCCCTGGTACAGGGTCTCTTTCTCATACTGGGGATGCTCCCACCAGCAGCTCCATGCAACCCCTGCCCATCACCCTGCTTCCTCAGACGCCTGCTGTGCAGCTACAGCCAGCACTTCAAGGCGGCACTTCACCTCCCACCTTGTGCGCTTCGTGGACACCAATATCTAAGTGCTTGATTGGAAAGGGAAGGAAAGGAAAATGGAGAGGCAAGGAAGGATGGGAAAGGACCTCACTGATTCTTGATAACAGGGAGATTTAAAAAGAGGTGATGGTAAGGAGAGACAAGAACACACTCGAGTTAGTCCGTGTGTGCACGGGTACTTCTGTCACCTGCAATGTTCCAGGTTCCAAATTCAGCTTTGCATTCTCCCAAGTGCTCTCAGGTTTTTTTCCACCAATCTGCAACTTGTCTAGTGAATAAAGTACCACTGAGCAAATGTCTAAGGAAAACAGCAGCAAATTAATCTAAACCTTCTATTTAATAGAAGTCAGAGTATTCCGATGAGCTCAGATTGAGAAATCTTTTTTTTTTATATGAATTATTTATGTGACTATAACATCTTTTCTGACTACAGAAACTAATCATGAGCATTTACAATATGTTTTTTGAAGGCAATGGTTAAGGGCATATAGAATAATAATCTGCAGTTTACAGTAACCTCCTCAGTGCTTGGTTGTGCTGTATCAGCTAGGTTAAGGTGAGGGCTGTTTCCAGAATCCTGACGCTGCATTGTTCTGATTTAGAAATGTCCCAAGAGACACCTGTGCATGATCTGGAAGGTGCAGGTGAAGCAGGACCAGTCTTTCTGAAGTACTTTCTTTTCATAGTAGGAAGCAGTGAGGGACTGACAAAGAGGCACTGGGTAAGTTCCACATGTCCTGGTTCTCCTCCACTCGCTGCCCAGCCCTTCTTCTCAAGAGCGGGCTGCCGGCCCAGCACCAGATGCCTGCCTGTAGACCCACAGAAGCAGGAGCTGCACAGAGGACAGAGCTTCCTGAGCACCCTCCAGAGTCCATGAGTGCCCAGCAGGGCCCCACTTCAACTCCGGGACACGCCTGACTTCTTAGCTGGACTGGTGCACCTCCATCTTCCCTTTTGGACCTTCACTTCCCCAGCACTGCCTACAACTGTGTACAATCTAGTTCCTAGAATAAACTCTTTATCTCATAACAGGGTGGCTCTGCTCCCCCACAGAACCCTGACCGACACACTCCAATTGTAATTCTTTAATTGGCTCGCAAAACTCTTGTAAATTATTCCAAAATGGGAAGCAAGAAAAATCTACTCTGTCTAAACTACAATCCACACTCTGGAGGTGAGCAATTTGTGCCAGGTTAATGGAGGATACACAGTCCTGGGGTCTCCATGTGCTCGATCTGAAATGTGAAGATTATGAATTTAACCCCCCCCCGACACACGTCTGAGGCAGAGCAGTTCTCATTTGTCAATGGGACAGTCTGCAAATGTCATGAAACATAAGCATTTGCCATCGTTGCAGGGAATGGCTCACAATAAACAGCCGAAATAGAAAGAAACTTCTCATCTGCTTCCGAACTTACTGTAAATCACACTGGACATTACTCTCCAGCCCGGTGTTTTCTCACCGCAGGTCATGACTAATTAGTTTATTATAAAATAAGTTTAGTGGCCATCAACCAGCGTTTTCTTTTGCATGAAGCAGTAGAACAAAACAGAATGAAAAATATAGTTGTGCATTGCTTGCGGTAAGAATAGCTATTGTTTTTTGAAATTTGATATATTTGCATTGTACTGGATCATGACATAAAATGTATTTCTTAGCGTGGTCACAGTAAAAAGAGTCTGAAAAACATCCTCTATCACAACTCTGTTCTATCAAACAGGTAGGGTAGCTGTGTAGCGCACAGATGAAGATGACACAAACCCTTTCTCCAAGTCTCTCAGAGCAAATGCATTTCAAAATGCATATTTTTCCAGATTTCAGAAAGGCACCTCTACTATATGATGTAATACTTGCAGCAGGCAATTCACATGAACTGCAATGTTCTCCCCTCAGCTACCAGGTGAATTCAGGTCAGGTTAGGTTTTATCAAAAAATTAGGCTAGGGGCTGGCCTGGTGGCGTAGTGGTTAAGTTTGCACACTTCACTTCAGTGGCCCAGGGTTCATGGGTTTGGATCCCGGGCACGGACCTACACACTGCTCACCAAACCATGCTGTGATGGCATCCCATATACAAAATAGAGGAAGGTTGGCACAGATGTTAGCTCAGGGCCAATCTTTTCCACCACCTACCCCCCAAAAAAATTAGGCTAAATGTTAAGTTTTCAGACATTTTTGATTTTGAGATTGCAGGTGAAAGGTGTGGATCTGTATGCAAGAATATTATAACAAACTAGAAGTACTAAGCTGTAAAACAAATCAAAATTGTCCCAGGAATAAAATATTAATCACATGAGTGGAAAACATCTCTGAATTTTTAACTACCAAAAGATATATTCTACATTAAGTAAATCCAAGAAATGAAGATATAAATCTGTAAAGCAAAAACTATAACGTGATGATCTACACTACAAATAGAATTGCCAAAGAATATCTCTAAATCTACTTCCCCACGCAGTTAAAATGTGATTTAGTTTTCAAAAGTTTTCTCAGTAAGCATTTTGAGTAATGCAGGATTGACTGACTGGCAGGCAGACTGAAGGCAGAACAGACAATAAGAGACTCCTGGAGTAAGAGAACCAAAAGTATACGTCCACACAAAGAACTGCATGCAAATGCTTATAGCAGCTTTATTCACCATCACCAAAACCTGAAACATCCACAACCCAACCAACTGGGGAATAGCTAACTGTGGTGATCTGTACAATGGAATCTTAGTAGCAATAAAAGGGCATGAAGTACAGATACTTTCTACTCTAAGGATGAACCTAAAAAGCATTATGCTAAGTGTATGAAGCCAGATACAAAAGGCCACATGCTCTATGAGTCCATTCACATGACAATCTGGAAAAGATAAAACCACAGAAACAAAAATTAGAGCAGTGGCTGGCTGGGACTGGGGGAGGGAGGGGATTGACGACAAAGGGGCAGAAGGAGACTTTCTGGGATGAAGGAAATATTATATATCTTGATTGTGGTCATGGTTACATGACTGTATACGTTTGTCAAACTCATAGAACTACACCCCTAAAAAGGGTAGAATTTTACTGAATGTAAATTACACCTCAATAAACCCAATGAGAGAGAGAGAGAGAGTGAGACCATCCTCTCTGGAGGAATCTAGCATGAAGTGGCAAAGGCAGTCTAGAGTGATGGCGCAGGACTAGAGGGAAAACCGGATCTGAGACAACATAAATGAAGGAACAACAGCAAACAAACCTAACCAGCACTTGATATGGATGTCATGCTTTAAACAAGCTGCATCTGTAAATATGTAACTGTTGAAAATAACACAGAAAGTGTACTCAACAGTAGAAATTGTGTGACTCTCAACATTCAGAAAGAAAGATGGTCCCACAGGTCCTTGAGCACTTCACTGTGGTATTTCCACAGAAGCTGCCTCATCGGCTTCTCTCCCCAGGGGATTTCCCTAAGAGAAAAATTTATGGCCAGGATAAAATTAACATTGCTGGATGCAGAGGACACAGTTTTTGCTGCGAATCCCTCTGCTTGAAATTCTGGGAAATTGTGTTTTAACAGTTCAAGACCTATTACAAAATCACTGATTTAGGGGATTGTGGCTAGGTTATTGAGAGACTTTCTCCTAAACAAAGATTCATTATTTTTATAAATAAACAAATAAAATAAACACTCCTAGAGTGTGCTGTGGCCACTGAGATTTGAATGCCTACAAATTTGAACAGGGCGTGTTTCTCTCCTATTTTCAGGATACGAGCCTTCTGCTCTAGCCAGGCCAATTTCTCAATGATGCTCACGCAGGTCACGCTCACTCGTATCCTTACTCCTGTCACTGTGCCTCACAAACTCTCCCCTCTCCCTGTGCAAATACTACCCCCTTTGATTCACCAGGATGGAAGCAGCTGCCCACATTAGGTCTTGGCCTGCAATTCAGAACATGGTCTCTCCATTTGGGTTGCTTGGTCACTAATGCAAACGCTGTCCATGGCAACATTGAGCTTTTCGGGTGTCTATTTGAGAATGGGTGAGCAATTCAGGACACCATTTCTTATGCTTCTTTCCCAGCCTCTTCATGTCTACCTCAAAGCTAGATAGAAAGTATTTATTTAATAAATATCTCTTTATTGGACTGTACAAGAAATCATCATTTTTTATAGTTGATAAATTGGTGGGGCTGCATGTTCCATAACCGCTAACTGTTCATGCTGTCATGAAGTTCTCACTTCTTTTTTTTTTTTTTTGTGAGGAAGATCAGCCCTGAGCTAACATCCATGCCAATCCTCCTCTTTTTGCTGAGGAAGACTGGCTCTGAGCTAACATCTATTGCCAATACTCCTCCTTTTTTTTTCCCCCAAAGCCCCAGTAGATAGCCATATGTTACAGTTGCACATCCTTCTAGTTGCTGTATGTGGGACGCGGCCTCAGCGTGGCCGGAGAAGCGGTGCATTGGTGCGCGCCCGGGATCCGAACCCGGGCCGCCAGTAGCGGAGCGTGTGCACCCAACCGATAAGCCACGGGGCTGGCCATGAAGTTCTCATTTTACCAGGCAATTTAACAAGCACTTGAATTAAATACTCTTTGAGTGCCCAGGAAGTGCCAGGCACTGTCATGGCCCTAGGGCATCCTCCTGGTAGATGGGTGTTTTAATGTCACATGTCTGTAGATTCCACAATCCCTCCCCCTCCTTACTGAGAGGAAAATTCTCTAACAGAGAAAAGAATGTGGCCTATGCTTCCGCCTGGTTTCTCCTCCCCCTGAAGCCTCACTTGGCCACTGTTTGCCCAGAGAGAATGTTGTGTGTCCTCCAGGCACTTGCAAGCCACCAGTCCAGGCTACTCCCGGCTTGTTTGGTAGAGAATGCCAATGCCCTCGTGAGGCTGCTCGGCTCCCACAGCAGAGCCACTGACAGAACAGGGTGCTGGGGGGAGGGTGCTGTTGGTCAAATACATGTGCAGGGGCAGGGCCTGAGTAGACTGGCAATTGTGGGGTGCCTAACTCGGACGACTAGTGTAGGAAGATTAAGAAACAACCTTAGTGTTAGCCACTGGAATGGGTCCACTCCTTTGACCCCGAGGTTTTACCTCTACCCAATGCCTCCCAGCAGCAGATGGAGTGGGCTTTTGGTTTTCTGTTTGTTTGTTTGTTTTGTGGGGGAGTTCTTTGCTAAAAGTAACTCAGGGCAACGTGTGGAAGACTGGTAAAACCTACCACGGGGCTGGCCCAGTGATGTAGTAGTTAAGTTCGTGCACTCTGCTTCAGTGGCCTGGGGTTTGCGGGTTTGGATCCCGGCCGTGGACCTACACACCGCTCATCAAGCCATGCTGTGGTGGCATCCCACATATAAAACAGAGGAAGATTGGCATAGATGTTAGCTCAGCGCCAATCCTCCTCAAGCAAAAAGAGGAAGATTGGCAACAGATGTTAGCTCAGGGCTAATCTTCCTCACCAAAACAAAACCCCCAAAACAAACACATACCAGCATTCTTGGTGGGATGGGGATGGAGACAAACACCAGCCACTCAGCTGATGCATCCTAGTAATAATGAATGAGTCAAACAGAACAACATTTATATCTTCCCACCATTTTCCTTCAAGAAGTTAAATACCTGTTTTCTGGAAAGTGCTGATGACCACCCAACAAGTGGGGGCAAAGCCTGAGCATTCGATTTCAGATTTCTAAGGACAAGGGCCTCCTTATCCTCTGCACAATGCGGTCTACATCCATTAGTGTTCTAATACAAAACACGAGCAAATTCACTGATATTACATTCATTCCAGTATGGAATTCGATTATCTGTGTAGATTTCTAAGTAAATATATTGCCGGTCAGAGCAGAGTGCAGAGAAGATTTCAAACCCAAACATTTCTCATGATGACCAAGTGGAAACAATTTTCTCTCTGTTTATGGCAAGCAGGTCAATGAACAGCATCCGGTACAAGCCATTTGAAGCTACTTCTGAGGCTTCTCTGACTTCTGTCTTTTAATGTTTATACTCCTCTGTGCTATTGACTCGTTAATTGATCAGCGTTTTCCATTTGCTCTGTGAATGACATGCTCTCAGGATTTTTATTGCTCACATGTTAGGAGATGAGGGCAGAACTATGTGATGCTAGTTCACTGCTCTGCTGGGGGTGTTGTCACTACCTGTCTCCACTTGTTTGAAGAGCTGGTTCCTGTGGTTTGTTCTGCTTACCACCTACTGTGCCACCAAAACTTGTAGGGGGATAGGGTCCAGAATTATTTGCTTCTTCAGTATGGCCTTCAACAAAATTTCTGGAGAAAAAAATCTCTCAGCCTCTCAGGATAGGATGAGCCACTCCTAATTCATTGCAGCAATGGAAAGATGCAGTATTGATTCCCAAGCCCTAAGATTCTCTTGTGAAAAACTAAAAAATACTAAATATCACTGCTTTCTCCTATAGCTATGACTACTGATATGTCTTTGCTACTAGCACAATACTCATGATTTTTCTTCATTTCCAATGACTTTAAACACAAGTTTCAACGTACATAGATGACTTCTAAAACTGTTCTCTTACGGTCAAAGAAAAATATCATCTGTTACTAACAAATTGTAATGATTTTAGATGATCCTTCCGAAATAAGGGCCACAACTCTCGTATGTATTTCCACAGGAAAAGATTACTCAGTCTTCATAAAATATTCTGTCTTTAAAGCCTTCTCTGCTATAGAATGCTACTCAGGTCCTTCCTAGTTATGCAGATAAAGTTCTAGCTTACAAACTATCTATGAAATTCAGTGCAACCAACGTTACTTTACATCTGCTCTGCTTCTGTGCTGCACTAGGCACTCAGTCATGAATATAGTCCTCTGTTTTGGCACTGATGCTATCTGGAAGGTGAAAGCTTTACCTAAGAGAAACTATATATAATATGTAAAATCAGTACAGAGAGGTGTCAGAAAGGGGTGAAGAGGTATAAGGGGATGTCTATAAGATGGCAAGATTCTGACAATAAGGCAAGAAGCGAAGGGTGTTCCAGACAGAAATAGAAGCTAGAAAGTGTGGGAAGAATTCAGACTCCAATAATTAGGAATCTTAAGATGTGTGTAGAAGGAACTAGTGAGAGACAATTTGACTGGAAATGTGGCGGGTGGGGGGGGTGCGAATTTGGGAAAGTTTTGAATATTAGGCTGAGGACTTAGAAATTAATTCAGTAGGGAAGTGAATGATTTATTATATCTCTGTTTTAGTAAAAACAATTTAGTTTTCCTGTCTAGTAGGAAGGGAACGTGGAAAAATTGGAATAGGGCAGTAAGATAAGGAGGAAGGCCATTTCACATTCCCAAGGAAGAGTAAAGTTTAATGTTTAAAGTAAGGTTTAAAGTAAACCTAAGTAAAGATCATAGGAAGTGTGTAGCAAGGAGGGAGCAGACACCAGAGCCTTTCAGAGGCAGCAAAGAGTTCCTCCCATATGTGTAAATCAGTGCAGCACAGGTGCTAGCCAAGAGGAGGGCCAGAAGGAAGGGAGTACACAGGCATAAGTAGCTTGAGAGTCCTGCCTGATGGAAGCTTCCCTGGATCCCCTTAACAATGAGGGATGCAATAACCTGAGGCCTTGAAAGGGGGAGGAGAGAACACAACCAGTGACATTTACGCAGGATCACCACTCAGGCAACAGGACGGCCCCTGACGTCTAATAAGACCTTCACGACCTCCACAGAGGTTAGCAAAGGGAAGGAGCATGGGCTCAGCAAACAGAAAGACCTAACTCTCACTTGCTTGTGTGTAAAGCAGTTACTTAATCTCTTTGAATCTTCATTTACATGTTACCTATGGGAATGGTGCAATACTGTAATTGTGCACTACTTCAAATATTTTGTGTAAGTTTAGAGAGGTTTGTGTGCCTGTGTGCATGCGTAGAGATAGATCAGGAAAAAGAAGAGCCAGAGGAATTGCTTCCACTTTGTTCATCTTGGATAATGCATTTCCAAGGATCCTGATGGGAAACTCAAACAGTCCCTATGAGATACACCTAATACAAACTGTCACTTTGTCCAAGCAATAATGTCTTAGTCCCGAGCTAAAGTGTTTAACTGGCTGAGCTACAGGAAAGACATTTTATAGCAGTTAGACTATGAAAGACCTAATTTCAGACTTGTAAGTAAGATGCAAAACAAATAAGAAATCTGAATCTATGCTTGTATCTGACTGTTAGCACAATTCTCCAAAACATTCCATTTTATAGACTCAACATTCAAATTTTGTCTCCATATCAAACAGCATGAATTTCCTATCTACTATTCATCATGCTGTCTATACCAAGACTTGAAAACTTTAAGTGATATATTATACAGTTCATTTGTTCATGTCACTAATGAAATCTAAATGTTCCTGCTGGTACCTCTAACTGTGTATAGAACAATGTGCCAAGGTAACTACCAGGGGATTCAGTTTTTAGTTCCAGAATGCACATTCTCTGTAGGACCACGTCTTTATCACTCATTAACTCAAGCACCATTTATATTAGTCATAATGACCCAATTTAGCAAAGATGGAAATTATAAATCAGAAGATTTTTTTCTTCCAGCTATGTTTTCAAGGAAAGTGAGTTTTAATTAAGGACTACATCCTTTTTTTCTAGAAGAAAAATAGACCTGGTCACCAAATACTTATTAAATGATGTCACTATGCTTGAATGAAAAAGGTTAAGCTAAGTACTTTCGAAGTTGGAAGCTGAAGGCTTAGGTAAAGCTCTCAACAGCCTAAGGAATGTAAATCACCTCCTTCTGTTATACACACACATGTACATATATTAGCCTGTGTTTTAATATACATAAGATATTTGGCAGATCAAAGAAAACAGCAAATTCAATCAATTGCATGAGAAAAGTTTAATGAAACTGATTAAATGATCCCACATAGATGTAAAAACCTCAGATGTAAGATCTAGCTTTTCTTCTGACTGTGTGGGAGTTACAGGCACTTGTTAGGATGGAATACTTGTGTCCCCTCAAAATTCATATATGGAAATCCTAACCCCTATTGTATTGGCATTAGGGGGTGGGGTCTTTGGGAGGTGATTAGGTCATGAGGGTGGAGTCCCCAGATAAGTGCCAATATAATAGTGACCTAAGAGAGCTCTCCTGCTTTCTTTCTACCATGCGAGGACACAGTGAAAAGATGGCCATCCATGAACCAGGAAACAATTCCTCACCAGACACTGAATCTGCCAGTGCCTTGATCTTGGACTTCCCAGCCTCCAGAACTGTGAGAAATGTTTGCTGTTTAAGCCACCCAGTCTGTGGTACTCTGTTACAGAAGCCTGAACGACTAAGACAGCACTTAATATGTACTTATAGCAAGAATGAATGAGACCTCTGTCTACCCTCTCATGACAAAATGTGGCACTCTCATGACAACGGGTTTAAATAAAATCTGAAGAATTCTGGGCATCTGACAGGTGTGCTTTGGCAGCCAGTACTTTGTTTGGACTAAAGATAAAACCACTCAGTTGGTCTTAGTCATGAAATGTAGTTTTCTCTAATGGTGCCTGAGGGGACTGCTAGTCACCATGTCCTCGTAAATCTGTGATATACACACTTTGATCCCAAACCCTGACAGCCCACTAGGCTAGGCTGGGATATGAGGATCTCTCCTGCCTGGCCACAGCACTCATTTTTGCCCAAAATCTTTTTAATTGAGTGCTCCAGTCAGCCACTAGCAATGAATCTGAGTTCCCTGGATACATGCTTGTGGAAAACAATATTATTACTTATTACTGTGCTTGGCTCTTTATTTAACAATAAATTTTTGAAAGGAAAGAATAAAAGGAGAGGAAGAAAAGATTTATGTTAAAAAAAACAGTCTGCTAGTGCCAAAGAATATTGATATATGCACACCATCCTTGTCTGAGAGAATGAATTCTGTGACTTTAATAAAAACTCAGTGAATGCCAAAGAATGATGGTGGAATGCAGGAAGAATCAAGCTCATCTGCTTCTCTGCTTCAAGCTTGCCTTATTGTATCAAAGTCAAAGGAGTCTTGGTGTTTCTTCTATTTTATAAGAGGAATATAGCAATAGAATTGCTGCAAATGTTTCCACCAGTAAGGACACTCTTGGACCCTCCCAGGTTCTGGTTAGTCTTTCTAATGGTCTGATAAGCATACTGTGTGTGAGCTGCAGAGGGTGTGAAGCAGGAAATGTAAATCCCTACTTTTGTTAATACACGCATGCTCACAAACACACACATACAGGCGCACAAACACACAGACACAGCAGGGGGCATTAAGAGTAAAGGAAAATAGTGTTATTTCTGACAACTGTCACTCTGATCAAAGGCAAAAAAGCAGGTTGAATGGTGGTGTTCAGAGTTTAAATCCACTGTCTACGACTTATAAACCATGTGATCACTGGGTGAAGGTGCTCTGAGCCTTGGTTTCTACATCCATAAACTGGGATGGGGCTACAGCCCCTTCAGAGGGTTGGGAAGTTTAAGAGAGATGATGCATACACAATCTTGTCTATAGTGCTCAGTTGAATATTATTATTGTTATCATTGATATAATCTTTCTTATTAAATGGTGGCAAAACAAATTCATTAGTAAAAAAATTCCACCTCATTGAATTTATTCAATGCAAATTCAGATCTGGGTTTTGACCAATTGCAATAAAACAGTTCCCATTTCCAGCTCTTCTGCTTTATTTCTCTGTGCCTCGGCATAACCACATGCAAAAGAAGGGAGAGGTTCTCTCCAGGGTCTCTGCAGCTCTCCAATTGCATGATCCTTAAACAGGTTTAACTCCTATTGCGCATCTGCTTCCAGGTAATTGAGGGAAGGAGACGAATATTTGTAGATTTTATAATTTTAGAAAGAAATACAATACTATGTTCATCTGAAATAGGGCTTTTGAACTGAGGTTCATGGACAGTGCTGTGTTTCTGAAGCTCTTTGAATCCTCTGAAACTGCATGTAAAATGCTTTGTTTATGTGCATATGTGCATTTTTCTGGAAAGTGAGTTTATTACTTTTCATCAGATTCTCTAAGGATCTGTGACAAGACACCCACCCCCTCCCCCCAAAAAAGTTATGAACCAAGCATTTCTAAAAGTTCACAATTTTGATTAAAATAATAATATTATAAGTAGTAATAATGTCATTTTGTACTTTCATAAAATAAATCCATGCCAAAAATAAAATTGCAATCCAAACTTTTTGGTTTTGTACTAGTTAAGATAGTTTAGTACTGGTATCTTAGTTCAGGTCCTCCAAAGTGTAGACCCTGAGCAGAGGCTTTGGGTGCAGGCCATTTATTTGGGGAGCCTTTCTGGAAAGTACAAGGAGGAAATGTGACAGTGAGGGATGGAGCAGCGAGAGAAGCCCACTAAGGTGTATTGTTAGTGCGTCATTGCTGTAAGGGGTTCCTAGGAAGCTTTTGCAGAATCCTGTATGGAATGTGCCTTGGATTGCCCAAGGGACTGAATAGGGAAGCTGGAGCAGCTATCCACTACTTCTGTTGTTCGCCGATGCTTCTGGGGCTTTCATCTCAGGCCCTCTCAGGATGCCCTGCCTGCATGCTGAGCAAGTTTCCAAAGCGCTGGAGAAAGCCCTCAAGCAGAGAAGCAGAGAGCTGCAGGCACTAGACGGGGAGATAGCAGCTACAGGGTGGAATCAACCAACTGGTTGTGGCGCGTTCCAGAATCCTTCTCCACACACCCACATCCAACTATTCAACAAGGTGTAACCACAAATTTTACTTCCTAAAACACATTTGGTATACATCCTCTCTACCATATTCAACTGTCACTGCCTCAGGTCGTTCTTCTCAGCTGTCACTTCTGGAATAGCTTTCCAGCCAGTCTCCTTGCCCATCCAAGCCATCCTCTGGTCTATATTGCTGCCCTGGTGGCATTTCTAGAAGCACATCTAACAATATCCTCCTCTGGTTTTACACCTTCAATGACTCCCCAGCAGTATCAGTAATCCAAACTTCTTGGCATTGTCTGTAAGGTACATGCTGACGTGTTTTTCACCTTGTTCTCTGTTTCATTTCCATTCTCATTTGAACCCTCATGCTCCATCCCTGATATCAGATGGATGGACTCCAATGTAATCATCCTTCAAAACCCTGCCCAGGCATCTCCTGAAGTCAAGCTTTCACAAACAACTCCCTTCTCCCTGCAGCTAGGCAGCCAGGCCTCATCTCAATCCCCCCCCAACACACACATACATTGACCCATCCTTTCTCTCTTCCACTTCTGTACTACACAGATCTTTCTAGTGGTACCTCGTATATGGTAGCTACTCAGAAAACATTTTCAAATGATTGCCTTCAATGGTAGCATGTAACTCACTGTATTATATTTTATGTTTACATATTGGTATCTTCTTTAAGACCATCACTCCACCCCCAGCCCCCAGCATAGTTATAATAATGTGTGCTCAACAAATGCTTGTCAACATGGAGCATCATAAATGCTGGCATGGTGGATTGTGAATGAATGGAAGGCAGAGTCACATAACACGGAGTTCACATCTTGTCTCTGACATTCACTAGCTGTGTGATCTTGAGTAAAATACTTAACCACTCTGATTTTACTTTGCTCATTTGTAAAATGAGGATGGTATACTGCAGTAGATTACATTATTTCTTCCAACTATACATTCTCCTTCCCTATAACAATAGTATACATCCCTACCCCTTCCCGTGGGACTTACAGTGCACCCCAATAGGAAGAGCGTGCTTCTCTGGCCAGAGAGTTGAGTCGGCCATGTGACCTGCTCAGGCAACTGCAAGTAAGCAGATGGGACATATGTCCCATCCGAGCAAATGCTTTAAGAGCCATTGCTTGCCTTAGCCACAGCAACTTTTTCCCAGCTACAAGGAAGGCATATACCAAATGAAGGCTCTGTTTCAGCCGGGATCCCAAAATGAAGAAGGCACTTGGAGAAGAGCCACAGTCGATCCACAGCCTCTGCAACTCACATTTAATATGAGCAGGAGATAGACCTCTGGTCTTGTAAGTCACTGAGATGTGAGGTTCCTAGTTAGCCCAGTATAAGCCAGCAGAATCCAACTCTAGAATGTTGTGAGAATTCCATAAATTGCATGAGCAAAGTGCTCAACAGAGAGGTCAGCACACGGTAGGTTTTTAACAAATCTAAGTTCCTTTCCCCCATCATATTCACATGAAAACTCAAATCTAGCCCAGGAGTGGGCACAAAGTGGAGGTCTGAAAACGTTCAAATAAACAAATAAGTTAGGCTTAATTTTAAACACCAAAATACAGAAATGTCCTTTTCCTCTAGTCATTTCCTGAATATAAATTACTTTGACAAGAATTTTATATCATTATTTCAAAATAGCCTGCTAAAGTTTCCAGGAATATTTATATACAGTCTGAAAGAATTAAACAATTGAGAAGCTCATTTTTCAGGAAGCCAGCACAACAACAGGTTAAATCATTTAATTAAGAAACGTACTGTGTGCCTCTGTATGCAAAAGTGCTGTTGGCTTATGGCTTACATCTACAAGTTTGACAACACATTACTAAATCCCAACTAAGAGTTCCTTTGTTTAACTCCACAGAACACAAGACTATAGTAATGGTGTGACTTGAATGTAATGTTTTTTCCTTTCTGTATGCTTCTCAGAGAGGCAATACAAAGAAATACTTGTCTTAAAAAAAAAAAAAAAGAAATACTTGTCTGAATCTAAATGAATAGGTATTCAAATTATCCATTTTATCCTACAGAAGTTTGGCCTTGAACTTCATAAAAATACAGCAATAACTATAGAAATTAATGTCTTTGTTTCTATCACAATTGATTTCACGTAACTATCTCATTTCTTGGAGGTAAGTTTTCTTATAGAAAAGCATATCATAAAACCATTGTTGAAGTCTACCTTTTCATTATTTGTCAGATTTTACAAAACACTATCCAAAGAAGCAGCACAAATTTCAATTATACAGCTAGTGAGTTACACATAAAGCTAGAGGATAAAAAAGAATTTAAAAATTGGCCCCAAATCTCCCATGGAATCTGTTCATTTTCCAGAAGAAAAGTCCAATGGAAACTAAAATTTATCAAGAAAGGCAGATTTCATGAAAGTAGGGGCTGGGCCCACAGAGAAATGATACACTAATATTTATTTAAAAGCCCATTTATTATCACTTATTAATTGCCTATTATTTGCCAATACCTGGGCCAGCAGTAGAGGTTGTAAGATGGCAAGACATATGTTCTGTTCTCAGAAGCACAGGTCTAGTGCAGACACTACCAGGTACATACAGGAATATGACCACATCTGGTGGCTTTATTCTAAAAGAAGACAAGAGGTGATGGGAAGGCAGGAGAGGGACCGCGAGGGGCAGTGGTTCTGGGAGGCAGTGGGGTTGGAACAACGCACTTGGGCTGAAAGGAACCGTAGGCAGGAATGGGGCAGCCATGAAACACGGTAAGAAGACAGTTGCTCAGCCTCACTCATGTCTTCCTTTCCAGTCATCCCACTTTGCTCCCTGCGTGGGGTAGGTGTGCAGTGCCTCTGTTGACAAGACAGACACAGCCCCCGCCCAGGTGGAGCTCTCCTCTCCTTACAGTGATCTTGCCGTGGGGAGCAGCAGGTGCCCAATGCAGAACATCAGACTCAGTAGCTTGAGTCTCGAGATTTGGAAATATTCCATTGTTGATTTGAAGGTCAGTGAGTTAAGTAATTGTTCGTACCAACACACAGAAGAAAGCCTCGTCTTCCTCCCCATGCTCTCGCGTGAGCCAGCTCTAGCTGTAGATGCCCTATCCTCCCACAAGCTGCCATGTAGTGACAAATGTAGCGACAGAAAGATGTCGGGGCCCTGGTCTCTTGCCTTTCTCAGGAGCCCACTCTTTAACAAGCATCGTCCAACCACATCCCTGTGCACTTCCCCATCCAGGACTCGGTCACGTATTCACCAAACATCTGATTAGTGTCAGGCAGCGCCCTGGGTACCGCACGCTTCACATCCCGAAGGAGGAGAAACACAGGAAAAAAGTTTCAATACAGTATGTCCAGAACCGTAATAGAAGAATGTAAGAAGTGTTACAAGAAGAAGTGAGAGTCCTGGGAGTCAGCCACCCAGAAGGGTTTCACAAAAGCAATAATGTCCCAAACTTGAAGGATGTGTGGAAACGCCCCACGGAACAGATGCACCGGGAGGAGCCTGACAACAGACAGGCTGCAGGAGGCAGCAGAGCCCCCAGAAGACACAGCCGTGCCTGCTGAATTATGTCTACACTTAATTTTCCTACATTCCTAGGAAAAATCCTAGGAATATTTGTGTTTCACCATAGCAGGCTGTTTTCAGGGTGATTTATATTTTAAAATATTCTTTGAAAGGGCAAGATATTTCGTTCCACAATCCAAGTAGAGCATGAAATAAAATCACATACAATTTTGTTAATAATAATGTAATCTGAGGTACTGTGCTGATCATATAGATTTATTAAAAATAACTTCTTTGCTTTTTAAGTAAAAAGGGGTGAGAGATCAGTAAAAGATTGTTGTTTTTAAATAGGCAGCAGAAGGATTTCCCAGAAAGCAGGAACTTTTATTTCTGTTGGCAGGTTACTACGCACGAGCCTATTTACTTGCTGAAATATTTTTTCTCAGATGAAAAGTGTAGCTTTGGAAAGAGAAAACCATGTTCAGAGCTAGCTCAGAGGTTACTGTGGCAGATATTACTAGAGCTTTCTGATATTTCCACTTTTTTGTCCCCTTCCTGCATACAGTGCAGAGTGACACCTATCCTTCCCCCTAAATTAACAAAATGACTCCCTTTGGGCCATAAATTGTGAGCTGCAGTGACAAATGCTGCTTCCAAGTGGAAACATTTAAATCCAGTGTGCAATTCTCCAAGGTCTCCTTCCACGTTTAAGCAAACTCGGAAACGTAGTGTTGAGACAGAAGTGTCACAGATTGAAGCCAAACAATGAGACACCATGTAGAGGCAAACTGCCCTGTAGATTTTGCCTCCTCATCAGATTTTGCACCAGTGAGAAAGAAACATTTATTGTATAAGCCCCTGAGAATTTGGGCCGTTCCCTAGCTGATACACTCATTTAAAGTATGCAGATGATGGATGAATTTCCACAACCACGCCCACCTGCATCACCTTAACAGAAGTTAATGAATGACTGTGATTTGGAAATAGTTACAATCATAAGCTTAAAAATCTGCACAGAAAGTTGAACTTTCTGACTGAAATGAAAATACGTTAGGCACAGATATTTTTTCTCTATAATCAAAACAAAAAACACAACTGAGTCTTCTTTTGTTCTGTAGATATCAATACTGTAGAACCAGGAGGGGGAAGGGGTGTTGGAGGGGGCAGAGGAGATATGTGAATGTAGATCCTTCCTATGTGACAACACATAGGAAGTGAAGTCCTAAAACAAACCCCTGATCTGCTCCGCAGAGGGCAGTGGAACCCTTTGCAAGGTGAACATAACATATTATCATGCGCTCAGCCATATAAACTGTGACAATGTGTATTTATTCTGAGACAATGTATACAATTACAGTTTCCAAAAAGGAAATGGCTGAACATCATCTCATGGCAAGTGTTCCTGCAAGGAGGGCACACAGAGCAGATCCCTAGGTTTCTCAGTTACAAAATGTACAACAGAGCACATCGTTGCTTCCTTATTCTTGGAGAAAGCTTTGAAGCTTTAGCTGACTCAGTCACTTCTTTTCCTTTAGATGTGACCACTTAAAAATAATCTACTAGAAAACAGACTGACGGGAAAACTTAAAAGGACATAGTGTTGAAAGGATCAATATCTCTTACAATTGCTCTAAAGAACCAGATGGCTTCATTTAAGATAGAATTGGAATTCCCTTTAAGAGAAAGAAGACGTTCAACTTGAGAAGAAAAAAGCAAAGCCATATTTAACACCACTGCTTGACACAGTCTTTGCAACTGTAAATGCACAATAAATCCAAAGGTCAATAACTGTTCTATATTTTAAGACACTTGATGCAATACAGAGAATACTCTCTGCCCTTAAATGAGAAAACATGGGATATTATGGGAAAACACAGGATAATGTTTTAAGATGATATCTAAAAATCAGGATGATCACCAAACTGAGACTACTGTTAAAAAATAAAGCATATCATTTTATATATTCCTTAATAATATTTTTATTTGTATGCCTATTTGGAAGCATAACAAATAGGGAGGCCTTGTAATATGGAGTTTGTAGTATCTGGCTTTATTAAAGTATTCATAAAACGAGAACAGTCAAAAAGACGTGTGACTTGAGATTATGTCCCAGAGCCACAGAGATAGGAAAAATAAAACAACACAAAACAAACAAGGTCTATAATTCAAGATTTTAGTGTGGTTTGGTGCAAAAATCTTAGTCTTTGGAACCAGGCAAACCTGGAACTGAATGCAGGTCAATACAAACGGGTAGACTACTTGATCTGAATTTCTTTACCTGTGAGATGGTGACCAGTCTACAGTGGGGACAAAAGATAGCCAGCAGCCAAGTCCTGCCAGCTGCCTGTTTTTGTAAATCAAGTCTGATTGGAATGCAGCCATCTTCATTGTCTATGTCTGCTTTCTGTTATAATGGCAAAACTGAGAAGGTGCAGCAGAAATTGTATGGCCTATAAAACCTGAAAATGTTTACTATCTGTCCTTTACAGTAAAAGTTTGCCAATCCCTGGTCTACAGGGTTGTCATACGGACTAGAAATTATTTAACATGGTGTTTGGCACATGGTAGCTGTTTGCATTAAATCATTATTCAAGTAAGCAAAGGTTAAGGTCATGTAAGCCAGGAAGAAAATGTTTCAATCACCAAATCCTGTTGATAGATGAAATTTTAATTATCTTAGAAGAAGTTCTTCCTCAAAGTGCTTCACTTAGGAGATAGTGAAGAATCTCGACCTGTGCTTTACTCTATGAAAAATGACCCAGGATAAATGCAAATTAAAAGGACACTGAGATACCATTTCTCACCTACCAGATTGGCAAAACCTCAAGTTTGACAGCATATTCTGTTGGTGAGGCTCTGGGGAAATAGTCACTCTCTCGCGTTGTTAGTGGGAGTGCAAATTGTTGAAACTCTGGGGAGAGAAACTTAGCAATATTTAGCCAAGTTCTGTATGAATTTACTCTTTGATTGTACTTGGGAATCTATCCATAAGATAGCTGGCAAATATACAAGTGTGTGCAAGGTTATTCATTATAACATTTTTCTATAAGAGCAAAAGACTTGGAAAAAACTCAATGTCCACCCGTAGGGTACTGGGGAAGGAGGAGTCAAAGCAAGCAGCCTGTGAGCCCTCCCCATTTACCAAGGAGACAGTGGGATGGGGGCAAGAAGGTAGGGGACCTGATTTAGGCTCCTTGTAAACATGTGAACTAGATAACTGAGCAAATAGCTTAATGAATTTTTTTGCTTGGGAGAGAGTTCTGACGAGTGAGTGGAGTGCTTCGAGCAGGAAATCCCTGGTTTAAGATGTTATGGGAAATAAATCTTCAACCCATAGATTTATAAGGCATGACTGCCTGGATAGTGCAACAGGAGCTATTCAAATTTCTTAGGTCTTAACTGGAGATGTGGCAAAATTAAATGCTCCCTGCTATGTGAGGAACCTGCAAACCTCATTAGAAACTTCGTGGTCTAGAGCATGGGTTTGGAGTAAAAAGAAGGACCTGGGGAGCCACATGGGATATCCTGGATTTCTCCCTGCATTACCAGTGTCCCTTGGTCACTTGGATCCTTGACATTATTAGTAAAGCTCCATACTGGACAAGACCCTGGATTTGACCAATCTCATTCTTTGTGTTAGCTCATCCACACAAAGGACACCATCAGCAGGTTAGTGAAATGACAAACACTTATATAAACTGATGTGGAATCATCTCCAGGATACACTCTCAGTGAAAAATTAAAGTGCAGAATAATGTATATCATATGCAACTCTTCATGCAATAACCGGGCAAGGCCACAGATATACATAAGTATTAGATTACATATGCAGAAATACACATCTGAAGGTTAAACCAAAAGCTAATAACCCTGGTAATTGTTTAGAAGAAAGAAAGAACTGAGCACAAGGGAAAGGGATGAAGGTGACATTTCTCTGAAAAAACTTTGTCATGTGATTTGTACTTGGAGACATATAAATGTTATATATTCAAAAATGAAATGAAATCAAAAGGAAAACATCTGTTGAAATTAAAAAGATTCCAAAACAAATGAGCCAAATTATATATAAAACAGGATACGACCACATAGAGAAAAAAAATTTCAAGCAACTTTAGTTTTCAGTCTTTTGGTTGTACATCCTTAATGGAATATAAAATTACATCCTTAATGGAATATAAAATTAAGACAGTGCAAATTTTTAAAACTTCATTCAGTAGTCTTATTATTAGTGGTAACATTAGTATTAGTTTTAAAAATACTATGTATACATGAAAATGAAACAAGTTCTGTTAAGAACTAAGATTTTCAGTGAAAAAGAAAAGAGATACAAATGTAATATCAGAGAAGTTAAAAATTCTGTAATGTTACATTTGAATTGGAAATATTGTAAGACTTTAGGATTGATTTTTCTTAAAAAAGGTATTTCCTAGCTCCATCTATTGAAAAGGCCCAGAAACAATGCCACTCCAGAATTGATGAGCATCCCTAGTATTTATAGATTTATAGATTGTGGTTTCCAAATACCGTTCTCCACAAAGGAGGAAGGGCTCCCTGGAGGAATGGCTGATTCCAGGTCCAAATCCTGGATGGACGTGGTATGTCTAGTTGTGCTAGAAACATGGAAACCATAAAAGACCAGTGCCTGCATCCAATGGACAAGACATGACAAGGAGTCAACACGCTCCCAATGACTGAAAGGGAGCAATTTGAGTTTACATAAAATACAGGAGAGAACAACAAGTTAAACAATACCACAGACAAATCCAGAATGTGAGACTTTCTACAAGACAAGTGACCTGATTTCTTCAGAGGTTAATGATGTAAAGAAAAAAAAAAAAATGAAGTTGGGAGGTAATTGAGGGCATCAAGAGGCTTAACAGATCAAAACGGAACATGTGGGCTTTAGTAGCATGCTGATGCAAACCAGTATTTGTAAAATGACATTTCTGAGATGATCAGGAAATTTAAACATTGACTGGGTATTAAAGGATGCTAAAGAGCCCGGCCCTGTGGCACAAGCGGGTAAGTGCGCGTGCTCTGCTGCGGCGGCCCCGGGGTTCGCCGGTTCGGATTCCGGGCGCGCATCAACGCACCACTTGTCAAGCCATGCTCTGGCGGCGTCCCATATAAACTGGAGGAAGATGGGCTGGATGTTAGCCCAAGGCCAGTCTTCCTCAGCAAAGAGAGGAGGATTGGCAGATGTTAGCTCAGGGCCGATCTTCCTCACACACACAAAAAAAAAAGGATGCTAAGGACTTGTTTGTGTTTGGTATGGTAGTGGCATTAAGATTCTAGAAGAAAACACCCATTTTTTTTCAGAGATGTATACAGACCTATGTAGGGACAAAATGACACGATATCTGAGATTTTCTTTAAAATGTTTCAGCCGTCCCCCAAAAATATAGCTAAAGCAAGAATGCCAAAGTCTTACTGAAGGTGGGAAATGGATCTGTGACGTTCAATTTGCTGGTCTCTCTCCATTTGTGTATTTTGACGTTTTTTCATAATATGAAAGAAGAATCAAGAGAAAGATGCTCTGGGGAAAGATTTCACAGGACATGAAGCTGCGCTGGATCTTCCATTCTCTGTTTTAAGTTGGCCTGTGGCATCTGCCCTTCCCAGCTAGCCTCCTCCAGTAACCTTCAGAACTAAGTATAAGGACTTACTGTGGGACCCAACAGTGATGGTGCTGACTGAGTGAAAGTTTACGCAGAGAAATAAATGAATCTTTGAACCAGTTAAAAAATGGTACAAGAAATGCCATCACAGGCCACCTGGTGATGAGCTAGTCTCACTTGCTACTGGAGAAATAATGGATTTTAAAGTATTTTGTTATTTTTTTTTACATGCTTTAAGCACTGTCAGCTTGATCAATGAACATAAAAACACATTTCCAATATGATGAAAAGAACTAGTCAAAATCTACTTTTAGAGTAAAAAAAATTAAAATTACTTTTCTCTCTCTCAATAGCGGTACCTACATTGCAAGTTCAATATAAGATACTAAATGCCGCTGGGAGAGATCGATCCGACAGGCTGCCATTCAGTTCCAAGGGCAGGTGGCTTAGTAACTTTACTGACCCTTCGTCTACATTTTCTGATGTTATAATGAGTCAATTTTTTTCCTTTAGAGGAGATGTTGGTGTAGAAATGCTTTTAGCTAAGAGTGACGTGATCTCAGCCTTTTACTTAGAGCTAATAAGACCCAATAATTTTAATAATTGAGAAGATATCAATATAAATATAAATTTCTCTGTACTAAAACTGTAGAACTGAATATGACACATGAGGTGAATGAGCTGGGAGAGAGTAAACTCTAATTCCTGTAATCATGAACTCTAATTCATGTAATTCTCTCATTATACAACTTACCTTTTATACTGTTTCACAGTTTAAGAAGCATTTTCAAATAAATTGCTCCATTTAACCTTCATGTCCACTCCGTGTGCAAGCAAGGATTTTATAAGGAAAGTAAAGCTCTACTTTACCAAGAAATTGAGTCTCAGGGGGCAAAATGATGACTTATTCAAGCGCACGTGTCACTGAAGTAGTGGTAGCAAGACCACTGATTTATCATCAATAAATTACTTAGAATAAAAGAAGATCTTAGTAGCTAACAGTGGAGACATGCTAAACCCTGCTTACCTTTCAAAGCCAATCTGCCGAAATGTCTTTTCCCACGTGGAGCCTGTAACAGAAGGAAGAACCACCATCAGCGCACATCAAGTATCCGGAAAGCTTTGTCCTGTCTTCACACATCCTGGCAGTTAATCGGTTTTACATGTAAGTGGAAGACTTTCTTCTTCCTCAAATGGCTCACTCCTCATCTCCGGTCCCCAACTGGCTTTTTAAAGAACATTCCACATAAGGATTTAAGTGCATATTCCCTGCAATGTGACAAAGCTCTACCCTTTCCCCTGGGAAAGCAGTAGGCCACTAAGTCATTCTCTAAAAGTCCAAATGTGTTTGGTTCAGAATAATATGAGCAACTCTCCTCTTCAAAATAATGAAACAGCATACTGTAACCTGTACTCTCTAAAATTTAACTTTTAATTTTGTGTAGCACAGGGAAAGCTAAATAACACACTGAAGTTACAGCTCATTATACACCATGGCTTTATCTCACCAATGTGGAAGCACAGGGTTAACATCCTCCCCCTCTTTTTTTTTTTTTTTTTGGTGAGGAGATCAGCCCTGTGCTAACATCTGCCAATCCTCCTCTTTCTCTGCTGAGGAACACTGGCCCTGGGCTAACATCCGTGCCCATCTTCCTCCACTTTATATGGGACACCACCACAGCATGGCGTGCCAAGCAGTGTGTCAGTGCGCGCCCAGGATCCGAACCGGCAAACCCTGGGCCACCGCAGCAGAGCGCGCGCACTTAACCACTTGCGCCACCAGGCTGGCCCCCGCCACCCCCTTTTTTTTAGCTAAACATTTAAATCAGAAGTCTCTTGAATGCAAAAATGTTGTTTCAAGTGACATGATTTGAGGAATAGTATATCCAAATCCACAAAAGAACAGCTGGGTATAAAAAAGATTTTCTACTATTTTTCCTTGCAATAATTCTTCCCTACATTATAGACATGATAACTTTCCCAGTACTTGATATAAAGAAAAGTGCTAATTTTTATCAAAGACCATTCTAATAAAAATTCTGCATTTACAAAAGTTAAGAGTTTGTGCTTAACCCATAGTTTTACATTTTCCTGATGCTCAGTCAGTGGCAAAAATATTTTGATTTCAGTAACTATTTCAAGTAAACACCCACCTAGTCCTAAATTCATAACTTGTGCTGTGCACCAGTTGCTTGATAATCACAGCAGATAATAACTGCCTTTCTGTGCAATTTAGTTCTGCAAACAGGAAGCAGAGGATTCAGCAATGGTCTCCAGAGGCAGCTATAAAGCTACCTTGCTTCTTTTCCTAAAGTCACAATAAATCAGGATGGTGCTTATGTTTCTTCCTTAAGAACTCTGCCTCACATGTATAATCTTCAGGTGGCCACTCAGTGTCTCCTCAAAATCAGACAGACTTTCTGGAAAGGCAGAAGATTATACAGGACTAGTTTCCTGGGCCCTCTCTGAGGACTGAAGTAGTCCCAAGAGAGCACAAACATGGTGCCTGACCACAGGGTTTGGGTACATACTACTTGGCTATGATTGAGCATTTTAAATAATTTTTATAAATAATGAAGGACTAAATTTCATATATGAATTAAACACACATATGCACACACAAATTTAAAGCAGATTCAGGCTTATCTCTGTGATGAAGTCACTCTGATCCAACTGGATTCCAATATGCTTTGCTGAGTAGGAGTGAAAGACGTGGAATTTCAGTCAACCAGCCCAGGAATTTCTTATGGCCCCCGGCCCAGGGGAGTGGGCCCCATATGAATTCCATCTGTGCTGTGAGTCACACGCAAAACAATTAAGAATCCTTATTTCAGGAATTCTTTGAAGACAATCATCCTTCCCCTGAGATCCTAGCAATTAAGACACTGGCGAAGACTACACAACCTGAGTCAGAGACCACATGGTATTCCAGGGCAACTGGCAACCGCCAGGCCAAACTGAGAAGCAGAGAGATTGAGTCCCCTGCCAAGGGAGAACCAGACAGACAGTCTGGGGCAGACCAAGTGGGCAGGGTCTAGGGGAGTGGGGGTGGCTGCTGAGGGGGTGTAGATGCTACTTTTTTTGACTTCTCTTCCTTCCAGTGAGAAATGAAGCATCTTTTAAATTTTTCTACCTTTGCATTTTTTTCTCTGATCTTCTTAGTATATTCCTAAATTGACTTTTTAAATAAATTTTTAAGATAACTCCTTTTTTAATAGACTCAACTTATTATCAAGGTAAAATGAAAATAAATGACTTTGCTAAACTGCACTAAAAGGCTTTTAGAAGATGGAGCTTTAGTTAGGAAATAAAGAAGAAATAGGTTCCATCTTCTTATTTCTGAGAAAAGTAAACTTATTCCAACAGGCAGAACAAGTTAAAAGTTTCTGGTGCGGGACTTCCAGTACTCTTTAGAATAAACATTACTAAACCACTCAACCAAGCACAATAGAGCTGGTGGAACAACGACTTTCTTCTAGACACGAGAAGTCAGTTTAATTAATAATTCGAGGGTCTTCCATACCATGGGCATCCATCACTGTTTGCCATTGATCCTCTACTGACCATCTGAAATGTTAGGTAGAGGACTGAAGATATTAAAATATGGTTTCTGCCCTCAAACACTACATACCCTAGAGGTTTGCGTTTTTATGTCTTTTGTGAGCACTTAGCCATGATGAAATGAGAAACACACGATAAAGGAACAGACATATTCAGATCCTCTGGCACCAAGAACATTTTCAGCAGCCCATTATTCAGTTGCGGGGGAATTCTTTTAAAGCCATTAGCCATGTTTTACATGGTAAGGTAATATTACTCTCCTTTGCCAGAGCAGTCCAACATGGAGAGAAAAGCAGAGAAAACAAAAGTAGCTGGCAGACTTCCTTGATTTTACACTTTTTAAATGAGATTTATAATATGGAGAAGTATAACACGTTAAATTCTTCAGGAAAAAGCAAACAGCAACAACAAAAAGAAAAATATGTAGCATAGAGAAATGGATGCAATTCATAAGAGAGATTTTTCCTTTCCATTGTTAGATGAAGTACTTAGAAATAGTGAATTGTGATTCTTCACTTTAAAAAATTGCCCTTTAGGGGCTGGCCCCGTGGCATAGTGGTGAAGTTTGTGCACTCCACTTCAGGGTCCTAGGGTTCACCTGTTCGGATCCTGGGCGCGGACCTACTCACCGTTCATCAAGCCATGCTGAGGCTGTATCCTACACAGAAGAACTAGAAGGACCTACAATTAAGACATACAACTATGTACTGGGGCTTTGGGGAGAAAAAAGAAAAAGAGGAAGATTGGCAACAGATGTTGGCTCAGGGCCAATCTTCCTCAAAAAAAAAAAAAAATGTTGCCCTTTATAGCACTGACATCCCAACAACAGAACAGAAATCTAGAGTGGAGGATCCCAAATACCGGAGACTGGAAACAAACCCTCTGAATGTCATTTGGTCTGCAGAGTAAGTTTCAGTATATAAGCCCCTGTGTGTCCAGGTGACAAACTACCCTTTACTATCCTTCAGCGCTGACACTCCCGTGACTCCAAGGGGAACTACCATATGGAAGTGTAGGACTTCCTCCAGGAATAAATCAATCAACGATTGCTCCTTTACAAACAAACAAAGCTCTATCTATCCATTCTCACTCTCCCTCCCTCTGGCAATCCATCTACCTATCAGCCTCTGCTGGTTCCATGTTCCCTCTTCTTTCCTTAACAGAAAGAAGTTATGGAACCTTCCTTTCTTTGGGAACTGCTTTCCCCAGGCCGGTGAGTTGCTTCTGCTGGGGCCCCAGTCACATTGCCTCTCCCTCCCTGGCCGGTGAGATGAAGAGATCTGGCCAGTCCTCACAGCACCCTGTCTCCCTGGCCACAGGTGATCAGGACGGGCATGTGACCAGCTAGGTCAGGCCAACACGGAACCTTTCCCGGGCTGGCTCCACTTGCTCGCCTGTCAGAGAACCAGGATGATGAGAACCCAGCCCTGATGACATTCACAGTGTGGCCATTTTCCAGCCACAAGGAGAAAGCCTGTGTGAGAGGAAAGAGGGATCCATGAGCAGAGGTAAGCCAGGAGAGAGAGAGGGGACTCCTGATGGCACCCCTGTCTCTGTTCCCAGTTCTTTCTGATGCCCTGGCGTTCCCTGCCACTCCAGTTACAGGAGAGGAAACATAATCTAGTTGTTTACTCTAGTCTTTACGTCTAGTTTTACATCTGACATTTGCATCTCAAAGAGCACTGAATATGAACAATGAAAATAAGATTTTAACACAGCCGGCCCGGTGGTGTAGTGGTTAACTTGGCGCACTCCGCTATGGCGGCCCAGGGTTCCCCGGTTCGGATCCTGGGTGCGGACCTACACACCGCTCATCAAGCCATGCTGAGGCAGCGTCCCACATAGAGCAACTAGAAGGACGTACAACTCCGACATACAACTATCTACTGGGGCTATGGAGAGAAAAAAGGACAAAAGGAGGAAGACTGGCAACGGATGTTAGCTCAGGGCCAATCTTCCTCAAAAAACAAAAAATAAAATAGCCAGGAGGGATTCTTTAAAAGAAAATAATAAGATCTTAACAATGCTTTAAGCATCCAAATTTTAGGTGGGAAAAAAAACATGTTAAATAAATTCTAGCCACTTTTAGCCATATTTTAAATCAAGAGAGTGGATGTTCTCCCCAAAATTAACATAGCAATAAAAACAGCTTACACTTACACCTTTACCAAGTGCTAACTTCCTGTATACTAGCTAATTTAATCCTCTCAAATACTGCCTCAAGTCAGCACTATTATCATATCCCCCTTTCAGGTGAGAAAACCTGCGCCTCTGCTTTTTTCAAATAATTAGCAGAAAAGGACTAATAATTCATAGAAGGGGTGGATTTTTGCCAGCATATTCCTGTAAACATGGAAGTATTTTCATATGTGGGAGCTGCTAAGTGGCTGAACATGTGACCTGGCACAGGAATTGGTGATGAAACACTCAAATATCAGGAAATTATACCCTATATAAGTTTTCTGGTGGATGTTCCGTCACATTATTTTTAACTCTTGAAAGGATCAGATTTTCATATCCAATCAAAGAGTCAAGATTTTACCACGCATTGAATATTGAACATAATGTGAAATTCTAAGAGAAAAATAGATTCTTTTCAGTTAACCAGTAGTGACATTTTACTTTGCAAATATTACGATGCTCCTGTGTTGAATTGTAGCTGAAATTCATTTAACCCCAGAAATGCCTGTTCTAATGGATGAGATATACCTAAGTAATGTAATTTTCCCAGCCAATGAGCAATTTCAGCATTTTGGGTTAAACGGTGAGATCTACAAAATTTTTCAAGTTGAGTCCTAATTCCCAGATGAAATTTGTCATTAATGGTTAAAAGTAACTGAAAAAGATAGAGATAAGAGAAAAAACATTCTTTACCATTGCTTAATTAATAATTTTCATATTAAATGACCCATATATTTTTAAAAACATCATTTCACCTCTACCTAATACTCTGGTTTTGTAATGTCAATTATCTCCTGTTCTGATCATTAACATCTAGATGACAACCCTTTATGTACATGATAACCGGCATAAAGTTGCATACTTTGGATTTTATCCCACTTATTCTTTTGTCAGTTCTTTTCACAATATGTCTTAATTTTCCATCAGGTAAGGGTGATCCCTTCATAAAAGCTGAGACTCATCAGTCTCATCAACAACATGGCGGAATATACAGAACATATGTTCCACAGCGTACTTTTCAAAACGAGCAACTTTATGTTTTTCCTTATCTGTAAAATAACATAGATCATTACAAAACATGAGAATACTTACAATTTTTTTATTTTTGCATAAATACTTCCACATACTAAGACCTTCACATCCATACTTGCACATATAAAATAGGGGTCATCCTATTTTGAAACCTGCTTTAATCACTTAATAACATATAATGTAGCTCCTTCCATGTCAATAAATATAGGCATGTAATCATTTTAATGCCCATATAGTATTCTATAATTTAACAAAATGCAAATCCTTATTCATTAATATATAAATTATATCAACATTTTGCTGTTACACATTACAATGTGTTGAATACATTTTACATATATCTTTGAACGTTTGTTCAATTATTACTTTAGGATAAATTCCTAAAAGTAGATTTACTGCATCATTATACATGCATATATAAAAATTTGACTAATATTATCAAAATTTAATGTTAAAATTTTATTCAAATACATGTATTTGGTTGAATTCCGTTTTCTGAATCCTTTTTATCTTTTATAATACATTTTATTTTAACTTATATTTTCATAAATGGTAATGAAATTGAACAAGTTTCTTAGGTTTATAAGCAATTTTAACATTTTCTTTTGTGACTTGCCTATTCATGTTCATTGTCTGTTTATTTATTAGAAGTTTGTGTTTATCCTTTTGATTTGTAAGAATGCTTTATATATCAGGATCACTAATCCCAAATATGGCATGTCCTCAACAAATACATTTGTCCTTTAGGTTCAAAATTTCAATATCTAATTATTTTATTTTCCTGAATAGAACTGATGAATGTTTACAGTATTAATTAATTTCTATCATATTCAGTTTTTCAGTTTACATGTTTGTTGCCCCAGCAGATGGGAACAAATATTACTATTTGTTTCTTTGATAATCATGAATCCTTTAATATCCAAACATCTCAATTCCAGCAGGTCCTGAATGAGCAGAATCCATGTTTTATGCTCTCATTCTGAGTTGACTAGTCGATCTGAAAACACCCACCACCACTATTCACCCTTTGTAGAGACTAGGACAGGCTTATTCACAAATATTCAAGTCTATTCACAAACATGCAACCTTGGTCTATGAATGGGGGATGCTACACCATCTTAAAAGATCTTCTTTTGAGAAATTACTGTAGAATTACTCTAAAATTAAATGTAAATCCCAAACAATTAATTTCTTCATCAAACAATGGATTTTTAAAGATAATCCTTGACTATAAAATTTCTGGTTTAAGACTGGATCTCTTGGGCAGTCTGTGATGCTTCTTCTACCAAATTCCCACTAAAATAGCTATGGACACACTGGGAAAGAGAAACACGCACACACAGAGTAAATCTATCTTCAAAAATCTTGAAGGAACTTTCACTAGTAGGTCAATTGAACTGAATTGTGAAACTCAACTTGTATTGTTCTGTGCATATGTCTCCCATGGAAACCAAACAGTCAGCCTTAAAGAAGATAAAAGCATGTTTCATTCTTTTCCCACTGTGTTCCTCCTAGTTCAGAAACACAAAGTCCATACTAAACAGAAAGTGGGCAACTGTGCCTTCTTTGCATAGGATGCCTCTTTCTAAGGAAGCCAGACTTTTGTTCCCATCATCACTGTCACCACCCTCCTCTCTCCTCCCCTGCCCTCCCTGCCTTCAGTATCTTTCCACATCCAGTCCAACTCTCAGAAACCATTGGCAATAAGGTTTGTTTGTGTCTGTATTTATGTTTGCCTATGCTTGTGTGTGTATTTGTGTTTATGTGTGTGTGCATTTGTGTCTGTGTATGCATGTTTGCATGTATTTATGTTCGCCTATGCATGTGTGTATATTTGTGTTTGTGTTTTTTTGTCTTCTGTGTATGCACATTTGTGTGTGTGTGTGTGTGTGTGTGTGTGTAGAGTGATGGGCAAGAGGTAAGGGAACCAACCCCCCTCGCCCAGTGTTTTTGGGACACACAGTCCTCGTTAGTAAAAAGTTATAGGAATAGTTAGGGTCTCAAAATCCCTGGCAGTTGTCCATCCTGAGCATGGGAAACAGCCTAAATATGCAATAATTATGAAATGTTTATATACACTATTTATATACAATGGGATAGTATGTAACATTAAAGTTAGATTTTTGATAAAAAGTAATAAGATAACTGAGGGACTTGGAACCTTTATATAACTTTATTGAAATTATAGTTGACATGGTGTCACACTCATTAAAATCCAGGTTTCCATGACTCCAGATTATTTTTGCTGCTCTTTCAGCAAGAGTGTTTAGAGACATAAGAAGGTCAAGAATAGAATCTGGGGAAAACTAGCAATCTTTAAAGAGCAGATTAAGAAAGACAATCCAGTTAAGAAAAAAAAGAAGGCATAAGAATGTGAAAGGAGGAGTTTTAACAATGAGTGAGCCAAAGACAGTAGCAAAGGCCAACTTCTATAAGAGGGGAGAAGACTGGTAACGTGAGTCAGAAAAGTTTCAGTGGGATTATAGAAAAGACAGTGTGAAAGGGGAGTGAGTTGAGAACCAAATGGAAGGTCAGGAAGTGGAGACAGTGAGAGCAGACTTCTCTTTTTAAAAGCCAGGCCATACTGAGACAGGGAGGGCTGAGGAGGGAGGTGGGAGTTGAGAGGAGAGCTGGAAGAGGAGGCCAGCCACAGGGAAGTGTGGCGCCTTCAGGCTAAGACACATGGCATCTTCCTGAGCCGGAAGACACAAGAGGAAGGATGTTCCAAGTTTCCTTAGTAGCTCAGAGAGGAGAAAACTGAGCAGGCAGAGGACTCTGAGACCAGCGGGAACAGACCAGGGAGGAGGCCCTGGGACCACATTTGCAGCAGGGGGTCAGGCAGTTCACGCAGTGCTCTTTAAAGAGGGCTGGAAAGTGAGGAGTACAAGTAATGGGTACCCAAAAAACTGTCCTGGTTGACTGCCTCATTGGATAAATGCACTTACTATACAATCCAGATGTAGATTACTCCTTTCGAGGACTTATAATATATAGGACGCCAAAATTATAGAAAATAAAGCCATCTGTTTTAGACTAGAAGATACTTAAGAATAATGGCCATGTTCTTCATTATGAAGACTAAATCTTTACTGTAGAAGTTTGGAATGCTGAGCTGCCTCTGAATTGACCCCATGATGTGCTCTGAAATCTCCTTAAAAAATAAACCTCTGATATCCGTTTGTTTATTTGTTTTCTGTCTCCTTCTCACAGAAGTTGACTGCAGAAGATGTTTCCAGGAACTGTAATTTCAGCTGTTTCGAAGCCAGATGAACAGGAGTTTCCTGCAGTCTCTTAAATATTACATTTGCCCAGAAAACTGCTTAAACTCAACTCGAGACTTTTAAAATACTATACTTCTATAATGCAGCCGTGCTCTTGTTTACCTGAAATTCTAAGATGCTTGCATAAGATTCCATCCTGCTCATTCTTATATGAACTTCATGATATGGCTTGAGATAAAAATTTAATGAGACTTAACAAGTGGAAAGTCACCTGAAAGTGCTAATTGTTAAAATTCACAGTCTGCAATCCACCTCTGGTGGTGGTCAGCTTTTGGGAATACAGGGGGACACGACGTTCTGATGATTCATGAACAGCCCATCAGAAGAAAGTCCTGATCTTTAGCAGGATACCAAGCTACAGAATTCCCTTAATGAGGCATCAGGAGCCTGGCAATCTTGATCCTTACATGTCATAACATCTTTACAAGGTAATATTCAATTCATGTCTACTTATTTTCTAGGGCTCAATATAAAATTTTACATTTCAGTGTCTATGGTATATAGCTGTTATCCTTTCTTAAACTAGCTTGTCGTTTCATATACTTTGAGTAGATGACACCAACGATACTAATTTCCCTTTATTTCAGGGTGTCAGTTTTCTCTCAAAACCAAAAATGAAGTACCTGAAATTTCAGCAGGAGATGGCAATAACTCAGCTCTTGTACCAAAATAACTTTGGCCTGAATCCCTACTCTACTCCTTGTTGTGGTGAGCTATGATGGTGGACACTCAGTCTAACTCCACTACACGTTGTCGTGAGCTATGACGGTGGACACTCAGTCTATGAAGTAGTCAAGGCATCTCTGAAATGAGGATCAACAGCGCCTTTGCACAAATACAATGAGCACATGTATTCAAGGCACCTGTGCAGCATCTGGCACGAAGTAGGTGGTAGGTAACTGGTAGCTGCTACTAACATAAGGCTCTCAACTAGCATTTTAAATGAACAATGCTGCCATGTAGGGTGTACCTGGGGGCCCGAGAACATTAACTATGCAGAATAACCAAAGCCCAATTTCCCTGTCCATCCCCCATCCCAACACACACACACACACACACACACACACACACACTCTCACACACACTTCAACAAAGGTGCGACTTAAAACATACAGAGAATAAACTTTGGCATTGTTTCTCTTTTTAATTTGGCACATAGTTATGTTTTGTGGTTTGTTTCAGTTAATCTATGTTGTATATACACTTTTTCTTTTAGTGTGTTTGCCAAAACTTTCCTAAAATTATGTTAGGGGAAAGTCATAGAATGTGTATCTAGGTTAAACCTATAAATAACTTCACTCATTGAAACCTAAGTCCTTCCTAAAGAGCTTACCAAGCTCATAAAAATATTCAGATTGGTGTTTATGAGGCTGTACCCCTAAAAATACACATGAGGACATGAATTGCATATTGGGGATCCTGTCATGTCTGCAGAAGCCAAAAGAGTAGGGTTCCCATGCTGCCAGTCCCAGGTGTGTGCCACACAAAAGGAGCTGAAATGATGAAATGCAAAGGTGACCAGCAAGGTGTCTTAAAAAACAACTGTATTTTCGCCAATAATAATGCACTTACAATCTGAGATAAGGAAGAAGAAAATCGTTATTTCGGTTTTCTTTTCTTTTCTTTTTTTGCTGAGGAACATTGGCCCTGAGCGAACATCTGTGCCCATCTTCCTCTATTTTGTATGTGGGATGCTTGCCACAGCATGGCCTGATGAGCGGTGTAGGTCCGCGCCCGGGATCTGAACCTATGAACCTGGGCTGCCGAAAGAGAACACGCCGAACTTAACCACCGTGCCCTGGGGCTGGCCCCTATTTCAGTTTTCTTATTTGCCAGTATTTATAGAACGTTGGTGAGTATTTGAATGGAGGATGCTTAGCTTCCTAGGATGAGGATTTTCACTTCTGTGCTCTGCTAGGCATCTTTTATGGCATTACAGTCCCTTCATATGGTTTGTGGCTTTCTTTACACTAACTACGAACTCCCCATTGCCAGAAGTGTGTGCCAAAGTGATGTTCATTTGTAAAAATTAAATAAAGAAGCACTGGTGGACATTCTGATAGATGGAAATTTTATGAAAAAGAAAAAACTTATGAAGCATATTTAGTTTAAACTTGCAATAGCAGCTTAGTTCTTGTTTTCCCCGAACACGGGTCAAATATAAAGTTCAGATAAAAGGCTGCAATACTTACGTATTACCTAGGGGGCCAGGTGGTTTGTCATTCTTCATTTTTAATATAACTGATAAAAACATATACTGTGACATATCATAAATGTGACATATCATAAAATATCAAATTTATGTAGAAAAATCTCATCTCACCATCTGTCACACATTTTAAAATTTTGACTTCAAGATTACTTTATTCTTGAGAACACCACATATGTCTAAATAATTAATTCTATAATTATTTTAGTTATCTTTGCTCTTAAATGTCAGATATTATCTTTGGGTCAATTTTGTGAAAATAAAATGGACTCGTAATTTAACAACATTCATGAAAACAGGTAAAAGTAAGATATTCATTCAATTTATTCAATAAATATTCATTAAGCCCTAATACATGCTAAGCAGTGGGAATATAGCAGTGAATATGGATCTTACAGTTTACCAGGGGAGAAGGAGTAAAAACAATCAGGCTATATACACATACACACGCATACATACTATGGAGAAAATGAAGAGAGTGGGGTGAGGGAGATTGTTAAAATGAAGTGAAACATTTATAAGTTTTTAAGTTTGCACTTTTTTTGAGCCACATTCACGGTGGGTGATGAACTGCAATCTGAGGTTTGGCTTTTATGGTGTCCTTCACTCATTCTAAGTTAGCACACCCTCTTCAACTGGCTGCTGTCACTTACAGAAATACTAATTTTTTAATGCATGTTTTTTGTTTTGTTTTGGTTTGGTTTGCAGGGGAAGAGTCACCGTAAGCTAACATCTGTTGCCAATCTTTCTCTTTTTTTCTTCCTTTTTCCCCCTCAAGCCCAGTACATAGTTGTGTATAGTTGTATGTTCTTCTGGTTCCTCTATGTGAGCCGCCACCACAGCGTGGCTACTAACAGATGTATGGTGTTGTTCCATACCCGGGAACCGAACCCAGGCTGCCAAAGCAGAGTGTGCTGAACTTAAGTGCTAGGCCATCAGGGCTGGCTTAAGAAATACTAATTTTTTACTTCAGACATTAGGAGGTGTCTCCCCAGGCTTCCCTGCTGGTTCAGTTTGCATTCCAGGGTGGAGACCTGTACTGAGAAAGGTGCAGAAGATGAGTGTCGTCCAATGTCAGCCTGAGTGAGGATGCAGAGGTCAGGGTGTGACCCTCAGGGGAATTTCTGGCTGACCACAGCCTGGGGAGCAGTGGTGTGACGGACGCACCTGCTCAAAACCTCAACTCCATGGTCAGTAACATCAGATCCACAGCTTGGAATCACCCCTGGCCGGGGCATTTAAGCCGTGGAAACTGGTAAATACTACAAACCAGGTGGTCTTCCCTTGACTATCCGGTTATTTGAAACTTCCCAGTGCACCATAGGCTGGGATATATTTTCTGGTGACTGTCTTAGCAGGTAGAAAGGCTCAACTCCATCACGCAGATGAAACAGGTTAAAATTGGAGGCTTTGAAAATCCAGGCCCAATAAATCAACTAGAGAGAAAAGCAGGTTACAGTGAACTTAACTAGGTAGAAGCTTCAATAATCAGACTTCCATTTGATGCTAAGTTAGGCATTTTTTCCCCTCTAGTACTCTGCTTTTAGGAAAAAAGGAATAATTGAAAATGAAACAAACTGAAAGAAATATTTAATGAAAAAGATCGAGTCCAGGCGACTTTTTGCACCTTCAGTAAATACCCCCATCCTCTCTCCAGGACCAGCCTGCAAAGATTAATAGCCATCAAGACTCTGAAATGCTCTTGTTGGAGCAAGAAGGAGACGGCATCATACAAGGATTTGCAACAGCAGGGATCTACAACTATCTGTTGACTATAAAATGCAAACTGAACACCCTACTGAACTAGTCCTTATTTTTCCTGAGGCTTTATTGGAAATGACTAAGTAACTATGCAGTCCGAGAGCTACACACACACTGCACGCCACACAGCCCTCATGTACCTGCTTCTGTGAATCAGACTGAAAATGCTGTGCTCATTGCTAGTTTCACTCAGTGGCCACAAGGAACAAGGGGCAGCCGTGTGTGCATCTGTCATCAGGGTCACACCCCATAGAAGGAGGCAAGCTGCACACTTCCTGAATGCCTTCCTTTGCATCTCTGTTCTCTCCAGAGACCTCGGCTACTTTTCCAAGCACTGTTATCTGCTTCGCCTTGCAACTCCCTCAGACGTCCGGATTTTCTTTTCTTTTCTTTACATTTTTTGACAGAGATCTCTTTTGGAGCTCAAGTTCTTGGCCCAAAAAAGCATCCATGGGCAATTCTGCTTTCCACACAGAAACTTGAAATTGGTTAGACAGGGAGATAATAGGGAGCTTCCAGGCCACAAATGGGGGAGGGCTCCTTGGGCTCCCCTGGGACTTGGAGAGAGGCTGAGGTAACACTGCTCTGGACAGCCAAGCTTTTTCTTCAGAATCATGCTTTTTACTGATAAATATTGCAAACATTACATTCACATATAAGAATGTCTGACTAATCTCTTGGCACAGACCAGAATCCCTGAGTTTTAAATCTGAAGCAGTTGGAAAGCAATCAATACACATTTAAAGAACGCAGCAAATATCAGACTTTTTCAAAGTTTATATATATATAGTATTTTCAAATCCGAGGTATTTAGTAGTACCTAAAATGAAGGGTAAAGCTTTCTTGGACAACCTACAGAATTTTCCTCTCTCTTTGTGGTTTTCCAGTAGTCCAGCTCAAATCAATCCACACTAACCCTGCTGCAGACACGAGCTTTTCTGGAGCTGATAACTGTAGCAGGCTTGCTTTATTTTATTGTACACTCTCCATGCTCAGGTCAAATTGGAGATATAAAAACTGAATTTTTAGGGAAATAAAATGTTTATGACAAGGGCAGGAGACCAAACCCTGAAGAACTTAGACGTGGATTAACATTTTTAGTCTGGGAAGGATTCAAAATTTCATAAGCATAAACATAATGACAAAACCATACCTTCGCATGGCGACCCACGGTTCCTAAAGCAGCCTTTCTGGTGTGATCTCACGTGGAAGTAATAAGGGCAGGCTCACACAGACTAGTAGGAAAGAGGACAAAAACCTCCCAGGCCTTTGGCTTTAAAACCAGTATCAATGTTTCCATTTTACAGAGAGAGAAAGGGGGCCTGTGAAGTCAAACCAAAAATCTTCAAAGCAAAGATGTGTGAGTTCTGATTCTGGGTGCAGTATAACATAAGAAAGCTTTTCATAAGCATGCCCAACAGACAGCTGCCTTAAGGAAGGAGGAACAGGCGCACAGCGCTTGCAACCAGAGACGGGCCGCGCGGAGAGTCCGTCACTGCACGCATTTGCCAGTGACGGTCTCCGTGGAATGACGTCATCACGCATGCTTGATTTCCTGTATCGTGATTTCTCTGCTCCGCAAGTGCTGCTGACTGCCCTTTTGAGGGGAAGGAGGCAGAGTTTTATTCTATTTTTTAATCCTCAGTTCTTAAACAGTGCCTGGCGCATGCATGCTATGAATAAAAGAAAAAGGGGTATTGTAAATGCATAAACGTGATCAACATGGAACAAGTGATTTAGCAAGTCAAGTCCCTGGCCTCAAAGCCATCACATCTAGTCCACAAGTACATATGAAAACCAGGAGGTTTTTCTGGAGCCAGCATTACAATAGCTGAAAGCTCCCCTTATTTATTAGTGACCTAAGGAGACTTGTGGCCACCTTGCTTGGAGCATCCATTTCACCCCCATTTTACTGGCCGGAACATCTCTTCTAAGGCTGTAATTCAAAGTGGAGGAACATTTGGAAACAGCCTATGAAGCCTTCGGCATGAAAGGTGCAGAGTAACACAAGTTTGATCACAATGTCTCAAAGCTAAACACTACCCTTTCCTATTTGTGTGAAGCTTTTACAGCGCTTCACCTTCATCCCTGCTTAATGGTTTAATTCGGATGCATTAACGGGAAGAGAAAAAAAGATTCTTCGTTTGTCTTAGTGCTGACTCAAAAAGATTTACAGTACTTTGCTGAGGTTTTGGCTGACTGTAGTCTCCCAGCTGTGTTGAAAAGGTATCCATGTATCAGGCTTTATGTAAACACGCGCAGCATTAACCACAGCTGCAACGTAAATTAGAGCCACAGAAAGTACGCTTGTTTACGCGATGAGCTGGAGCATCTCAACCGACTGCCCTGCTGAAATGTGGAGCTCCGTAAAAGAAACCAGAGAAAGGTGTGATGCGAACTGCACACGCTCACAGATGATACCAAGACCCGCTGGTGCTGTGTGAATAGGGACTTGGGGACTTCCTACATTATGCTGTCTTTACTGAAGTAATTCAGAATGGTGCAGAATCGCCACAGGTGCAAAGAAATTCTGAATTATTTTAATTGGATTTCTGCACCTTTTCTTGTATTTTCAAGTAAGATGAGAATGTTGAACAAAAGAAGAAAAAGCTCTTACTAATTGCTTACTTAAAACAACAATTTTGTATTTCAGAAGTTTCATATTTGGGGGCAGTTTCAAATGAGGCAAGTAGGGAACTGGACCCACACACTCGCCTCTCCCCTTTGAGGGGCTGGACCAAAAACCTCACTGTTGAGGTTGTGAGAGGATTCACCACCAGCGCTTCGAACAGAGGCTGCTGTTCTCGCCCCTAATTTTTTAAAATTCTTGTATAGTGTTTAATGGAGTTTGACACAATTTGGTAAATGGATGAAATGTTAGCGTGTACACGCTTGTCCCAGGAGATCTTCAGTTTACAAAGGTCCTGGTGTTTCTTAGCTGGGTGAGGGAGGGCACTAACGCTTATGGAGCCCCCGTTCTCTTGCCATGTGGGGACCCACGCTGTCTGATCACAGTTGCTTTTTGAGGTTCTCTCTATACTTTTTTTGTCACTCTAAAATATTTTTTTCAAAAACAAATATCCAGGGCGCTATTAAAGAAAGATTTTGATAACTCTGTTATAAAGAGCAAATGTGCCTTCAGTGCAGAGAAAGAGATCCTGGATATCCCTGCAGGTCCTCTCCTGCCGTGTGCCCAAAACCAATGTGGGGTGGGGTCAGGGCATTTCACTGGATTCTTCTTAGCCCTTTTAGTTTAAAATAATTGACGAATACCTTATTTTAAACTGTAGAACTTCACATTTACTACCTAGACTTCAATTATAAAATTAGGGACTCTGTTATGTAACTGTATTAAACACAAGTTGCTTGTGATTTGGTCTGAGGGGTAGATCTCAATGGAATCATCATTCTACTCTCTCTCTTCCCTGTTTATCATCTGTCATCTATCTAAACATATATCCATCTGCAATTTTAACAGGCTCTAGATCTTAATATTTTCAAAGAATTTTTCCTTATTACAGAAATAATGTATATTCATTTAAATAATGAGTATAATTTCACCATCCAGAAATTAACCACTGCTAATACGTTGGTATATATCCTTCTGATTTCTTTTTGCTCTGTGTGTGTGTGTGTGTGTGTGTGTGAGAGAGAGAGAGAGAGAGAGAGAGAGGGAATGAGGGAGAGAGAGGGAGAGGGAAATCATATACACTGTTATGTAATGGACTTCTCTCAACTTCATGCAGTAAAATGTGTCTGTCAACGCATACTCTTAAACAGCACAATTTTTAATGGTGACAAAGCATTCCAGTGCATGGATGTACCCTAATTTAACTAGCCAGTTATTCAGGATTGGGCCTTTAGGCTGTTTCTAGCTTTTCTTATTATTACTAAATTATGAATAAGCATGTGTGTGTGGCTGCCCCTTTGCATATCCTTAGGTAGACACATATCCTTAGATAAAGAAGTAGCAAGAGTATGGACGTGTTTATGTCTTTGAACACATAACTAAAAATGTCCTCAGAAAATCACATTAATTTATAAGTTGAACCTTCTGAAATTGGTGATAGTTGACCATTTTGCGTATAAAAATGATTTCATACGACTCAACATACCATAAGCATAACATTTATTTTAGGAGTCTTAATAACCCCACTTCATTAATTGATTCGTCCATTTGGAAAACATAAATGGAGCAGCAACTGCATGCTAAGCATTATACTGTTAGGCCCTGCATAAATCTGTGACCACACCAGCCACTTTGCAGTTTAGTCTAGAGAAGATAAGCAATAAAGACAATTATATGATTAAAAATTGCAGCAAGCTTTAATAAGTAAAAGAAAGAGGGAGACCACTTTAAATTGGGAGGGCAAGGGGCATTTAAGCAAAAAGGACAAAGAGTGGGGGAAAGACTTTCCAGGCAGAGGAAAGAGCAGGAGAAGACCTGGAGACAAAGTTGCTTGTTAGCACATATGAGAACCCACTGAACACGGGCGGAAGTTGTAATCAGGGGACAAGGCTGCAGGCTACAAGGTCGGAGAGTAGAGAGGGGCGATTCACTTTTTACATCTTTACTGATTTTATGGGTAAAAAAATGGTATCTAATTTTTCCTTTAACTTACATTTTTTTAATCCTAATGATACTGAATCTTTTTTACATTACATTGGCCATTTAAAATTCTTTTTAGGGCCGGCCCCGTGGCTTAGCAGCTAGGGGCGTGCGCTCCGCTGCTGGCGGCCCGGGCCCGGATCCCGGGCGCGCACAGACACACCACTTCTCTGGCCATGCTGAGGCCGTGTCCCACATACAGCAACTAGAAGGATGTGCAGCTATGACATACAACTATCTACTGGGGCTTTGGGGGAAAAATAAATAAATAAAATTATTAAAAAAAAAATTCTTTTTAGTTGCCTATTTTTGTTTTTTCTCTACTTTTCTATTGGAGTAATCATTTTCTTGTTCATTTCTAAGGTTATATATTAAGAATATTAACAATTTTTCATTTATTTTGCAATTTCTTTCTCCTCTTCTTATTTGCCTTTCAACATGTGGTTAATTCGTGTGTACCTTATGCCACAGGGATCCCTGCTGTCATGGGAACAAACCATGCCAGACATGTCATTTGTCATTTACTTGAGATGATGGAAATGTAGCTTCTCTATATCCACCTAACACACTTCTTGGAGGAATCTGAGAACCCCGCATCTGACCACCATTTGTCATGCAGACATGTCATGTAAAGGATCCTTTCCTGAGTTCTCATTAAGGTGAACTGATGCTATGATGTAAGTATTTTTCAAAGTCTGAAAAAAGTCAGCCTATTAAGGTCATTCATGACTTCATTAGCTGTTATATGCTGCCATCAAGGTTCCATTAAAGTGTTTTCATAAAGAAAATTATTGGGTGCTCATTGAAAACTTGTCATGTTCAAAGTCCTCCAGCAGGATTAACTACTGTAATTTCCCAGTACCTGAGTGAAGAACAGCCTGCATTGTGATGCCTCCACATCAGGGGGAGAGATTCAGGCCCTCACTGGAGCATCCCCCAGGGAGTAGACTCAGGTCAAAATTAGTCAAGCATTGTGGCTCTCATTTGCTCTCAAACTCCACACAGCACTCATGGTGAATGTATTTTAGTGAGAAAGTATGAAAAGGGGCTTCTGTGATCCCACTTCCACCCCAAATAAGGCAGAAAATCCATCTTAATTCCCACTGTTCAATTACAGAAAGCATTTGCTATATGCTAAGGAACTCTGACGGATGTCAGTGGGTCACTTCGGTCTTACGAAAAGAATTAGAAACGAGGAGCATTAGGAATTGTTGATCTATATAAATATATATTGTACATATTTACAGACTATATATTACTTTTGGCAAACATACAATGCCTTCACTGATGAATATGTGTGTTTCTTTTAAATATGTGTTAGGTCCATTGGGCATAGCAAAAAGTGCCTAAACCCAAACACCAGAACACAGGGCCTATTAATGCCCACCTCTTTGCTCCTCTTGAGACCCGATCCAGTAGGACAATTTCACCCTGTGTCTTTCCTATGAGCCCATTCTTTAACTGTTACCTATCAACTTCTGAAGAAACAAAACTCTTTCTTCTTAAATGACTTCCTTCCTTTCCTTCTTTCTTTCATTTTATTGAATAAGTAATTATATAGCACTTACCATGTACCAGGCATTATTGTTAAGTCTTTACAACTATTAACTCATTTTATTTAATCCTCACATCTACTCTGTGAGATAGGGATTATTATTACACCCATTTTACAGATGTGGGAACTGAGGCCACAGAGAGGGTAACTACCTTGCTCTGGGTCACACAGCCCTTAAGAGGAAGAGCCAGGATTCCACAGCAGGCCATCTGGCTGTAAGATCTGTGCTCTAACCACTGTGCAATGGTGCTGCCTCCCTTATGGAGCAGTTTATGTTTTGGTCCTTACCCAATTCCAATCAGCTATTCATAGCTGTTACCATGACGAAAAAGTATGTCAATTTTTTATAACTGAGGAGCATATCATGGTAGAATTCCTGGTTTTTTTCTTGGAGACAGTTCACTGTGGGGCTCTCAGAAAATGTTCACCATGATGCCATTCATGCTTATGACTAAGAATGTTTGCTTGGCTGGAGGAAACCTGGATTGTTTAGCCTGCAGTGGATCCAAAGGAAGGAATTCTTGATAACCGCTTTCAAATACTCCAGTGCTCTTATTCAGAAGAGAGGTTAGGCTGGTTAGTGCGACTCAGAGGGCAGAATTAGAAGTCGTGGATGAAAACGACAACAGAGGTTGACTGGGCTCCCTCTAATAGGACAACAATTCTCAATTATTTGAGACAAGACTCTGTTAATGGTGACATAGGTAAAATCCATTGTAAGGGTAGAGGGAATGATGTGCAGTACTCCAAGTCTTCAGAACGTAAGGTTTTATGAAAAGGAGATTTAGTGCACGTAAAAGAAACCTGCTGAATTAGAACTACGAACAAATCTTGGCTTTAACTAAGGCAAACTTTGTTCAAAAGGAGCAACTGGGGTTGATTATTCAAGAGCCAGGACTCAATTCTATTGCTGGTAAAGCAGCCCCCACTGTTTACTGAGACTTCTCTCATCTCCAGCACACCCGCAGCCACTGTCCATCACCCTGACAGCTGTCACACCCCAGCGACAGCAGTATGGAGTGACACTCATCTGCGGAACGTGAAGTTTTTCACTCCCTGTATACTTGGAAGGAGACACCAACTCTCAGGACTCTCCTTTTCCTACGACTTTTGAGGAAAGGGTTGGTGGTGTGTCCTAATGGGAAGTGATTCATTTAAATGGTACCCTTAAAAACCTTCTTTTCTACACATCATCCCTAGCTGGTATCTTTGGAGACATCCTGGGCAGTCTTTATATAGGAACCAAATTCCAATTACTTTTCAGAGCAAGAGAGGTGAGGCTCTCCTGAGGTGACTTTTAGTGCTGTAAGCTGGCATTTGCCTTCCCAGAAATTTTCTTGGGCTAAAAATGATGCTTTCTTTCTTGGAGCATGAATGCTTCTCCTTAAGGCCTTGCCTTAGTTTCTGTTGGGAGAATTTTAAGATCACAGTCTTGAAATTGCAATGTCTCAATTCCTTCTTTTTTTTTTATGTAATACAAACTTTACAGCTCATAAACCTTCATTGGATTTATAAAGGCGGAGCTTGCTTTGGAATGTCTCTTGGGTCTGTACTCACTGAGATTGCTTTTCAACACACTCCTCAAAAAAGCAAGCAAGAAGAAAGTCTTAGCATCATAGAAGGGAGGCTTCATTAGCAACCAGGCTGTAGCAAGCCCTCAGCAGCACCACTGATAGACATATCTCGCCCACCGCCATCCCTTCATATCTGCTGATGTGCTGGGTGGCCAACTTTCCGGCCAGAGGAAGTTCAAGGCTTGACAGCTAAAGCGTAAAATTTTGCCAAGACTAAAATACCTGGGGCTAGAATGTCAGTCCCTGAAGGTAGGAAGGAAATAGTCAGATGTCATCGCCACAGGCCAGGCAATCAAAGACTTAACCCAATGGAATATATCTTTGCTAGAGATAAGAAAAACAAAACGTTGCAAGCTGGGTTACACTGGGTTCTGTCTGAGGACTGTGTGGACATAGCCAACAGCACCCTGTCCGTGATGCAGATGCTCTGGCATGAATCCTGTAACAACATGGTCTCCCCTCCAGCTTTGCATGACAGCGCGAGAGCCACAGGCTACTCTGAGCTCCCTTCTTGCAAATGCCCCCAGGTCTTCTCCTTTACGCCCCTGGAGACCTGGGCAGTTGTTTAAACTTGTTTAGAATGTTCATTTTAGCCTTGTCTGGTTTCTCCACAATGACAACTCCTAAAACAGACAATCCAGCTTACTGTCATCAAGAGAAATGAATATTTAGTTTATGAAGAGTAAACTATTTGCAAGAAAATTACATATAATGGCCAGGAGATGGCACAAAATTAAGGACAGCTCCTCGAAAGAGCTGAATGGAGCCAATAATGCCAGGAGCTACTATGTGGATGAATGAAAGGCAGCCGCCCGTTTGTTTGGTACTTTATGGATTTCAGCGTTCTTTTGTAACACACACAAGAAGGCCTAATTAATTCCCTTCTGATTTTGAGTTTGGCATCTTAACTGAGGCATCCTAGATCTTTTGGAGGTATGCTCTTGGGACCAGCTTGTGCCTGTGACAGCGTCTCCACATGTTTGGAGCCTGTAAGACTGGAGGTGAGTTTCATATAGGGAGGAAAAGGTCAATCCTTACCCACCCTGTGCCCAGGACTGGGCAGATTTGGAGAATTCTGGCAGATTTCCCTAACTGTCTATAGGTTATCTTCCCTATGCACAGAGCTAGTGCATTATAATGTTGCCTTTATGCTCCGTGTGATAGATGAAAGCAGTTCAAAAATAGCCCTGTACTAGAGTCAAACTTGGATTTCCATAAAATTGTTTTTTTTTTTCTTATTCCTATCATTTTACCAGTGTTCTACCTCCCAAATTTTGGGAATTTCCTTCTAAGTGAGATTTACGACCTAACCTTCCAGTGCAATTTATGATCTTCAGGATGTCCATCTCCTCATCTCCCTCCCTGACAATTTCCTGAATTATGCTCCATGTTCTCAAAGGCTCTGCCTTGGCTGTGGTTATCTAAGAAGATGGTAAATTAAGTCACATTAGAGTGTTCTGTTAAAAAGCTGCTTTAATTCAATTAGAAGTGACACAAACAGTGGATTTCAGAGAGCAGAGATGAGAGAAATGACTCCAATAAGAATTACGTAGGTAAAGGTCACGTAAGTCTTGTGTATGTAAGGCATGTTTTGCTTTTAATATGCAAATAACTTAGCCAATCTGAAAGGGCATGGAAAGTTCTCACTTTAGATTTAATTCCACTTTATAATTCACAAAAATGGGAAGTAAGGCATCTACGGAGTAACAGAAAGAGCAAACGTGGGCTCAGAAGACCTGTGGTCAAATCTTAATCCAACCCATGGACTAACTACGTGGCTATTGGCCTCTGCTTTCTAATCTGTAAGATGGGGTTAATAATATTGTTTCATGTGGTTCTTAGCATTAAATTTAAATAACAGTGTGAAGAGTATTTTGCAAAGAGCTCAGTGCTACAGAAATGTAAAATCTTGAATAAAAGTTAATATACTAGGCATCTAATAGGTATTAATAGCAGCAAAGTCTGACCACAGGCAAACACCTATTTTAAGCTCTGACTTGTGCCAAAAATCCAGGGCCAGATTGAGGAAGGAAAGGCCCATAAATCAAACAGTCTCCTTAAGAAGCCTCCTTAGGAAGTCAGCAAAGATTTCAACATTTTTAGCTTTCACTTTAATTAGCATTGAACAACTCCAGAAAATACTAAAAATTAATTATTTAGGCTTCATATGCCATGAATAAAACATATTGTTCTAATAGATGACAAAAAACATACTGAAAGATTCTTCATGACAGAAGAAAAGAGAACGCTTAATGCATTGTATAAATGAATTTATAAATGAATGCATTTTATAAATGAAGATGATTTTCCAAAAAGCAAATTCTTAACACACAAAAGAGATAACTAGGTAATGATTATTCACATTTCAAAAGTGGGTTTACATTCCTAACATAATTTCAAGAGGAGACTCTTTAAAAGTCGGAGGCTTAGTGAATATTATATTTTAGGTTGTACCGAAAATTTCATTCCCAGCCACTTTTCAGGTCAAGGACGCATGTGCATCTATGCCAGCAGAAGAGCTGAGACTGACAGTGAGGATCCAGAAAGAACATTCATCATACACCACAAAGTGATAACTGTGTAACAGAAAGTGTGTGGTTGGTACGGGCTCTGTAGTTAACTCTACAAATGCTTTGGCATCGGCCGGGTGAGGTCCGTGTGTGCTAGCTGATTTTCATCTACACCCTGGGGACAGTCAGTTACCCTTGTCAGAGACACAAACTCTGGGGGTTGTTAGCCAGCATTTCCTACAAAAAGCCACTCTCCAGAGGAGGCTGCTAGTGCTTTGGACATCTTTATCTCTGATTAACACAAGGACTTGTTATTTCTTAAAACAAATGTGAATGAGTGTTCATTAGTGAAATCAGTGGCATTTAGGCTACATGGACTGGCCAGCACACAGAACAGCCCTGGCAGGAACAGGTAATATGAACCTAGCGAGCTCTTCTCCCTCACGGCCTAGCACAGTTTCAGTTGGGAGAATTGATTTTGCAATAGTGCTGGGTCTACCTACTGATTTCACAGGATTAGTGCCGCACCAACGCCACAACAACTATAACTGAATCCTACCTGGAGAATACTGTCGTGTTCTCCCCTAGTGAACATTTCAAGCAAGGTGTGCTCAAGGTCCTTCTAGGACTAGGAACTGGGACTTTGTGAAGAATAGGACAGGACAGGATATACTACTGCTTTTGTGCCTGCTAACAATGAATGTTTACATCTCTCAAAGAATTCAGTCTGAGATACTGTAAGATTCAGTCTGGGAACTTATAACCTAGTAGCAAGGTTATAGGAAGAAGACATATGGTCCTAAATTTTCTCTAAATATCAGGGACTATTGCTGTTTACTAAAAATAACTTAATAGTTGAGCAGGACCAAATTTACTTGGGTCCATTCACAACACTGACACATTGATTTGAAAATACGAATTGTCTCAAAATTGAAATATCTAAACACAACACACTTTCATCTTTGGCAGTAAAGCCAACTTGGTACCCTAAACAATTCTCCCAACTGAAAAATAAACAAAACAAAAAATATTGAGTTAAAGATTTTAAAGGATATTTAAATGCATCACTGACCTGAAAAGAAAGTCCTTGGAAGCCAAAAAATAAGTGAAAAGTAGGCTGGCACTCTAGAAGTATCTGCCTTACCCTTGTAACCTGGACAATCATACAGAGCACTGTGAAAAGGTTATCAATCCCAGGTCCCATCCCACACTGGGAAGTCCAAATGGAGACATGTGAATAAAGTTGGACCCTAAATGGTTACACCCTTGGTGTGAATTTTAACTGGAAATAACCCAACACAGAAGGAAATGGCAAGGTAACTTGCCTATCTATTAAGCAGACAGAGAAAAACATTTTTCCTGAGAATTCACACCTACACACTGGTCTACACACAGGTTTCCTGACTGAATTCACATGACCTATGTGGTCTGTAAAGCTACTACCTAAGAATTGATGTTTAAGGTGATGCCAGGTCGGTAGGGCCCCTAGGTACCTGGAAGAAGCAAACAAATTCTCTTAGAAAAGAAGACACTTTCAACCTATGCCTCTAGGTATTCCTCTAAGACAAATTTCCCAGGAATAAGAGATGAAAATAAAAATAATACAAGAGTCAAGAATCCAAAGCATCATGATTGAAAACCAAAAGTAACTACTGAGAGTTGAAATATCAGAATTATAAGACAAGACACAGAATATAAAATAAATTGGTTTAACATATTTAAATAAACAAAAATAAAGATTGAAAATGTAAGTAGGGAGGAAAAGACTAAAATGAAAACAAGAGGATTTTAAAAAGAACCAAAAACTAGAAAAGACATGGAAACATAAATATTGAAAACAAATACTCAGTGGATGAAGTAATCATCAGTTTGGGCACAAGTGAAGAGGGGATCAGAGAATGAAAGATTAAAAAAAATGATCCAAAATACAACACAAAGGACAAAGTTCCACCTAATCAGAGTTCTAAAAGGAAAGAATAAAAAGAACAAGAAAGAAATAATATCCAAAGAGATAATGTGTACAAATTTTCCAGATTTGACTGAAGATATCAGTTCTTGAATTATATTATGACAATCCAATGAAACACAAACAAGAATGAATTAAAATAAAGTTATACAGATAAACATCTTAATCAAAGTACAGCTCACCAAAGACAAAGACAATATCTTAAAATCAGCCTGAAAGCAAAGGCAGATTATCCACAAAGGAGACACAATTAGAGGCAAGAGTGGGTGAACTAATACCTTCAAATTGATAAGAGAGTTTCTGCTTCCAGCCAAGATGGAGTTACGGGAATCAGATTTATTCTCCCATCTGAGACAACCAAAAGCAAAAAAAAAAAACAAAACAAAAATATACCAAAGACAAATTTATGAAACGATTTTTTTTTTTTTTTTTGTGAGGAAGATCAGCCCTGAGCTAACATCTGTTGCCAATCCTTCCCTTTTTGCCAAGGAAGATTGGCCCTGGGCTAACATCCGTGCCCATCTTCCTCTAATTTATATGGGACACCACCACAGCATGGCTTGACAAGCGGTGCATCAGTGCATGCCCAGGATCCGAACCCGTGAGCCCTGGGCCACTGAAGTGGAGCATGCGCACTTAACCACTGTCCCACTGGGCCAGCCTCAAAACAACAATTTTTAAGACACTGAATCTCAGGCAACAACAGACAGTGAAGCTTGAGGAAAAGAAAACAAACTAAGCGAACCCAACAATGGCTCCCAGATTACTGCCAAAAGAGCATGTCCACATGCAGCACAGGGAGGGAAGGGGGAGCCAGGCAGAGTCCAGGGGCCTCCCTGGGTGGAGGAGACCAAGGTAAGAGTCCAGGCGGTCCAAGGACACCACAGTTCCCAGGGAAGGGTCTCAGAGAGCAGCACAGAAGAAGGACCCGAGACATCCGCAGAGTGTTCTACTGGAGTATTCAGCCAGGCAGTGGTCAGCACACATACGTGAGGAAACTGCATGAACCTGAGGAGGAAACCACCTGAAAGGGTTAGGGGGCGAATACCTGCCTTTCTCACAAGGCCAGCAACACTGCCTGCTCCTACCAGCCAGCACTGCCTACAATAATCAGAAGGATCTTGCCTTAGTAGTGGGGAAAAACTGGCCATAGACTGAATATTGTTCTGGTCCTGCCTAACAAATATTAAAAACGAGACCAAGCAGTATCAAAATGTTTCCAAATAACTTCATGCTGGAACAGAGCTGAAGAATATTTATAGGAATACAAAAATATCCAGCACCCAAAAAGATAAAATTCACGAGGTAAGCATCCAAACAAAAATTATCAGGTGTGTAAAGAAGCAGAAAAATATGACCTATAACGAGTAGAAAATTCAATCAAAATCCTCCCAGAACTGCCACAGATGTTCAAATTAGCCAATAAGAAAATTAAAAGTTATTATAATTGTATTCTATATGTTCAAAAAGTTAAGTAGATACACAGCTGATATAAAAAGACAAAAATTGTACTTCTTGAGATGAAAAATATAATGTCTGAGATGAAAATTACACTGAATGTGATGAACAGCAGATTAGACCTTGCAAAAGAAAGAGTTAGTGAGCATGAGGATACAGCATCAGAAACTAACCAAAATGAAACACAGAGAGGAAAAACAATCAACAAAAATGAAAAGAGCATCATTGAGCTATGGGCAACCTCAAGTGGTATAGTATACATAGAACTGCGCCCTGAAATAATGGCCAAATATTTTCCAAACTTGATGCACATCATAAACTTATAGATCCAAGAAACTCAATGAACTCCAGGAACAAGAGAGATGAAGAAAATCACCCTATGGCATATCATAATTTAAATGCTCAAAATCAATGAAAAAGGAAAATCTTAACAGCAGCCAGAGACAAAAGACATGCTACATAGAGAGAAACAAAGATAAGAGGGACAGGAGATGTCTTATCATAGGCAATTGAGAAGACAGTAGCACAGCATATTTAAAGTACTAGAGGAAAAAACCCTATCAACTTATAACTTTATGTCCTGCAAAATACCTTTCAAGAATGATGGGGATGCCTAGTGAGGAAGTGTGATTTCACTCCCACCCAGCAGCAACAAAGCAGTGTATGTCAGGCCTCTGCTTCTCCATCCCTGGTACTAGTGGGCTCAGCAAGGATCTGAGTTTACACCCGGAGGCAATAAGGTGGTATGAGGCCATCCTCCATTTTCACTAGGAAGGGGTCAGTGAGGTCAGTGGGGAGCTGAACCTCTCTAACATCATCATCTCTATCCTCACGCATCACTTACAGGGCAGTGTGAGGCAGCATTCTGCCTTTCCGGGTCAGTTTTGGCAGGGATCAGTGGGAAGATGAACACATACACTCACCTGGCACCTCAACAGGGGGACTGCTTGTTAAGGAAAAAAAAAGATTAAGGGGCTGGCCTAGTGCCGTAGTGGTTAAGTTCGTGCTCTCTGCTTTGGTGGCCAGGGGTTTGTGAGTTTGGATCCCAGGCGTGGACCTGCACACCACACATCAAGCCATGCTGTGGTGGTGTCCCATATGTAAAGAAAAAATAGAGGAGGATGGGCACTGATGTTAGCTCAAGGGTAATCTTCCTCAGCAAAAAGAGGAAGATTGGCAACAGATGTTAGCTCGGGCTGATGTTCCTCATCAAAAAAAAAAAAAAAAAAAAAAGATTAAGTAGGATCCAGAATCTCATCTATAATATCTAACATGTCCAAGACACAACTGAAAATCAATCATTCTAGTCAGAATGAGAAAAACTACAATTTGCATGAGAAAAAAATATTAACACAGACCTACACCAAGATGAATCAGAGTTTGGAATCATTTGGCAAGAATTTTAAATCAGCAATCATAAATATGCTTTAATAAACAATTATGAATTATCCTGAAAAAATGAAAAATGGAAAATCTCAACAAAGAAATAGAAGTTATAATGAAGAACTCAATGGAAATTATAGAAGCAAATAATACAAATCCAAAATTTAAAAACTCGCCAGATGGGCTCAGTAGTAGAGGGGTGATGATAGAGTATAGAACCAATATGATGAATTTGAGGGAAAGAATCCATAGAGTTTACCTAATCTGAAAAACAGTGAAAATAGAATTTAAAAAAAGTGTAATTAGACCTCAGGGACTTTTGAGTGAAGAACAAAAGAGCTAACATTCATATCATGGAGTCTCAGATGAAAAGGAGAGAGAGTGAGACTGAAAAAGTTTTCAAGGAAATAATGAAATAATGAAAACTTTCTGAAGTTGGCAAAAGACAACGCTATGGATTCAAGAAGCCGAGCAAATCTCAAGTAGGTTCACTCCAAAGAAATCCATGCCAAAACACACCGTAATTAAGCTTCTCAAAACTAAAGATAAAGAAAAAACTCTGAAAACAGCCAGAGAAAAATGATGCATGAGCTGTGGGGGAAGATCAATTCAAATCAGGACAGAAGGAAGTGCCACAAAATTTTTCAGGTATTAAAAGAAAAAAACTGTCAATTGTGAATTCTACGCCTGGCAAAAATTTGTTCCAGGAATAAAGGGGAAATAAAGGCATTCTCAGATGAAGGAAAACTAAGAGAATTTATTTCTAGTAAATCTACCTTTTAAGAATGAAAAGAGGGGCCGGCCCCGTAGCTTAGCGGTTGGGTGCGTGCTCTCCGCTACTGGCGGCCCGAGTTCGGATCCCGGGCGCGCACCGATGCACCACTTGTCCGGCCATGCTGAGGCGGCGTCCCACATACAGCAACGAGAAGGATGTGCAACTATGACATACAACTATCTACTAGGGCTTTGGGGAGAAAAAGGGGAAAAAAAAGGAGGAGGATTGGCAATAGATGTGAGCTCAGGGCCAGTCTTCCTCAGCAAAAAGAGGAGGATTGGCATGGATGTTAGCTCAGGGCTGATCTTCCTCACAAAACAAACAAACAAAAAAGAATAAAAAGAAATTTTTTTCATTAAATGAAATGATAACCAAGGAAGGCTTGGAACTTCAGAAAGAAAAGGACATGGAATGGGTAAAAATAGGGCTAAAAGAGAATAAACTGTCCCTTCTAATGAGTTTCTTAAATCATATTTGATGATTGAAGCAAAAGTAATAATACGATTTGATATGGTGCTCAATATATGTAAAGGAAGTAATTAAGACAATTATATTTTTAGATGATGAAATTAAAGAGAACTAAATGGAAATAATCTTTCTACACTTCATTTTAACTGTTAAAACATCAATACCAGTAGGTTATGATATGTTATATATGTATATTGTGACACCTAGAGCAACCACTAAGAAAACTATATGAAGTGATATACTCAAAACACTATAAATAAATCAACATGCTTAAATAACCCACAGGAAATTTAAAGAAAACCAAACAGAAAACAAATTACAAGGTGGCAGACTTAACCCCTAGTATATCAGTAATTACCTTAAATATAAATGGTTTCAATACACCAATTAAAAGAGATTGGAAGAGTGAATAAATAAAAAAATAAAAGAGAAAACATGATCCAACAACATGCTGTCTACAGCATCTCACTTCAAATACAACATAGGGAGATTGAAAATAAAAGGATGGACAAAGATATGCCATGCAAACATCAATCAGAAATGAAGGTGAAATAGACTTCTTCAGACACACAAAAGCTAAAATTCACTAGCAGACTTTCAGTACAATGAATATGAAAGGAAGTCCTTCAGGTAGAAGGAAACGATAACAGGTGAAAATGTGGATTATCATGTGGAGGAAGAGCACTGGAAATGATGACTACGTGAGTAAATATATATATAAGACGTTATATGTATCATATAAATCTCACTGAAAGTGACTGTGAACAAAAAGAACAAGGTATTGTGGGCTTTATAACCTACATCAGTAAAATGTATGACAAGAACAGCATAAATGCTAGGAGGAAATAAATTCTAGCACACTATAGCAAGGTTTATAATAAGTGAAGTGGTATAATATCACATGAAGGTAGACTGTGACAAGCTAAAGGTGAATATTATAAACCCAAAGAAAACCATGTACAGGTAATTTACAGCATGGTGACTATAGTTAACAATACTGTATTGTATATTTGAGAGTTGCTAAGAGAGTAGATCTTCAAAGTTCACAAGAAAAAAAATTTTTAACTGTGGTGACAGATGTTATCAGGATGATCATTTTGCAATGTATACATACATCAAATCATTACGTTCTACACCTAAAACTAATACAATGTTATACGCCAATTATATCTCAATAAAACTGGAAAAAAAAGAAAACCATTAAAAGAATCAAACACCGAGTTTTAGCTAAGTCGTCAAAAATGGAATAAAATTTAATTTAAAAAATACTCAATCCAAAAGAAGGTAGAAAACAAAAAGGGAGGAAAAGAAGAGATAATACAAATAGAAAAAAACAGTGGATAACAGATATAAGCTTAAATATACCAATTATCACATCAAATGTAAATAGTATCAAGATTGTGGAGGGGCACACTTCAAAGACACAGGTAACGTTTTAGTTGTATTGTTAATCTTTATATCTTAAACATGATTTCAATATATATTAAAATTGAAATATACATACCAATGTTCATAGAAACTCATACTAAAAATTACTGTAACAATATTCATGAATATACAATTGAACTATTTTCATATTCTTTATGAGATATAATTAATTTTGTTAAACCAGAAGACTTTTCTGTAAGAGAAGTATTCTTAAAAAATCCTATGATGCATTATTTTTGATTAATGCAATCTCTGAATGCCAGCAAATGTTAAACAATCCTAATAAGATCTGAACTGGTTCTCAAATTGTTGCATTGATGATGTTTTAAGATTGATACATTTGTTTCTTGATTGGAATGGGTGCTGAGAGGGTGAGAAATGACAAGATTCAGTGTGGTACAGACCAGAAATACGCAGAGTGGGGGGGATTGTGTGAAGACTGACACTCCCAAAGAGGGAAAATATCTGAAGCAGCTTCAAAAGCCCAGTCGATTCTTTTTCCAAACTGTTATCTCATTTCACGATAGTAATTCACAAAGATGTGATCCTCTTTGCCAACTTTAACTTACAGAGAATCTCACCTTAGACTTTATTTTATAACATGTATGTGTTTGCACATGCGTGCATGTGTGTGTGTTACAGAAACACAAAGTATACAAATAAGTTAAGTGGTGTGTTCTGTATAGATGTATATGGATGCATGCACTCACTCCCATGACGACATAAGTGAGGGTGTTACAGCCTGTTGTAAAAGCCGGCCTCTTGTAACCATGTTGATGTTATGGAAGCACCTACTACTATCTGCTCCAGAAAATAGATGGAATGTGTCGTCTCCATGCAAGGCCAAAAGTCCTTAAAAGAAGGCTGGATAACAGAACGCTGAGTACTAACACAGAGATAATCATTTATTGGTTAGCAGAAATCATAGTTATATCTATTTTAAGATAAAATTTCCCAGGAGGCAATAACCTAAGCTTTGAATTTTTTAATTGGCTCATGACTGAGAAATAGGAAGCATTTTTTTCTCATTTCCTGCCACTCTGTAGCAGCCTAAATCAATACTAATGCAGGATATGAGTGAAGAGTCTACATACATTTGCCCTTCACTTAAGCAATGCAACAAGCCCTCCAAGAATAAGAAAAATCAAACAAATTACATCAATACCAACCTGAACATGCTCAAATAATGTTTAAAGAAAGGAGGCTGAACAAGAACTTTATGGGGCTAACATGTCCCATTTCTCAAATACTCTTCCTAGAGCTCATCCGAGGGCTGTCTTCTCCAGCCCAGGGGTGAGAACAGAGCTCCAAGAACCCCTCTTCCCACCCCCTGCGTCCAGGAGGTCAGAGGGGCTTCAGGGAGAACTTCAGGCTATCCCAGCCTCCAGGGCCCATGCAGCAGCCCTGCACAAAGTTTTTCTATGCCATCTGGAAGAAAGATTTCAGAAAAGTGTTGACATTGGCCCTGACAACAGCCACAGTTGGCAGGGGAATTACTGCCTCGCCTCGGCTAACAAGGCCAGCTCACGCAGAGCACCTGAGAGGTATGCAGAGGGGCTCCTCTCCCCAGGGACTCCAAGAAGGCACTGTCACACACTTCAACACAGAAAGGGAAAATCATTCAGGTGACCAAGGGACCGATGTGGTCAGGTGCTGCTCTTCCACCTTCAGCTTACATCCTCCAAAATGAATGAACCGTAAGGGAGCCAAGAAACAGAGGAGGGAGCTTTCTCTGGACCCAAATGCTTTCCAATAGTGTTCTTGAAAGACAGAGGTGAATTTTCAGAGATTTCACGAAAAACATATTGGATGAATAAGATTGAAGCAGGAGTAATGGTTTTTATTAAAGCTTAGGAAAACAAATATTTTTTTAAATTCAGGAACCAGGGATTGAACTCAATTTATGTTGTTAAGAGTTTCTGAAAATGTTGGCTTCACCCTACATATTTTAATGAGGGTTAATACGGAAAATAAATGACCAGTTACAGTTTAACTCCAGCCGGGGGGTTAGCACAGATAAACCTACTTTCTTTTCTGCTGCAAATTAGTGTGCTCTATATAATGAGACTGAAGAAAGGTTAATAGATAGTATACCAATCATTTTGTCACTTAAAAAATTTGTCTACTGGGTGCCAGACACCTTGCTTAAAGCTGAAGGTGAGAGAGAAGTAAGCTTCTCTGAAGGAGTTCACAACCTAACAGAAGAGGCAGACATAAAGACACATAAAACACACGTTTGAACAACAGAACAAAACAAGGACTGAATGAAATATACATGGGAAAACTAACTCATGATATTTCATCATTTCAGCTGAGATCTCTGATCACCAACTGAATCTTGCTTATGTCTTCAGCTATTTTTTCCAACTAGGGAGCAGGAAATGTAAGTTACTGTAAATGCGGCTCTATCTATTACCAGTACCCTGAGAACATCCACCTCTGTGTCTCCAAGAAGATGTGTTTTCTGAACCATAGATCCATTTACACAATGACTTATTGGACATTTCCACTTACCATCCCACAGGCACATCGATCTCAGGGTTTCAAACACTAAACTGACACAGATCTTGCCTCTCTAAGTCAAACCTGAGCTTCCTCGAGTGGTCCTCATACTGTTTAAATGGTGCCTCTCTCCACTGAGTCAGCCTCTCTTTCTCTTTCCTCCAAACTGAATTAGACAATAAATCATATTCTTGAAGCATCTCTTCTTCTAAAATTCCTCTGCAATCTCCTTAGTTCAGGTCCTTATCACTTCACCCAACAGGCCCGTGACTGACCTTTCTGCCTCCGTTGCCCCAACCTGTCATCACATACATACACATACCCGCTCAAAAATTCACACTGTGGCCAGAATGGTCTAAAATATGATTTACTCATGTTTCTACCATTGCTTAAAACCCTCAGTGGCTCCCGCCACCTATAGGTTAAATTCTAAACTCTTATAAATGATGTCCCTGGATTCCTTTCCATGGCTCCACACTGGGGGATTTCTTCAATCACTCTTTTTGGGGACCACTGTACCTCATAATTATCTCTAGGACAGCTTCCTCCTATGTTCTTGCAGGGATTTATTTATGTGCCTCCCTCTTACCTTAGACGTGGAACTCCCCAGGGAAGGGGACTGTAGCTACTTATCTGTGATTCCCTGAGGCTGGCAGACTTCTTGGGACACAGGATGCCCATATGTTCAATAAATATTTGTTGAATAAATGAATGAAGAAAATATAAGCTATGAAACTGTTTCAAAAACATTATCTAATTCAGTCTTCACAATAGCTCTTGAGACAAGTAATCCTGATCTTGAGGACCTGTAGTTAGAAACAGAATCCACTGCTCTGCTCCCTCCACTCTTCATTCAAGTCCCGAAACAAATAATGAGGAAAAATTCCAATTTATTCCAACTATGGGTCACTGATTTTTTAAAAAACATTTTTCTTATTAAGGTATAATTTACATAAATTAAAATTCACTGTTATTTTGTGTATAATTTTTCAAGTTCTGACAAATGCTTACGGTAATGCAACCACTTCTGTCAAGATACAGAGCAGTTCCATCAGCCCCTAAATTCCCCGTGGCCTTTATAGTCAACCACTGTACTGATCCCCCAGCCACTGGTCACCACTGATTTATTTTCAGTCCTTAGACTTTGACCTTTTCCAGAATATCACATATGTAATCATATAGTAAGTAGCATTCTGAGACTGGCTTCTTTTACTTAGCATAATGCATTTGAGATTCAGTGATGTTATTGCATCATATCAGTAGTTTGTTACTTTTTATTGCTGACTAATATTCCATCCAGGGACCAAAGTGTAGTTATCCATTCACCAGTTGAAAGACATTTGATTTTTTTCCAGTTTGAGGCAATTACAAATAAAGGTGCTGTAAATATTTGCATAGAGATTTTTGTGTGAACATAAATTTTCATTTCACTTGAGCAAATATCCAACAGTGGGACCGCTGAGTAGACTAGGAAGTATACGGTTAACTGTATAATATATTGCCAAGCTGTTTTTCAAAGTGGCTGTATGATTTTGCATTCCCCACATCAATGTATTTGAATTCCAGTTGTTCCACGTCTACACGCCTTCATTAGAACTTAGAGCTATCTGTTTCTTTCTTCTTCCTTTTTTTTTTTTTTTTTGGCCATTCTAAGAGGTGTATAATGGTAATTTGTATTTTTAATTTGCATTTCCCTAATGACTAATGATGTTAAGTATATTTTCATGTGTTTATTTGCAATCTATATATCTTCTTTAGTGAAGGGTCTGCTCAAATTTTTTGCCCATTTTCTTTTTGTTATTAAGATGTATGTTTTCTTAATATTGAGTTTTGAGAGTTCTTCATATATTCTGGATACAAGTCCTTTATCAGATATGTGATTTGCAAATATTGTCTTCCAATTTGTGGTTTGCCTTTTTATTGTCTTAGTGGATTTTCAGAAGTTCTTAATTTTGATGAAGTCCAATTTATCAATTTTTTTCTTATGAATCATACTTTTGGTGTCATATTTAAGAAATCTTTTTCTTTGTCCAACCTAAGATCACAAAGATCCTACATTTTTGTAAGAGTTTTATGGTTTTAACTTTTACATTAGGTCTATGGTCCATTTTGAGTTAATTTTTGTATATGTTACAAGGTAAGGACTGAAGTCCTTCTTTTTTGTTTTTTAAATATGGATACCCAATTGTTCCAGCACCATTTATTGAAAACTCTTTTCTTTCTCCACAAAACTGCTTTTGCATCTCTGTTGAAAATCAATTGACCGTGCACATGTGGGTCTATTTCTGGACTCTCTTACCCTGTTCCATTTATGTATGTCTGTCTTTTCGCCACTAGCAAACTGGCTTGATTACAGCAGCTGTATAGTGTTCTGATCACCTCCTATTCACTCTGTCAGTGAGGGTGGGATCCCCTGCCCTAAACAGGACGACGTGGCTGAACACACAGCACACAACAACAGATGGAGCAGATCCACAGCAGTCTCTTAGTCACTCACCACCTGAGGAAGGAGGACACTGCACGCCACGCAGGGTGACATGGGGTGGCACTCGGGAACAGAGTGAGGAAGCAGCGCTGTGGGCGGCAAGCTTTGTAACGTAAGATGATAGGGTAACCCCTGGTTACTGTGGGAGAATACAGCTGGCTTGGTTGAATGATTTGGGGCTAGCAGGGAACGAAGCCCGTTAGGTTGAAGACAGGTGGAATGCGGCTGGTCCAGCTGAGAGGAGAACCAGCCAGGTGGGAGCCCTTCCAGCTGTGGCGAGTGTCTGGTGAGAGCAGTGGAGCCCACAGTTTGGCCCTGGGGGCCTGTGAGCCTCAGAGATGTCAAGGCAGCACATGCTACTGAAGTAAGTCTTAAAATCATATAGTGTAAATATTCAAACTTTCATTTTTCTTTTTCCAAAATTATTTTGGCTATTCTAGTTCCATTGTTCTGCACATATATATTAGAATCAGCTGGATTTTTACAAAAATGCCGTGCTGGGATTCTAACTGGAATTGTGTTGAGTCTATAGATCAATTTGGAGACAAATGACATCTTAATAATAGTGAGTTTTCCAATCTATGAATGCAATATACCTCTCCATTTGTTTAGATTTTATTTCGGCAAGATAAAGATCTTGCACATATTTTGTTAGATTTACATTAAAGTATTTCCTGTTTTTTGGTGCGACTGTAGATAATACTTTTTTTGAAAACATCTTTTTCCAATTGTGGATTGCTAGTATATAGAAATACAACTGATTTTTGTATGTTGACCTTGTATCCTGCAACCTTGATTTTTTGGAATTTTCTCTACAGATGGGGCCCCTGACTGTGTACATGTTTACATGGGTGTGAGGAGCATTTATCCATGTACTGCATGGCAACGATGCTGCTTAATCACGAAACGAAAACAGTGGGAAAAAAGGGATGCAGTGACTTAAATGAGTTTTCAGCAGGTTCCTGAAGTGCTACTTGAAGACAGGTTTTGTTTTGACTTCCAATTAGCAGGAGAGAGAATGGGAACTTGGTGGGCCTGCTGGCCCCATCCATACACATCTGTGGTGTATTCAGAGCTTGGGAATAGTGACCACTGAGGCATGACAGCAGGCGGAGACTGGAGCCTTGATCTTGCTCTCTATTTATTCATTTATTTTCAAGAAATAAAAACAATTTATGGCTGTTTTCCAAATCTTCAAAAACTTTCAAGTAGTCATGACACTATCTTTTCTCTAAAGCTGACGCATACACAGGTTGGTGAGTCATGAGAGCTACTAAACCATCTAATAGAGCCCCTACTCTGTGGATTATTTGGCAAAGCAGATCAGGGCAATATGAAATAGTCCAGAAAGTTACGCTTCACCCTCCCACTCCATCCCCTGCACAGGTAGGCTGGTGGAAACACATTTTTGTTTGGTTTACTTAAGTAACCAAACATGAATGCTGTCTTCAGAATTTCTAGAGATGTCTAATATCCATAAATGGGTATATAAGCTTGATTGCTGAGGAAAATGTTTGGCTGTAGGCACCTGAACCTGGGGACATACAGGAAAGAGGTCACGACCAGAAGCTCCAGGACTAGGAAGAGCAAGCTACAGCATGGCTGCCTCAGCCTGAGTTCCCCAGAAAGCAGACCCTGAGGGCCTTTATTCGGGAGTGCGGTCTTGAGCAGCAAGAGTGAAGAGGAGGGGAATGAAGCAGGAAGGGGATGCGCTAGCAACTGGCCACCTCCTGGTGCCTCCAACTGCTCCACCTCACAGGACTGTCTTCCAAAGGGTCATACATGTCACAGCTTCTCAGGACCATCCATCTTGGGAGAAAGGGAGACACACCTATCCTCCAGCTCCTGACTCCCCCTGATGGAAGGTTCATCCCATGAGGTATCCATTCCCACACCCTTTATGGGTGACACATAGGAAATGCTTCCTAGCATTTTGTGCTTCACCATCAACAGAGAACCTTCTGGCAGAAGAGCAAGGTCCCAGCCCGAGTGGCTGCACCCTCACAGAGTTGGCTGCAGCCCACTCAGAACTGGTTGCCATGGTGATAGCTATGGCTGACCCAGAGATAGGGCAGGCTAAGACAACCTGAAGCAACACATAAGGAGCATCTGACACAAAAGGGAACAGAGACTCTCGGGGCGCTGTTGCCTTTGTCTCTCCTTATGATTCCCTGTCGGGGATGTTTTCCTTTATCTCCGTGAGAGTGGAAACTGCATGAGATGAAGGATATTTGCTAGGTTCATTAAAATTCTCTGAGTGCATTAGATTCAAACATTGTGACTATTCAACAGAAGAGAAGAAGGATAGACAGAGAGGAGAGAAGGAACGAGGAAAGAACAGAAAGGAAGAGAAGGAGAGTAGGAGGAAGCACAAGAAGAGGAAAGAGGCGGCGAAGGGAGCTGACAGGGACCTGAGCTTGCTGTACCTTAAAAGCTCTGCAACACGTTTCCTGAAGTTGTATTTCCTGGTAGAATTGAAATATGCAGGTTTAAACACGAAAGATTTTCTAGAAATCAAGTCCAAATTACATTGAGAGCAAGATTAGCCTGAATCCTCGTGGACAAAAGGGCCTGGGGGAGGGGAAGAGCCAGGTGGGCTGTGGCAGGAGAGGAGGGAGCGGAAGGGCCCGGCGGCCTCTGCCTGGGATGCTTGGTGCAAGTTGTTTAATTCCGTCTGAGTTTTCCTCTCTTGGTTACCTGTTATCTGGGGATCCTGAGGTGAGAAGGATAATCACTAATCCAACCACTAGAATAGAACTGCTTGTATTTTAGTGTTTTTCTTCAATCTACTTAATATTTCAGCTCTGTAAACAACTACGTAGAGTGCATGCTTTGGAAGCAAACTAAAATAGACACGTGATGCCATATTTTTTCCCATTTCCACTTTCTGTTTTTCCACGGCATCCCTACCTAAAATTTCAAGCACGGCTGACTTCAATATTTCATTTCTACCTTCCTGGATTAATTTTTTTCTTAGCTATTATTACCATTAGAACATTATAAAGCTTACTTATTTATATGTCTTCACATTCCAGAGCATCAACTCCTCAAGAGCAAGGATTTAAGTTTTCTTTGTTGTTTTTAATCTGCCATATCTCCAGCATATAGAACAGTGCCTGATACATAGTGGATGGCTAGTAAATACGTGTCGGATGAATGAAGGGACTTGAGCTGTGCTTCCACGATTCTTTGACATCCTTGGGGGGCAGGGGGGTGGGTGCATCCTCTCTCTGTTTATTTAAATTGTGTCCATCATTATCTCATGGAACTAATATATGGGGCCTTGAGTCACTGGGCTACCTGGGAATGTGTTTTCGACTGATCAGTCTTATCATGATCCAGTTGCATGATTCTCAACCAACTCCAACATCCTTATGCTAATACCCTTTGGTTTCACCATAATAGAAACAAAATGCCTACTTTTCCCAGAGTGCATTCATGGACTTCAGACAGCCTATCATTTAAAATAAGTGTTAAGGCCATAAAAATGTAGACATATTCTAGGGCATAAATTTGGTCACTCTGACTTTAAAATATAAATAAAAATACCAACTCTTATGAGAATTGTGTATTATTGAGTATAAAGTTTACTAGTATAGTTACTAAAACATAATACATTTTAAAATTACATCATTATTGAGAATGTTTACTGGTAAGACTCAAACCCAAGAATAAACAATTCCAAGAGTAAAATAAATGCCAGTTACTGTGGACAATAATGTCTGTCTATAACTGAAGCACAGAGAGAAGATACTGAATATATTCCGTCAACAGAAGATATATGTTCATTATTCAATCTTATTAGTGAGATGCCTGTTGTTGCATTTCACTAGCCTATTGATTCAAGTTTGAAAGTACGAAGTAATGTGTCAAAGAGCTGTTTTAAATGGAGCATGTATTTTGTTTTGTTTTATTTTCAAAAAGTCTTCATAGTAGAATAGTATGCTCACCTGCATCTGAAGTAATGGAAAAGGTAAGTCATTTTATAGAGATTTCATCAGAAACTTCACATGCTGTCTTTATTTTAAGCTTATAATTATCTAAAGGCAGATTCTTAAATAATAATTTAAGTTTTGGATTAATTAATTGTTTGGATTGAGGGAAATGTCACACACCAAGTTCATCACCAATATGTCAGAAGATCACATGCAGATAACCCATTGCAGGTGCCGTTGACACGAGATGTCTTGTGACACACCCACATAGATATAAAGAATTCATTCTTAAAATTTGTTGCTAAGACTCTGCATCTCACTTTGTCAACTTCTCAATACCACCTGTGCATACCAACACCTCCTTTGAGACACCCAATCAGTTCATATGCTTCCACCACCACCTTTTTATTTCATGAAGTCACAAAGTCCACTAGGGAACAGTGACTTATCCAAGGGCAGAGAGTCAGAAGATTTTCAGACTTAGACAAGAGCATCTGATTTAAATTATAGCTCTAATATAACAAGCATCTACATTTTTTTAAGTAAAATATTCATTCGGTATACCTTCAATAAAGTCAAGTAAATAACATAAACTTTAATCTTATCACAAGGTACTTTATATTAATAAGTCTTTATTATATCCTAGGTAGATATAATAAAGAAATAAAGAGATGACTCTCATGTCACAAATAATAATGGTTAAAGCTACAATATTTCTAGTTTCAGAGAATCTTACATTTATTTTATAAATAAATACTTTTTAATATTTGTACAAGTCCAAAAATTATCAAATTCAAGTAAATCAAGCTTTCTGTCAGCTTTGGAATATTTGAGATCATAAGACTCTGAGCTTTATCTTATAGAAATGTGGTTACTGCTTTTCATCTTTTTATTGAAGTTAGAAAACCTTAAAAACGCCCAAACAATAGAGTATGTACTTTAAATATCAACATTGTTTTATTCAACCAAATGCTCTAGAACTCATTTAAAATATGTTAAATATAGATTTAAAAGAGTTAGCTGTACGATAGCAAGAAGCAAAACTTCTATGTTCAATTTTTAAGATGTTTTTCAAGAAACACTAAAGCCAGACTCTACAACAGAAGTAAGAATTCTCTAGTCTAAGAGCTATTGTTTTTATACTATTGCTTATCTTTATTCAAACTCTAAAAAGTAATTAAAAACATAAAGGGTAGCATTTTCAGCCCTAAAAAATTCATTTATAAACACAGGATATGGTAACACCTTCGGCGACATCAAGGAGCAATAGAATCATAGCAATTACACTGCTGTGGCCATAAAAAATGAGTTTTCTGACTCCATGGTGAGCATCTATTTACTTGATTGATTTTTATGGATCAACTGTGTGTTATTTTTTTTTCCTGAGTTGATGACTCAGACTAGAAAAAGTCCCTTAACCCTAATTTTAAAATTATATTCTAGATTTTCTCAAAAATATTATTAGATGAGCATTGGGCTGGGTGTCCCGGTGCGATCTTTGCAATCAGCTCTCTCAATGACCTGGGGAAAGTCACATAAGTACTGAGTCTCCGCTTCCTTATCCCTTAAATGAAAAGGCTGGACTGGATAAGTGCTAACGTTCCATTTGGTAGAAGGGCCCTTTATTCGGTGGATACAGACATTTAAAAATGAGTCAGCATATATATATATATATATATATATATATGCATATATATCAGCATATATAATATAACTCCCAGGAGATTCCTGTTTAGAATGCTCCTTCCAGGTATCCTCTTAAGCTGACAATGAATACAGCAGTTTTGCACTCTACTTACACTGCTGGGGATCCAACTGCTCAGAGGAAATTTGAGTTCAGTAGAAAAGAATTTTCTCACGAGTGATATAAAGCCACTCTTATCCAACCTTAAATGTAAAAGTCAATATGGTTAGATGGCTGTTATGTCTGAGAGGAAATAAATATAAACAAATAGCAAAGAAATAGACACAAGGACTTTCCCTAGAGATCTGTTAATGAAAACATCTCACAACCAAACATCTGCATGGGAGCATGCTAGCTTTCCCTGGAGGACGTGCATAAATCCAGGTGAATTGCTGCACTCTGTGGGCCATGTGCAAAGCCTTCCAGAAACACACTCTTAGTTCTCACAACAGCCACACTTTGTCCAAGAACCTATAGCCACAGACTATAATCAACTACATTAGCAGCACAACAAACTCTTTATATTATAGGCTTGCACTGATGCCCCAAATTGCAACTGAATCAGAATTCATTCCAGATGCTCTGTTCAATGAAACAGTCTCAAAAGAGGTGCGAAAGAACGGCATCTCAGGCTGTCTGCAGTAGGTATAGTGGGCAATCATCGCCCTTCTGCCCATCTATTCGGCATCTCTCCTCTGCTTGCCCACAGCTTTTCCTTGAGACTCACTGCCCTCCTTCTCCCTACAGCCTCATACTGATGACAAGCATTTTCTTCCCATGCATTCTCAATTTTCCCATAGCACCCTGTGAGTGGAGAAATGTAAAGACTGGGAGTCCAGGAGCTGTACACAGGATTCACCCCTTGCTCCTCGGTTTGGGATTCATGGTTAATTTTCATCCAGTTTCTGCCATTATGATGGTTTCTCTGTCAATCTTTCCATCAGCTCAGGTGACCTTACTTTATGTTGTTCTGGAACCAGGCTTTTCTGCTTTATACAGCTGTGCTACATTTCCCCTCCTTCTTCTACTTTCTTTTCTCCATAGGCACACTTCCAGTAGTCACCTGAGATGCAGTATCATCTCCATTTTTGGACTAGTAATTCCATTCCCAAGATATGTCAGTCACTGAACCTCTTTAAATGGAAGGGCCCTTCTAGCAGTCACATTCTATGAGCACACTACAGCAATATGAGGGATTACTTTGCCCACTAAGCTATAAACTGAGAGATATTGGTTGTAACGACCATGAAAGCTCCATTCTATCATGAACTGCAAACACCTCGATCATCTTATGAATTCTAAAGATTAGAATTTGCTCTGGGGCTACAAACATACTCAGAAACATTCCTGCAATCAAGATTAAATAGAAATATTCTTAGAATCAGTTTACTGTGAGATACTGGACAGCTCTTAAGATAGGAGAATTTCAGCATCTTACTCTGAAATGAAGATGACTGCACATATGAACAGATGCTGATTCAGTCTCCTAGATAGATTTTTTGCCGAGTGGATATGAAGGAAAGAACTAACAAATACAGGATGTAAATCAAAATGTATATGGCACATGAAACGTAACATGAAAATATCCAACCAGGTCTCTCATCAACATCTGAATTCAACTGAAAACCCTGTCCTTCCCACAGGACTTCATTATCCCCTGTTTCAGGGAAAGGCACTGTTCTCCAGCACCTCAAGCCATAAGCCTGGGGATCACTTCCTCATTCCCTAACACCCCACTATTAAGCCATTCATTCACCAAATCGTTGATTTCTCCTCCTTGCCATCCCGCCACCATCTTCACTTCTCTGCTCCATCATCTCAACTCCCTAGCTGAAGCCGCCACTGTCTTCTGCATGGATTGCTGCTACAGCCTACACACGGCTTCCTGCCTCCAGTCTGCCACTTTTAACCCATTCTCCACACATATGGCCAGTGTGCATTTTTCTAAAGCACAAACTCTGACAATTCTCTCCCCTGCTTAAAAGTTGTCAAAGCATCTCATTGCCCATAAGAAAAACTCGTAGTTCTTAATATAATTTGCATTAGAAGTCCTCTCAATATAGACTGCAGAGTAAATCACCACGGGAGGTTTTAAAAGTGCCCAGGCCCCATCCCAGAGACTCAGTTTCAACTGATTTGGGGTGAAGCCCAGGCATGGGTATTTAAAAAGCAACCTGACAGGTGATTCTACTATGCAACCAGGTTGGAGCCCATGGGTTTATATATATGGCCCTTTGTGCCCTGGCTCCTCCTTAACTCTCTGTAGCATCTTTAGTCACTTCCAACCTCACATTCCCTGCCCCAGCCATACTGCACTTCGTCTCCCAATTCTTCAACTGTGCTGTGATCTCTCTTGCGTCTGTGTCTTTCTACTTGTTTTGCCTTCGGTGGGGAATGGTCTTCTCATTCTCTTTGGCAAGATTGCATATATTCATCCTTCGAGTTTCTGCTTCAACATCACTTCCTCCAGGGAGTCTTCCACTCTAGACCAGAGTAGGTACCCATGATGTATATTCCCTTGTTCTCTGTACATCCTCAATAATGGAGCTGTATCAGACTCTATTATTGTTCATTTGTCTGCATCCGCCTTCCACCAGTAGACTGCAGAGCCTGCGGGCAGGGCCTATGATGTCTGTTGGCCACTGTACGGTAAGCACCTAACAGAGTGAATGCACACAGCAGGCATTTAATAAATAGTTATCAAATAAATTAATATGCGACAGGACTGTGGGATTATAAATAACCTGAATTATTTAAAACTAATTTACTTTATGGTTGTTGTTTATCTACTTTATGGAAAAAACATTTTTAAAATTAACAATGCAAGATATAATTATCATTGTTATAACTTAAATATAACATTCTTTCAAATTTTTCAATTAAGGAAATACAGAATAATATTTTTTGAGGAGTACCTATAAAAATAAACATGAGATTGCAGTGAAAATATCATCCCCATGATTCTGCAAAACGGAAAAAAAGGGGGCCCAGCCCCATGGCCAAGTGGTTAAAGTTCTGCACGCTCTGGGGCTGGCCCAGTGGCATAGTGGTTAAGTTTGCACGCTCCACTTCAGCGGTCACCCAGGGTTCACAGGTTCAAATCCTAGGCGTGGACCTACACACACACATCAAGCCATGCTGTGGCAGCATCCCACATACAAAATAGAGGAAGATTGGCACAGATGTTAGCTCAGGGCTAATCTTCCTCAACAAAAAGAGGAAGACTGGCAACAGATGTTAGCTCAGGTAGCTCAGGGTAAATCTTCCTCAGCAAAAAAAAAAAAAAAGGAAATCTTTGTGTGTGCTCTATTCTGATTAGTTTAATGCGGTTTATATGTCATGGATGCTTTGGTTCTTATTATTATCCATTGGCAGTGGCAGAGGTGCAACCACCACACGAGAATTTTTGGAAATCAGCCATCAAATCATATTCCACTGCACTGCTTCTTAACAATGGCTTTGGGCTCTTCAAGAATGATCACCCATTTAAAAATTAGAGGTTATAAACTAAATAACAATGCAAGGTAATAAAAGAAGAGTATTTGAAACCATAATTATCAACATGACACATATGTCTGCAAAGCAAATACACAATGGCATACTACTTAGCCATAAGAAACGATGAAATCCAGCCATTTGTGACAAAATGGATGGACACTGAGGGTATTATGCTAAGCGAAATAAGTCAGAGGGAGAAGGCCCAATACCATATGATCTCACTCATAAGTAGAAGATAAAAACAACAACAAACAAACATGTAGAGACAGAGATTGGATTGGCGGTTATCAGAGGGGAAATGGGGAGGGAAGAGGGTGAAAGGGATGCCTACATGTGTGTGGTGATGGATTGTAATTAGTCTTTGGGTGATGAACATGATGTAATCTATGCAGAAATAGAAGTATAATGATGTACACCTGAAATTTATATAATGTCATAAACCAATGTTACTGCAATAAAAAAAATAAAAATAAAAAATAAAAAGCAACATTATTTCCTTTTTAGGAATTAAAAATAAAATAAAATAAAATGGAAAGAAAACTAAAAAAAGAAAATAAATGATAAGGCAATATGCAAAATATTTGTCTATAAATGTATCATAATATTTTATAGTGATATCTTTAATATTAATATCCTATATACACACACATCTTGCAATGGGAATCTCAGGAATGTTTAAATGTTTCCAAAGATGAATGTAAGAGATAAATTATATTAGCAACGTTTTTGCCAATTTTCTATATCCCTGAAATATATTTTTAATACGTGAAATCACAAGGAATTTTCTAACTCCAAACTTCTGTTTAGAGGAAGAAATGGTTTTCATTTATGAACCCGGTACCTAAGTCCTAAAACATACACCAGTTTCATGAGTCTGAAGAATAACTAAACTTGTGTCATACCATTAGTATTGTCTGGAATGTCATAACTATTCTTGGCCCAATTTTGTTGCTTCCATTATGCCCTTGAAATACCCTTCCATTATGCCATGAATTTGACCCTACAGTTCCAGCTTTGTGTTGTCCGTCTATAATTTTGAGGTTAAGTTTACTCCCATACCACACGGACTTACCTTAGTGCTTTTATGGTAAATAATTTACACTAGAAATGCTGCATTGTGAAACTGAGGTTAGGGAAACTGTTATTTAAGCAAACAATCGATCCCGAATCATTTTACATTTCCTGCACTGTGATCTCTCTTACAGCAAGGACTGTGGGCATGGGGTGGGAGCAGATGAGCTGGAGGAGAACAGGAGAACGGCATGTCTGGAGGCTTCTCTTCCCTCGCTGATTATTAATGCAGCACACCCACCCTCCAACTCCCTCTCTCCTCTTCCCTCCTTGCGACTTCCAGCTTTGTTCACTCCTAATTTCCCCAAATCGAAATGGAAATCCAAGTTTACTTTTGCAAAGGAAATCAATACCAGGTCACTTTATTTGATATATACTTTTTAAAGAGAAATAGAAGCCCTCCAGTGACCATGTCATTCTCATATTTCCTCATGAATTGAGAAGAGGGGAATGGTGACAAGTGTCAGAGTAAGGTTTCAGTTTGCACCTGAGGGCAGAGTGGGGATCACATTGAGGGCTTAGCCATGGACCAGAGGGTGAGGATCCACTGAAAACTGGTCACAAAACAAGAGAGATACCCAATTTCATCTTCATCACACTTTCATTTCCTTTTTTACTGCTATTAATTCATTTATTCTTTCTTCAAACAGTTATTGGGCAGTATACTCTACATGGGCCACTGTGGTAGGTGTTCAGTAATAAAAATAAATAAGACATGATAGTCCTACCCTCAACCTGATCATATTCTAACGGGAGAATATATAAAATCAGTGATCATAACTCAGCATGAGAAGTTCAATGACGGATGCTTAGAGTATTTGAGGAGCCCAAAGTCAGCTGACCCAGCCTGCCCAGGGCTCCCGGAGGAGGTGGTCAGCACTGAAGGATGGGTCTGGTGAAGGAGCGAGAGACGGGGGTGTAGGTAAGAACATTCTCCCAGGGGAATAACAAGGGCAAATGTATGGACTGGGAATAGGAAGCTTGCAGGGGTTGGGAGGGGGAAGCAGAAACGACAACCACGGAGGGGGAGAAATTAAGCTGGGATGTCGTCTTCCTTCTTCTCTCCCTTCTCCATCTGAATGGGCTCACTGACCTGCAGGCACACGGGCCAGCAAGGCCCCAGCACCCCGCCTGGGGATCCTGTATGCTACTGACACTGTTCCCACTTTTTATCTAATCAGAACATAACGCTGGTGTTGCTCAGTTTCTTTATCTGCAAATGAGTAAAGTATCAAGTACCTTGCAGAACTATGAACTTGAGATATTATAAATAAACGATGCCTGGCCTGCGCCAATGTGTAATGGGTAATTACACATCGAAACTATTATCATTATTGATTTAGAGAAAAACTTAGAACCAAAAAGGTGTTATATATATATAAAAAAAACAAACAAAGAAGAAGAAGCCGGGTGTGAGATCTGGTGAGGCAGGAGGAAGAGTAAAGGAAACTACGACGTACTGGAGTGCTGGATCTGTGCCAGGAACTGTAAAATGTTCACTGCATTCAGGGCTGAGATTCAGATGACACATGGTAAGGAAAGAGGTTCCATGCACAGGTAGAATCAAAATCCCAAAACAAGGCCGGGGGCACATCTACCTTAAGAGGATCAGAAGTAGGATTTCACAAGAAACGGATCTGATATTTTAGGTAAGAAAATATCCACATGACAAACATACAATATGTGACAGACCTACAATTTTAGCTGATAGTAAGAAAGACAGCTACCAGAAAAGGAAAGTTGCAGCCCTGTGATGTTTGGCATAAAGCTGTGGCATTAATGGGGCCACAGCTACCCCACTGGATAAGACACTGACACTCTCTCACCCGATTATCCACATAAGACATTGATGAGCTGAGCAGAGAGCAGAGGACAGGGACTCAGGATGTATCTGAAAAAATACTTAGACGTCACATCACAGCTGTCTTCAAGTATTGGAAAGACTGTTGTGTAGAGAAATGATTAGATGCTATATGTCTAGTTTTGAAAACAGCCTCAGAATCCAGGATCTCAGGGGTTCACATTTCAGGGAAGTAGATTTCTGCACACCAAAAGACATCCCATATATTCTTGTTGCTTTATTGACTGATTTACATCTTCAGAAAAAAGTCTCCAATTTTCTCAGGTTTTAAAATACAGATTACAATCACTCACAGACCAGAAGGCTTTGGTTGTTAGCAAGTTGACACAGGGCCTACGGCAGGACCCTCCTGAAGGCAGGGAGGCGGGGGAGTGGATCAGGCAGGACTAGGAAATACACATCCCCAACAACAAACATGAATCCATGCACACAGCCGTGCAGCTCCTGTAGTGTCCACATTGCTCACTCTTAGGGGTGAAGATATTCTTTTATTATTATTATTAAAGTAAAGCTGGTACATAACCTTATATGAGTTTCAGGTGTACAATATCGTAATTCAATATTTGTATACACTACAAAGCAATCACCACCATGAGTTTAGTTACCAGCCATCACCACACAATTGACCCCCCTTCACCCAATTCACCCACCCCCAAACCCCTTCCCATCTGGTAACCACCAATCTGTTCTCTATATCTATGAGTTTCTCTTGTTTTGTTTGTTCATTTGTTTTGTTTTTTAGATTTCACATATAAGTGAGATCATATGGTATTTGTCTTTCTCCATCTGACCTATTTCACTTACTGTAATGTCCTCAAGATCCATCCAAGTTGTCACAAATGGCAGGATTTAACTCTTTTTATGGCTGAATCATATGCCACCGTTATATATATACTACATCCTCTTTATCCATTCATCCATTGATGGGCACTTAGGTTGTTTCCATATCTTGGCTATTGTAAATAATGCTGCAATGAACATAGGGGTGCATATATATTTTCAAATTAGTGTATTTGTTTTCTTTGAGTAAATACTCAGTAGTAGAATAGCTGGATCATGTGATAGATCTATTTTTCATTTTTTGAAGAACTTCCATACTGTTTTTCATAGTGGCTGCACTGATTATGTTCCCACCAACAGTGCACGAGGGTTCCCTTTTCTTCACATCTTTGCCAGCATTTATTTCTTGTCTTTTTAATAACAGCCATTTTGCCGAGTGTGAGGTGATATCTCATTGTGGTTTTGAGTTGCATTTCCCTAATAATTAGTGATGTTGAAAATCGTTTCATGTGCCTGTTGGCTATCAGTATGTCTTCTTTGGAAAAATATCTGTTCATATCCTCTGCCCATTTTTTAATTGGGTTGTTTATCTTTTTGTTGTTAAGTTGTATGAGTTCCTTATATATTTTAGATATTAACCTCTTACTGCATATATGATTTGCAAATATCTTCTCCCATTTAGTAGGTTGTCTTTTCATTTTGTTGATGGTTTCCTTCACTGTGCCAAACTTTTTTAGTTTGATGTAGTACCATTTGTTCATTTTTGCTTTCGTTTCCCTTGCCTTTGGAGTCAGACTCAAAAAAACATAGCTAAGATCAATGTCAAGAAGCTTAGTGCCGATGTTTTCTTCTAGAAATTTTATGGTTTCAGGTCTTACATTCAGATCTTTAATCCATTTTGAGTTAATTTTTGTGTATGGTGTAAGATAGTGGTTTAGTTTCATTGTTTTGCACGTGGCTGTCCAGTTTTACCAATATCATTTACTGAAGAGACTGTCCTTTCCTCATTTGTATATTCTTGGCTCCTTTGTCATAAATTAATTGTCCATATATGTGTGGGATTAGTTCTGTGGTCTCTATTCTGTTCTATTGATGTGTGTATCTTTTTACGCCAATATCATACTGTTTTTATTCCTGTAGATTTGTAGTATAGCTTGAAATCAGAAAGCATGATACCTCCAGCTTTGTTCTTCTTTCTTGAGATTGCTTTGACTATTCTAGATCTTTTGTGTTCCATACAAATTTTAGAATTAATTGTGAAAAATGCCATTGGAGTCATGAGAGGGATTGCACTGAATCTGTAGATTGCTTTGGGTAATATGGACATTTTAATAACATTAATTCTTCCAATCCATGGGCATGGGAATATCTTTCCATTTATTTGTGTCTTCTTCAATTTCTTTCATCAAAGTCATATAGTTTTCAGTGTACAGGTCTTTCAGCTCCTTGGTTAAATTTATTCCTAGGTATTTTATTCTTTTTGACGCAGTTGTAAATGGGATTGTTTTCTTAATTTCTCTTCCTGATAGTTTGCTGTTAGTTGTATAAAAATGTAACAGATTTTGGTATATTGATTTTGTATCCTGCAACTTTACTCAATTTGTTTACTAGTTCTAACGGTTTTTTTGGTGGAGTCTTTAGGGATTTCTATATATAAAACAACGTCATCTGCAAATAGTGACAGTTTTACTTTTTTTCTTTCCAATTGGGACGCCTTTTATTTCTTTTTCCTGCCTAATTGCTCTGACTAGGACTTCCAAACAATGTTCAATAAAAGTGGCAAGAATGGGCATCCTTCTCTTGTTCCTGATCTTAGGAGAAAAGCTTTCAGTTTTTCACCATTGAGTATGTTAGCTATGGACTTGTCATGTAGGCCTGTATTATGTTGAGATACTCTCTGTCTATACCCATTTTGTTGAGAATTTTTATCATAAATGAATGTTGAATTTTGTCAAATGCTTTTTCTGCATCTATTGAGATGATCATATGATTTTTATTCTTCATTTTGTTAATGTGATGTACCATATTGATTGATTTGCAGATGTTCAACCATGCTTGCATCCCTATATTAATCCCATTTGATCATGGCGTATGATCTTTTTAATGTACTGTGTGTTTATTTTGGTTTGCTAATATTTTGTTGAGGATGTTTGCATCTGTGTCCATCAGGGATATTGGCCTGTCATTTTCTTTTTTTTTGTGGTGTCTTTGGTTTTGGTATCAGGGTAATGCTGGCCTTGTAAAATGAGTTTGAGAGCATTCCCTCCTCTTCAATTTTTTGGAAGAGTTTGAGCAAGACAGATATTAAATCTTTTTGAATGTTTGGTAGAATACACCAGTGCAGCCATCTGGTCCCGGACTTTTGTTTGTTGGGAGTTTGACTATTGATTCAATCTCCTTACTAGGAACTGGTTTGTTCAGATTTTCTATTTCTTCATTATTTAGTCTTGGAAGATTGTACATTTCTAGGAATTTATCCATTTCTTTGAGGTTGTCCAGCGTGTTGATGTATAATTGTTTATAGTAGTCTCTTATGATCCTTTATTTTCTTTGGTATCAGTTGTAATTTCTCTCTTTCATTTCTGATTTTATTTATTTGAGCCCTCCCCCTTTTTTTTCTTAGTGAGTCTAGGTAAAGGTTTGCCAATTTTATGTATCTTTTGAAAGAACCAGCTCTTAGTTTCATTGATATTTTCTATTGTCTTTTTAGTCTCTATTTCATTTATTTATGCCCTGATCTTTATTATTTCCTTCCTTCTACTAACTTTGGGCTTCTTTTGCTCTTCTTTTTCTAGTTTGTTTAGATATAAAGTTAGATTGTTTATTTGAAGTTTTTCTTTTTTTCTTGAGGTAGGCCTGTATTGCTATAAACTTCCTTCTTAGAACTGCTTTTGCTGCAGCCCATAGATTTTGGTATGTCGTATTTCCATTTTCATTTGTCTCAAGGTATTTTTTAATTTCTCCTTTGATTTATTCATTGACTCATTGGTTAGTCGGTAGCATCTTATTTAATCTCCATGTATTTGTGATTTCATCAGTTTTCTTCTTGTAGTTGATTTCTACTTTCATGCCATTGTGGTCAGAAAATATACTTGGTATGATTTCAATCTTCTTAAATTTATCCAGACTTGTTTTGTGGCCTAGCATATGATCTATCTTGGAGAATGTTTCATGTGCACTTGAGAAAAATGTGTATTCTGCTTCTTTTGGATGGAATGTTCTGTATATATCTATTAAGTCCATCTGATCTCATGTGTCTTTTAAAGCCAATGTTTCCTTACTGATTTTCTGTCTGTATGATCTATCCATTGATGTATGTGGGGTATTAAAGCGCCCTATGATTATTGTGTTGCTGTCAATTTCTCCCTTTAGTTGTGCTAATATTTGCTTTATATATTTAGGTGCTCCTATGTTGAGTGCATAAGTATTTACAAATGTTATATCCCTTTATCATTATGAAATGCCCATCTTTGTCTATTATCACAGTCTTTGCTTTAAAGCTTACTTTGTCTAAGTTTAGCTACTCCAGCTTTCTTTTGGTTTCCATTTGCATGAAACATCTTTTTCCATCACTCATTTTCAGTCTGTGTGTGTCCTTACATCTGAGGTGAGTCTCTTGCAGGCAGCATATAGATGGGTCTTGTCTTTTTATCCATTCAGCCACTCTTTATCTTTTGACTACAGAATTTATTCCATTTACATTTAAAGTAATTATTGACAGGTATGTATTTATTGCCATTTTGTTCATCATTTTCTGGATGTTTTGTAGTTCCTCTCTGTTCCTTTCTTCTTCTCTTGGTTTCTTCCCTTGTGATTTGATGGCTTTCTGTAATGTTATGCTTAGATTCCTTTCTCATTATTTTTTGTGTATCTATTATAGGTATTTCTTTGTGGTTACTTTGACACTCGTGTATAACAGCCTATATATATAACAGTCTATTTTAAGTTGATAGTATGTTATGTTTGAATGTATCCTAAAACTCTGCATGTTTACTTCCCCCCATTTTATGTTTTTTTTTCTTTTCTGAGGAAGATTGGCCCTGGGCTAATATCCACGCCCATCTTCCTCTACTTTATAGGTGGGACGGCTGCCACACCATGGCTTGGTAAGTGATGCGTAGGTCCATGCCCAGGATCTGAACCCACGAACCACTGCTGAAGCAGAGCATGTGAGCTTAACCAGTACACCACCAGGCCACCCCCCCTTTTATGTTTTTGATGTTACATTTTATATTTTTTTATTTTGTGCCTTCCTTAACTAATTATTGTACTTATAGTTATTCTTACTATTTTTTTCTTTTAACCTTCACACTAGCTTTATGGGTGATTAATCCACTTCCTGTACTATATATTTACCTTTACCAGTGAGATTTTTACTTTCATATGTTTTCTTGTTACTAATTAGTGCCCTTTCAACTTGAAGAAGTCCCTTTAACTTTTCTTGTAAGTCTGGTTTAGTGGTGATGAACTCCTTTAGCTTTTGCTGGTCTGGAAAACTCTTTATCTCTCCTTTGATTCTGAATGATAACTTTACTAGGTAGAGGATTCTTGGATAGAAGTTTTTTCCTTTCATCACTTTGAACATATCCTGCCACTCCCTTCTGCCCTACAAGATTTCTGCTGAGACATCTGCTGATAGTCTTATGGGAGTTCCCTTGTATGTAACAAGTTGTTTTTCTCTTGCTGTTTTTAAGATTCTCTCTTTATCTCTAACTTTAGACATTTTAATTATAATGTGTCTTGATGTGGGTCTCTTTGGGTTCATCTTTTTCGAAACTCTCTGGGCTTCCTGGATCTGGATGTCTGTTTCCTTCCCCAGGTTAGGGAAGTTTCCAGCCAATATTTCTTCAAATTTGTTTTCTGCCCCTTTCTCCCTCTCTTCTCCTTCTGGAACCCCTAAAATGTGAATGTTATTCTGCCTGATGTTGTCCAAAAGGTCTCTTAGGCTACCTTTACTTTTTTAAATTCTTTTTTCTTTTTGCTGTTCTGATTGGATGAGTTCCACTGCCCTGTCTTCCAGCTCACTGATTATTTCTTCTCCTTCATCTAGTCTGCTGTTGAACCCCTCTAGTGTATTTTTCAGTTCAGTTGTTGTATTCTTCAGCTCTGTGACTTCTGTTTGGTACTTATATTTTCCATTTCTTTGTTGACATTCTCGCTGTGTTCATCTATTCTTCTCCCAAGTTCAGTGAGCATCTGTATGAGCATTACTTTGAACTCTTTATCTGGGAAATACTTATCTCCATTTCATTAAGTTTTTTTTTTTTTTTTCTGGAATTTTAGCTTGTTCTTTCATGTCAAGAAACATATTCCCTTGTTTCTTCATTTTGCTTGACTCTGTGTTTGTTTCTATTAAACGAAACAGCTATCTTTCTCAGTCTTGATGGAGTGGCCTTGTGTAGGAGATGAACCTTATTGTTTAACCTTGCCCTAGTTCTTGATTGACTCTAGAACTGTCTCTCTGATTGTTTCAGACCTGTGGGGCCTAGAAATGCAATCCCCTCTAGCCACCAGAGCCTAGCACTCCAGGGGCATCCCCTGTGTGGGCTTCGTGCACCTGCTGGCTTTGGTGGGGTCACAGGAGCAGTGGGGGGAGGCGCTGCTTGTCTGTCACCTCTGTCAGGGCTGTTCACATGCTGCCTGTCAGGGCTGCTCATGGGAGCAGTATGAGGGGGCAGAGATGCTTGCCTGCCACCTCTGTTGGGGCTGCTCACAGAGGTAGAGGTACTGGGGGGTCAGGGCTGCTTGCCCGCCTCAGCTAACAGGTTAGGGTGAGAATGAAAACATGGTGCCCACCAGTGCAGCACTAGCAAGGTAGAAAGAGAACATAAAAATGGCACCTGCCAGTGCCTCCACCCCCAGAGGGAGTCCCAACAGACTTCTGCCCCTCTGGCAGATGCTTTAACATTAGAAAATGAATCTCCTTCACCTATGGTCTAAGCTCTTTCAAACTGCTGCTTTTGAGCTGGGTTCTGGGGCGAGTGAGCCTGCATGTGAGCCCTTTAAGAGCAGAGTCTCCATTCTCTACACACCTATGGTTCTCCTGGATGTAAGCCTCATTGGTTTTTAAAGCCAGATGTTTTGTAGCCTCATCCCTCTGATGCAGGTCCCAAGGGCTGGGGTGCCTGATGTGAGGCATAAACCTCTTGCTCCTCAGGGAGGAAGCTCCATTTCTTTTTTTGAGATCCCTCACAATCATGGGTTGCCACACCAGGGGTGGGGTTTTTTGTGAGACCATGTATCTGCCTCTGCTACCCTTCCCACTGTGGCCCTTTTACCCTTTGTTGTGGAGTAGCTGTTCAGCTAGTTCTCAGGATCTTTTCAGGGAGAATTGTTCCAAATGAGCTGTAGTTTTGTTGTGCCTGTGAGAGGAGGTGAATTCAGGTTCTTCCTAGGCCACCATCTTGAACCACTTTGGGGTGAAGATATTCTTAAAGGTCAATATTTACCAAGTAAAGCATACTAAGTCACTACTAACCTTAAATACTTTACCTAAAGTTAGTATATCAGATAAATAATCCTCTCACCCAGCACATCCTCCAAAATTTGCATATCCTAATCTTACCTATTCCTCAATATCTAATTAACCAGAGCCCAATTTCCCCATAAAATTTTCCCCAGCAAACTTATGAGGCTGCATGATGCACTGGAAAGAATATGGGTGGTGGAGTCCAGGAGACCTTAGTTTGAATTCTGACTGCCACTAATTGAATGACCTAAGGCAAGAAACTTTCTGCCTCTGGTCCTCGCTTCCCTGTGAATAATATGGTAGTGACAGCCACTCTTTTTTAAGAGACATAGTAAGGATTAAAGTGAGATAAGATGAGCAAACTGTTAGTTTACTTTACAAAAAATATTTAGCTCCTCCTCTTCCTAACATTTTCATCCTTTGTCTCTTTCTTCTAAAATCCTATAACATAGAAAGGGTAATAAATACTGAATAATACATGTATTATATATTCCTCTGTGCTGGAGGGCACAGGATGGATAACAAGCTTTAGGGTAGATGAGGGAAAGAGGAGAGGACCATAATGTCTTCACAAGACCAGGCCAGACCCAACACTGCAGCCACGGAGCAGGTGGATGAGTTCCCTGGGGGGAAGTTGCTAAAGAAGAGAAAAAAGGACTGGAAGGAGAGTGGAGGGTCCCTCAAGATCCACGTCATTGATGCCACCTTCCAACCAGCACCATTTCACCCGTTTACCTGGGATTTCAACCTCACAGCATAGAGTAGGTATAAACCCAAATACAACAGAGTTAGTAAGAAACTGAGATAAAGGCTGTAATAGAGAATTATCGGTACCATGTAAGTGTCATAGGTCTCATAACTTCCAAGTTTCGCCCAGATGACTGTGTCTAATTTGGAGATGGGATTTGGTTCTGAGTTGCTTCTGCTATCTTGTAGTTTTGTGTGACCTTGGGCAAGAAATATGACTTCTCTCATAATAATAATGATAACAATAACAACAACAATAATAATAGCTTATACTTACTGAGTGCTTACTAGGGGTCAGGCACTGTTCTAAGTGCATGGCCTGTATTAACTCAACCCCCACAACAACCCTGTGAGATGGCGGACTATTATTATCTTCATTTTACAGTCAAGGAAACTGCAGCACAGAGATGAATAACTTGCCAACAGCCATATAAGATGTTAAATTTACTCATATAGTGGACGATATGAACAATTCTCATGAAAAATATTTCTCACAATAAAATGAGATATTCTATTTGAAAAATGCTATGTCAACTGAGCATCACTATAGGACTATCACTCTAAGCAAAATCGAGATATCAGAAGGCACTGGCCTAAGAGATTTTCACCCTGATGGGGTTCTCTTCCACACGGCGCCACCTCCTCAACTCTCCCTCTTGGCTGTGTCCAGCTTTTGGCAGTGAAAACCGAATGTATTCGTCATTCCCAGACAGTCTGCTCCATGAAACATTAGGGTCCCATCCAGAGTCTCTGGTCACACATTAGTCCTAGATGGGAGCTGCCTTGCTCACCCTGCCGAGCATCGGCTCCACCGCAGGCTGGCACGTGCCTACGTGTGTCAGTGGTGGAAAAAGCAGTCAGCCTCAGTTACAGGGCTGAGGGGAATAACATGTACGCCTAATTTCTCTTATTATAAAGGTTATCAGAAGGTGTATATTCAATCCAGATACTTTTAGACTATTTTACTTCAGAGGAAATTATACGGGTGTCCTCGTCCTGGCACAGAGGGCCAGAAGAATTACAACGTGGTCCAGGTTTGTTTGTTTGCTTGTTTTTAATTGTTGTGTTGAGGGGCAGTACTTGCTTTCAGGAAGCTGGGAGAGGAGAGGAGAAGAAAAGAAGGATGAGAACAATCAAGACTCTTCCAGACACCACCTCACGGAGCCTCCAGTCCACCCTTCATAAGAAAGCAGGCAGCAGAAAGTGATTCCGAAAAACGATTCCTAAAGCAAGCATGGGGCTAGCTTCCTTTTACATATTTTGTTTCTCATTTCATAAATATTAACTCTTTCTTCCACAATACTGTGTCAAATATAAAAAGTAAAAATAAAGAATGTCCTTAGGCTATGTAATTATTTTTATGAGTGTCCTGAGCTCTTAGAATGAGAGAAGTTGGAACTCTAGATGCCCCTCCCCACAAACAGGCAGAAAGCAGCAGATGGAGGGGTCTGAGCCTCAGGGGAAAACGAATCTGTGATGCCGCAACTTAATGAAGCAAAGGAGATACTCAATACGGTACGGGGATGAATATCCAAACAAGAGAAAACCATTGACCAAATACCAGAAACTCTTATTTCAGTCCTTTGAAACTAGACTCATCCGAAGTCCTAAGAAGTGTAATAGAGGAAACAATCCTAAACAGATGATAAATAAGGACTTCCACAAAGAGGGGAAAGTCAGCCAGATCAGTGCTTGGATTCCAGCTCAGACGCATGGTGACTTCGGGCAACTCTCTTACTCTCCCAGAGCCTGTTTCTCCATCATCACCCTCAATGCTGCCCTCATCCCTACCTTATCCATCATAACCCTCATCCCTACTCATCCATCATAACCCTCATCCCTACTCATCCATCATAACCCTCATCCCTACTCATCCATCATAACCCTCATCCTTACTCATCCATCATAACTCTCATCCCTACTCATCCCTCATAACCCTCATCCCTACTCATCCATCATAACCCTCATCCTTACTCATCCATCATAACTCTCATCCCTACTCATCCATCGTAACCCTCATCCCTACTCATCCATCGTAACCCTCACCCCTACTTATCCATCATAACCCTCATCCCTACTCATCCATCATAACCCTCATCCCTACTCATCCATCATAACCCTCATCCTTACTCATCCATCATAACTCTCATCCCTACTCATCCATCATAACCCTCATCCCTACTCATCCATCGTAACCCTCACCCCTACTTATCCATCATAACCCTCATCCCTACTCATCCATCATAACCCTCATCCCTACCTCATCCATCATAACCCTCATCCCTACCTCATCCATCATAACCTTCCATCCCTACCTCAACACGATGTGCAGACTGGGCACTGCATTTATACTAAAGAAAGGCACCTCCTTGGAGAAGAGAGATCACGAAAAGGCACAGCACTAGAGGAGCAAGGGTTGGCCAGCAGATCAGCCTCTTTGTAAGAATAAGATGATTCCCGTCTCCAGCTGGATCCAGTCTGGAAGAGGGCACCTAGCCTGGCAATCGGAGCCTCGGCCAGAGCGCAGCTCCCATTCACCTCCTCAGGCTGTGCCTGCAGGCTGTGCCCAGCTGTCCATCTGCACAGCCCCACCCACCCTAAAGACATGTTTAGAGAAGGGAATGGGATCATGTGGATGGAGTGCCCTACTTAAAGACTCTTGGAGCTGATGTGTAACAAGAAAAAAGGAGTCATTAATTGGAAAAGGGATATGATGATCCCTGGTGTCCAACAGTTAGTAGGCGCTGTATAAACAGTAGCTATTATCACCACAAATTCTTCCTTCAGAGTTTTGAACTCAAAGGTTTCTTTCAATCAATAGCATACTTTAACACAGCACAAGAATCCGGATCAGCCTTGCAATTTCACTGACACTGCCACACATCCACCACCAAGTCAAACAAACTACTTCTGTGGAATTGGTAATGACATAATCGAAACCGGGTTCACATTTGTTTCACTAGCATAGTTTTGATGAAATGAAAAGATTTTAGTAAGCGGCACAACACAGGTTTGAAGAAAATTTACAGAGGTTCCCCCCTGCCCCACGGACTTCCTCACTTACCTGTAAGAAAGCCGTTTGGAAATGAAAAAGGAGAGGGAGAAAGAGGGAGGGGTGCTGAGTTTCAGTTCTGCACAATGGCACCTTTAACAAAGCTGCCAGCTCATCAAAAACCAAACAGCGTGGTTTGAAAAGTCTTTACTACTGCCAGTTAACACGCACAGGGCTCGGGGGGAGCCAGAGCCTTCCATGACTCCGTATTTATAGATGCTACTGTTGTGCCAGACACGTGTCTCAGGTTCCTGAGGGCCCTGGGCGCTTCTGCCACGATGAGGGTGCCGGCACACGAGTTTCAGATGGGGAGAGGAGGAGGTAGGAAAACAAAGCTAAACACGCAGAAGTGAGCGCCTAGAGGTCTTGGATTTGCTACCACTTGAAGAGGCTGGGCCTGACCTGTCTCGGTTATTCCATTTTAATTTACCAATATCTTCAATGTGGAGAAAACGTTCAAAATGCACAACGCTGCTGGCCAAGACAGTTTTTGTCTTTTTATTTGAAATTTTGCTACTTTGCATCTGCAGATGCCAAAAAAGGTTAAACTTCCAAAGATAGATATCAAAGGAGCTGAGTTTGTTTACAACTCTGATGGTGTAATCGAAACTCCAAATGCTCGAGAAACAATAACATTAGTGAGGTGAAGCCAACCCTAAATTAAAAGTCAGTGTTTCCATTACCCACTCTAACAGTGTTTTCTAGAGTTTATATAACTTGATCATTAAAAAATGCTCTAGGCTGAAAACCTGGTCTGTGTCAATCTTGGACTAAACCAGTTTGCAAAGCTCTGAAGTTTGTTTGCCCTCCTCTTTTATCCCTTTTCAAGAATGCATTACTTTAAATGCTACACATGAAACTGAACCAAAGAAACCTATAACACCTGATGAGCCAATGCTGTTGCATGCATCACTCATTTTTCACAAGAAATTTATGATTTCTGTAAACTCACTTTCAAGGCACCTATGGTTGGAAGGAAAGAGCTTAATTTTCTTTTCTAACTCAATCTTTAGCATATCCCTTCTCTGTTGGTTACTTCATCAAAAGTACTGGAACTTCAAATTGGGATGTTAACTTCTGTAGAAATAAACTTCAAATTAGAATTTAGCTAAGTAGAAATAACGTTTACTAATATGACTTGATTAGATTGGCTCTTTGTGGAACAGAAGAGAGCTTTTACATGGGGATGTTAAAAAAGAAAGGAAGAGGGCCAGCCAGGTGGCATGGTAGTTGGGTTCCCACGCTCCACTTCTGCACCCTAAGGTTCACGGGTTCAGATCCTGGGCACGGACTTACACACTGCTCATCAAGCCACGTTGTGGCAGCATCCCACATACAAAATAGAGGAAGATTGGCACAGATGTTGGCTCAGTGACAATCTTCCTCAAGCAAAAAGAGGGAGACTGGCAACAGATGTTAGCTCAGAGCCAATCTTCCTCACCAAAGGAAAAAAAAAGGAAGGAAGCAAGGACAATACATTAGATTTGGACATGCTCCAGTTATGCTGCAGTGAAGAATAAGAGCAGAGGGCAATTGTGCATGAATAAAAATATCTCTGACTCAGACACGGAAATATCTTGGTATCTAGACACCCAACTATTTAGGCTGTGAGGTTAGGAGAGGCAGGTCTAACTCCCAAGACTGGGCTGCAAGGAATGCTTAGGAAGAAGAGGCATGTCAAGAGGCCAGTTCTGCCTGCACCTGAGACAGCCTCCACCCTTCACCACTGAGAAATACAGACTTCTTCACAGTATTAATGTAGGACCCATCCAAAGGATCTAGGTAATTTGGATCCTTGCCTGGGAAGGAGGAGACAAAGCAGGAACACACTTGTGTGTGTGTGTGTGTGTGTGTTAAGTTGGTATGTCTTTCTGTCTGTCTGTCTGTCTCTGTCTATACCTTATAGGGGAGACCATACATAGAGTAAATACATTTATAAATGTGGAAAAGGGAATATTGTTTTAACATTTCATATTATTTTATTGTTTTATTTATTTATTCATTGTTTTAACATTTCATATTACATTTTTATTTTGACTTTTGTAGAACTATGGAAAATCATCATTTTGAAGAAAAATAGAAATGCTGAGACTCTCTGGGTCAGAAGAAATGATGAATTTCACTTGCTAATCTAGACACCCTCAAGTGCAGTCCTTTCTACAATATCACTCAGCACCTAAAATTATTTGTAACAACAGGCATGATATATATTTATAAACTCAAATTTAAAAAATCTGATGAATGGTAATATATCCTATGATTAAATATTTCCAGTGATGGAGAACTCATTATTCATGAAATAGCTTTTCATTCAGACAACACTTATGGCTCAAAAATACTTCCTATGGTCCTGGAAATGACTTATGAAGAAATGTCCAAAGGATTTTTGATTATGAAGCACTATAAAATATTGTTGCTAACATTTCTAAGTCCAAAAAGATTTGAAGCTGGCCAAATGTAATAAATGCTCTTTATCACTGTAACACAACTAAAGTACCATTATTTAAACACTGTATTTTATCAAGTTTTTAATAACGAAGTGACTTTTACAAAACATTAAAACCTTATCTTAACAATGGAATATTATTCAGCTGTGAAAAGGAATGCAGTACTGATACATGCTACAACATGGGAGAACCTCAAAAACATTATGTTAAGTGAAAGAAGCCAAATACAAAAGGTCACATATTATATGATTCTGTTTAGATGAAATCTCCAGAACAGGCAGAAAGTAAATCAGTGTTTGGCTTGGGTTGGGTGGAGAGGAAATGGGGAGTAACTCTTCATGGGTACTGGGTTTCTTTTTGGAGTGATGAAAATGTTCTAGAATTAGATAGTGGTGATGATTGCACAACCTAAAAACCACTGAATTATCTTCCTTAAATGGGTGAATTTTATAGTATATGAATTATATCTCAATTTAAAAAACAATAACCATATCTTAAATCATAGATTTTAAATCAAAAATCATTTTGATAAGCATTGTTAGCCAAGGAACTCTGAACTCAATGAAGTGGCCAAAATGAATACTAACTTTAGCTTTGTAAAGTTTAGCTCTCTAAAAGTTATGCAGTGAGGGATACTGAATAATTTATGAATATGGATTTTACTAAAGAATCTCTCACTATATTTATGTTAATACTCTTTGATCCATGAAGAATTTTGATCCCCTTTTTATTTTACAGGGAGGGGTAGGTTTACTTCATATTATTTGTGCTTGTACTTATGAAAGATCAGGAAATTTGAAAACCACAAAGGGGTTCCTCAAAGAAAAACTGACAATTTAAACCTGTTATTATGTTTCATTTCAAATATCTCAGGGTTTCTTTAGGCTTAATCTAAAACATGTGCACTGTATTCTATCTATTTGAAATGCTTCTGTTTTATCAAATGACAATCACACATCCTACAAAAACTGAATTAGAATTTATCCGATGGCGGTTACTTTCAGAAAGATGATACTAAAGCACACACATGTTGACTTTTTCAGATTGTAACTTCAAAATATAATGTGTATAAGACATAATAGTTCCCTATAAATAGCTATAAAGAACTCCCAATTTGAAAAACAAAAAAACTGTGTGTATCATTACATTTTTCCCATAAAGACATATGAAATCTTACTTTATGCTTCAGAATAGGATTGAGGTCACTCTCATATAACGTTATTCAACTTCTGTACCCTAGTTTGTCACGTGGGAAATTGTGCATGTCTTGTCTCACTAGCAGTAGTGTAAGCTCCAAAGACTATATGTAAATCTTGATTTTTTTAGATTAAGCCCAATGATAATGTCTTCCATACAGATAGGGGCCTAAGACCTAATATATATTGACGATTCATTAATTAAGTTGCTTGCATTCCCCAATTCTCCATGGCAGAGTTTCTTTGTATGTATTTATAGTATACTGGACTGCCAAATGACCAAAAATTGCCATGAATTTTATAACGTTAATTATTACATAGATATCTATGAGTGTTATGACACATAGCTTTATTATGCACATACCTAATATGAAAAAAAAAATCACAATACTCACAGTTGTAACCAGGTGCAATACGGTGTTGAGCTTCAAGGCTAGCCAACGTGATGTGAAAAATGATGTGCAGCAACAGGAAGGAAAGACTGGTGAAGCACAGAGACTTTAATAACCGTCCCGTATGTCCTAGGGGATCAAAGAGCAGAGACTGTGAGAGAACTTCAGATGACACACTCATTCTGACCTTCCTAGAGTTCCACATGGAACATGTTTCTACATAATTTACTGTGTAGACTGATTCCAAAGTATATGACATAACAATTACTCTCCTATTTACTAGTCTAAAGCTAAAAGCTATTTTATGACCTTTGTAAAATTATACAATTAACATTGATAAAAAATTCATTGTAAAAGAAAGATGCTTCCCTATTCATCATACAATATGTTACCACAAAATGGAACCACAGATAGCGCCTGGCCCAGAAAATTTTATAAGGGAGTTCTGCCAGATTTGAAGGCACAGATAATCCCTATCTTATAAGAGTAGTTCCAAAGAGTAGAAAAAGAAGGACAGTTGCCTAAAACATTTTATGGAGTTAGAGTAATTTTAATTTCAAAATTAAATAAGGCTGGAAAAGAAAAGGAAATTATAAGCCTGTTTTACTTATGGACATAGACACAAATTATTAAAAAAGATAATTGCTAACCAACTGAAATAGCATAGTAAAAATATAATACACCATAATAAACTAGGGTTTATTGCAAAAAAACACGTTTGGTTTACTATTAATAAATCTATAAGTGTAAGTCACACAGTAGTGGGCTGATATCATGATTTTCTCAATGGATACAGGAGAAGCATCTCATAAAGTTCAAAATCTGTTTATGATTAAAGAAAACAACACTCAGAAAACTAGGAATAGAAGGAAATATTCTTACTATGATAAAGGATTTATACCATAACTAAAGCAAACATCCTGTTTGTGGTGGACTTTTAGACACAGCCCCGTTAATGTCAGAGAATGATCAAGGACACTTGATACCTTTGCCACTTAACATATCACTGGGAGTCCTGGCCAATGTCATAAGATAAGAAAAAGAATGAAGAGTTGTAATACCTAGAATTATTTGCAGATAATATGATCGAATGGAATTATTTACAGATGATATTATCATCAATGTAGAAAGTGAAACTGAATCCATAGACCAACTATTAGAATAAATACAAGAAAACGATTCAGGTACAGTATCATCTTACAAAAGTCAATATAGCTCCTCTACATTAGCAACAATCAAATGGAAAATAAGATACCACTTAAATTAGCAACCAAAACCATATTGTAATAGTTTTGCCAGTGTTTCAGTTTGGCTAGGCTACAGTCCTCGGTTATTTAATCCAACACTAATTTGGATGTTTTTGTGAGTTTACAGAAGTGATTGAAGTCCACTGCCAACTGACTTCAAGTAAGGATATCATCCTTGATAATCCGGGCAGGCCTGATTCAATCAGCTGGAAGGCCTGAAAACCAGGCTGAGAGGGAAGGAGGAGAGAGAAAAAGCAAGGAAAAGCTGCCCCTGTGGACAGCAGCTTCAGCCGGTGCCCATGAGCTCCAGCTTGCCCGTGACCAGGACCTGCCCTTCCTGACAGCCTACCCCATGGATCTTGGACTTTCTCAGCTGGCTTGCATAATCAATGGTGCAAGCCAATTCCTTGTAATAAATCATATACAGAGATATATATAATGGATATATATAATCTCCTACACGTTGAACCTTGACTGATTACTGTATCTAAGAACTAACCTAAACAAAAAATGCACAAGATCTTTATGGACAAAATTATAAAACTCAACAGAAAAACAAATAACAAGACCTGAATAAATGAAGGGATATGCCACATTCATGAATGAGACGACTTAATATGATAAAATGACAATTTTTCCAAAATTTAGTCTACAAATTCAATGCAACTTGAATAAAATACCAGTAGGAACTTTCAGATCTTCAACAAACATATTTCAAAATATATATAAAAAGATTTTTTGAGGAATTCAACAAACTTATTTTAGAAATATGTTTGGAAGAAAGAAGTCTATGAATTGCCAGGTCAATTTTGAAATTTTGAAAAAGATCGAGTGGGTGAGGTTTGCATGTCCTAGCAGACATTAAGATATCCTATAAACCCATGAGTTAAAATAAAACAAACAGAAACTTAAGATTCCTTATGGAGAGAAAAAAAAGTTAAATGGAATACCATACAGAGCTCAGAAGAAATCAACTTATTTATATAAACTTGATAAATGTCAAACTTGACCCCACAGGTCAGGAGGAAAAGGATAGGCTATCTAGCAGATAAAAACCGACTCAATAAATACAGACAAAAATAATGTTGGATCCCTGCCACAAAGGTGACCTCTAGCTGAATAAAGACCTAAATGTGGAAGATAAAATTCTAAAGTTAATAGGTGAAAATACGGGATAATAACTTGATGCCTTTGCTGTGGGGATTGCCTTCTAAAACAAGGCCCCAAAACATAAACTATAAGACAAAAAAAGATGAATTTGACTGCATTAAAATTGAAGATTCAACAAATGCCACTATAAATAAAATTCACAGACAGATGATTAGTTGAGACATCTAAGATGTACATGAGATTAACATTTAGAATAGATAAAGAATGGCTACATATCAACAAGAAGAAAGCAGGTCAACCAAGAAGTGGACAAAATGTCTAAACAAGCATCTTACAAGGGAAAACCTGAGTGGACAACACGTTTATACAGAGAAGCTAAAGCCATCAGTAGAGAAATTATAACAGAAATGAGCTAACATTTTAGACCCATCATACTAGCAAAAGTTATAAAAATTCAAAATATTGAGTTTTTGTGAAGGGAAACAATGTTTTCGTAGTAGTGTGAAATTGGTAGAGCCTTTCTGGTGGTCAGTACTTAAGGAGGCCGAAATTCTCTGACTTAGTAATCACACTCTGAGTTATAACCTCCAGAGAAATGTTTGCAACAGGCCTACATGGGGACTTGAGTAACGACATTCATCACATCATTGTCTGTAGTAGCAGAGAATTGGAGATATTCTAATTTTCCACCACTGAAGGGATGGCTATGTTACAATGTGGTGAATGTGAGTCTTGAAATATTTGCACCATTAGGTGCGTTAAGGTAGAAGAATATGGAACAACATAGCTGGGTCTTAAAAACACAGGTTAAAAATAGCAAGAAACAACATGAGACACATGGCACAGCATAATGCAGATAAATTAAGAACACAGATGTGGATAAAATGACATATATGTTTAACAAATATGTTTATGTGTATTTAACATGTGTGTTTGATACATATGAGGAGGTAGAAAATGGGAATGAGAATTGAGTATGAACAAGAGTAAATCAATAAAACAAGAGAAGCTCTTTGGCTAATCCTATAATAAAACTATTCGGTGAATTGAAGAGTAAATTGTTTCAACTCTCTTCACCCAGAGATGGGGGGCACTAGATAAATATTGGACTAGATGACCAACACTCTGGTCCTTGGTCTGCCAACTTTGGGGAACTGATTAGACAAGTTCCCAGGCCTTTGAAATTCTAAAATTTTATATATAAATAAAATTAACTTATATGACAAATATATACATGATAAACATATGATATACTTACGAATTTATGTATTTATAAATATATTTTTAATTGGTATTTACATAATGATAAATATAAGCAATATACATGATAAACATATGATATATTTACGAATTTATGTATTTATAAATATATTTTATATTGGTATTTACATAATGATAAATATAAGCAATATACGTATATATGTATAATTTTATATTCAAATATACATGTGTAAACACACTGATTTTTAAGATCTAACTAGAAGTTACATTATCTCATTTTGACATAAAATCCTACTTTAGTGGTAAGAAAACTGCTTTACATACTCTAAATGACTTGATTACTAACCTGGTGTCAGGAAAGAAAACTGAAAAGTTCACCTAAAATATTGAGATACCATAAATTGAATGTCTCTCGGGTCTACATTCAACAAACCCATACCGGAGAGAGTGATTTCTCAGTAGCCCAAGGGAAATTACCATTAAAATCTGTGCAATATTTAGCTGTGAAGCCAAGCCGTATCATGAGAAACCACACATCTCATTTCTGACCCTTTTCAACACTGTGTTAACCACCCCAGTCCATCGCCGTGGTAACTCTCCCCAGGCTCTGAGCTCAGGGTATTTATCTTTGCGTTTCTAATGGTGACTCGAAAGCCTCAGTGTGCGCGCGGCTCACATGGACTGAGAGCAGAGGAGCCCATAAAATGCCCTCAGGAAAAACATGTCATTGCCATAAGAAATGAAGCCTAGAAGTCTAACGTGTCATAAACATAAAGAAAAATATAATTTAAATGTGTATTTCATTCTATAATGCATTTTCTTTATATTTTCCTAACTTGACATAATATAGTTTGGCACGTGGTCAGTCACTTAAATAAAAACGTAGCTTAATGAAACTGAATTTTATTAGCCTTTTAAGAAAACGAAAAGTTTAAAATAAATGGAAGCAGAAAGCAAGGGAATTAGTCTTTTGATTTGTTCTCAATCCTACTGTAGTTTTTATTGCTTTCATTGGGGACAACTAATCCTAACACACAGATAGAATTTTCTCAAGATCAGTCAAATAATGTATAATTATGTTATACAAATTATTAAGTTTTGCTTGTCAAGTACTCCCTATAGTAACATTTCCTGAGTGCAAAGGGATGGATACATATTGGAGATATTCTAATATATATTTACATAGATATATTTAATCAAGGTAAAATTCACATAACATAAAATTAACTGTTTTAAAGTGAAAAATTCAGTGGCATTTAGTATATTTACAATGTTGCACAACCTTTGCCTCTATCTACTTCCAAAACATTCATCACTAAAAGCACCCATTAAGCAGTTATTCTCCATTCCCCCTCCTCCTTACCCCTGGCAACCACAAGTCAGCTTTCTGTCTCTATGGATATTTCATTTAAATGTTATCATGCAATATGTGGCCTTTTGTGTCTGGCTTCTTTTCACTTAGCATAATGTTCTCAAGGTTCATCCATATTGTAGCCTGTGTCAGTACTTCGTTCTTTATATGGCTGACTCATTCCATTGCATGTATGAACATTTATTCATCTATTCACCTGCTCATGGAGATTTAGGTTGTGTGCACCTTTTGGCTACTGTGAATAGTACTGGTGTGAACATGTGTGCACATGTATTTGTTGGAGTACCTTTTTTCAATTATTTTATGTACATATCTAGGAGTGGAATTGCTGGATCATATGGTAATTATATGTTTAGCTTTTTGAGGAGCAGCCAAACTATTTTCCATAGCAGGTGTACCATTTTACATTTCTATTGTCTATGTACAAGGGTTCCAATTTCTCCACATCTCTGCCAACATTTGTTATTTCCTGTTTTTTTTAATTATTATTTATTATTATCATAGTCATCCTAGTGAGTGTCAAATGGTATCTTGTGGTTTTGATTTGAATTTCCCCAATGACTAATGATGTTGAGCATCTTTTCAAATGTTTGTTGGCCATCTGCATATCATCTTTGGAGGTGACACTCAACTCTATTTTATTGGTCTGTATTTCTGTCCTCATGGAACTATCACATTATTTTCATTACTGTAGCTTTGCAGAAAATATTAAAATCAGGAAGCATGAGTGCTGCAACTTTGTTCTTCTTTTTCAATACTGTTTTGGCTGTTTGGGATCCCTTGTAATTTCATATAAACTTGAAGATTAGCTTTTTTATTTCTGCAAAAAATGTCATTAGAATTTTAATAGGGATTGCATTGCATCTATAAATCATTTTTAGTAGTAATGACATCTTAACAATATTAAATCTTCCAATCCATAAGCACAGGATGTCTTGCTATTTTTTAAGATCTTCTTTGATTTTTGTCAGCATGTTTAATATTTTCAGTATACAAGTCTTTCACCTCCTTGGTTAAATTTATTTCTACGAATTTTATTATTTGGGGTGCTACCATAAATGGAATTGTTTTCCTAATTTCTTCTATAGATTGTTCTTTGCCTGTGTACAGAAAAACAACTGATTTTTGTGTGTTAATCTGGTACCCTGCGACTTTGCTGAATGTGTTTACTAGCTCTAGTAGTAGTACTGTGGATTTTTTGGGATTTTCTATATATACAAACACGCCATCTGCAATTAGGGATAGTTTTTCTTTTCCAATTTGGTGGTCTTTTATTTGCTTTCTTGCCTAATTTCTCAGGCCAGAACTTGCTATACAATACTGAGTAGCAGTGGTGAAAGAAGATGTATCGGTTTGCTAGGGCTGCCATAACCAAGTACCACAGCTGGCTGGTTGAAACAACAGAAATTTATTCTCTCACAGTTGCAGATGCAAGACATCCAAGACTAAGACGTCAGCAGGTTTGGTTTCTTCTGAGGCTTGTCTCCTTGGCTTACGAATGGCTGCCTTCTGGCTGTGTCCTCACATGGTCCTTTCTCTGTGTGAGTGCATCCCTGGTGTCTCTTTGTGTGTCCAAATGTCCTCTTTTTATATCACCAGACAGAATGGATTAATACCCACCCAAATGGCCTCATTTTAACTTAATTACTTCTTTAAAGGTCCTATCTCCAAATGCATTCTGAGGTACTGGGGGTTAAGTCTTCAACACATGCATTTCGGGGGGACGCAATTCAGCCCATAACAGTGGACATCTTAGTCTTGTTCCTGATCTTAGGAGAAAGCTCTCAGTTTCTTACCATTGAGAAAGATGCTAGCTCTGGGTTTTCCATCTGTGGCTTTTATCACGTTGAGAAAGCTCCCTTCTATTCCTAGATTTCTGAGTGCTTTTATCATGAAAGCAAGGTGAATTTTATTCACGTAGTGTGTTTACACTGATTAATTTTCTTATGTTGAACCACCCTTGCCTGCTAGGATAAATCCCACTTAGTCATGGTGTAGAATCTTTTTAATATGCTGTTCGATTCGGTTTGCTAGTATTTCATTGAGAATCTTTGCATCTATATTCATAAGGGATACTGGTCTGTAGTTGGTTTTATTTTTTCTTGTGTTGTCTTTGGCTTGGTTTTCAGGGTAATACTGGTCTCATAGAATGAGTAAGGAAGTGTTCCTTCCTATTCTTTTTGTTTTTAAGAAGTGTGAGAACTATTGGTGTTAACTTTAATTATTTGATATAATATATCAGTGAAGTCATCTGGTACAGGACTTTTCTTTGTTGAAAGGTTTTTGATTACTGATTCAATTCTTTACTTCTATAGGTGTGTTCATATTTCTATTTCCTTTTGTTTCAGTTTTGTTAATTTGTGTGTGTCTAAAAATTTCTCCATTTCATTTAGGTTATCTAATTTGTTGGCCTACCCTTGTTCCTAGTATTCACATATAATTATTTTAATTCTGTAAGGTTGGCAGTACTGTCCCCACTTTCATTTCCGATTTTACCATCTGCATTGTCTCTTTTCTGATTTGTGAGTTTAACTAAGGGTTTGTCAATTCTGTTGATCTATTCAAAAAACCAACTTTTGGTTTTGTTGATTCTCTCTATTATCTTCCTATTCTCTGTTTCATTTAGCTCTGCTCTAATATTTATTACTTCCTTCCTTCTACTAGGTTTGGGTTTAGTTTGCCTTTCTTTTTCTAGTTCCGTAAAGGTGTAAATCTAGGTTATTGATTTGAAATCCTTCTTATTTTTAGTGTAGTTGTTACAGCCATAAATTTCCCTCTGAGAACTGCTTTAACTGCATCCAATACGTTTTGGTATGTTGTGTTTTTGTTTCCATTTGTCTCTATGTATTCTCTAATTTCTCTTGTAATTATCTCTTTGACCCACTGGTGTTTAAGAATGCATTGTTTAATTTCCATGTATCTGCAAATTTTCCACTTTTCCTTCTGTTATTAATTTTTAGCTTCATTCCATTGTAGTTTGAGAAGACACACTTTATGATTTAAATCTTTTCAAATTTCTTAAGAATTTTTTTATGGCCTAACATATGGTCTATCCTGGAGCATATTCCATGTAAACTTGAAAAGAATATGCATTCTTGTATTGCTGAGTGGAGTGATCCATATATATCTGTTAGGTTTAGTGGGCTTGTAGTATTGGTTCAAGTCATCTTTTTCCTTATTAATCTACATTCTAGATGTTCTTTCCAGTATTGAAAGTGGGCTATTGAAGTATCCAATTATTATTGTAGACCTGTCTATTTGTCTCTTCAGGTCTGCCAATGTTTGATTCATATATTTTGGGGCACTGTTGTTTGATGAGTACATGTTTATAATTGTTATATCTTCTTGACAAATTGACCTTTTATCAATATATAATGTCCTTCTTTGTAACAGTTTTGGACTTAAAGGGACTTTGTCTAATATTAATGCAGCCACCTCAGCACTTTTTTGTTATTATTTGCATAGAATATCTTTTTCCATCCTTTTACTTTGCACCAACTTTGTCTTTGGATTTTAAGTGAGTCTCCTGTGGACAACATATAATTGGATTATGTTTTATTATCCATTCTACGATCTTTGCCTTTCATTGGAGAGTTTAATCCATTTATATCAAAATAATTACTGATAAGGATACACTTCTGTCATTTTGCTATTTTTTCCTGTATGTCTTATACCTTTTTTGTTCCTCTTTTCCTCCACTACTTCCTTCTTTTGTGTTTACCTGATTTTTTGGTAGGGTAAATTTTGATTCCCTGCTCATTTTCTTTTGTATGTACTTTTTAGATATTTTTTAGCAGTTACCATAGGGATTATGATTAATATACTAAATTTATAACAATCTAGTTTGAACTGATACCAACTTAGCTTCAATATCATACAGAAACTCTGCTTCTGCACAGCTTCATCCTCCTTCTATATGTAGTTATTGCCACAATTTACATCTTTTTACATTGTGTGCCAATAGCACAGATTTATAAGTATTACTTTATGCATTTGCCTTTTAAATCATATAGGATATAAAAAGAGAAGTAATGAGCCAAAGATACAGTAATATTGCATTTTATATTTACCCTGCAGTTAACTTTATTGGAGTTCTTTATTTCTTCACATGTCTTTGAGTTATTGTCTAACGTCTGTTTATTTCAGCCTGAAGTATTCTCTTTAGCATTTCTTCTAGGGCTAGTGAAAAATTATCTTTTGTTTATCTGGGATTTTCTTAAATTATCCTTTGTTTTTGAAGGATAAATTTGCTGATATAAGATTCTTGGTTAACAGTTTTTTTTTTTTTTAATTTTTCTTTCAGCGTTTCAGAAGTATCATCTCACTCCCTTCTAGTTTCCATAGTTTCTCATGAGCTCTGGTCCTAATCTTATTGAAGATCCCTTGATTGTGGTGAGTCACTTCTTTCTTGCTATTTTTAAGATTTTCTCTTTGTCTTTGTCTTTTGACAATTTGATTACAATGAGTCTCAGTGTGTATCTCTTTGTTTTATCCTCTTGGAAGTCACTGAGCTTCTCAAATGTGTAGATTCATGTCTTTTTTCAAACTTGTTGATTTTTGGTCACTGTTTCTTCAAATATTCTTTCTGGCCCTTTCATTCTCTCCTCTCTTTCTGGGACTCCCATTATATGTGTCTTGATATGCTTGACAGCATCCCAGAATTCTCTTAGGTTCTGTTAATTTTTCTTCATTTTTTTCTATTCTCTCTGAGATTGGATAATTTCAATTGACTCATCTTGAGATTCATTCCTTCCTTCTTCTGCCTGCTCAAATCTGCCACTGAAACCCTTTAGTGAGTTTTTCATTTCAGTTATTGTACTCTTCAGTTCCAGAATTTCTGTTTAGTTATCTTTTATAGTTTCCATCTCTTTATTGATTTTCTGTATTTGTTGAGAAGTTGTTCTCATTTCCTTTAGCTCTTTTCCCACGGCTTCCTTTAGCTATTTGAACATATTCAAGACGGGCAATTTAAAGTCTTTGTCTAGTAAGTTCAATGCTTGTGTTTCCTCAAGGAGAATTTCTGTTAATTTCTTCTATGAATAGGCCATATTTTCTTGTTACTTTGCATGTTTCATAATTTTATGCAGAAAACTAGACATTTTGCATATTATCATGTGGTAACTCTGGAAATCAGATTCTTCCCCCTCAGAATTTGTTTTCATTGATTAATGTAGGCTGTAGCTGTCTGTTTGTTTAGTGACTTTTCTAAACTACTTTTATGAAATCTATATCTTTTTTCACACATGGTCTCTCAAGTCCATTCCTTTATGTTGTCTTCCACTGGTGTTTACATAGACTTCTTTGAATGCCAGGGGCCAAGAGAGAGCAGACTGTTTACAACTCTGCCTTAGCCTGCACTTCCTATTTGCACTGAGCCCAGAGATCATATAGAGGTGAAAGCTTAGATCTTTTCAGAGTATGCACCCTGCCCTGGGCATGCATATGACTTTCTAAATTCCCCAGTATACACGGGCACTTTGGGATGCCATAATTTCCCAAAGAAACTCTCTCCTTAGCTTTTCCTCTCAGGCTTTCAGCACTCTATTGTTTACCTCAATTGTAATCTTTTGCAACAGACAGCTATGAGTTGTTAACTTGTCTTATAAGGTTTCTAAGGAATGTCTGCCCTTATCTACCCTGAGTGAATTCCGATTTAGGTGAAACAAGTCACATGCCTTGTATTAACTTTTCAGGCAGTCTGCAGACATGGTAGAACACAATTCTTTGAATATAAGGTCTGCTCTCTTCCCTCTGGAAGCAGGGACTAGGGTTCCACACTGCAAATGTTGGCTGCTGTCTTCAAGACTGCCAACATGCTGGGGATGGGCATGGAGCAAAGGCAAGTAAAAATGCCAAAACGCTATCCTGTCATTAAGTTGCCTCTTTCTTGATTCAGTATTTCTTTGGTTGCTGTAAATCTGTGACTGTTTTCTAGGGTTCTGAAAAAGTTTATTCTGTTTTTGCTTGATTTTTATGTTTCTGTGGAGGGAAAGCCCTTGAAGCTACATACTCTGCCATTTTCACTGATGTTCTCATTTGGATTCAAAACAATTTTGTGTGTGTGTGTGTGAGGAAGATTAGCCCTGAGCTAACATCTGTTGCCAATTCTCCTCTTTTTGCTGAGGAAGATGGGCCCTCGGCTAACATCCGTGCCTGTCTTCCTCTATTTTATAGGGGATGCTGCCACAGCATGGCTTGATGAGCAGTGCATGGGTCCACACCTGGGATCCGAACCTGCCTTTCCCAGGCCACTGAAGCAGAGCACACAAACTTAACTGCTACGCCACCAGGCAGGCCCCTCAAAACATTTTTTATTCCAACTTCTGGTTTTCATTTATTGTGCGTACATATACTGTGTATATATATTGTGTGTATATATATTCTTTCAAACTAACTGAATAGGAAATGATTATGCATTTAACTAAATAAAATGCAACACAAAAACTAAATCCAACTTAAGTAATAACACCAAAGGCCGTTAGTAATGTCTTACTCCATTCCCATAACTTCCTGCTAACTAATAATAAGACTGGATTGGGCCGGCCCCAATTAACCAGCTTAGCCGTTAAGTGCGCGGCTCCGCTGCTGGCGGCCCGGGTTTGGATCTCGGGTGCGCACCGACACACTGCTTCTCCGACCATGCTGAGGCCGCGTCCCACATACAGCAACTAGAAGGATGTGCAACTATGACACACAACTATCTACTGGGGCTTTGGGGGAAAATAAATAAATAAATAAAATTATTAAAAAAATAATAAGACTGGATTAATTATTGGCATGTAACATCGTAAATATATACTCTTTCAAAACCTTTTTTTTCTTCTACTCCAAAGACTGTCCCAGTTGCAAAGCTGCACTGCTGCTGCTGCCCTTAAGGCATCTAAAGTCCCTGCCTCCCTCCAATTCTATCTCTTTGATCAGAGGAACTGGGGAAAGGGGTCCCAAGAGCTAAAGATTAAAGGAGAAATCCTAGTGAGAAGAGTGCCAGAAGGGGGGATCCTCTAATTCTGTTAAAAACCAATACGAGTCGTGGTCTCACCCTCCAACTACACATGTGTGGAACAGACCGAAAGAACTTTGAGAACTGAACTATGATATAAAGAAACACTCAAGTCCCAGACTGATCCCTGAGTGGTGCATGTGCAGGGCAGATCAAATAAAAAAGCAGGTGTTTCGAGAACTGAACTGACATTGGAACCCCGACCCACGGAAAGTGAGACAAAGCTTGTGACGTGAAACCAACCAGACTGATTGCTTGCTAAAACAAAGAAACAAAGAAAAAAAAAATCAACATTCTCTAGAGGATTTTAACATGATCCAATGTCTCACAGCATAATACTCAAAATGACAAGGATACAATCCCAAATTACTTGACATATAAAGCACCAGGAAAATTTGACAAATTCTCAAGAGAAAAGGCAACCTTGAAATTTCCCAGATGTTAGAATTACGAGAAAATGATTCTTACACACATCCATTACAACCACACTCCATGAGGTAAAGTGAAACAATCATGAATGAAAAGATCAAAGTTGTCAGCTGACAGAAACAAAACCAAAAATTTTAGAACTGAAAAAATATCTAAAAGTTAAAATTCACTTGATTGGCTCAATACCAGAATAGAGATGACAAAGGAATGAGTCAGTAAACTTGAAGAGATTAACAGAGATTATCCAATATGAGTAACAGAGAACAAAAGATTGAAAAAATTAATAGGCCCTCAGTGACCTGAGGTTCAAAAGCTCTATCATTTGTGTTATTCCTGTCATTAGAGTTATTGAAGAAGAGGAGAAAGAGACTAGTGTAGAAAAAAATTGGGAAATAGCTAAAAATTCCCCAAATTTGCTGAAGACATAATTTACGCATTCAATAAGCTTAGCAAACCCTAAATAGGATGAACTCAAAGAAACCACTCCCAGACACACAATAACCAACCTGCTGGAAACCTAAGGTAGAGAAATACTGCTGAAAACAGCAAGAGAAAAATGTCACATTACATACAGAGGGACAACGATTTGAATGCCCACATATTTTTCATCACAAATCACGAAGACCAGATTACGGTGGAACAACATCTTTAAAGTTATGAAAGAAAAGAACTATGAACCCAGAATTCTATATCCTGTGAAAATATCCTTCAGGAATGAAGGCAAAAAGAAGACATTCTCAGATGATGGAAAACTAAGAGTATTTGTCACCAGCAGATCAGCTCTAAAAGAAATGCTGAAGTAGGTTCTTCAGGCTCAAGGCAAATGGTACCAAAGGAAAACCTGAAACTTTAGTCATAAAGGAGAGCAACAGAAATGGATAAAAAGATATCTGTTTTCACACACACACACTCACACACACACACACACACACACACACACACACACATACCCTAATTACAGCCATGCTCCAATTAATTCATGGCATTTCTAGAAATGATCTGTGTTTTCCTGGTTTTGGAAATATTCTGTGTGTACAGAAATAATTGAGGGTATTATGTTGCCCATGTCTTTTGAGTAGTCCTTCTTATTTATACAAGAAATATGAATTATCCAAAGATATGTCACCTAACAAATAATCACTCATAATTAGAAACATAAGAAAACGGGGCATATATTTAAAATGATCAAAAATATATATGATAACTTCAAGAGGATTTCCAAAAGTAACCCAGAGAGCAGATTCACAAAATAGGTAATTTATGGCCAGAAGGACATGGTAGCAAACTGTATATTAATATACCATTTTTCTCTGATTATTAGAATGCCAGAGCAGAAGAAATTCAGTATTAACAGATGGAATAAATAACAAAAAGAGGAAGTAGAATTTTTTAAATAAATTTTAACTTGGATTTTATTGATCAATTTTATTTGTAATGTATTTCCTTAAACAGAGCTTAAAAAAAAAAGACTATCATTGCTTCATAGATTTCATCCAGGAACTGGGATTTAAACATAGGTATAAATCTAACTCCTCATTTATTAGATTTTTGTAAGTAATTCAGAGGCTACTGCTTTAGCCAACATTTCCAATTCTCTAGCTTTCAAGTGATTTTAAATGTGATATGCAAATGTGGAAGATCCATGGTTCTCATGATTGTACCGATATTTGTAAGCTAATTTTGAAATTTTCCACTTAAGAAGCAATCCATTCCAAAATCTTATCAATTCTTAAAGGAAAGCTCTGACCCTTGTGCTAATCTTTTTGGTGAAAATGAAACCACAAAAAGTTTCATTGATACATGTTTATAGATAAGTTAATGCAAAAAATGCAAATTCTGCATAAAGACAGAGTTTGAAGAGTTTTATATATATTTGAAAATGTTTTTCAGCCTACCTCCAAGATATTTTTATTATTTATTTAAAACTTAATTAGAAAGATCTAGTAGAAGCACCATGTAGCCAATGTATATGGCATTTAGAAAAAAATAGCTTGGAAAGCAAGTATTTATATTTAAAATATTTCCCACAATTTTAATCTCCAGATAGAACAAATGAAAAGCAACATGATATAAAACTGAGGGTTTTCTTTTCAATTCAAAATGAGGTAAATAAGACCCCTATTACAGTTGGAAAGAGTGCACGGGGACTTAAAAATCAACTAAGTAGTCAAGCTTTTAGGATGAGTACATGAAGTTGCTAATACCAACCATTTGACTTACAGGAATGGCCATTTCATTAGTATCAAACTAACACAAATGGAGAGAAGAAATACACAACTACTACATATTCTATTGAAATCTCATTGAGGTTATCATTCCAGCACTCCTCAAAACCCTTTTTTGTGAAAAAGAGTAAATCACAGAGAGGCTTTCTGGGAACACTACAAAAGCTAGTGGAAGAATGATTGACAGATCATTTCCCCAGAGTTCTTCCCATCTTTCCAAATTGGACTAAAAGCTTCCAGTGCGTGTCTCCAAATGGGACGTGGAATTCTCCACCATGCCCCACTCCTTAATCTTCCTGCAAAAGCTCAACTTTCTATTTCCAATTTTTTATTGCCATATATTATTGGAGCCAAAAAAAAGGTTAGTTTTTTTTTTTCCCTCTCCCGTCCCATTTGGATCTATCATTTATTGCCTTGGCTTTATGTGCTATTATTTAATAACTTTTAAAGTGTTGTAATTTCTTCAAAAAGGTTCCCCACATGAAGTTGATATAATCAGAGAGAAAAATGGTGCTCTGGGCATACAGGGGGATGATAGCTGAGGAACAAGGGAAGAGGATGTGAAGCCGCCAGCATCACGTGTCCATTCCATCCTTCCTTCTCAATTTATCATTCATGACCAGGTCTCATTTCATTCACAACATCTTTCCTTACCACTCTGACCCAAAGGGACCTCTTTCTGACTCCTTTGCTGCATAATATCAGCATCTGACACCTGGGAAATATTTATCTTATAACGTTAGTTACTGTCCTAGGTTGGGTTACCAGCAAACAGACTCTGAGATTGAGAGTGGTGAGCAGGAAGTTAGGGGGGGGAGGGCTCTTGGCAACAACACGGACTGGGGAGTGAGGGAGGTAGGACTGCGTCCAGGGAGAAGCTGGACTGCGACGAGGTTGCAAGGGACCCTCAGTACATCCTCGGGGAGCTTTAAAGCTGGAACGGCCCTTCAGAGTTGTCTAGCACTGAGGCAATGGGGCTGAAGCTTTGTACCCCACCAACCTCTACCACTGACCAGAAATTAGATGGGCTGTCCCCAGAGATGGGTGTTACTTAGGCAAGGCAGCTTCCTACAGCTCACAACCATTATTGCTGTGAGCGGTCCTGAGTCAACACTTCAGGAACCTGGGGGACTAAGTGCCACAGGCATGGAGGGAGATCGGGGTGGCACCTCACAGAGCCACTAGGTCATCTTGTTCCAGACATGTATTGTCCTCAGATAGAGCGTAAACATCCTGAAGGCAGGAGCCGACTCTAGCGTAGGGTCTTAAGCTTAGTAGGTACCTCACGGCCAAATCTCTGTGGGGCAAGAAGCAGGTCTGAGGGCGTGAAGCCACAGGGCCTTCCACGTCTGGGAAACACTGGGGGCCTGGGACTTCCAGGTGATAGTGTCCTTCTTGGTTTGAGGTACCTGTTTTGCTCTAAACACATGGAAATAATAGGTAAAATATGAAGCAGATCACCAGAAAGACATAAACAGTTACCAGCATAAGATAAACATCTCTAAGAGCCAGAAATGCAAGTGAAATGCAGAGCTGTGCGCATGCTAGCCTGGAAGCAGGCAATAAAAATGGAAGTTGGTTTCCTGGTGAGCACTTAATCACATGCTCGGTGTCAATAAGGAGGCCATCGCTAGGAACGCTGATTAGAACAAGGGTTTGGGTTACAGATTTTAAAAGGATGCTGGAAAAGAATCTGCTCCTGACCACGTTATGATTCTTGGTTTACAAGGAGCTGTGTGCCGAGGGAGGAGGGAGAACATAGATATGACAGACCTAGCAAGCCCAAATCCACAACGTCATCAGAGGACGTATCTCTAAATCTCCACGGGTCCCATGGGTCAGGTGGGAACAACTGACAATGCCTTAGGAGGAGAGATGGGCACAGGGGCATGGAGACAGAAAGCCAGAACAAGAGCAAGAGAGAGAGAGAGAAACTGAGACAAAGGAGAATTTTCCACTCAATATGAGTAAACGAACCATAATCCAAAAACACATGAAGAAACATAAAGCTAGGAAAGACAATTGGGACACGAACTCACTGAAGGTAAAATGAAAAATTACGAAACATACTAAAAATGACTTTAAACTAAGTTGCCTGAGATCCTCAAAATGGTAAATAAATTAAATCCTGAAAAGTGAACAAGAAATTATTTTTTAAAAATAGACAGAAACGAAACAAAACAGATAACACGAAAAAAAAAAGCAACTATATGTCTTAGAAATTAAAAATATAGTCATTTAATTAGTTACGTAGATCAACAGATAAGCTAAACCCTAGATTGGATAGACACAAAGATATATTTAGTGAACCAGTGACTGAGTTCACTCAGAACTCAGCACAAAGTAACAAAGAAGATATAAAACAGCAGCTGGGAGACATGGAGGACAGATTGAAAGAATTCAACACATATCATTAGGAATTCCAGAAGAGCAGCGGAAACAGTGGAAGAAATACTTGATGAATTGTCTTCTATTCATTTATTTGTTAATTTATTCATGAAACAAACAACTGTTTCACAACTACTATGTGAGAGACATCTTGTTAAAGACTTCATAGTCTCCAGCATAGAACAAGAACATATTGTACTCTTGAGGTCATGCATGCTATTGAGAAGCAGAGAAAATGCTAGATGCATCAGAAAGGTAATAAAAATTAGAAAGCAATTTGAAGTGAAATTTTTTTTTAAATTAAGTAGAAACAATATGTGTAAAAACATACACGCACATGAGCATGTATAGTTTGTAAGGAGCCAAAGCTTTCAGCGGAATTGGAAATTCTAGATCCTCTAGCTCCGAGAACCAGAGAGTAAATATTTTAGGCAACAAAACAATTCTGCCATTGTAGTGAAAAGCAGTCACAGACAATACATGAACAAATTAGTAATGGCTGTGTTCCAGTAAAACTTTATTTATGGACACTGAAATTTGAATTTCAGCTAATTTTCATATGTCATAAAATAATTTTTTTTCAGCCATTTAAGTGAGTTCACGGGCCATAAAAACCAGTAGTGGGGAGAGGCAGATTTGGCCTGTAGGCTGCAGTTGGCTGACCCCCACCCTAGCAGAAGAAAGCACACTTGAGAGCAAAATGTTCATAAGTACAGAGAAACAAAAAGGACTGTGCTTTGATATTTAAGAAGTCTCCTAGTAGGCATTCCCCCGATAACATGGTGTCTGAGGGTCAATCCCCATCTATGGGGAGTAAACAAAGCACGGTGTTGACTCCTTTGCACCAGGTACTAAACCTGGCACTCACTATTTGCATTCACATGGCTCAGGTCCCTGGAGAAGAACCACCACACACTTTCACTTTCTCTAATTTCACCATTTCCAAAAGGAAATCAGGCCACAAATCAGAACTCAAGTTGTAAAGATATGCCTAATTCCTAATATTATGAGGTAAGTGTTTTCTTGTGATATTTTATTGTGGGGGAAAAAAGATACTCAGGTACAAATGTATTAATACACACAGAACCTTGCATAAGCACACTTAAAATTTCCTGCTAAAGTCTGAAAAGCTGAACTATGGAAAGGAGTCCAAACTGAATAACTCAATTTCAAGCACCCAAATAAAATGGCTTTCCTTGCACATTCTCATGGCCCTTCATGGCGGGTTTGGCAGAGAACAGGCCAATACAAACATCCAATGTGGAGATGAAGAATTTCTTTAGTAGGGTCAATTGATTAACCAGTCCCACTCAGACAGAGGAAGGCATTTCCAAGTGCAGTGAGCACAGGGGCTTCCTTGTTGACTGGCCAATGCCTTTGCATGAGGTCAAGGGCAGGCTGAAGCAGAGACTTAATTAAGCACAGGAGTCAGGAAGTTGCTCAGCCCTCTGCAGAGCCACCCCAGTGATGAGCCTTGTCCCTCTCTTTCCAGGTCTTCCTTCTGGAGGGCAGGTGGGCACTTGGAGGCTGAAGGACGCAGTGAGCTTCGAGACTGTGTATGGTATTTAACAGAGCACTGAGGAAAGTTTTCATGTAAAAGGAAACCTCTGAATTGGGGCTTTTTGCCAACTCGGTAAACAAACTATAGAACTAAGGGAAGAGAGTTAGTCACTATTTTTTGTTGCTTTTACTTTTTTTTAAAACCATGTTATGACTTCTGAAACTTTGACCCTAATCAACTGACGGTTTCCATGTTTTTCTGCCAAGGCCTGAGATGAACAGGGTGGGAGCGGGGGCCTGCCCACTCAGAAACTCCCTGACTGCAGACGTCCTGCCCAGGCCCCTGTGAGTTCCCAGGGAGGTGCACACAGCATATGGAGGAGTTGTCAGTAGTCACACCTCTGAGCACTGGGTGGGGGTGTGTGTGGGCAGCCATACTGCTCCCTGGTTCCCTCTGGATGGAAATCCTGCAAACTTCAGAGGGAAGCAAAAAGAGAGGAAATAACTTAGATATTTACCAGATATGGCTTTGAAATGTCCCGATTGGAGACCCTGCCCCACTCTATCTCTGATTCTGGGATTACATAGATTTCCCAGACTGAGCTGTTCCCCCACATTTATTGTCAAAGAGATTGCACAGCAAGTCATCTATATCAGGGAGTAGCCATTTGGGAATAAAAAGCCTTGGTCATTTTTCAGACGATTCAAAATATGATAAGTATAGTTTGATGTCCATACATTTATTTTCAGCCTAGCTGCCTTAGGGAGTTGAGTTAGAGAGGATATGGAAAGGAGAAAATACAAAATAAACACACGAAGGAAATCTGCTCTACTGATCAAGCTGTGAAAATCAGAAGGGAGAATCTTTTTTGAAGAAATTTGGAGGTTAACGGGTCTCATTTCTGAGAACTTCAGTTATCTTAATAATTCCTCATTCAAAGGAAGAAAAAGTGCCCTTCTAACATGGGCGTTTCCATGAACTCTCACTGCATTCAACACGACACAGTTCTCTCCAAGGAGGAGTCCATTCCCACACGCTGCTCCAGGTCACTGACTCCTGCATTTCCTAACAGTGACCAGACTGTCAGCTTCTTGAAGGTAGGAGCCAAACACTACACCTCTCTAGACACTCCTGGGTGTCTAGCACAGCACTCTGCACATAAGAGACCCCATTGAATGGTTACTGAAAGGACATAATAAATGAAAATCACATAAACGAGAAAAGGTGGGCCTTGTGGACTGATCTCCATATACCTTGGCAAGCACATTTCACATCAAGCCAACAAGAGGTCCTCACACTTTTTGTTATTTTATTAGGCCAGTTTGCCAAATTCTGCACCAAGGGACCTACAAATGGTAATGAATGGGGAAAAACATGCAGGTTATTGAGTCTATCCCCTCCATGGCAGGCTTATTCCCTGTGGAGCATTCTTCCAGCAATCAGCTTTCCATGTCTCCTGTATGGAATTATCTTGCAATTCCTTTGGAAAACAATGAATTTGACTCTGAAAAAAGTCTGCCCTGCTACACTTCATTCTCTTATGTCCCATATAACTTTGCATTTGTCTTCTTTTTCTTTAGCTTCTCTTTTCAAGAACTCTAGTTTAGTTCCACGTTTACTGAGTGTCAGGCATGAATAGCTGCATAAAGGACGAGTAACTGCCTTCAGCTTCGTATTGATGGAGATTCAGAACCTCAGGGGTGCTGGGGAGATCACCACACAGCTGAGAGTGGTGCTTATCAAAGGTATCAGAGGCACAAAGGTGTAGATTAGTGACTGTTCACACGCCCTCATCAAGCTTTTTTCACATCTGCTTTTTCCTTGGCATGAGATGTCCAGCTCAGCTGGCCAGGAGAGTCTTTCTGTCCTGGCTGGCTCATCAGGAGAGACTTTTTGTGCTGTTATCTTCTTGTTTTTCCCACAGGGAACACGTACCAGGTTCTCTGACTAACTTCCTCGTGACCTGCTGTGTTTATTCTAACCCAGAGCTTCCCTCTCCCATGCTGTGTGAGCCAGGCCGGGCGGCTGTCAGCCAGCACCGCCTTCTGTTTGCTATTTGTGCTCACAAGCAACAGAGGAGTGACTCATCTGCAAAGGGGGTCTGCAGGAAAAGGCATATATTATCCTCAACTTCTCTCCTCAGCAAAAGTCTAGCACATTGTCGAAAACCAACCTTTTAATTAGCTTTTCTTCATTGCTACAAAGGTATATTTTATTTATCTATGAAACTGGCAGGAAGACAATGCAATTTCTCTTTTTAGATTATACATACCTATCTCTTTCCTTCTGCTCAGGTCTCACAGATCAGATGTTAACCCCTCAGACCTTCCCTGGTCCTCCAAGCTACAAAAGACACTGTCCCAAATGGACACAAGCTAAAACGGATCACCAGGTGCCCCCTACCACATCACCTTGCTTTACACACCTCACTGCTCGCAATTACCTTATTTGATGTATTTCTTTTTTTTTTTTTTTTTACCACCTGTCTCTCTCTCAAATGTAAGCTTCACAAGTACAAGGTTCCCATTTGTCCTGCTTGGCTACCACTGTATTCCCGATGCACAGAAATGTGCTTAGCAGCTAGTTAGCACACAATAAATATTAGGTGAATGAATGAACAAATGAATGAAACGTAACAGATGAACTAAGAAGTCATATGTTAATTTACACCTGTTAACACAGCCATGTGGATTAGGATCTTAGGGGACATGATGTAAAATCTTTAACCTTCACCAAGGTAGAAGATTGAGGGAAGCAGGGCAATAGTGCACGGCAGGGAAGGGAACACACAGTATTTGTCTCCTCAGAGTTAAGTTCACTGAGCTCAAAAATTCACCTAGTATTAGCCTGTTAGCCTTGCCTTCACACACCTACATCTGCTATGAAACAGAGCAGCCAAATTCACAAATCTTGCCTTCCCATCATCTTCAAGTTCATTCCTTCTTCCCTTCCTTCCTCCCTCCCTTTCTCCCTTCCTTCCACCTTTCCTTCCTTCCTGCTTCCATCCCTCCCTCCCTTCCTTTTTCTTTCTCATCCTCTCTCTCTCTCTGTCTCTGTCTCTCACACACACACACACACAAATCTTAAGGTGCTTCCCTTTCAGTTTTATCTGTTATTGACTCTTGAGTATATTCTTAGTATGAAGATCCTTCTGTAATGGTCTAAAAATGATCTTAAAGTATCTTTCTTTTTTATCATATTACCTACGGGTTTTTTTTTCATTTTTAACAAGGAATTATATCATTTAGATGATACAAATATGTGCAGAGATTTAAAAAGTGTCCTCAGAAACAAAATGGTAAATTGAATGCCCAAACTTAGTCATAATAGACTTATTTACTAGGGAAAATTAATACATCTAGGTTCCATAGGTTACATTTTTTTTTTACATAAATCTTTAAGTCGCTTGTCTAGGCTGAATAAAGTGAAATGAATAGATATTATAAGTGTAAAATTCAAAGAGTTTTGGCAAATGTTTGCATCTGTGAAACCACCATGACAAGATCTAGAACATTTATATCACCCAGAATGTTCTTCATGCCCCTTTCCAGTCAATTTTCACCCCTTCTAGAGATTTAAGAATCTCAACAAACCCCAAGCATAATAAGCTCAAAGAGAATCACTCTGTGATACATCATAGTCAAACTAAGTCTAAGATAAAGAGAAAACATTTTAAGGAGCGAGAGAAAAATAACACAGTAAGTAAAGGTCAACAATGACAAGATTGATGACTGACATCATCAAAACGATGGAAGCCAGAAGATATTGGAACGAAATAGTCAAAGTGCTGAAACAGAGAGGGAAAAGCTTTTCAACCAAAAGTTCTATATCAAAAAAGAAAGCAAACATAAAGACATTTTTGGACAAAAACCAAGAGGATTCACAACCAACAGGCCTGCACTATAAGGAATGCTCAGAGAAGTTCTTCAGGGAAGGAAAATCACACTAAATGGCAACTTGGACCTACAGGAAGGAATGAAGAGTACAGAAATGGTAAATATGTGAGGAAATAGACAAGTCCGCTCCCCTGCCCCACTGGCTCCAATGGTCTCCTCCCTTGACCGGTGCCATGTGGATCTGACAAGGAGTAATACATCTATATAACAGGAATATATAAACCTGGACTTCTTTCACCAACAGCTTTTCCCATCAATCACTTGGTGGGCATCAAATTCTCTGAATTTAGAAATGTCCCCTTAGGGCCGGCCCCGTGGCTTAGCCGTTGGGTGCGCACGCTCCGCTGCTGGCGGCCCGTGTTCGGATCCCGGGTGTGCGGCAACGCGCTGCTTCTCTGGCCATGCTGGGGCCGCGTCCCACATGCAGCAGCTGGAAGGATGTGCAGCTATGACATGCAACTATCTACTGGGGCTTTGGGGGGAAAATAAATAAATAAATAAAATCTTTAGAAATGTCCCCTTAAAAAGGAATCTTTTTGCCAGATCAGCTAGAAAATGGCCAAACTACCTTTGCCTTCTGTGCCTACAATCTGCATTCCAGCACAGCAGTGACCTTGTGCTAATCACCCAACATGCTGCCCTTGCATTGGAAACAGGCCAACCACGCCACAGCACCAGTTTCTGCCCAACCAAGAAACATCAAAGCAAATCCCAAACTCACGCCCTCATCTTAACTAGTTCATACTATCAGTGGCCAGCTAACTCTCGTGATTGCCTCCCTTTCTGGTCACCTGCACATTTCATGGCCCAATGATGACTTTCCCAGTTCCTCACCTGCTTGCCTATGCACATCTGTCTTTGGCTATCCACTGGGCCCCACTCTTTAATTTAGTTCACTAGTTTCTGCAACACACGCCAGCTTTTGACTTTTGGTAACTAGTATCTCTGGACCTCTAGCTCTGACCATCTAGATTCCAAATTGCTTTTATGGTCCCAAGTTCCATCTTTTGCATATCTCTTAATCATTCCTTCTTCCATTCTAACATTTGTTGGCTGCATACTATATGCCAACATTATGCTGGTTGCTATGGTGACGAAGGTAAACAACACACAGTCCCTGCACTGGAAGCACTCACATTTCTGAGGGGGTGAGGAGCCAGCTAGTTGATTTAAGGGTAGAGGGGGTGACAAGGTATTTTAAAAGTCTAAGACTTGAATAAGTGAGTGCTGCTCTTCACCAGTAATTAAAGATTACAAATATTTTTGGAGCCCTCCTGCTAGCTTTCAGCTGATTAATTCAATAGCAAACGGGCATATAAACTTTCTCATACAATACTAATTGTTTTTACTAACCTATTACCCATTGTACTGTGTTGAGGGTTGAATTTTGCAACATGACTACTTATGTGATTTTGTCCGAGTCTTTCAGAATCCGTGATTTACTCTCTTACTACATAAAATCAAAGATTGCCTCAAAGTGGAAAGTGTGGTGGGGTGTTCTTGAAGTGTAGTTGTTATTTAATTGGACAATGTATCCCAGGGGTTCTTATTAAATTATTTTGATTGCTGAGTCTCTGAAGGGTGCAGGGCTTCACAGAGGTTGCTGCACATTAAGGCTACTTGGGGGCCTTTGCAAACAGAATGTCCAGGCTCCACCCTCAGAGATTCTGATTACATTGCTCTGAGGTGGGTCAGATCGTGGGTTTGTGGTCAAAGTTTCCTGGGTAATTCCACAGTGAGCCAGGGCTGAGAAACACTGTGCAGAAAGTTCTAGTGGAGGGAAGGTTAGGCCTGGCTCAGCAAGCAGATGTTGGAGGCAGATTGTGGAAGTGCTGCATAGGTCTTAACAGTTCTCAATTTTTTAAGATTTTTAAACTTCTTTTGTATTCACATAAAGTAATAAATAAGTGGGGCACTGAAAAAATAAATGTTGTGTTATGGGCTGAATTGTGTCCCCCTCAAATTCTTATGTTGAGGCCCTAACTCCCAGTCCCTCAGACTGTGACTGTATTTGGAGATAGGGTCTTTAAAGTGGTAATGCTTCCTGCAGGTTAAAATGAGCTCATTAGGGTGGGCCCTAATCCAATGCGACTGGTGTCCTTATAAGAAGAGAAGACCAGGACACAGACACACACAGAGGAAAGACCATGTGAAGACACAGGGAGAAATGGCCATCTGTAAGCCAAGGAGAGAGGCCTCAGGAGAAACCAACCCTGCTGACACCTTGATCTTGGATGTCTAGCCTCTAGAACTGCGGGAAATAAACTCCTGTTGTTTAAGCCCCCTACTCTGTGGTACTTTGTTATGGCAGCCCTAGCAAACGAATACATGTGGGCAGTGTGTGAAAAGAAAAGAAAGATTATGAAGGGACTTCAAGATTTTCTTAATCAATAGACTTCTAACCAAAGGACGCATTTCAAAGTGCTGCATAGCTTTAGTTCAATAAATGTGTACCAGATACCTCCTTGGTGCCAGCATTGTGCCAATGCTATGGACAGCACCTTCTCTGAGTGACACATAAACCAGAGGGAAATAAAGGCCCTTAAAGAGATCATTACTCTTCTCTCTGGTTTCCAAAGTTGTAAAATTGAACCATTCAAAATGCTGCCTGTCTGCTCCCCGTGGTCCTTGCAATCGTGCTTAATTTAATTAATTGACTTAATTTAATTGTAATTTAATGCTCATAAAATGCTCTGAGAAGGATAACTTGCTGTACAAAACCCAGGAATGACAGACACCTAATCACGCAATCCTCTGGAAGCCAGAATCTGACTCCACACACTTTACATATGTCTACAATACCTCTGGGAATAGAAATGTACCAGTGAAACGCATCTTCACGCAAAGGGCACATGAATCAGGTCACTGAGTCAAAGGGTCTTTATTCACTAACCCTCATTTATTCTCTAGCTCTGTTTTCTCTGAATAACTCATAAACTTGGAATGGGTGGCTCTGAGAAAATGGGGAAAAACAAAACTATAAATGGACATCTGTGATTCATTAAATAATACAAGAATCTGTGTATGTTGACCATTAATTTGCCTTCAAGGTAACTGCCGTGAGGATGGGGCTCATGTCTATTGTCTGTGTATCTACATACTTGGTCCAAAGAAGTACTTGGCCCAAAGAGGAAGCCCGGTCAATATTTTTTAAAAGAATAAGTATTTATGAACAGCTTCTTATTGAATCAACGAAGAGCTGAAATGTTAGATTAGTTTTTAAATGTACTGAATTTCTTTGGTCATTCAACATCTATTCACGGTACATTTATAAAAGACAAGATACTCTGCCACGTAGTGTGAACCAACAGAGAAGGCAAGGCCTCTGACCACAAGCTGTTACATTCAGTTCTTCAGGCGCAGCGTGCACGGAGCCTCCTATAGGCTGCAAGGACGCAGGACGCAGGAACTTTTAAAACACGTTTTTGTCTCTGACATTTTAATTTTCAAATTAAATCTTTTATTTCTTTATTCCTTCATCTATTTGACAGGATTTGTTTACACTTGATCTTTTTTCCTATAACTATACTTGAAAAAAAGGTCTTAATTCAATTATATTACCAACAATTGAAAAATATACTGGGATTAAGGTTACAAATATCAGTATCACCCCAGTCTCCAGGGCAACTGGAATCTACAACACTGGAGTTTCACTTTTTTCTGTCATGTAAATCGGAGCGTGAATGCATGCTAATTCTTTTCCTTTTGTAGTATATTTAAACCTAAAAACATTTAAGTATTTCCTTCTCATACCTAAGACAGACCTTATTACTGCATATATTAGGACAACGTTTATATTTTAAATATGCTAGGTAATGTTACTTCAATACTCTTATATAATAGAATTAGAATTCTATTTTAAACAGAATATAAAACTTTGCAGTGGGTATTCATGTTTCTTTTCTATCACACCTGCGTTCTGTAACTCAACTGCTATAACTTCATAAGAAAGATTCACAGCCTGGACAGCTCATGCCATTGCCTCAGGAGAAACAGCCACAAAAAAAGCAGTTAGCTGCTCTTTGACTTAATTCCCAAGGAAAATTAAATCCACAATCCTTGATATACCTAGGTTCACCAAAAAAATTAAATATAAACATATATATAATTGAATACAGGTATATCATCAATGGGGTTTATTCTTCCTGTCCCTTTGCAAAAGAAAAAAAGAAGCTATAGGGAAGAAGTTATCAGGTTGTGCTCTATTCTTGAAGGTAGAATATTTTCAAGGGTACATAAACTGAATGATTGTTACTTTAGCTTTGGAAGACTGTTTTCAGCATCCTCTTTAACTTCCTTAAGAGCTCCATTGCACCATCTACATGCAGCTGGAGCACTTCCCCACACTGTCGAATGAGCAGGCTGTTCTCAAGTGCAGCACATCCACAGACTAAAGGTCCCGGAATCGTCTCTAGTCCCAGCACACAGGACACTGATGGCCATTCAGTCCTTGTTGATCGTGTATCTAATCTCCAGAGACAGTGTGAAAAGCCTATTATACCACTCTAGATTCTTACAATTTTTAATTAAGCTTAATTTCTATTTAATAATTAAACACATAAATACTTGCAATTTAAATGTAAATTTCTGATTTTCACTGTGCACTCTAGGACGCCCACTCAAGTAGTGATTTAGGTTGATGTTCTCCATTCCTCAGCTATTCAAATAAACACATCTTTAATCCAGAATACAGGCAGCCATCCTTTTCTATCCATTAGTCTACAAACCAGTGTAATACTTGATTTTACCTTACACTGGAACTAGTTATCAATGCATTCTTTCAAAACATTAAGTTATTCATACATTACAAAATTTTCTGATTAACTATTTTATTTCCTCATTATCCACTTGAAAAGTTATTTAGCAGAATAATAGCCCCCAAAGATGTCCACACCCTAATCCCCGTAATCAGAGAATATGTTTCCTTATGTGGCAAAAAAAACTTTGCAGATGTGACTTAATTAAGGATCTTGAGATGGGGAGATGATCTTGGATTACGCCAGTGGGCCCAATGTAATCCCAAGGGTCCTTACAAGGGAAAGATGGAGGCAGGAAAGAAATGGCATTGCGAGAAGACTGGACTAGCCATTGCCGGCTTTGAAGTTGGAAGGGGACAAGGAGCCAAGGAAAATGTTCCTGAAGCCTCCAGAAGCTAGAAATGACAAGAAAACGGATTCTCCTCCAAGCCTCTAGTAAGGACTACAGCCTTTGATTTTAGCCCTTTTCAGACTTCTGACCTCCAGAACCATATGTTAACACATTTGTGTTGTTTTAAGGCACAAATTTGTGGTAATTTGTTACAGCAGCAATAGGAAACTAATACCTAAAGATTCATCAACATTTGATATTGATTTTACCATTCTATTGCACTTTAGTCACTAATTCAAGGTCATCCACATACCAGAAAAATCTGCATTTTTAAGCAATTTGGGAGGTTGTGAACAGAGCAGATGGGCCAGCTGCTACCCCTACCTATTTTCCAGAACTAATCACCTAACAGTAAACAATGAGATGTTACATTCTGATCCGTTAGGAACATTACAGTCCATGTGGGTGGTCTGATGTGGGACCAAATCAGAAAATAAATGATCCTTTTAAAGTGGTGGTATGGGAAATCCCACACTAAGATGGAATATGTCAAAGAGGCTTCGAACAGCTGAATGGTGCCCAAGACTGTACTGTTTCAATCCCCAAATGCGTTATTCCTCCTAAAATAGAGGTCATTCAAAAACACAAGATTCCAATGTTCTCAAATTTTTACAGAAGTGATACAAGAGAGCTAATGTGACTTTAAGAATGTTGCAAGTGGGCTAAGAAACCCAGAGGAACAAAAAGGCAAATGATGGTTTACTGAGTCATGAATACAGAGACCGTGTACTGACAGTCCCTAATGAAACCCACAGCATCTGCTGGCATGAGCAGCTCAGAGGCACCATCACCTGCTACAGGTGCTGCCGTAAATCCAAGTGACAGAAGTCTGAGCCCCTCTGCATATCTCAGAGGCCAGGCATCACCAAACCTCCATGATTTCATTAGGAGCCAAAAAAGAATATTCTCTGGCAATAAAGATTTCCCAGCTTCCCACCTTATTCACTTGGTTGTGTGACCCTGAGGGGAAGGGGGCACAATTCCTATGTGCCATAAGCTACAGAAAAGAAAAAGCTTACAGCCCTGGTATGTATACCTCATTTCTGTTTATTTGCATGGCCCTCTATGGCAGACTTGAATTTCTTACGGAATATAAAACCCAGACACACACACCCAAAAACCCTTGAAGACGAACAATTTAAATCAGAACTGATCACAGGAGCACATATGTTCAACTTCATGTTTTAAATATTTTTTGAAAATGAAAACCTTTCCAACTATCTTGTGACACAACTTCAGTAACTGAAAGCTGACTCCGCATTAGTGAGAAATAGCTGTGCACAGGGCGATTCTGGCGAGTCTTCCTCTTCCCTCTTGCCTCTCTCTTCCTTTCCTCCTTGCCTCTCTCTTCCTTTCCTCCTTGCCTCTTTCAGTTACTTTCCCTCTTTCCCCATCACTCTTGCAAACCAAAACCAACGAGGACAACAGAACTTTTTATTACCCTACGTTTACACCTCAATGTGGCAAATGTAATCAGTGCCATGGCAGGAGGAAGGGAATGAGCCTTGGATGACTCTTTAGGGAGCTGTACTCTCATGGGAAAGAAACAGAGGGAGAGTGGCCAAGACGTCAGACAGAATGGCAGTGGACAGCACCATCGTAACAGGACAGCCGTGGACACTGATGGTATAGGAAGCAAGAGCAAAGAAAGAGGCACAGACAGAAGAAAGGGAAAATGGAAGCTGTCATGAGGACAAAGGATGAGATCCACATGCACAAAGTAGACTGAGGGTGTTAAAGGAACAAACCAACCAAAGCCCAGATAATTTAAGGCCAGGAGAGAAAGTGAATGCTGGGGAGCCTCTGCAAGAATTTGCGGGCTGAAGTGCTTCACAGAGAGGAGATCCAGAGGAACGTAGTCAGTCATCCAACACGGGTCACAAGGTATCCATGTCAACAAGTGATCCAGTGAAGAAGAAAGGGACATAGAAGTTGTGCTTCTCTAAAAATAGACACATGGGACTGAAGAACTCACTTTTAACTCTCAAAAAGACATCAAAGGATGCCATGTGTTTTCACTGGAGCCATATTCCCGTCCAGGTTTTGTCCACATGCATGCAGATTGTATATATTCGTTTCGCTTTTTCTTCTCAATGTGGTGGTTGGGAGAAGTTCGTCTTTTCATGCTCGGAGCCTTTTGCTATTTCCTTCTCCCCTCACTACTGATTGTTAACATGGACACTTGGATCAGCTGATGTTTCAACACGGGGTTGGGAGAGATGCGGGCAAGCAGAAGGGAGGGCCAGAGGAGACCATGAAGTTGATGGGAGCTGCAAACAAGCTCAGATGAAAGTCCAGAGAAACTTCTCACCACAAAGCAGCTGACAGCATCCACACAGCTGCATGCCGTTCCAGGTGATGAGGCATGGAATTTAACTTTGAAATTTCTCAGTGGACATAACTCGGGGAAATCGTTCAAGTCACCAAGAGATGGGTTTCTGCTGGCTAAGGTCAAAATTTCTAAATGTCAAGTAGATGGGCTGCCTTGGAAGTCAGTGAGTTCCTTATCTTCCTGGAAGTGTCTAAGTGGGAACTGAATGATCTGTTCTTGGTAATGTCAGAAACTTAAGCATTAAGAGAGGTCTTCTAGAAATAACCTGGGATGTCCCTTACAATTCTGAAAATGCATGGTATTTCTAATACTCTGAACAAGTATAGATGACTCTCACTATAACACATTTCATTACAAGCAAACATGATCATTATTAAAGTATTAATGCTTTTTATTTACATTCACTGGGTGTGTATAATATAATATAATATAGCATAATACAATCATGTAATATGTGTTTCAATCATTCCAGGGACGGAAAGCATGCTGTAAGATTTCATGCTTATTTATTTTCTCAGTGTTTCCGGAAGTTGCAGTGCAGAATGATTCTGAAGTATAAATTAGATAGTATCATGCTACAAACAGACATGCCCTTCACTCTGCCTGCAACATTCTCCCTTAGGGTCTTTGCACTGACGGATTCTTTTCATCTTCACATTTAGATCTCTTTCTCTGAGCTCAGACAGACATTGTATCACATTGTATTAGTTTCTTATGGCTGCCATAACAAAGTATTACAAACTGGGTGGCTTAAAACAACAGAAATGTATTGCCTCACAGTTCTGGAGGCCAGAAGTCTGCAGTCAAGTTGTCAGCAGGGCCGTGCTCTCTCTGAAGGCTCTAGGGTAGAATCATTCCTCGCCTCTTCCAGCTCCTGGTGATGGCCGGCAATCGGCGTTCCTTGGCTTGCAGCCACATCACCACAGTCTCTGCCTCAGTCACTGCACGGTGTTCTCCCTGTATCTGTGTGTCTGGTCTCCATGTTGCTTCTCTCCTTTTATAAGGACACCAGTCACATTGGATCAGGGCCCACCCTACTCCAGTCTGACCTCATCTTAACTAATTACATATGCAACGACTTGACTTCCAAATAGGGTCACATTCTGAGGTACCAGGGGCTAGGATTTCAACGTATCTCTTTGAGGGACACAATTCAACCTGTAACAGGTATCTCAAACATAACATATCTAAAATGAGTCTCTTATTTCTATCCCAAACACTCCCTCACCTATTTTTCTCCATTTTAGTAATTGTCACCTCCATCCATCCAGTTGATCAAGGCAAAAACTCAGGAGACATCCTTGATTTTTCTGCACCCTCCATAGTCCACATCCAATCTATCAGCACAACCTGCTGATTCACCTCCAAAATGTACATGAATCCATCCCTTTCCCAAGGTGGAGACGGGTCCCCAAGGTCCCCAGACCTCTGTCCGGGACCACGGAAGGCAGCGGCCTTCTATGGATCTCCCTGTTACCCCGTCTGCTCCCTTACCGGGCATTTTCCATAGAGATCTTTTAAAGAAATAAATCTTCTCATACAATCCCCTACTTAGAACCCTTTAAGGCTTCCCGTAGCACTGAGAATGAAGTTAAAACTCCTTGCCAAGGCGCCCAAGGCCCCGAGGCCCCCAATGCCAACCTTCCCAACTTGATGTCCTGTCACCCCCTCGGGCTGCCTCTCACACTCTTGGAACACGTAAACATTTTTACTGCCCAAGAGCTTTTGCACTGCCTGTGTGGTAAACTAATCCCCCGATTCTCAGCATGACTGGCTGTTTTTCCTCCCTCGAGTGTCAGTTTAAATGTCTCCTCCTCGGAGAGGTCTTCCAAGATGACACCATGTAAAACCCTTTTCTAGTTTCCCTCATAGCCTTGAACTGTCCCATTCTTGGCTCCCTTGCAGCAGTGTCTGATATCAATATCCTTGCCATGCCTCATGCTGGGCAGAGTGTACTGAGGTCCCTACCCCCAGACACACGAGTGAGCCAGAAATGCTGATTTCTGTATGTCACTGAGATACTATGATTGTTTGTCATGCAGCAAAAGGTGACTGATATACTTTCTATCTCACTTTCTTGTTTATTTTTTCATAGCACTAATTACAATCTGTAACGGAATTATTTACTTGATTCTTTCCTTGTTTATTAGCTCTCACTAGAGAGTAATTCCATGAAGACAGGAAGCATCTCAGTACTGTATCTCCAGGACCTAACACTGTGCCTGGAATGAGCACAAGAAGGGCTTGTGAGACAGAAGCACAAACTCCTTTGGGGGCTGATTTTTCCTATTCTTCATCTGACCCAATATGTACTCTCTTTTTAAAAAATGCTTTCTATGAAGCAAATTAGAAATTTCAACTTCAATCTCCTAGTCTTCAAAGTTTGGGATTTGGAGACTGGTTTAAAATAAAAAACAAAAACACAATTCTGCAAGAAAAGACAACACAGAAGGGATCACTTTTTAAAAGACTAGATGTGACTTTTAATTATGTTTTATGCAACTCCATAGTTTGTAATACTTGACCTCAGTCCTTCTCTGTCTGACGGGTTCCATTAACATCTCAGAATCACCATCAGAGCTCAAAGGCTCCAGGGCTCTTGATGATCCAACAGTCTTCACCAAACGACTTCCTGCAATAACATTTCTGCTTGGCTTAAACTGAATTGGCACTTGGGGTACAATTATTTCCCATCATTAGTTCAAGTCAAAATGCAAAATTAGGTATTTCTGATTTGCACGTTTACAGACCAGTTGTTTTCCTGTCTATGCCTGGCACTGAGGAATTACTGTATTTTTCTAGAAAAACAAATTCTCACAACTCTTGGGATTGTGGACAAGCTTGTGGCAGACAACTGTTGTCCAAAATGCCCAGCAATTGCAGAGTAGTGTTTTCAAAATATTAGAATCACAGCTCTCCAGCAGTTTGCTAACCACTAAGTAGAAATTAGTAAGAAGGACAGGCAAATGATACTTTATATTTCACAAAGTGAGCTCTTTCTTCTTAAACAATTAACTGGTCTCACTAATATAACCCTTTCTTGAAGACTGAGGCCTAGCAGAAAGCTTTAAGAATACTTGAAATTCATGTTTTATTTAAAAAAAATGCAATCCTGCTACTGTATTCTTCTATCTCATACTTCAAGTGATTTCTTGTTATCTTTCAAACTGAAAAACAAAAGAAACAAACATAAATGCTAAATAAAATCAAAGAAGTACAGGAGGTGAATATGTAAGAAAGCAGACGGGGATTAAAAACTATTTCATTACCTGAAGTGGACATACTTGCTTAGCAGAGAAGCACCGTGTCTCTCCACCATAGGAAAGAGCGTGTCTGGGCTAGGTAGATAAACAAAACCCCTCTGAGAGGTCTATAATTATCTTCCAGTTCATGATAAAGGAAATTCTAATCATCTCCGCCTGTCCCTGAACCACAATATCTCCACCAGCTCAAAGGTCAAGGCCTAACTCAAAGGTGCTGGCCCAGGTGTCAAAGAGATGGCTAACCCTCCTCCTTCAAAGAACTCAAGCTGGCTTTTCATAGAGCAAATGGCAGTGTGATGTTCTCAGTTCTTGCTTCCTAGTCTCCTTTACTCTGGAGAAAACACTTTCTTTTCCCTTCAACAAAGGCATCACACAGCTTGTGGTCCATGCGGTCTAGGTGTTTCTGAGAGAATGACCTGCTCTCCCCACATCTCCATCTTTCAGGACTCCTTGTCTTGCATCTACGAGCAAACAATAAAGTGAATGAAGGGCCAGGCACTGATGCATATGCATTTTGTTCTCAGTTTTACTGGCCTGCACTCCATGTGGACTGAACTCCATATGCCAAACTACTGCTCGGCTTCGTGGGGCTACTCCTTATGCCTGGAACGCCCTTCCACTGCCCCTCACCTGCTCAACCCTGCTTATCCTTCACCTGAACTCCCAAAGGCTCAACTGCCCAACTTCTGTTTCCCCAACACTCTCTTCAAAATTCTATTGCTTTACTTATGTATTAAATTATGTGTTAACGTAGCTATCTCCCCATCTAACCCATAAGTGGCTTAGAACATAGACCACATCACATTCAGCTCTGTATTTTCAGCTCTCAGACAGGATGAGGGGAAAAAAGGCATTTACTAAATGTGTGTGGAACTGAACCATACCCAAGGACAGAAGGGAAAAAGGAAAGACTTCTGCCCTGGAAACAACCAACCACAAGTGTCTATGGCAGCACTTAAGCTGATACGAGCCCCTTCCAAGTTCTGTACAGGATTCATGGTTATTAAACTTGAGTCTGACAGAGAGCATTTCACAAACCGTTTGGTGACACAAGACCAACACACATGAAACATCACAGAGCAGCCAACTGCTCAACTGTGTGAGGAGTGTGAGCTCCACCGCATTTTAATGATAGAGAGAGATTCAGACAAACTGAAGAAGGTGCCAGAATTCATGGGGGATGTGGATGGAATCTGAACAGCCTTCAGAGTATGGGTAGAACTTGGAGAGATAGAAGCAAACAGCATTTGAGATGGAGGACAAGAAGGAACAAACTGTGACCCCTGAGCTCTGCAGATTGTATGCAGGAATACAGGAAGGAGTGTGCCAATCAATCAACCAGTCAGATGGTGTGGGGACTGCCGGGCCAGAGCACACGCTCATGCAGGAGCTCTGGTAATAAGGCTCAAGAGGTTAAAAAAAAAAAAGGAATCAAATTGACAGTGAAACAGGAAATATCATTTAAAATTTAATTTTCAAGATAATATAGGCTTTGCATGAGAGCTACACTTAAAAGTCATCTAAAATAATCTGCAACTTCACATTTTATTTGTATTTTTTTTTCAGAAACCATTGTTTTTATCTTTTTTTTTTTCCACTGGAGAAAATTTAATTTAAACATCTGTCTCAGGTAATTGGTTGATGGAAGAATGGGAGTTCAGTGGCGTTTAAGTTCCATCTGGGGTATTCTTTCACAATTATGCTGTACAAATAAATGTAAAAATTATTAACATTAACTGAATATAGCCATTCACTATGACTCCAGGACTGACCATGATCTTGACATATCATTTAGAATTTCAGTTCAATAGTGAAATTTCACCTTATGACTTAGTAAGTGGTTTTTCTGTTTGAAAAGTTTTCTTTTTTTAAGAGCAGAATAGACTTAAATATAATTGTTAAATAGACTGAAAGAGTTTTACTAAAGTAAGGTCTTTTTTGATAAATTCTTCAAAAATTGTACCTGAGAAGGACACCACAGAACAGGGAGACCTGACAGTCATGATTAGTTCAAGGTGACCTGCTGGTCCCTGTGCTTTCACACGTGCTATCATGGAACCACAAGCAGGCGTTACTTATGTTCACAGATCTGATGCTCACATTCATATTTACGTGTGGGGGCACCATGAGCTGTAAGTCTGAGAAACTCTAGTTGGTATTCTGCTTCTAGAACCAAATTCCAGTGAAGAAATTAGGCCTTGCTGCATTTGAGCAGCGTATGGAGGGAAGGAGCATCATGCATGTGCGATGGCACGGTCACTGACACTGCCCTTGAGGTTCATCTTCATGTTTCCCATGACAGTGTGTGATAAAGTGGAGAGGACACACTAAAAGTCTATGTGTTTCCTTGGATGGATCCTCACAGATTCTGGAAAGAGAAGAACTGACAGACTAATCTGTTCTGAATAATATGTGGCCACCCAGAGTTGGCCATGGGGCTGAGAAGACCATCAGTGTTGGTCTTTTTCGTGCTTAGTACATTACCAGAATACCTACTGGTTCATTTCTTCAGCAAATATTCATCAAGCACCCCCATGCCAAAGACCATGTTCAGCATTACAGGAAAAAACTTTTTAAAAAACTTAAAAGAGATGGTAGTTGTGTTGGAGTGGAACATCTTACCTTGCATCGAAAGCACCATCAATTGCCACTTGCACCATCAATGACTCAGTAATAACTGGGGCAACATCACGTGAACTGTAACAGTTTACTAACTTACAACAGTGTAAGGTTACCAGGATATTACATTAAATTTTCGCAATCATGGTTAAAATTTAATCTAGGCCTTCTTCATATTCAATTTGAAAATATACCTGAATTTGGCTCACATGACAGCACAATTTGGCAGATTCCTTGCCAACTCAAACATATCCCATCCAAAAGGCAACTCTGGTTTTTCCTCCATCAGCTCTATTCTACCCACCATTTCAGTAAATGTGCACCACCACCCAGCCAGTTGCTAAAAAACAAGTCGAAACCAAGAACTTTTCCTTAATTCCTCCTCCTCCCTCCTTCCCACCTTCCATATCAAATCCATCTGCAAGTCTTGTTGATTTTTCCTGCGAAACAGATTTGAATGCACGCTCTTTCTCTATCGCTGCTGCCACTACGCTGGCCCCAGCCCCACCTCATTTCAGCAGGCTCCCAACTCATCTCCCCTCCCACGCTGGCCTCAGACGGAGCTTTTAAACAACAAATAAGAAGACCATGCCATTCTCTTGCTTAAAACTCTTTATGGTTCTCCGTTGCACTTGGAATAAAAGTGAAACTTTTTGCCATGACCTACAAGACACTGCTTTCCTCTCAGACCTCAACTTGCAGCATCCCTCATTCCTTCCGCCTGCTCCAGCCATTCTCCCCTCCTTCAGCTCTTCAGCAGGCCAAAAGGCATTTACAACTCTCTCTGCCTTGAGGATTCCCTCTCTCCTGCCTCTGCCCCATTCTTCACACAGCTAGCTTGCCTTCCTTCATCAGAGAGCCCTGACCTGACCCCCTAGTGGAGCCAGATCCCCCCATCACCTGTCTCCTCTGTTACAGCACCTTCTTCACTTTCTTCACAGCACTTAACCCAACTTGTAATCACATCCTTGTCTATCATCTGTCTCCTTCCCTAAGCTGCAAGCTCTGTGAATTGATCTAAACAACCTTAACCAGCTTGAAAATATTTTATCTCTTCTGAAAAATTTGGCGATTTTTATTCCCTTTAAGTAATATAAGAAGGCAATGTTCTGCATACACATTTTTTAATTTCAATGCTTCTCATAGCAGGATATTTCTAAAGAATGTTAAATGACAAATTACTACCCAAGTTTCAGTCAAGAAACCAACCCCTGGCAGTGTTATTAATGTAAATAAATTCCACTAAAGTGTCAAGTATCTGAAGAGATACTGACTACCCACGGCCAAGTACACAGGTGATGGACACGAGAACTACAAGGCAATTTACTTCTCAATTATAACATGTTTTATAATTTCAAAAGTTCCAAAATGAGGGAAAAAGTATCCAGGAATCAGGAAAATACAGTACTGGTTTTTATTATTCTCTATAAAACTTCCTTTAGTTTTGAGGCCATATTTATGAGAAAATATGTGAGAAAACAGAGGCCCAAATAAATGGCTTGCCCAAGGTCAGACTTTTATGGCTATTGGGAGGACCTGATATCAGTTAGAAAGCTCTAGCATTTATTCACCTGGTATCTCTGTAAAGTTTCACTTCTGTCCTGGTTTCTAAAAGTCAAACACAATGCCAACTTGGCTCTCACCCACTGAAGAGCCAGAAACCCTGGTCTCCTCGGGGTCCATGGTGGGGACCCAGGTTGTCCAGGCAGAGCAGGCACTGCCCACTAGTGGATTACTGGTGAGACCTAGTCCAGGGCTGGGCACATTCAAGATGACTCATTGATCTGAATGATAAAGTATGCCCATAAAGACAGGCATCTAGAAAAAAGATATTTCACCAAATAATCACATTTTTTATTAACTTGGGTTTAGCCCTAGTTACTCTGCAAAATGTATTTATACTTTTAGTGGGATTTGAGAAGCAATCTCAAACATACCACTTCACTGTGATGAAATCTCGCTTTTGTAATTTTTAAATTGGCCCATCAGGATCTTTAGCAAGCTTACTTTTTGTCTCCAAGAAGACACATTTCACACATGATAACTTTGAAAATTATACTCCACTCTTAATACTTAGATTTCACATCAGAAAAAAACAATTGGTAAATACCAATAGAATTTTTTTTACTTGTCCCAGTGATTTCTTAGAAAAATAGCTGAAATGTACAACTCTGGAATTTATATTTTTTTGATATTTTAATAATCTTCACAGAGGTGATATTGTACTCTTTATATATTTTTATAATTTTTCCAGGAATAATATTCAAGATGTTGGGGACCAGTCTGTCTAGACACCAGCTGCTCAGAACTAATACTAGCAGACCACTAGCACAGGTTCTGGAGGCCTCTAGGTGAGTCAGATGTAACCCCCTAGGTGCTGTGTCATAAGGTGATCTCGTAGTTCTCCGGGAAGAGACGGGGGCTGGGACATGAGGGCAGTAGGGGATGGGGGCTGGCAAGCTCAGGGCAGCGGCTATTGATTAACCTATTGGGCATATTTCAGTATTCTATCATCCATTTGGCTGCATAGGCATATGCCAGCTCAATATCAGCCCAACTCTTTATTGGGCTGATACTATCATCACATATGTAAGGCATAAGACAAAACTCACTCTCTCTCTCTTACATACAGATATTTACAGCTGATTCTACAGATGATGACAATAATAATGAGAACTAACATTTTTGAGGACCTGTCATGTGCCAGACATACTTGACGTTAATTACATTATGTAACTTAAGCAACAAACCTATGAAGTGAAAAGCTTTTGTGAATGGCAGGAATTTAAAGCCCAAGTGAATACAGCGGCAGAACCTTCTGTCCCAATATCGATTTTCAAGTCTCCAGTATGGTCTAAAGGACAGAAGACTGCATTTGAAACAAACGAAGCTCAGGGGTCTCTTCACTAGGCCACAGAGATTTCTGCAAAGGAATAAATGAAATTCACACTGCCACTTGCCATTCATTTCCGTGTCTGCAGACAGAAGGTAAGAGCATCTGCCCACTACATCCTTACTTCACCTGGGAATAAAGACTTGCTGAGTTTCAGCCCATGCGTCTTAGTATAGAGAGCTATTCTTGGACTGCCCTAGTCCAAGCATAAATACTTTAGCCACTCTGGGAATTCCAGCTACCATGGTCTTAGGAGCGCCAGGGGCAAACACAAATGCTGGTGAAATGATTTTGAAAGACACAGGATAGATTTATGTTCATTCAAAAAGGTAGTATGATCTAAGCAACAAGGCAAATGCCTTTCCATTTTAAAATGTTCCTGTACACAGACGCACACTCTATACAATTGTGTGTGTGAGTATGAACGCGTATGCGCACACACAGACCTAGAGTTACCTGGAGAAAGAACGTTCTTCCACACTACTTAGTCTAAATGCTTTTGAAGTCAGATATCTAAGAATTCTTTTGGACCTTGCCTCTTTAAGGAACCCACCCCAAGCACATAATAGGCCTGAGGAACAGATTATTCAGACTATTCGTGTGATTCAGGAGAGAGAAACGAGAACGTCTGAGACCCCTCCAGCCCAGGATAGTGCTCAACTCACAGTCAAGGAACATAAGGAATGAGGGTACAAGTGACCAGTGGCAGCCAGCCGCCGCTCTTCCAACCGTCAGGCACGGACAGGCGGGGAAATGGTAACAGCCAACACCTTTTGAGCATCCATTCTGAGCCCGACATTTTATGTCACTGAATGCTCTCTACCACCCTGAGTCAGCACTCTTCTTACCTTCGCTTTAAAATGAGGAAACTAAGGTTTAGAGGCGCGAAGTGACTTACCAAAAGCCCTAAGGCTAGTCAGTGGAGGAGGCAGATTCAACTCTAAGTCTATGTAACTCCTGAGTCTAGACCAAGACCACCAGCGATTTTAGGGCCGACTCTGGCTCATGGTGGAGGGCCTCCACGCCTTCCTGCCCATCTAACGCAGACACAGCACTGGATCTGTGCAAGCACTCTATCTGTCATGCCGTTGTATTTAGAGTGTGATTAATGTCAAAGTTAGCATAATGTTGACTTAGAGAAAGGCATATTTTGCCATGGTTTTTGACAGCACTACCTACAAGACGCTGGAGGAGCACATTCCATGACAAATGTTTGACTCCTGGAAACTGTCTCTGATGGCTAATGTCAAAATAACTGCATTTCACTGAAAAAAGTCGGCCTCAAAACATAAACAACATAACAAGAGTCAGATGCGTACAGTGCATGCCAGAAATGAAACACTTTCTGTCACGTGAACCAGCCGTACCAAGAGCACAAGCATCGCTCTCACAAGCTCTCAGAGGAAGTCAAAATTTGATTTAAAATTGGCACACAACTCACCAGGCTTGCGATGCTCAACATAATTAGGCACATCATCACTGTCTGCTACGAATGTGCAAAGCCAACAAACTAACATTTTTTCCCAACATCCTACCAAAAATATTATCTGCAGATTTTACTGGGTTGGGTTAGAACTCAACACTTGAAAAACAACCTAACATTGTGTCGAATTGAAATTGAAGGGAGAAAAAAAACTCACATTTTTAATTTTCACACTTTTTAAAAGTCCCAAAACTTTGGGCTTCCCCAGTGGCCTCTTTTCACCCGGCGCTGTGCCTGCAAACTTCCGAGGGCACCTGGAGCTGACGCTTATCAGTTCTGCATGAGGTCCTCTGTCCTGCTCCTCACCCTGAAATATCTGAGTCAAAAGTGTCACTTTAGTGTCTTCTGACTCAAACAGGAGCAATGTTATTTTCTCTATTAAAAAAGGAGTGGGGACTACTGGGAATCTATCCAATGAACCCAAAATCAACAATCCGAAGAGGCTTATGCACCCCTATGTTCATCGTAGCATTAGTCACTATAGCCAAGAAGTGGAAGCAACCCAAGTGTCCCTCCACCCATCACTGGATCAAGAAGATGTAGTATATATATATATAATGGAATACTACTCAGCCATAAAAAAAGACAATTTGTCCCATTTGCAACAACATGGATGGACCTGGAGGGTATTATGTTAAGTGAAATAAGCCAGAGAGAGAAAGACAAACACTGCATGATCTCACTCATATGTGGAATATAAACCAACACATGGACAGAGAAAACTGTATTGTGGTTACCAGGGGCAAGGGGGTCTGGGGGTGGGCACAAGGGGTGAAGGGAGACTTGTCTATGGTGATTGACAAACAATAATGTACAACCAAAATTTCACAATGTTATAAACTATTAAGACATCAATAAAAAAAAAGAGTGGGGAGGGGGCTGGCCCAGTGGTGTAGTGGTTAAGTTCATGTGCTCCACTTCGGTGGCCCAGGGTTTGCAGGTTTGGATCCCGGGCACAGACGTATGCACTGCTTGTCAAGCCATGCTGTGGCAGTGTCCCATATAAAGTAGAAGAAGATGGGCACGCAAGTTAGCCCAGGGCCAGTCTTCCTCAGCAAAAAAAAAAAAAAAAAAAAAGAGGAGGATTGGCAGATGTTAGCTCAGGGCCAATCTTCCTCACCAAAAAAAAAAAATAAAATAAAGAGTGGGGAGGAATAAAGTCTGTTTATTAAACAAATGTGCCATCTTTTTAGGATTGTCTCCACTCTGTCCTACTGATCCTCTTACCACCACCATCCATTAGTGAAACTAAAACAAGCACACAGGCTTTTGTGTGCTTAAAAAAACTTTTCCAGTGTCAAATATCTGGCAGGCATAATCATGAAATTGTGTATTATGTGTTCACCAAATTGCAACTTCCTGACTTGCCAGGTGGATCCTTTTCTCGCCAACACTAGAGATGAGAGTTGAGGACGCAGGAGGTAACTCAGGACCTTCCTTATCCCGTGGAGCAAAAGCAGAAGCAACCCGCGCTCTCAAGTGCATCGCAAGCCAATTCACCTGAGAGAACAAACCGTTTCCTACAGTGTCTGGATGGGGCTGAAGCCAAGGGCTGCTGCTGACCCCTCTTACTAGAAGTGGTCACAGAGAGCATACCCCGCAGTGCAGAGAGGGTGGGCACAGGCTCATTATCAGGAAGCAGAAAAAATACCAAAGACCTCCAAAACGGGTAGGAAGTCACTTTTACCCCTGAAAAATGTCCACAGAGGGTTAGAAAGTAAGACAATGATGAGGAAATCAATAGTCCACAAAGCCAATTACCAGCGGGAGGATGTACTGAACACGTACAGCACATACTTGTAAATAAGCTAACTCCTTAAAAAACATGATACCCTGACTCTGAAAGCCCAGGGGGTTCTCTGCTAGGAGCAGCAATAGTATCAGTACTCGAGATACCTGACAAAGGGCAGAAACTCACCTTCCTCCTTGTGCCTCTAAGAGCCCGTGTCTGGGGGACAGCCTGCAGGCAAAGGCCAGGCCCGGCCAAGCTCTGGACACCTGGCTGTCAGATCCAGCAGGTGTGGCCTCATCCAGACACTGGGTCTAACCACAGGTCCAGGCACAGCCTCCCTCATCCAGACACCAGGTCTAACCAGAAGCCCAGGCACAGGCTCCCTCATCCAGACACTGGGTCTAAGTGGAGGCCCAGGCCCAGGCTTCCCAGGTGCGTCTAAGGTGGCTGCAGCATGGAGACCCTCAGCATGAGGTAGATGCAATCCTCTGTTCCCTTGCACATTACAAGTTTTATCTTATGCATAATATAAGCAAGAGAATCACTGTGGTTATTTTATTTCCTGAAGAGATTGTAAGAAGGGGCTCACAGCTTCTCACGGTGTCCCCTCCTGAGGATGAAGAAGTGGAACTGACTCCCAGCTGGACCCATAAGAACTGCTATATTTCTAAGAAACGTGACGGTTTTCATCTCAGGGACTCTAGGTTCTTTACATAACTACTTCCTCCTTTGGGTGCCTCCTAAAAGGCTTGGAGTTTCCTGTGAACCCACCTCTGCTAAAGTCTGCAGAACTTTGGGTATTAATTTTATCCTTGAATTTATCTTTTTCCTGTACTATGTATTATGCTATACATATTTTTGTAAGCCATGTTACATCCCATTTGGAATAAAGCGAGATATAAAGAAAAAAATCAAATATTTACATTTGATAAAAAAATACATGTTTTATATAAAACTTTTGACAGCCTTGAAGGCATTGAATTATTGAAGGCTGGTTTTACCAATATAACCAGTATGGTCCTATTAAGTTTGTTCTATGGGATAAATTGGGAGAAAGTATCATTAAGGTCATAATAAAATTAATTACATTGGTATCTTCTTGATGCTGAATTATTCTAATAATGGGTAAGCATCTGCATACCAGACCAGGTTACTCCAGTAATCACTGTTATGTCCTACTATCGAGAATGATGAATCAAAATACTGCATCATCCTGCAATAGATACAACTTTACTCCAGTCCAGGCACTTCATGTTTGCAGCTGAAACTTTTAAAAACATCCTTGGCCTCTATCTAACTTATAAAACAGGAAAGTCTAATACAGAATCTTTTTGTAACACTTAGCAGAGATAAGTCACATATTTACTACAACAATTCGTTATTCCAGCTTGAAAGAATGTATCCTAGAAAACATATGACAAATAAGGGAGAAGAGGAAGCAGAAATGAAAATTCGTATTGATAATTTATCCATTTGCAAACAAGCTGAACTGAAAACAATTACCACGCTCTCACTCCATCCTATGAAAGAGGTTACCATCAAAGGAAAAGATGATCTAGCTGGAGACACAATTGACATTTATCAAAATATTCCAAACAATTAGAGATAAATTAGAAGTTCTAAACTGTGAGGTTCAGACTTTATGTCCTACTGGGGTTCAGGAAAGAGAGTTTATTGTGGATTGGAAAGAGAGAGAATTTCACACACACACGGAAGATATCTTTTCTGCTGTTTCTGAAAGGACCGTCCATGTCCAGCCCTCCCCTCCAGAAGACTTCATGGCTCACAAATGCAGGCGAAACAATGGGCCAGTCTGTTCGATGTGGTGTCCTATCTGAAGAAAGACGAAGAAGTAAATAAAGCCTGATAACTTGTTATGGATTTCTTCCAGGACTATAATTCTGTGTTGAAACACCAGAGGCTTTAGGAATAACTGGGTAATTGGCACCTTCTCGAATGCCATATAACGTGCAAAGTTTTCTGACTTTTCCATGCAAATAGGTTTGTTAAACATTTAAATAACTTTTGCAAACTAATTTTCTTTCCCAATTTGACTTTCTCCAAACAAAAACACTTCTGGTCCAAATAAGACTCTGAATAAGAATCTGAATGTCCCTTTACCACACACATGCATGCACTCACACACACCTGGACTTCTAAATCAAACAAAACTGGGTGAGATGCAAGATAAGATGGACAATATCACATTTGTTTTTCATTGGCTCAAACACTGTAAGATACTCAGCACACCTTAAGGGTAATTTAGTAATAATATTAGAGTCTGTATAACTTTTCTCTTCTTCTCTAGATCCCAGTCACCAGAATCACTATAAAATAACATAGCCATAAAAATCATACTACCTATGCACACAGAATTCATCATGTTATATTTGGATAATGTAAATTACTTGCAAGGAAAAGCCACAAGCCTTAAAACTACTTAGCTGAGCAATATTATTTCTAAGTTATGTTTTCTTTCCCTAATTTTTAACCCAAACTTACTCAATGACAGGAAATTAAAAAGTAACCATTCCTATGCCAAGTGTAAGTTCAAGCTCTTATTTAAGAATCTCTATCCATTCCAAAAGTTTTAGGTCCAATTCAATGTCTCCTCCTCACCTATCGTTTTTCAACGCCCATGGAAACCTGGGATACAGTGCTCCTTATGCAAACTTCCTACATGAAGACCTGGGATAGAGGCACCACACTGCAGTTATGCAGCAGCATGGTAGTTAGGAAAGAGCACTGAATTAGAAGTCAAAAATGTGAGTTCCTATATTGGTTCTACCACTTGCTTGCTTTGTGGCTTTAGACAAATTATTTAACTTCTCTACATTTCCATCTCTTCATTGGTAAAATGCAAAAGAAAAGAACTGAAATGAAATGAAATTAGCTCCACACAACTTATAAGTATAGTAGTGAGGGACAAATTAAATAACATATGAAACTTTTAAAAATTATAAAAAGTTATGCTTAATTTTTCCATTTCTTCAAGATAACAGACAGACAGAGAAGACAGGAAGAATTATGACTTTGAAACCACTGCAGTATTGACTGGAAGTAGGTGGATGGGTGCTGGACGTGTACTTAAACATAATAACTGACCAAGGGACACTGTTTACAGCATGTCTAATTTACAGAATTAGTTTTAACAAACCTCACGCTGTCCATAAGATTCCAAGCTGAAAATGAAAAGAAAGGAGGAGGGAAGGGAAAGGAAAGGAAGGGAAGGAAGCAAGTACACTCCTAGAACCTAGAGTAATAACTGGAAATTCATTAGCATGGTCTGCAGGCAGAGAGCCCACGAGCAGTGCTACCCGCAACCAATGATTAGGTGACAGTAGCACACTCTGCAGAAGGTAACACCCAAGCACTGACTTTACTTTTTTCAGACAAATGGAACGTTCTATAGGCAGGAAGGAAAAAAAAGCTGTGCCAAGTTCCAGAATATGGTAGAGACATTATTTTAACAGATTCTGTCTAAAACCAGTCTACTTTGGAGAAGCTTTTGTTATGCTTCACTTTCTGGCTTTTGTTACAGAACAGTACTTCCCTCCTTTCAAATAGTCAGGCAAATGTTCCGAATTCTCCTAACTTGCTCATTCTCCCCCTTCTCTTCATCCTCTTGTCCTAAATAACCCACTTCTTAAGTTGGATCTATTTTAAATAAACATGTACACACTCCCACACTTATACACATACACACACACACACACTTTCTTCCTCTTTCCAGCACCACCTTCAGGATTAAAAGTGAGCTGAAACACTGGATATGTTAAGATCCCCCAAGGATTTCTCTTCCTGATGCTTTATTACGAACAGGAAAGACAACTGCATTAAACTCCCAAATCCTCCCTCCCTCTATGGACGCACAAACAGACCCGCACTGTTAACTGAGAGCAGTACAAGTCGGAACCACCTTTAGGTAAACTGTAGCCCAGAAAGTCACACATACGTCTCTACACAGATGACGGGGACCTGCTTTCATTTTTCAGGAGAAACCTCAAAAAACATATAGAGTTGTCGGCCAAACACTATCTGAAAGAGGGGCTAAATATTAATTATGCCAACCTAAAATCAGAACTTCCAGTAGATGCTTCTCACCATCCAGAATAAGTCCACCCTCTTTAGTTACGTAACAGTAAACTTTAGTTATCTGTGTTATTATTCCTATTACTGACATAGTTACACTTATTTATTTACCATTATTTCCAAGTATAAGCTCAGAATTAGATTGTAAACTCCTTGAGTTTAGAGACATTGGTTTATTTGTATTTCTTTGTATCCTAAGTCCTAACTTGGAAAATCTCCAATAAAGATTCCAGAGGTAATGGGTATATTGATGAGAACATAGTGAGAACATAACTGTCATCTTCACTATAGATAAAATAATCATATGTCTGTGATATAATTAAATTAGTTACATAAGTGGATGTTTTGCTGCTATACTTGAATGATAGCATAAAAGGATTTGGATTGGAATGCTATGTAATGTTCAGGATTATATCTTTCACATTGAAAATACATAATCTAATATTATCTATGTACCTACATATAAGGGTTACTTTCTAACTCTATACTTATAGTAGTGTACTTCCCTTTCTGAAATCTTTTCTCCCATCCTTTCATACTCACCCCCATAATTAACCTCAATTTGGGGGGAAAAAGTGTATTTTGGTTTATCATTAAGTCAGTTCTTGCATTAGTGCTATTTTTCTTTCCAGTAAGTTTGATTTTCATGAAGCTGGATTCCATTAGTCCCCTTTCCAAACATATTCTTGTTTTTTTCACAATTTAAACTCAAATAATACTCACAGAAAAGGATTACTTAAAATTATTTTTCTAGAAAGAAGTATGAATGAGGCCAATTAAACAGGGTTAGTAGGAATTGTCTGGAAGGCCTTGAAGTACCATAGCTGGTGAACTGTTTTGGACAGAGTGGCTCCCTCTGGTGGAAACAGGACCCTTGCTCTGGAAGGGACGTGTTCCACAGCCCAGACTGTGGGGATGTCTTCTGACGATGTCAGAGCAAGTAGGAAGAGGGTGCTGTTGGTGTTTTGAGAGTCTGTGGCAGGTGGGAAAACCAAAAAATTCTAAAACCTGAATCATTAAATGATTTGCCTTCAATTAAACTGCTCTGGAGACACGGGCCCCCACCCTCTGGAGTAACTGGCCAGGGGCACCCTGAAGAGTGATGTGCAGGCAAAAATATGCAGACTTGGGGTTCAGAGAAGCTGCTCGCAGCCACTAAGCAGATGGTATGACATGACTCACAAGTTCCCCAAACTTAATCACAGAGCTCTAGGAAAAAAGAGAAAGAACAGCTAAATACCACGCTCAGAAGCCATGAAAGGTCTGTGCAGATGGAAGGAGGAATAAGCTGGGCAGCTTGGCCCTGGGGTCATGAATGGACAAAGACATGATTTCAGAGCAAAAGCAGCATTATAGAATCCATCCTGTGTTCCAGACAGACAGCTACTCTCATTGTTTCTAAAGGTCAGGGGGTTTGAACTGAATAGTTGGAACTGGAGGAAATCATGATATTAGTCATTGTTTATTTTACCATATTATCTCCCCACATCTGTGGTCTTTTTCTGTTTAGACTAAATTTGTTCATCATTTTGTTACTTTGTCAAATGTATGGGTCTTCTTGATGTGAGAAAGCATTACAAATTATTGTTGCTTTAATACAACTTATAGAAATGTAAATACTATATAATTTGGAAAATTGCGTTAAAAATGCTGTAAGAAACTAATCTACTTCTTCATCTAATTCTCTGACAGAGTAACGTCTGTTCTCTCAGTATCTTTATTACCACTTAGTGCAAAATCCAGCTACATCAAAAACTATACCTGGAACTGAGCAAAAGGAGTGTGTCTTCACCCATTACAAACATGTCTCAACTGTCTCTATCTAGATGGCCATTTTCTCTGAGCTCCTGGTTGGCTAGCATCTTCTATCCATTACACCTATTTCACACTACTCGTTGGAAGCCAAATGTTCTCGGAAAGATGCTGTCCTTCGGCAGTGTTTTGAGGGAAGGCAATATGGAGCACCCTGTAACCATCTCCCCTGAGAGTTACAACATGTGTTTTCATTCAGGTCAATCAAGAAAAAACCCGCCCCTACCAAAGCGACATGCTAAGACATGTGCATTTCGCAGAGGACAGACCCTGGGTGTCAGCCCCAGGCATCCATCATCCCCTCCAATCTCAGGAGGATTTGCAGCCTTCACAATTCAGTCATACCGGGTCATCATCTCACACATGCATGGCTCCTAGCTGGGGGACTGACTTTGTGTGCTTTGTACACACAGCCCCCACTGTCCCTTGTGTGGCCAAGTGTCAGACAGCCAGTGTGGGAAGATGAAGTTATGCTGCTTCACCAATAAAAGCATTCCAAGACTCACCAGAGAGTGAATAAACACCACCAATGATTACTCAGTGGCTTGTTGGCAAAACAATGATGCCCTGGTGGTAACGCTGCCTGAGACTTGCTAACAAAGAAGTCTGGAGGGTAGGGGCAGGAATGACCTGTGTCCAGCAGATGTGGACCTTCTGAGAACCTGAGAGGAGGCTATCTGTCAGAAAGCCAGTTGTCCCTGTCAGCAGGGCAGGTGTGTCTGATGGAGCATTCACTCAGGTGTTGTCATAAACCTGCAGGAGGCAGGAGAAGGAAGGCCAGAAATCAAGCCCACAGCAGTTTAAGTACATTGTGAAATGTCAACAGGGACCTTGACCAACCTTTTAAGTTGAATAAAATTTAGAATTAAATGAAATACAGACAATGTTTCTTTAGAGTATTGTTCTGCTGATAACTTTCAGTTTAGTTGTATCAGTACGCTGGCTCTAACCCCAAAAACATTTTATCAAAAAATTGTCTTGGGGTAGAGAAGTCAAGACGGCAGCGTAAGGAAACTCTGAACTCACCTCCTCCCACGGACACAGCCAATTTACAACTACTGGTGTAAAAATTACCCCTGAGACAGAACTGAAAGCTGGATAAGAGGAACTCCTGCAACAAAGGACAATCCTAATTGAGGTAGAAGAGGCAGAAACTCCCTTCTGGAGAGAAAAAACGCTGCCTTCACAAGCCGCCAGCTTCACAGCCACCTGGGAGCAGCCCAAAGGTACGCGGCCCTCCCTGGAGGAGCGGGGCCCTGAGCCGGGGAGAGCCCCCACTGTAGGCACTTTGTGGACCCAGCACAATTGAGATGAGTGGCATAATATCTGACTTTGCCTGCTACTAAAACATTGGGGAGTAACCCCAGAAAAGCTGGTTCACAAAGAAATTAAAACCGGCTCTTAAAGGGCCCATGTGCAAACTCACCCGTTTCAGAAAGCAACCAAAAATCACCAGAAAGGAAGGTGCACAGTGCTTTGGTGAAAAGACACTCACCTGATAGGCTCTGAGTGCATCTTGGTGAGAGGTGAGACCTCTCCAGGGACTGGGACATTGGTGGTGGCCATTGTTGTGGCCTGGGGTGGGCGTGCTGACACTGACGCCATTGGAGTTCTCCCTGGGGCCTGCTAGCCCAGGGTCTGCCTCACCCACTAGAGCACTGATTTAATCCAGCTCAGCCAGGGCAGGCAGCCCACCCCAGAGACTGGACCCACCCAACAAGCCCTCAGGCAACTTGTGGACCTGCATAGATTGGTGACTGGATTCTCTGCAGCCTGGCAACTGAGCCCACTTCAGGGGGCAGGGTGTGCACAAGGAGCGGGTGGAGAGTGTGGGGTGGTGGTGGAGTGTGTGGGACTCCCGCCATGGAGAGACTGGGTCCAGTTCAGTAGGTCGGGGCGCACACACGGAGCAGGACTGTGTTGACTGTGTGGGTGGACCTGTGGCTGGCAGGGCTTGTCAGTTGCAGAAGACTTGTGCTTCTCAAAGATCCACATAGGGGGTTTTCCCCACCTTCCAAAACCTGAAACAATTGGGTGCTCCCATGCCTGAGGCCAGCCACACCCAGCTGCAATCCTCAGACAGCTGACAAGAGACCTAAAGGCTGGAGGTTTATAGCAATTGCAAGCCCCTGAGCCTAATAACCTGCCATGCTGGGGGCCTACTCACTTAAAACAAATATTGCAACATAAATGTGGTATTAGAACTTGCAGCCAACTGTGCTGGGGCTCCCCACACCTGATAAAGAGACTGAAGGGCCCACAACAACTACAAGCAGCTGAGCATTAGAACAGCTGGCCAGGAGCATAACTTGGCCTCCCTGGGCGCCTACAGGGAGAGCAAACAGGCCACAACAGAAGGGCACACATAGCCCACATAGGGGTCACCCCTGGAACATTGAGTACTGAGGGAAGCATACTGCAGGCCTCCTAAGGCATCACTTATATAAGGTCACCTATCCAAGGGCAGGAGACATAGCTGACTTACCTAATATGTAGACACAAGCACAGGGAAAGAGGCAAAGTGAGGAGGCAAAAGAATACATTCCAAGTAAGGGAACAGGAAAAAAACCCAGAAAAGCAACTAAGTGAAAGAGAAATGAGCAAACTACCCAACAGAGAGTTCAAACAAAGAGTATTAAGGATGCTCACTGATCTTGGGAGAAGAATAGATGGACTCAGTGAGGATTTCAACAAAGAAATGGAAGATATAAAAAAGAACCAATCAGAAATGAAGAATACAATACTGGAAAGGAAAAATTCACTAGAGGGACTTAAAAGCAGAGTAGAGGATACAGAAGAGAGGATCTGCGAGCTGGACGAAAGACTAGAAGAAATTACCCAAGCTGAACAGGTAAAAGAGAAAAGAATTAAAAAGAGTGAGGACAGTCTAAGGGACCTCTTGGACAACATCAAGCGCACTAACATCCATGTTATAGGTGTCCCGGAAGGAGAAGAGTGAGACAAAGGAGCAGAGAATCTATTTCAAGAAATAATAGATGACAACTTCCCTAACCTAAGGAAGGAAACAGACATCCAGGTACAGGAAGCACAGAAAGCCCCAAACAAGATAAACCCAAAGAGGCCCACACCAAGACACCTCATAATCAAAATGTCCAGAATTAAAGATAAAGAGAGAATCCTAAAAGCTGCAAGAGAAAGACAAATTACATACAAAGGAAACCTCATAAGGCTATCAGCTGACTTCTCAGCAGAAACCTTACAGGCTAGAAGAGAGTGGCAAGATATATTTAAAGTGCTAAAAGGAAAAAACTTACAGCCAAGAATACTCTACTCAGCAAGGTTATCATTCATAATGGAAGGAGAGATCAAACATTTCCCAGACAAGCAAAAATTAAAGGAGTTTGTCACCAAGAAACCACTGCTACAAGAAATATTAAAGGGACTGATTTAAGGGGAAAAAAGACGACTGCAAATAGGAAAAATTATCTATTTCCATGATAAGAGGGTAATGGATACAAATGCACAAAAGAGAGGTTAGATATGATACCAAAAACATAAAAGGAGAGATGAGGGGAGCTAAAGAGTAGAGCTTTCAGACAGAAGTCAAACTAAAGAGACCATCAATTCTGTATAGAAGGAGAAAGGAACAGAGAAGGACTACTAAAACACTGAGAAAAAAAAAAAGTTTAAAAATGGCACTAAGTACATACTTATCAATAGCTACTTTAAATGTCAATGGACTAAATGCTCCAATTAAAAGGCATAGGGTGGCTGATTGGATAAAACAACAAGACCCATATATATGCTGCATACAAGAGACACACTTCAGACCTAAAGACACTCACAAACTGAAAGTGAAGGGATGGAAAAAGATACTCCACGCAAAAGGCAATGAAAAGAAAGCTGGGGTAGCAATACTCATATCAGACAAAATAGACTTTAAAACAAAAACTGTAAAAAGAGACAAGGGCATTAGATAATGATCAAGGGAACAATCCAACAAGAGGATATAACACTTGTAAATATTTACGCACCCAATGTAGGTGCACCTAAATATATAAAGCAATTATTAACAGACATAAAAACAGAAATAGACAGTAACACAATAATAGTGGGGGACTTTAACACTCCACTTACACCAATGGATAGATCATCCAAACAGAAGATCAATAAGGAAACATTGGCCTTAAATGATACACTAGAACAGATGGACCTAGTAGATATACACAGAGCATTCCATCCAAAAACCAAAGAATACACGTTCTTTTCAAATGCACATGGAACATTCTCCAGGATTGATCACATATTAGGCCACAAAACAAGTCTCCATAAATTTAAGAAGATTGAAATAATACCAACCATCTTTTCTGAACACAACGGTATGAAACTAGAAATCAACTATAGGAAGAAAATAAGAAAAGCCACAAATACGTGGATGTTAAACAAAATGCTACTGAACAACAATTGGGTCAACGAAGAAATCAAAGGAGAAATCAAAAAATACCTGGAGACAAATGAAAATGAAAATACGACATGCCAGAATTTATGGGATACAGCAAAAGCAGTTCTAAGAGGGAAGTTTATAGCAATACAGGCCAATCTCAACAAACAAGAAAAATCTCAAATAAACAATCTAACAATGCACCTAAAGGAACTGGAAAAAGAAGAACAAACAAAGCCCAAAATCAGTAGAAGAAGGGAAATCATAAAAATCAGAGCAGAAATAAATGAAATAGAGACTAAAAAAACAATAGAAAAAATTAATAAAACCAAGAGCTGGTTCTTTGAAAAGATAAACAAAATTGAAAAATCTTTAGCTAGACTTACCAAGAAAAAAAGAGAGAAGGCACGAATAAGTAAAATCAGAAATGAAAGAGGAGAAATTACAACAGACACCTCAGAAATACAAAAGATTATAAGAGAATACTATGAAAATCTATATGCCAAGCAATTTGACAATCTGGAAGAAATGGATAAATTCTTAGAATCATACAACCTTCCAAAACTGGATCAAGACGAAATACAGAATTTGAATAGACCAACCACCAGTAAGGAGATTGAAACAGTAATCACAAACCTCCCCAAAAATAAAAGTCCAGGACCAGACGGCTTCCCTGGTGAATTCTACCAAACATTCAAAGAAGACTAATACCTATCCTTCTCAAACTCTTCCAAAAAATTGAGCAGGGGGGGAAGCTCCCTAACTCATTCTACGAAGCTGACATTACTCTGATACCAAAACCAGACAAGGACAACACAAAAAAAGAAAATTACAGGCCAATATCACTGATGAACATCGATGCAAAAATCCTCAACAAAATACTAGCAAATCGCATACAACACTATGTTAAAAAGATTATACACCATGATCAAGTGGGATTTATTCCAGGGATGCAGGGATGGTTTAACATTCACAAATCAATCAACGTAATACACCACATTAATAAAATGAAGAATAAAAATCACATGATCATCTCAATAGATGCAGAGAAAGCATTTGACAAGATACAGCATCCATTTATGATAAAAAATCCGAATAAAATGGGTATAGAAGGAAAGTATCTCAACATAATAAAGACCATATATGAGAAACCCACAGCTAATATCATCCTCAATGGTAAAAAACTGAAAGCCATCCCTCTAAGAACAGGAACCAGACAAGGATGCCCACTGTCACCACTCCTATTTAACATAGTACTGGAAGTCCTAGCCAGAGCAATCAGGCAAGAGAAAGAAATAAAAGGGATCCAAATTGGAAAGGAAGAAGTGAAACTGTCACTATTTGCAGATGACATGATTTTATATATAGAAAACCCTAAAGAATCCACCAGAAAACTTTTAGAAGTAATACACGAATATGGTAAAGTTGCAGGATACAAAATCAACATACAAAAATCAGTTGCATTTCTGTACAATAACAACGAAGTAGCAGAAAGAGAAATTAAGAATACCATCCCATTTACAACTGCAACAAAAAGAATAAAATACCTAGGAATAAACTTAACCAAAGAGGTGAAAGATTCATACACCGAAAACTATAAAACATTTCTGAAAGAAATTGAAGACGACACAAAGAAATGGAAAGATATTCCATGCTCTTGGGTTGGAAGAATTAACATAGTTAAGATGTCCATACATCCTAAAGCAATCTATAGATTCAACACAATCCCTATCAAAGTTCCAACAACAATTTTCACTGAAATAGAACAAAGAATCCTAAAATTTATACGGAACAAGAAAAGACTCCGAATAGCTAAAGGAATCCTGAGAAAAAAGAACAAAGCTGGAGGTATCACACTCCCTGATTTCAAAATATACTACAAAGCTATAGGAACCAAAACAGCATGGTACTGGCACAAAAACAGACACACAGATCAATGGAATAGAATTGAAAACCCAGAAATAAACCCACACATCTACGGACAGCTAACCTTCGACAAAGGAGCCAAGAACATACAATGGAGAAAAGAAAGTCTCTTCAACAAATGGTGTTGGGAAAACTGGATAGCCACATGCAAAAAAATGACAGTAGACCCTTACCTTACACCATACACAAAAATTAACTCAAAATGAATTAAAGACTTGAATGTAAGACCCGAAACTATGAAACTTCTAGAAGAAAACATAGGCAGTACACTCTTCGACATCGGTCTCAACAACATATTTTCAAGCACCATGTCTGACCGGGCAAGAGAAACAATAAAAAAAATAAACAAATGGGACTACATCAAACTAAAAAGCTTCTGCACAGCAAAGGAAACCATCAACAAAACAAAAAGACAACCTAACAATTGGGAGAAGATATTTGCAAACCATACATCGGATAAGGGGTTAATCTCCAAAATATATAAAGAACTCATGCATCTCAACAACAAAAAAACTAACAACCCATTTAAAAAATGGGCAAAAGATCTGAACAGACATTTCTCCAAAGAAGATATACAGATGGCCAACAGACACATGAAAAGATGTTCAAAATCATTAACTATCAGGAAAATGCAAGTCAAAACTACAATGAGATATCACCTCACGCCCGTCAGAATGGCTATAATTAACAAGACAGGAAACAACACGTGTTGAAGAGGATGTGGAGAGAAGGGAACTCTCACACACTGCTGGTGAGAGTGCAAACTGGTGCAGCCACTATGGAAAACAGTATGGAGATTCCTCAAAATTTAAGGATAGAACTACCATATGATCCAGCTATTCCACTGCTGGGTATTTATCCAAAGAACCTGAAAACACCAATGGGTAAAGATACGTGCACCCCTGTGTTCATTGCAGCGTTATTCACAATAGCCAAGACTTGGAAGCAACCTAAGTGCCCATCAAGGGACGAATGGATAAAGAAGATGTGGTATATATACACGATGGAATACTACTCAGCCATAAGAAATGATGAAATCCAGCCATTTGTGACAACATGGATGAACATTGAGGGTATCATGCAAAGTGAAATAAGTCAGAGGGAGAAGGTCAAATACCGTATGATTTCCCTCATTAAGTAGTAGATAATAACAACAACAAACAAACACATAGAGATTGGATTGGTGGTTACCAGAGGGGACAGGGGGAGGGAGGAGGGCGAAAGGGATAATTTGGCACAAGTGTGTGGTGATGGGTTGTAGCTAGTATTTGGGTGGTGAACATGATGTAATCTATGCAGAAATAGAAGTATAATGATGTACAACTGAAATTTATACAATGTTATAAACCAATGTTACTGCAATAAACAAAAAATTTAAAAAAAATTGTTTTGGCATATAAAGGGGGGAGTATTCTAGACACAAGTTTAATCAGGTAATTATAATCTCAGCCTGATCAAATTTCTAGTGCGTTTTGTTGTAATACTGTATCTGTATAAAGGAACAGTTGGTATAGAGTAGATCAACATTTTGCATTACATTGAAAAGCAGAGTTTAGAAACACTTACCTTATGGAGCCCAAACTGAGCAAGCACATGGTGATTTGAAAAAGTAGGGAATATCACCTCCCTTTACATACACACACATACACAAACACATACACACGTGCACATATGATTACTTTTACGGTTGCCGGATTTAGCAAATAAAATTCCAGTTAAATTTGAATTTCAAATAAAAAATGCACAATTTAATTTTTTAGTATAAGTATGTTTCCATGCAATTTGGGACAAAATTATACTAAAAAGTATTTGTTGTTTATCTGAAATTCAAGTTTAATTGGCCATACTATATTTTATTTAGTAATCATAATTATTACATATACATATGTATGTGTAGACTACATATAATTTGTATGTTATTTTTGGAGATTTTGTCTTTGTGTAGGAGAAAGAGAGGTTGAGAGAGAGAGAACAAATCTATAGGTTAAACAAGAACTGAGAATTAGAAAAATTCATGAAAAGAAATTCATGAAAAAAAGTATCCATTTTCTCCTTAGCCATATATACTTTCTGAAATAAACAGAAAGCTTACCGATATTTTTCAAAATAATACTACCGTAAGAGAAAATTGTCTCAGTGACAATAAAATTGTCTCTATATCAATACAGCAGTCCCCCTTATCTGTGGGGGTATGTTCCAAGACCCCCAGTGGATGCCTGAAACTGACCACATATATACTGTTTTTCCTATACATACATACCTATGATAAAGTTTAATTTGTAAATTAGGCACAGTAAGAGGTTAACAACAATAACTAATAATAAAATGGAATAATTATAACAATATACTGTAATAAAAGCTACTGTAGACCTTAGCAACCTCAACATATGATTCTTTTTCTTTCTTAACTTGAGAACTTTCACCTTTTCACTTAAAGGAAGCATTTTATGGATTCTCTTTGGCATATCCGAACTGCCAGCATCACTACTCTTGCACTTTGGGGCCATTATCCAGTAAACTAATGGTTACTTAAACACAAGCACTGCGATACCTGGACCGCCAGTCTGATAACCAAAACTACTACTATGTGACTAACGGGCCGGTGGCGTGTACAGTGTGGATCCGCTGGACAAATGGATGAGTCACGTCCGAGCAGGACATCGAGAGATTTCCTCATGCTACTCAGAATGGCGCACACAATTTAAAACTTATGAATTATTTCTGGAATTTTCCATTTAATATTTTTGGACTGTGGTAGACCCCAGGTAACTGAAACCATAGAAAGCGAAACCTCGGATGAGGGAGGACTACTGTATGTTAGTACCGACAATATCCAAGATTCCTGCTAACATTCTTTTCACACGTATCATAATTATGATACATTAGACACATTGGGATACCAAAATTTAGGAGAAAACTATATATAGATATGAAATCTGACAAACATCTGGCAAGTTAACCTGAACCTATTCCTCATTTGTAAGGTGGAAAAATAATAATACCTATCTCTTAGGATATTGTGGTGAGTATTGTAAGAAATAATGAAAGTAAAAAGTCTTTGTGAAATATGAAAACAAATATCATTATGATTAAATTAATGAGTAATGTAAACATGGAAAACTTTAAAAGTGCAAGCTTCTTTCCCACCCCTCTACACCACACGTGAAAGGATAACACACATCTAACATAGCACGGCACTCCCAGAGATATATCTCTGTCTCAAGTTTAAAATTCCAAGCCTTTAAGAAAACAATTCAGGAAAGACACTATTAATTGCAAATCAAATACAGAGAATGCTTCACCAAAAAGGAAGGTGTAACAACTTCACAGAGGCTCTCCTCCGGCTCGCTATTTCCTAAGCTGTCATAATGTAACTCCCCTGAAAGAAAACTCTCACTCCGATGTTTAAGGAATCCCTTCCACACAAGATGACAGTTACCTCTCCCACTTCAAGCTCCACACCTCTACAACCCTAACCCTCACATTCTAGCGAGAGATGCAGGCAGTTAATTCTTGTTATTAAGGTAGTTACGTTCTGTAACGTTACCATGAACACTGAATTAGTGAATACTGAGCCACTGCTCCTACAGGAAACACAGGGTTAGGTTCCTGGGAGACTCTGGTTACAATATTTTCATCAACCGAGCAATACTTAACCTTGTTTTATGTGCTGGTCTGTTAAAGACACCGTATTCAACAGATATTATTGATTCATTAACCTAGACCTCACAGCCACAGCACTGTGACTCATGCACAAACAACATTTCTTTGACAAATGTATTTTCTCCGTAGGGCATGTCACTGCCTTCTTTTACTAGACAGCACTTCAGCACTACACTGGGGGCCATTTTAAACAGCAAAATCACCAACAAAGACAACAAAAATGTGGAGAGCACGGCACTAAATAGACTGTGAAAAGGACATTTGTTCACAGACTGAGAGCTGAAACAAAAGGCAGAGCGTCATCTTGTTCTTCCTCAACTGGGAACATGTGTGCTGGGCAACTCTAATTCTCTGCCCCTCTGCGCTTGTCCCCAAATGACCATGAAAGCACTTTGAGCATTATTCTGAGTTATAAGTAAATTTTCGCAGGTAGGCGAATTCACAAACACAGAATCTGCAGATAATGAGGATCAAGTGCATTTAGACTTTAGAATATATTCTAAAAAATTAAACTTATACTTTAGTATCACCAACTAGATAGTAAATTTCTGGATTATAGAGCTATGTTTATTTGCTTACTGTTGCATTATCAGTTCTTGCATTATTTGCAAGAGTAAATAACTCATAAATATTTGTCAGATGAATGAATGCATGAATCAATCAATCAATCAACACTTCATCCAGTCCTGACACTCAATGTAGTTATATCTTCCTGTGATAGGTTGTCTTGTGAATAAATGTAGGAGGCTTGTTCATTCAGATTCTGTTAGGGCGTTAAACACAAATTCACAAAATCTGCAAAACTCTGGACCACAAATATTTTTAAATTTCCCAGGTAACCATTCCCCAATCCGCTCCTGCCTTTCAACTAGCTGGTGCCCCATTTCCCAACAAAAAAGGTAAGCCAAGCACAGCTTTCGGAAGCCAGGTCTCCTTACTTCCTGCCGCATGTGCATGAGCCCATAAGAAGCCTTTGTAAAAGCTCGCTGCTGCATATTTGATGAGCAACATATGGCTGAATGATAGAAGCAGTTACCGCTTGCTCTTCAAAGACACATGCAGCCCAGTCAGCACCTTGTCACAGTTGTCAACTCACTCAGATGGACAAATGTTTGCTAAACATTGGTTTTTATGAAAAGGTAGCCAGCAGAACCATGTCCATGACCATGCCTTTCTAATAAGCTGGTGTTGAATGAGCCTGACAGTAAACAGCTAATTAATCCTCACCTATTGCAGGGCCCCTAGCAAGTGATTGTGGAACAAAGAAAGAGCAGACAGCAGTAGCATATCACGTGACCTGGAAGGCCCTCCTCCTGCAACTTTGTTGCCATTTCTCAGCTCCTCAAGGACTTTGCCTTACCATTAGCCACTCCTCTGCTCACTGTCTCTCATGCTCTTAAGAACCTGACCACTTTCTAACTCTCAATATGTGCAAAAGCAGTGAGGGATCATTTCTACCACTTAGCTCTGTGTGGCAAGGTCGCCAAGGAGGCCAGGGCAGGAATCTTACATACTGACAGACAGCTAGACAACCTTCTGCCCTGTAATCAACTCAGGCATTTCTCAAGAATGCTGAGGAAGTTAGGAGGGGAATTCACAGGATCATTGTGTGTAAGATAGGGCTTATGTTTAGGAAAATTGTGTATTGCTCTAAAATGTATCCTTGGTGTGCTCTCTGCTATTTTTTCTGCTGGGTCACGGCTAGTGCAACCATAGGACTCCTTCCTCTGGAAGCACGCGATTCTGTACTGGAGTATTATTTTTTGGTCAGTAAAATAGGGGTCAGAATTCAGCCTTCATGCGCCCTCTCAGCCAGGGCCCCGTGTGGAACGTGGCCTGGAGGAGCTCTCTGAGGTGCCCCGTTTCCCAGCACATGTCCCCCCAACAGACCTCTCCGGGGGTCCTGCCCTCCTCTGTGGGGTCTCTCATGATTGCCGTCCTTGGTCTCGGAGGGCAGACACAAACATGTCAAAGGTTATTAGATTATTAGAGGTTATTAGACTCTGAGAGGAGACTTTGCCGGGGAGTGCGTTCAGGAGCGGGGTGGGAGGGAGTGAAGGCGGCAGGGTTGGAAAGAGGGGGAAGTCGGGGTGCAATGCAGTTACAGTAGAGGTTTCAGACTACCCCGCAGGAAGCTTTGGAGCTGAGACAGCAGGGCAGAGTTGACCGAGAACAAGGTAGCAGGACCTTTGTACCCCGCCAATGACCACACATTATGGGGGCCACCCCCACCACCAGGAGGGGGCAAACGTTGGATCAGATCTTTTCAGCTTAGGACAGTTCTCAGAGATGGATAGACATGGCTGTGACCCCTCAGCCACCAACATGCCAGTCAATAGGGAGAATCAATGCCTTGGTCCTAAAGAGGTGTGTATGTGTGGGGGTGCAGAATCCGCACAGAGCACTACAGATCCACTACAGGAAGAGTTAAGGCATTCTCCACTGACTCCTGGAGTACTACCTTGCCAGGTGTCCTTGCATTTTAAAAGAGCAATTTTCATTTTGCAGATGCCATTAAATCCAAAGCAACGTGATATAATCGTGAAGGGCTGATATATGAGGGTGACGTTCCTTTGCACCCAATTGCAAAGGGATCCTGTAACACTGATCATGGCTAGCCAGGTTGCAGGGGAGGAAGAAACAGGCTATCCTGATGACTTGAAACCACTCCAGAACACACATATGCAGTCCTCAACACATACACGCCCACAGACTCCAGGCCTTCCTCCTGCCCAGTCTGGGGCTCTGGACAGGGGCTCCAGGCCAGCCCACCCTGCGCCAGCCACAGAGGCCAGATCACCAGCATCATGCGCCACCTCTCACAGCTTGACAGCTCTGGCTCCAGCAGCCTGAAGAGGCTGTTAGTGACTTTCCCCAAATATTCCTTAAGTGGACATAGTATTGGCAAGTTGAAATACAGAAAGTATATTTAGGCAAAATTAATTTTAAAAAAATAAATGGAGAGAATGAGGATAGAAAGGAGGAAGGAGGGAGAGAAGGTGGGAAGAGGGAAGGGGGACTAAATGGTGGGCTATGTGATTAAAAGGACAAGTCACAGTTACCTGTGGCTCTAGTGCCAAGTGGATTGCCTGGTGCACCTCAGACACTCACTAACACTTATTCAGTGAGCAGGAGAAAATCAAGGCATATTTTGTATCAACACTCTCAGTGTATTTACTTTCTGCTTAACGCTGAAGAAACATACTAAAAAGTGCTTTAAAGTACATCAATTGTCCACTTACATTGTTATAAGGCAATTGGACAACATGCATAATCTCTACACTTATTTTTCACTCTATATTAATTTTGTAACAAAACACAGTCGAATGAGGGAAACGCCTATGTAGATAACTGTATTCTTTGTATTAGAAGCTTTCACTCATTGAATCAATTTTAAAAATGGTTCGTTTCAGGAATTCTTCATTAACCTCTGTGTATTTCTCAGTTTCCTTATCTGTAAAATATAAATAATAGTAATAGCTATCTCAAAGGGGTGTTGTAAGGATTAAATGAGTTACTGTGTAGAAAGCTTGAGAGAGTTGCCTGGCATAGAGCAAGCAATGCATGTGTTACCTACTTACTTTTCTTATGATCAATAATTAACTCTGTTTGAAAGTTGAATGTAAGTTTTCATCTCAAAAGGTTATTTTGTATGAATCTGGGCAAATACACGTGGGTCTGTTTAAGAGTAACAGTTACACATGAAGTAAAGCCCAGACTGACAAATGAATCAATCATAAATTAGTCTCATCCAGGCTTTAAAGTAAGCCAGTTTCAAAACTGAAATAAACTGACTCAAAATACATACATAAGCACATCGAGTAAGCTGAATACTCTCAAAGGGAAAATAAACATAGAAAGTGGGAGAGGAGCTGTGATTTCCTCCTCTAGAGCTCTTTCTCCATCTATCTGGCACATATCACATGACAAGATGCCCGTGAGTGACTCCCATAGGCAGATTTCTTAATATTTTGTCCAGGACTAGGGCCAAGGACTCGACATATGAAGAAACCACGCTCTGAGAATCTGAGGAACTTGCCCAAGACTGTGCAGCTAATCAATGGCAAAGCTGGGTTCCTATCCTGAAGACAGAGAGCCTGTCCTATTTACCTTGGGATGTCCAGTTGCCTAGCACAAGGCCCGACAGGGTAGGCACCAGGAAATGTTTGTCAAAAGAATAGTAATTTGAAGAGTAGATCAACAAACTAATATCAATTCAAGTGAACTGCCTCACTGTAATGACAGGGCAGCATTTAAATAATAGGTGAGGTCATATTGTAGATTTGGTTTATCATAGCCAAATAAAGCAAAAAGTTTGGGACTTCTAAAAACCTCTCCTAGTCATATAATATGACCCAATATTTCCTGAGCTGAGAATTATATGTATTGCCTAAAACTCCCTCTGTCTGACTGAATAGTGTTTACCAAATTTAAAACAAGAGAATGTTACATCTGTACCATCCCCAGAAGAGGACAGATAAAATAAGCTAAAAGGCCTATAATTAACTTATTCAAAAATTCAATAAACAAGCATCTAATTTTTGCCAGCTTTCCTTTTGGGGGTGAGCTGATATTGATAACAAAACACTTACCTAATAATTTACTCAATTAAATATTTTCTTGCTTTTTACTTTATTAAGACATAATAAAACATAGTAATAATAAGCTTAATGGTACAAAAAAGTGTTTTTAACAAAAACCAGATGTAAGCAGTTTTAAAGATCTGCTACTATTTCCTCTCTGATGTCTAAACACGTCTTTACAAGTTACAGACCTCCTTACCTCTTTATGTAGCAAATTGAAGAACAAGTTTTTTTCTTTTCTCAGGGTGCCTTTAGTGATTCTGATAAAGTGTAGCCTACGTCAGAACCTCAGGATAAGGTTGGTGATTATTTCCACACATGTAGCACACACTATGATTACTTATGGTTAATACAATTTCCTCTTAAACTAGGACCCCTGTTCAGAGCTGGCTAGAAAAAAATATCTTTTTTCCCTATCATCTTAGAATAACTTTGATGACAGTTTACAAAAGTTAACTTGGTCTTCCAAAAATTTCGCTTGCTCATGATTGTCACCAAATTACAATTAAGCCTCTCCTTTACTACCCCTTTCTATCTTCCCCCCAAATGTTGAAAGAATCCCAATAGCTAGAAAAAATAAATTAATAACTTTTGAGTGTAAACACAAGCAAATACATTGGGGGAATTGCTACCTTGCTCAAAATAACAAAGTGAAGTTTATTAGGAAAAAAAAAGATATTTCTAAGACTCCCTCCTTTCATAACAGGAAGGAAAAAATCTCCACAAAATCACGTATTGAAAAATATTTTGAGGGCAAATCCTGAAAGGGTTGGCAGTGTGCAGTTCTATTCTTGTTCCTCTGGCAATCTGACTGGTCCACTATCTGTGTTTCACCTACTTCAGGAGGAGCCAGCGTCATAACTGAACAGAGAAGACTTCAGAAAGACCCACACAGGCGCCTAAAGCCCTTCCCTTTCCTCTCCCACTGGGAGTTTGTTCTCATCCATTCCAGTGTCGTCCAATCTTAGAGAACATCTGGAATGAAGGCTCTCAGAATGCGTATGGCTCCTTGGATAAGACAATTCTGTCATTGCAAATAATTGCTCATTGTGACAACAATCATCTCTGTTGACAACAATCATCATCTGACAACAATCATGTGTGTGTGTGTGTGTGTAACATAAATATTTCACATATGAACTGATTAGATGACGATGATTCTAAGATATTCTTGCTGTAGGTCAATGGTTAACATTGCCCAGGAATTGCTGTAGTCTCGTAATTTGGAGAATTCCCTTTCAAGTAGCCCCCAATAAGCAAATGACTATCCCCCCAAAAGAATGGATAAGATGCTCTTATGCACTCCCGCTTGTAAGAGAACACATTAACACAGATAATTTTCTGGCAGGACCAAATAAGCAGACGGAAGCAATTTCCAGCAAACAGCAAATTTCACACTGTAGCTAGACGTGTCTTTCTCTCATCTCAGACCATGGGTAATACACTGACATTATAGAGAGTAAATGGAAGGATATAAAACTTTCTGATGAAAGCAACTGAAAAACACTCTGGACTCTGAACATTTACACAATCAAAAACTAAGAATTTATGATCAGGTACATGAAATGAGGCAGTCTACCCCAGCTTTATGGGGAAAGAGCTCCACGGTCACATGGGAAGGTTGGTGAAGTGGGATGACAAAAGGAGAACAGGAGTCTAGACTAGCCAAAATGTGACTAAATGTCACTAGTGTAGATTTCTCACCAATTCCTTAACAGGAGGAGAGAGCATTAATATCAGTACTTCTCCATGGAATATTCCTAGTTTGTTCAGTGGATTTACAGTCCAATTAACTTTATAATAAATGTGTTTTTTTCATTCCAGAATGGAGGTTCTGCCTTTTCAATAAATCATTTTTCTGTCCTCTAATTAAATGAGTTGGTGTATAGGGAGTACTTAGAACAGGAAATGGGACATCAAAGCTGGCAACTTTTATTATCATCAACATCCTCGGTTCAAGCATCTCTCCAGATATTACATCTGAGTCTCTGGTCTGGGTCAAGTAGGCACTGTCTGACTATTATAGTCAAGATTCCAGGATAAATCTAGGTAATCAACACTTCCTTCAGGATGCTGCCTTCTTGTCTGGGTATCTCATTTCATAACAACATCCTAGATCACATATATCCATATATATCCATAGATCCACCATGGAAAGATGTTCCACGTGTATTTGTCATTCATGTGTATCAACCACGGTGTTCTCACTCAAATAAACTTTAAACCTCATCATTTATAATTAGGAGTGATCTTCAGACAGTTTGTTTTCTACTAAACACTCTGGGTTTTGTCTTTTTTTTTTTTTCTGAAATTGATATGACTAATTTCATCACCAGTTTTCTTTTTTTCCCATTGAGTTCGACTCCAAATGCTATACAAATTAGACTCACCTTAGAAGGACAATGGTTTGTCACCATTGGGCCTCCAAACTCTTAAGGCAACTGCAAAGGAGTAATCTAAGGTCAATTCAGAGAAACGACGCCATCACTGCAATAAGCATGCGGCTCCCAAAGACAACCTCTTGGAGAGAGCTACCATTCAATGGGATACACAAGATCAACGTGTTTGGGAGGCCACTCTGAGAAGCACCATGTTTTCTCCTTTTTATCCTCCACAAATCCAAACACAGTGCTTTGTGAAGGATAGTCTTTCAATTAATATTTGTTGAAAGAAATAACCAGTCACACTTAATAGGATATGTTTTCCATATAACATACACATGTCATCAATCGGCACCAATGCAAATTAAAATATCTTCTTTCAATGAAATACTCAAATTCTCTCTCCAGACCCTTGTGCCCCGGGCCTGGTTATCTATCAACCAACAAGTATTTATTAAGTGATTAGGTTTCCCTCCTCCCTGGTAAATCCCCAGAGGACTTTGTTCTGTCCTAGGCATGAGTCAGAACAACACAGTAGCTAAGCGTGTGGCCCACCCACACACCACCATCACATGTGTGTTCTTAACCCACTTAGAACTCAGTATCTGTCTGTAACATGAGAATTTTTGATAATAATTTTTTTTTTTTTAGGAAGATTAGCCCTGAGCTAATATCTTTTACCAATCCTTCTCCTCTTTTTGCTGAGGAAGATTGGCCCTGGGCTGACATCCGTGCCCATCTTCCTCTACTTTATACGGGATGCTGCCACAGCATGGCTTGACAAGTGGTGCATCAGCCCACGCCCAGGATCCGAACCTGCGAACCCTGGGCCACAGAAGCGGAGTGCACAAACTTAACTGCTACCACCAAGCCAGCCCTGATAATAATTTTAATGACGATAGCAGCTCCCTCAAAAGGTCGTTATAAGAATTAATATATGTTGATGCATGTAAATAATAATATGTACTCAGTAGGCAGCGCTACTGGCTCTCTATTCATAGTTACTTAACCTAAATATTATTTAACAAGAAACCCTGGAAATCACATAATTCTTAGCTGTCATTTAGAGAGCACTAGGAAAAGTCCTGAGGCGAAGACTGGCTATCGTCACATACAGGAGACTGAGATTTCTATATCTAGCTCACTCTGGCGTTCAAAGTAATAATGTTGTACTTCAAAATAATAATAATATTATTATTAGCCAATATATACTGAGCACTTACTGTGGCTTTCTTCTGTATCTCATACATTTTATTACTTATATTCCAACCAAACAAAATACAAACTCCTCCAACATATTGACCAACGTGCTCTACTCGATATGCCACAAGGTATACGGAAACTATAATGTGAACTTATTATCTCATCAATTTGGAATATTTGGGCCACCTGAAGTTAATTATATATTAGTTAATAAATTTAATGGAGTGCAGTCTCAAAACGAATGCAAAGTACACTAAGGGAACAGCAAAAAAAGATTTATTTCCTTCCTATAGTATTACATGCTTAAATAAAATGCCTATCATTGTAAGTAAAAGAATAAAACATTTTGATTTCTTCAATTACTCATGATCCTCTGATCCCAATTAAATCGAAAATAGCAAAATGGCCTATTATAGCCCAAGCTTCTGTCTCCAGAAGCCAGGTGGACACAATAAACTATTGTATGATGTTCGCTGCTATGGAGACTGGGGTAAGCACAGGACCATAGCAGTGTTCGTAAATGCTTCTAGAACTGCAGACTCTGGAAATACATTCATTCATTCATTCCATAAATATTTACTGAATGCCTGCTACATACCAGACACTGTTCTGAGTCCTGGAAACACAGCAGTAAACAAAACAGCAAAATCCTTGCGATCTTGAAGTTTACATAGTAGAAGGGAAAGAGACTCAGTAAATAAATGTATCAAAATGGGACTCTGGTTCAGTTTCAGATGAGACCCTAAATGACTGAGGGACCAAGCCTCAGTGGCACTCGCCCCCTTCTCCAATGAGCACTGTGACAAACGATGTTTGTTTTCAACCCATGGTTCCTTGCCCTGTGGAGGATGGGAAAGAGAATATTGGAGAAGCCGAGAGAGTTGGATATTGTAGAGAGAATTCCAAGCCTAGCGAGAGGGGTTTCCATGAGACCACTATGTGGGCTTGGGGGACGTACCAGATTGAAACATGACTCTTGCCTAGGAAACCCAAGGAGGAAGGAGAGAGGTTGGCTGAAGCAGCTGTAACAGCAGAGATGAGGGTCCTGCTGAGGGAAGAAATTGCAGACTCATCAATGGTAGGTAAAAGGTGCCCATGCTCCATGCCCTGAGTGTGCATGCCAGTGTGTGTGTGTGTGTGTGTGTGTGAGTGAGAGAGAGAGAGACAGAGAGAGGGAGACAGACAGACACAGAGGAGAGAGAGACAGAGAATCAACCCTCCTGGAGAAAACTTAAAGTCACTTTGTCCAAGAACGACAACGGGAAAGAAAAAGGAGGCCAGCCTTGGACCAAGGAGGTCAAATGGAGTCAGAGCCACTGGGTGGGGAGAGGGCCCCACCTGTCTGGGACCTGCTGGTGAGCACGCACCAGGGAGATTCAGTCCAGCTCAGGGCAGGAGCAGCCACAGCAGGCCAGGCAGAGGCACAAGCTGTGGTCCAGAGGGGATCCCCCAGGATCCCCATGCCCTCTCCAGGCTTCTGCCAGCAGTGGGCACACACTGGCAGTGGGAAGAAGCTTTAGTTTTAAATAATGTTTTATAGCTTTAATTTTTACACTGGCTTGGGGATATGAATTACTGATCTAAGACTGATTGGGGCATGAAAGTGACCAGAGGACATTTTATCATCTTAGAGTTAGCAGACGAGCTCTGTGGACTGCTTAGAATTTCACCCAAGGGCAGGAGGAGGATCCGTCCCACAGAAGGGGTGGGTAGGAATAGTCACAGGGAAGAAATAGGACAGCTGCATGGCTGGGACTTCGGAGTCTTTCTATGGACTAGTTACACAAATAATTTCAGGTAGGTACAAATATGGAGAAAAATCAAACTGGTTCATAGTATGAAAATAAGATGGAAATAGGGTAGGACAGCTTTAGTTAGGGAGGTCGCCTCTAAAGAGGTGACATTTGACATAAATCTGAATTCTCAGACGAGGCCCCCTGTTTGAAATCTGGGGAGAGCACTCAGGCGGAGGGAAATGTAGAGGTACACACATGCCAATTCAAACTATGTCAGTTCTACAACTGACAATAACTACTATTTGTGTAATAATCTTATGTTGTGTTTAAAATTCATATCTGCTCATGTGACCCCCACATAGTCAGGTAACCTTGAAGAAGATGAGTCCCCACTTGTAAAGGAGGAAAACTTGGCCAAGAGAAGCGATATCAGGTCAAGTTAGTTGCAGGCTAGGACCCGCAGCCACACTGGCCTTGGCTGACTGAGGCCCTGGGCAGGGAGTGTTGAGGCTGTTTCTGGATGGCAGCCTTGCCTCCAGTGCTCGATGCCTCTGCCTCCTGAGCTCCTAGCCTTCCGCCAATACACGTTCTCCCATCTGATCGGCCGTGTAAGGCGCTGGTCCCAGCTGTAGGGACCATTCTAGGTCTGGTTCCCAAAAGCAGACGCTGAGGTGGATGCACCTGGCAGGAGGTTCAAGGGGCAGTGCTCTGGGCAGCCACACCTGTTGGGGAGTGAGGGCAGCAGCACTCATCTGAGGAAGAGAGGAAACTGTGACGCTCTCACAACAGCTGACGGGCACTCTGGAGTTAGCATGGCCCTGCAGAGACTTTCCAGACCGGAGGCCTTTGCACCCTGTGCTGAGCAATCCCTGGGTACCAGCTTCCTCCAGAGTCTGTGCGGGGGCGGGAGGGTAGGGGGGCAGCTCCTTTCAGGGAGGGATTCCGCTGTGAGCTGTCACAGACAAGGCCTCCTGGCAGCTGGGGAATGGGGCCTCAGTCCAGTGAGGCGATTCCAAACGTACACCTCAGCATCCTGCATACAGCATTTTAGGAGAGATTCTGACAGACGGAAGTGCCTCCAGAGGAAGTCCGTCTAGATGCAACAGTCGAAAAATCACACCCTTGAGTAAGTAGGGAAGTTTTGTCTGGTGAAAAACAGAGTGAAGGGAAAGAGGATCCCCTCCCACACCCGCTCCTGACATTTGAAAAGCAATGGGTAGCTTATCAACGATTAACATGGAACTGTCTCACTGGTGGACATAACTAATAGTTGTGAGTGCCAGTCAATGCCTGTCTGCAAAGATCCGTTCCCTGGCTTCCTCCCGTGGTTCCAGCAACTCGCAGACAGCCCTTGTTTCTGAGTTCTGCGCATGACCCCTCCCACTCTCCCCCGCCTTCCTGCTTTGCTGACATCGACGTTGCCTCAACACCACTCTTCCACGACCTCTAGTAACCAATTCCCTCTACTGCAGCTCCTCCTCTTAACACACCTGGAGTAGTTCCTGATTTCTGGTTGGATCCTGACTGACACAATGCTGCTAAGGTAATTACACATTTGAAGGTCTTTAATAGAAAAATGAGAGTTCTAAAATCCTAGACTTATAAAAGACTCACGAACTCATTTAGGCAAATCCCCTATCTTTGAGAAGTCCCGTCACAATATTATTGTAAAGCCATCTTCTCGTGTCTGTTCACTCTTCCATCAGTGCTCTGGGTTGGAAACGATGGCTTGGCTTTGCAGGGAGGTGGACTTCAGGTCTACTCAGGAAAGAACTGCCTAGGACTTCCTGGGGAGATGGGGAGCTCCCTGGCACCATTAGTATATAAGAAGAGACCACACGGACGTTGTAGAAGGGACTCCACTGCTGGTTGCTGGAATATGCTTGGTAACTCCCAAAGCTCCTCCAACTTCTGCCCATCAGGTGACCCCAGACCTAAGTGAAGTGCTTTGAGCCCCCAAGCAATTGTCCTCCCTCTAATTCTTTTTTTTTTTTTTAACTTGATCACATTTCAGCACAGCACTAACTGCTACTGATCTTCCTTCCTCTACAACACAGTCGTTTCCGGCCTCACAGCACATCTTTGTTTATCACAGGCATGGGGAAAGCCTCAATGACACCCAGATGCTCTGTGTCCTGCTGATGGCACTGAGATCAAAATAAGTGGACATCTTTGTCCTACAACCACGGTGGAGAGACTGGGATTTTACACTTAGGGGTACCCCAGAACCATGCCAAAGAACCATCCCCTAAGTTACGACGTGAAATTCTATGGGTACACTCCTAGGAAAAATAATCACACGAGAAAAGAACATCCGACAGACCAAATGGAGGGCAGAGGGTCATGGGGCAGCTCTCATACGTATGCACCACACTCCTAGTTCAGAAGCAGCCCACCCCAACACCCGGTCCCGGCAGAATGCACAGAGGGCTCATCTGCACCGCAGGCAATTCGGCTTCACGTGCTGTTTCCGGCAGAGGCTGTCTGCAAGCAGGCGGTGCAGAGGTTGCTGACAGTTCTTGCACTTTGCCAGTGTTCCTTCTTATTGATGCCTGAGAAGTGTGTGTGAACACAAATTAGAAAGTCTGAGCCTGTCTGTGCCCGAGTCTCCCCGAAAGGCCCCAGGCAGCCACTCCTCTGGGCCCATCGCTGTGCACATCTACCCACATCGGCTTCACGTCCTGGGACCACGCACGGCCAGAAATGCCCAATGTGGGATATCTCAAGACACAGACTTTAGAAACATCTAGATCGTGAATCCTACGTGTTCAGAAAAAATATGTGAGACGTCGTTTCCTAGAGTCCCTCTATGTTTCCATAAACAAACAAATAAATGAGGTTATGCTGAATATCAGTCACACTTGTTGGCACTGAAATGCAGGAAAGAGGAAGATACATAATCAAAAGGCTGCTTCCAGAGAGTAGCTGGAAAGATGCCTGCGGGTCCCCTTCCCTCCTCTCCCACCAGGAGCGGCACCAGCAGATGTCTGTGCACTGGCCTTGTACATTTTGTGATTCAGGATATTTCTTTACATGGAGAGGAGGTGCTCTTTGCTTTTTGATTTTATGTTTCCCCTGCGAGCTTCCTGTCGGTGTCAGTCCTCGGCGCACCCGGGCCGAAATGCTGGGCCCATTATCATGCCCTTCCGACAGAGCTGCACATCCCGCCCTTCCAGAGACCGAGGCAATCTGACAGAGAGCATGGCCGGTTCGTTTGGGAAGAAGGCAAAGCCAGGCATTGTCACATGGGTATGAAGGGGAAATTCCGGTCACCTGATTTCCAGATAAAACAATAAGGGGATACTTTCATATAAAAGCAATAGATAATTTAATTGACTATACACAGGTACTCATTTTCAAAGCACTTTATTCTGAATGTGCATGAAACTTCCTTTCTTTGAAACATGAGTTCCAAGCCATGAAATATGAGTTGCCCATATGTTATAATCTTGGTTCTGAGGACAGAAGCTATTCTGTTTAAAAGTCTTTGTTTATAACTCTAGGAATGAGGATAGAGTGGGTGGGGTCCCATACACAACATACCCATTGGTTTGATGAGGATTTGTATAAACTCACATTTTTCTAGGCCTTCTTAACTTTATGTTAAAGATTTAAGTGACTTAGAAGAGCTATTTTTTAGATTCTTCCTGAGGCAGGAAAATCAACATGGCATGTGAGGATGAATGATTACAACACATACTACAAATCTAATAGTTAAGGGGGAGAATGAAAAAGGTAGAGTCATTATTTGCGGCTCTGCATACACCTCATCTTTACTTCTTTTCCTGAAGAGTCACCACCATGATTTGGCAGCATCAACCAATGGCTGTTTCCACATCACTCCTTAGGCTGGGTCAAACACAGCTCCCTTTTCCTTTCATGCAAACATACAGCCATCACACTCACCTAACGCATTTGGCACAGTCCTTATTTCTTGTAATGGTATTGTTTTAAAAACAATTTATTAAATTAACTCAGTGTGGTTTAGTTTTTATAATTGTGGAAGAACTTCAAATATATAAATTTACAAACCAGACTATGCTTCCTCATTAGAGCCTCAGAAAATGTAGTCACTATTCTTTTCTACGCCTTTAGGTTCCTGTAGAGCAGTGGGAAAGGGATCCAAAGTTTTGCAGCAACATGCTGGGGAAACCATCCTTTAGACTCAAATTACTCTCTTTCAGTACCTGATTGAGGCATATGTAAGATTTCTCAACTGATGTTTGAACAAGTCGTGACCAGGACCCGGCTTCCTACTCAGTTCTCCTGCTATGTGGCTAAGAAATGTAAGTCATTGCTCTGTCTCTTTTCCACTTGTCATCACGTTCTCCCCAGCAATCCAATATGCAGATCATGTGCCAATGTTGTCAGCCATCTGCCTTATTTCATTGGCAATGACACTGAGTTCATCTTAACTAGCCAAAACATACAAGATACACTGCACACCAACTGGGAAAGACCTGCTGGGAATTGTATGAAGAGAACAGCTGTGTAAGTGACAAGAACACGTGTCACCAACAGGTTGCATACCGCTCTACCTGATGCAGCTGTTCAAATGTCTGACACTTGCTCCCCACTGACCAGCGTGCTATAGAGACAGCATCTATCCCATTGGATAAAGACAAATCCAGAGACCCAGCAAAATGCATTCAGACTGTGGTACAGAATAGTAAATGTCTCTTACCTTGCATCGTCGCTTTTGTTGGTTCTGAGAACAGAGGGATGAGCAAGAGGTAGATGAGGTAGACAAAGGACAGCCCATTGTATCGGAATGCACACGCTGTGGTTGGGAAGAGAGAAGAGAGGGATAACCATTAATAATGGCAGGCTGACAGGCCAAGGTGCACGCAGCTATGTGGGTGAAGGCATCAGGGACGGCTGGATCCAACGATCACTGCCCATGTAGACACGTCAATTTACAAAGTAAAACTGGACACTTACTCTGTGCTCATCACTATGTGGAGCCTGATGAGAAATAGAGAATTAAAACACTGGTCTCTGCTCTTAAAATCCAACCAGGAAGGCAACACCAATATACCTGAATGAAGGCAGGCCATAATTTAGTCCTAAATTACACTGGGCAGATGAAAATTACTACAGAAGTGCAAATTGCAACAGGATTTGAAAGGGTTTGAGATAGTCAGGTAAGGCTGTCAATGGGAGAAATGAGGCTGAAGAGAAAAACCAGAGAAGAAAAACTTTTGTTAAATGCTCTGTGAGATGGTAAGAAAAACAAACCATCTCGTTTAACCCTCATTTTATAAGTAAGGACACTCAGGCTCAGAGAGACTCAATCACTCACCTGAATCCCCCAAGCTAGCATTAGACCCAGTTAGAGTTGAATTCAGGTTTGCCGGGCTCCCAAGTCCATGTTCCTTCCTCTGTATCAGGCATCTTAGAGGTAGCACAGAATCCAGAGATGTACCCCAGTGGTGCCTTACCTCTCTCCAGGTTCCCATTTCCTCCTCTGTGAAATGGATATAATAATTGTCTCCACCTCATAGACTTATTATAAGGAATAAACGTAATAATATGCTTAAAACACTTGGCTCAGAGACTTATACACAGGAAGCCCTCAAAACTTGGAGCAATTATCATAAGCATCCTCATTATTAGATATGGAGAAGAAAGAGTGGAAGTATTCCATGTAGAAAGAAAATGAGCACACTACAGCAATTAAAAATAAATTTATTGGATGAATGAAGAAAAACTAAAGATGAGAAAGAATAAGTATGAATTTGTGGGATGAGGAGATCAATTTGACAGATGTCATGGAATGGAGAAATGCCGGAACGAAAGTTAGTTAGTAGGAGAGAAAATGGAGGGCAGGGAATATGGAGTGAACACATTAGAAAATAACTAGTCACTGACAATTCTGATCAGGAGAAAACACTTCAGAAAGATGAATCTGGCAACGGTACATGAGCTAGACTGGCGGGAAGTGAAATTTAAATGTTGCGGTAATTGGGGTACAAATGAGGACTGCAGGAGGTGCGTTAATGATGGTAAATTAAAACAGCAGCAGATGGAATAAAAAAGCATTTTGTAAACCCTGATGGCCTAGTGGTTAAAGTTCAGTGCGCTCTGCTTCGGCAGCCCACGTTCAGTTCCCGGATGCAGAACCATATCATAACTCGTCTGTCAGTAGCCATGCTGTGGCGGCAGCTCACAAAGAACTAGAAGGACCTACAAGTAGAACATACAATTATGTACTGGGGCTTTGAGGAGGAAAAGAAAGAGAGAGAGGAAGATTGGCAACAGATGTTAGCTCAGGGAGAATCTTTCCCAGCAAAAAAAAAAAAGCATTTTGTAAAATAAATATGGAGAGGTGTGAAGAGAAATCACACAAAATTTACTCCAAGGCCTATAACCCTGGTAACGATAAGGATTACTGCCATGGAGGAAAACAAGACATTTAAGAAGTGGTAAGTTTACCTTTAGACACCTTCATGGACTCAAATCATGGGCCTCAGCTCAGGAAACAGTCAGTGGGGAGTGCGGACAGCGTGGCTGCTGCGTGACTCTAGGGGGAATGGAGATGAGTGCTGAGCAGAGGAGTGAGCTGAAATGGCAGGAAGCGATGACCTCTCCAAAAGCAAGAGCAATAAAGAGAAGCAGAAAAGGTGGAGGCATCTGCCTTGGCTGTTGCCCGCATATGGGGTGACGACGGAAAGGAAAAATTGGCAAGTATGAAAGAAAAAAGCAGCAGAAAATTTAGGACAGCTATGAGAAAAACCTGGGAACTGCAGTTTCGCAAGAGGAAAAGTTTTCACGAGAGAAGTTCATTACAACAGAGAGATGAATTTGTCTTTTTTCTGTCAGTAAGGATGTCCTTGAGGGCCTCAAAGAAAGGGCTCAGCCCAGGGGAAGGACAGAAGTCGAGGTATGGAAGTGGGAGGGAGGCACTGTCATAACCAGGAGCAGGAAACAAGGCTTGGGTCCCAGGGGGGTCCAGAGGCCACAGAGAGGGTTGGGTAGGGGAAACAGCATGAGCAAGGCCTGGGTGCTCCTGGTCACACAGTGTGGAGGGTCTGGGAGCAGGGGACAGTCCAGTGTGGGATGCATATCAGTAATAAGAGACAGGGTACCCAGACAGGGAGACCAGATCAAGAAGTGCTATTTCCAAGACAGAATTTGAACAACAGGCACATGGCACATGCAAGCCCAGGGCCCCATGCTTTGGTGGCTTACTCGAGAAGCCAACAACGAAAGAGGCAAGATGGGGCAAAGTGAGGATGGGGTGGTAGGGAGGAAGGAGTCGACAAAAAGTGCTTCTTCATCCCAAAGGGTCATGCACATATTTGTAGCTTTTTACACCATCACTGACATTCCCAATCTCCTTTATGAAAGATCCAAAGCAGGAAGAAACTTCCACACTATTGACTGGACCATCAGGAAAATATATGAACGAGGCAATATCAAAGAACAAGAACAGAGGCTTGAATTGTCTCTAGTATTTTTTTCCTTCTGCTTCTTATTTTTAATTCAGAGCTGAAGTTCCTTAAAAACAATCCAAAGACATTCGGTTATTCATCCACTCAATAAATATTTATCGATCACGTACTGTGTGCTGGGACCGACAAAGACCCCTTCCCGCCTCTGGGAGCTGACATTTTGGTGAGGAGATGTATGATGAACAACAAACGTAGTCAAAGCTCAAATACGAGGTATGTTGGAAGGTAAATGCTACGTAAACAAGAATCCAGCAGGAGAGGTACCAGGGGCGAGGCAAGCTGGCTGCAGCACTCATTCGGAGCACCGAAGGTAGACTTCAAGGAGAAGGGGAGATGTGAGCCAGGAGGTGAGGGAAGTGAGCGAGCTGACCCAGGCAGCCTGTGGGAGAGCATGCCCATGGGTCAGTGGCTCACGCTGAGGTCCTAGAGTAGAAGCAGGCTGGGCCTGTCTGACTTGCCCCAGGCAGCCCCACAGGGAGCCCAGCACGCTGGCAGAGTCCAGGATGGGGCTGAATCAAGTGGGCCTTGCAAGAGATCAGAGGACTTGGGTTTCACTCTGAGAGATCAATTACATGATGGTTCTCACCCTCAGATCAAGGTCGTGGGCCTGGCTCCTGCCTATGCCTGCAGCAACATTTCCCACTAATGTGCACCCTGCATTCTGTGCCACCATTGCCCAACTAAACAGCCAGCATCTTCCGTATGCTCCGCTGCTTCCTGCCTCTAGCCTGGCAGGCACCATTCCCTCCAACGAGAACACCTTCCTGTCCTTTCTCCATCAGGCATATTCCTACACAGCTGACACGCTTCCTCTTCTGAACAAGTGTCCCTGCCCATGACCTCCCCCAAACGGACGTGCATTCACTCTCTGGTGCCTCTTCCAGAGCCCTTCCCATTCGGTGTCACACGCATCTGTTTATGTGTCTGTGACCATCTCTGTCACCCCAGTGCCCAGTGCACAGAAGGTGCTCATGCTCACAAAAGGCATGAACAGTGAGTGAACAAATGAAATGGAATGAACAAGACATGAGGGCATCTAAAGAGGAAATCAGGGTACCAAGGGGTACAGCACTACTGGTAGCACAGAAACATCACAATTGACATTGCCCAAGATAAACATTTAATAACCTAGAATGTTTCTTTGTTTTCAGCCTTAGGTTTTTGGGTTTTTTTAAATGTTAATGTGTATTGTGCAGCAAAATTACCTAATTCTGTGTATTTCTGAGTAAAGAGAAAAACAGAGCTCATTTGCATGACTGTATCACTTTAATGAGCAACCACAGTATACTTATCTGCTGTTAATTTGTATCAGTAATAGCTTACACTAATATGCTTACTATGTGTCAGGCCCTGACCTGTGCACCTCACATATATAACTCATACCATCACTAGCCTCCTTCTACAGATACTGTTACTATTTTCTTTCCGCCGATGAAAAAGCAGGTACGAGTAGGAAGCACAGCTAAGCAGCCGGGCTGAGGTTTGAGCCCGGGACTCCAGTTCCTGAGTCTGCACTGCCAGGAAGCTTGGAGGCCTCAGCACTACTCTGCATCCTACCTGGTCTACCTCCTCCCCAGTTAACCGTCAAGGGCTCGGTGAGCCAGAGCCTTCCTTCCACAGGATGGCGACGACTCTGCATGTATTCTGCTGCTTCATCTTTATAACCTTGCTCTGTAAAGTTTTGTATTACGCACAGTGGAAATGCATATACTGAGGAAATTCCCAATGATTAACTCTGGAGGAAGGAGACAGGAGCCTACTCTTGGTTTCCCACATCACAACCTTGAGTTACCATTATTTATAGCAAACTCCAAAGAGCTTAAGAGGAGGACAAGGACAACCCAGGGTGGTAGGCAGAGTCTAAATGGTCCCTAGTAATAGCCACCTCCTGGTTGTCACACCCGTGTGTAATCCCCTGCTCTTGAGTGTGGGCTGGACCTAGTGACTCTCTTCTAGTGAACAGAGACAGTAAAAATATCTGGATACCGGTGGATGGCTTCTATCCTGGGGGCTCCGCTACCTCTCCCCTTGCTCTCACTCTAAAGGAAGCCAGCTGCCAGGCTGGGAGTTGTCCCGTGGAGAGGCCCATGTGGCAAGGAACTGAGGTCTCTAGCCAGTAGCCAGCCGTCACCAGCCCACAGCCACATGAGTTAGCTTGGAAGCAGGTCCTCCTAAGACTGCGCCCTAAGTGACCCCTCGATTGCAGCCTTGTGAGACAGCGTGAGCCAGATGCGCCTGGCTGAGCCACACCTGGATTCCTGACTCCCAGGAACTCTGAGATAGTGTTTGTTGCTTTCAGCTGCTAAATGTTTGGGTAATTTGTATGCAGCAGCAGATGACTAATACTCAAACTTTAAAAAACATCAAGCCACCTCTAAAAATCCAACTTCATTTGTTTTTGTCTGAAATTACCCTATTTGACTGATGACAGAAGCAAGATTGCTGAATGCTCTGCTTTACTATATATGTGTGAAGCTGCTACCCGGGAGTCACCCACGCTTAAGGGAACTTTAAATGCCATATCCCCATCTAGGGCAAAATATGCCTTTGAACTTCTTAATACGGCACATTCAACCTAGAAAAGCCTAGAAGGCAGATTGCAACTGCTCCTTTGTTGAGCATGGTATTGCCTTTGTTCAGGACCTGGAGACACGTAGAGCACACTCATTACTCTTCCTAACGAGCTACCGCACTCTGGCTGCACAAATGTTCCCCTGATACCCCACCCTCACGGGCCATCAGTCACCTGGACTTCTGTCCTCTGCCTCAAGAACTTTACTGTTGATGGAACAATTTTTAAAATACAGATCAAGGTGTTCAAAGGAAAAAGATTCTTTCCTTTAACTAAGAATGCACAGTAGTTTCCACTATTCCCACCTGGTTTTAGTCATCTAAAATTATATGGAAACTTCCCCAAAAGGATGACACCAGTTGACAGGAATTTCCCAGACAAATGACCCTACCAGGCCCAAAGAGCTCACAATTACAAGCTTTGAGATAAGTTATCAAATGAAGAGCTTTGTAAACATTAATACTGCCATTTGAATTGTAAACAAATTGGACTCGCCTCATCAATGAATTTCATTTTCTAAAGATGAAAGTTGGCACACAGTTTTGGAAAAACTCTCCACGTAGGAAAAATGATAGATCTGACTTTGACAACTTAGAGTTTATCAATATATAAAGGGAGAAAATCTCTTGCAAATATGAAATTGTCAGGATGGCCACATAACATTTATAAAAATACTTGTGTTACAATACATGTATAATAATTTTCCTATTACTACAATATGATCATGGAGAGCTTTATGCACACTTTAATTTACTCTTCCATAATAGCTGAAGGTAATAATTTTAGAATATGTTATTAAAGGTAAGTGCTCTTAGAACTGAATTTTTAGCAAAGTGTGACCTCCTACTTCCTTCATGCTCTTGAGCAAGGCCAAGCAACATCTCGCTGTTAATGGCCTGGGAGATGGTGCCTGAAATGTTTAGAACTTCCATTTCAACTAAGTACATTCTAAATGCTCTTTATTGCCTCAAGGAGCTTTGTTTATTTTAACAGTTGCCAGAGCAGTAGATACACATTATTCAGAATAAGCAACTTCAATACCAAGTGACAAAATGGTTCTGTCAATTCAGCGATTCTACAAATTTTTTGCTGGTTGATACTTCTAATATTTTCCTTTTGTACTCTGAAGCAATGGACTGCTTTCGAAAGGGTGTCCTCTCAAAATTCTGGTTATTTTACATTAAAAAAACCAACAACAAAAGAAAAAGCTGCAAAGTAGTTACAATGGAGCAAGAAAAAAGTTAAACAGTCGTAGATTTTTCCTAAGGAAGCAACACTATCAAAGAAGTGAGAGACAGGAAAAAGTCTGTAATGTCACTGATTCATCGTCTATTTGTGTAGAATTCTCTCCGCCTTTATATACCCCCGTGTTTTATATCCGGTTAAAACTGTAAATGTCTCAAGTAGTGGTGCTTTAGATCAGCAGACAATCAAGACAAGGGTGCTCTCTTCCCTTTTCCTTTGCCTCTGACCTCCACATCCCCCCAGGTCTTGTCCCACGTGCTTCCTTCAGAAAGTTACAACAATTATTTCTGCAAGAAAGATGATACCAGAGAGTCTATTCCACTACACTTCAGAACGGCAAGACATATGCTTGCACACTTATTCTTGTCATGTAGCATCCGCATTGTATTCTTCATGCATACCATAAGGATGTTCACACATTTGTGACACAAAACGCAAATAGAAATATTTTCTCAAATAAGAAAATATGCTACACATTTAGGGATAGTCCCTATATTTTAACATTGCATTTTAATCCAAAGATGTATGAAAGCTGACTTTGTTCCAGGAAGTTTGTCAGCTCAACACTGAATCCATCAGTCATGTATTTCTCACACTTCAAGAAACAGAAATATCTCACCACAAAATAGAAATAGTAATTGTGTGACGTGATGCAGGTGTTAGCTAATGCTACAATGATCTCATTTTGCAATAAGTAAGTGTATCAAGTCAATCCGCCTTAAACTTACTCAATGTTATGTCAATTATACCTCAATAAAGCTGGGAAAAAAAGAAATAGAAATATTATGTAGTACGTTAATTTTATTAAAGAAGTAGGTTAAAAGAATGTAATTTTAGAGTAAAGCCTCAAGGAAAACAAGACTTTTACAGGGTAATAAATTACAAGGACTTAGAATCAAATTGTATTAGCAGAAAATCATAACCACTATTCAGTTTGCTAAAACTTTTAAGCCAGTCTAAGGAACAGTTGGGTGAAAGCATCTCTTTACTATAAAAGAAAAAAGCCTTTGGTCTGAGTTTCCTACTTTTCCCAAACAACCTGGGGGGCTGTCTGTACAATATGAGTTGACCAAGACGATCACTAAAATCTTAGTTTGATTTTTCAGCTTGTGAGTCTAAAAATTCATTGCCTTTTTAATTATTATAAATAATATAATATTAATTCACTTAGTATCTATCAGATTGAATATTACTAACAGTATTAAAAGTTTAACTGAGTTCTCTAAACTCATCCTGACTGATTGTACAGTTTGCACAAAATAAATTTTAACGAATACAGTGATAACTTTTTCCTCCTTTAAATATATCTTTTAATATGTTATTCACCATTTTACAAGTTAATCCATACAGAGTTTGAAAACACAAATCCTTAGGCTCAAGCTTGACCCTGCTCCTGCTCCATACCCATCCTCTGATCTGAGAGTAACAGCACAGATTCTCTCCCATGATTGCAAATAAGGAAATGAAGCTTTTATACTAACAGATAATTCCTTAAGCTATCTGAAAAATTATGTTAGAAATTAGATCTATTTCATTATGAGTATGAAGAGCCCAGCTCCTACACTTACCCAACATAAAATTTTCTCTCTTACCACTGAGATAAGAAATTAGGGCAGAAGAGTGAATGCTGAGAAAAGGTCAAACGTGAAAATCATTTATTCGCCCACCCATGTAGGAGCTTTTTTATCTACTGAAGAGGGCACTTAGTATTTGTAGACTGGGAGACGCAAAGTCCAGACCTCGCTCGCGTCTTAGGCTTGTGTCACGGTGTCAACGGGCTGAGAAATCACCATCATCCTTCATGCACACATTTATTCTCACTTGAGGAAGCCACCTTTAACTTAATCTTCATTCACTTTTATGTAATTCAACAACTTACAAAACCCTCTAGTAGTCCATTATTAGCAGAATGTAGATCATCTTTTAGTTTTTTAAATTAATTACAATTAAGCCTTAAGCTGTAAAAAGCTATTAATCTTTAAGAATTTAAAACATTTTCCTCAGTAAAAACATTATTTTTAAAGTATTAAAGCTGATTATCACTCACATTTAATTTTATACTAAATTTTTAATTCTAGTTTTTGATTTTTAATTAACTCTGTCTTTATTAACTCTATCTTATTTTTAATTAATGCTATTTTTTTATAATTTTCCCAGAGGTTAACTTATCTTCCTAGTATACACAAATTATACTACTACAAATTCACTGTGGTTTGATTTTTACATCACTGGTCCTCTGAGAAACCTAAGAGAAGTGCTTAGGATTCCAGTAATAAAGCACAGTTCCTTCCCGGACTTTTGCTTCCTTAAATGTGTTAATGCCACAGTCTGTAGAGACTTACTGAGATTGCAAATTTGGAAAGTTACCCCTCCATCATGTTGATATCAGTATCTCTAAACTATTAGGTTGAACCATTGAACCTAATGGCTTCCTATGCCAAACTGGTTCAATATGAGCAAGCTCATACAATTCAACCTGACATAAATTGGGACTGGCTTACTAGACTGTGTTACAAGTGGAAAATAACTGACACTTTCATTTCAGAAGTCAGCTGCAATGCTGTTCTATCCCCTGACATCCAAGTGCCTCCCACATGCTCATCCCTAAGCAATTGAGACAGTTATGGAAAAGGGAGGGCAGCGAGGGCTGGAATACATATGTGCATGTATGTAGGTATGTAGGCTTCATGCAGCAGCAGTGGCTTTTTAATAACAGGATTAATTTACTGCCTGCCACAGTTTCCTTCTTTTAAGAACTTAGTAAGATGATATTATTTTTTTTGTAGGCTTTCACTGTAGGCTTTAGAATATTCTATATTATTCTTGGCAGCATCCTCCCTGGACTGATGTGTGCATTAGCATGAAAAGAAATCAGTTCAGCTAACTATGATGAAGTCATATTTCTTCTGTCTTTACCACATGAAGCTGCCCAACATTGTATCTTGTTTAACGACTAACATGGCTGAAGATCGATTAAAAATGATTGTCTTTATCTTGATAAATTTACATCCTGCCTACTTCTTCCTGGGAATACCCTGCTCCCTGACATATAGGGAGCTATCCTATTATCTTCAAATATTTCTGTAGCTGGAAAAGTAGACACACCTTTTATGGCATGAATTCAGCCCTCGACTATGTCTGGGGTTTGTGCTTATGATACCACACTAATGAGGACCAGCCTCTGACCGCAGTGTGAAATACTGGCTCCCAGAACAACATCCAAAATAGCAATGAATTGGACTAATGCCTCAAAATTAGCCTCTTCCGCCAGATCACTCTGCTCGGTCTCTAACTACTCAGTCTTTGATCCTGCATTTAGTCTTCTCTCTACTGCGAATGCTAATCACATACAAACTCTTTGTTACTGAGAATGGAGTGGGGTACAAAAGAATCCTCGCAGTGAACAAACTGAAGAGACATTCACACACCCACCTCATCCCCTCCCCAGGCTGCCTCAGCCTTCTGCTCTCTCTCACTATCCTTCTTTTCAATATACACCACATCCTCCTGCCTTGTAAAATTAAGGAAGTTTAAAAATTGCTGGTGGGATGCTCCATTCGGAGAAGTAGAATAACAATTCCCGTAACATGTTTGAGCTTACTACAGGTTTTTTCATCAGCTCATGGCCTTGACTGAGAGAGTGTCTGATTTTAGGTCAATAGATAAAGAAGTCTTGGATCTCCCAAATTTCCAGGTATAGATGACATTTCACTTTTCCTGACCCGTTGTTATGCCTTGTATTTACCAGATGACCCATAATGTGTCAGAACTCTCCCCAAAGTCCCTAAAAGTAAGACAGTTTTGGTATCCTAGTCTATCTCCAAAAAGTAGATATGACTTGAGCCCTTATGAGGCTAAGGTGGATAGTTCATATCAAAATTCTGTAGAGGTTGGGTTTCCTCCACAGATGTCTTTGCTAGGTCACTTTGTAAATTTTCATCGGGACAGAGAGGTTGCAGAACCCTGCCACTCTTGGCCTATACCCTGAAAAAACTCAAGCAACACTGCACTTCCTTAAACATACCTCCATTCTAGCCAAACCCCGCTCTTAGCCAATTCGTCAAACATGAATATCACCAGGCCAAGGCCACTCTGGAACAGGGACTCCTTCCTGTCATCACTGTATTTCTAGTTTCTATTTCTAAACATAGTAAGCATTCCGTAAATATTTACTGAAAGAGTAAATAAATTCCTGCCTCTTTCTTTGCCAACCTGTAATGCCCTCTGCCCAACAGTGTATTCCAAATTCCTAAGCATCCTTCAACCTAGCTCAAATGTTTGTCTCCTCCCAGAGAATGCCCTCATCATTCCAATAAAAAGTATCTTTTCTGAATAAAAAAGCATATATGTCTAGCAATAAGGGAATAATTCAATAAGGATTGCCATACCATGGAACTCTACGCAAGAGCCACAAAGAGTGATATTGTTGCACATGTGAATGAACACTGACAGATATTCACAATATAATGGGTAAAAAAAATTAGGTTATAAAACCGTATGGTATATGACAGGTCTATGACATCCCCCATTTTCAGGAAACTAAGGCTCAGAAAGGATAAACCTGCCCAAGGTCAAGGTGAGCCCGGGATTTGATCCCAGTCAGGCTGGCTCCAGGGTCTGTGCTCTTAACCACTCCACTCTGTTCCCCTCTTCTGCACACAGGAAACAGCTTTAAGAATATATCAGACTATTAACAGTGATCATCTCTAGGAAGAGGTATTGAAGGAGAGAGAAAGTGGCTTTTTACCTTATAAAGTTTCTCATAATGCATATGTGTATAGTTGGTATTTTAAAATAAAATTAAGAAAAAGTAGTCTCTTCCATTTCTGAGTATGCATGACATTTTGGCTTTATCACTCTTATGACTTGACAGCATATGGCCTTGTAGCATTTGACCGTGTAAGTGTGTTCCTATCTTGATTAGACTGTAAGCCCCTTAAGAGTAGGCTTTGCCATCATTGTGTCTTCGGGAACCCAGTATAGTACTTCACACATCATAAGCACGTGATGACTGTGCGGAATGAATAAAGGAATGAAAGTTGAACTTCCACTGCCCTTAAAAACAGAAGAGTCAGAGAACAACTTTCATATCTGACTAGTGGGGTAAATGTTCAATAGCTTTCACCAAATAGATTATTCTGCAATACTCCATCTGGCTAACACAGTGACATGGCTACAACAACCATATTAAAAAGGAATGAGATGAAAGTGTCTGTTGGAAAAATAATATTTGGGTAATAATTTCCACTTAGGCATCCAAGAAGAGACAAGAAATAAGAGAGCCTCTTGAATCATCAACCTTTTCTGTCACAAAGAAGTTAAGCTCCAGGGAGCTTCTCTTGGAAGAAAAAGGTGTGTTAAGTTAAACTCCAAATCTTAACAATTTTTTTTCTTACAAATGGAGTCACTGCAAGTTTTACTTCATCACAAGAGGCTCTATGAGGCTTTGGTCAGCTTTCAGGGATAGAAAGACTTTTATGAAGCTTACATACTACACAAAGAAAGTGGGGAAATATGCCTTCCAATGTCCATCTTTAGCAAACACTGAACCTCATAGTATGACGCCTAATTGGTGGCAACTAGAAGAGGAAATCAAAGTCTTCATCCTAGCAGGGCTGCATTAAGCAAAGTCACGAATACCCAAAGACTCAACTTCCTTTCACAAAAAAGGAATTACGCCAAGTGTAATGTTTTAATGTTACTGGAGGCTAGCTCACTCAGAAGTGCTTAAATAACACAGGAGATGAGTTGCAAGGACTTTACAGACCTCCCTGAGCCGTCCTGGGGCCACTTTTCTGCTAGGGGGACTGAGTTCCCAGCTGGGACAGCACCAACTGAGGTGATCCAGGAGCGAGGCTCAGATGTCTGTCCTGGGAGTTGGAGACAAATGGCTCTGAGGAGAGGAAAGATGGGTGGGAGCACTGGGAGCAGGTTTCCAGTTGACTACTTCAAAGGAACACACCCTTCAGGACCACCAGAGCTATTTTTCTTCCATTGTCCTTCAGCTAAAAATGGTGGGGGGGGTGTTGCAACAACACGGATGGACCTGGAGGGTATTATGCTAAGTGAAATAAGCCAGACAGAGAAAGACAAACATTGTATGACTTCATATGTGGACTATAAACTAACACATGGATAGAGAGAAGAATTTGGTGATTACCAGGGGGAAGGGAGTTGGGGGGTGGGCACAAGGGGTGAAGGGGCGCATTTATATGGTGACTGACAAATAATAATGTACAACTGGACTCTCACAATGTTATAAACTATTATGACATCAATAAAAAAATGAAAAAAAGAGAAAAAATATGCATTCTAAACCTAAAAATGAAATGCTAACATTAAAATTACCAGAAGTAAATACATTATGAGCTTGAATTGGACAAACATTTTTTAGAAAAGAAACAAAAATCATAAATAACAAAGCAAAAATCATAAACTGGAATTTATCAAATTAAAAATATTTGTTCTTTGACATGGTTAAATAAACAAAAAAGCAAACTGCAAATCACAGATATATGGAACTAGTACCCAGTATATATAAAGAACTCTTACAACTCAATAAAAAGATAATCCAATAAATAAGTAAGCAAAAGATTTAAAGACGCTTTACAGAAGATACACTAATTGTCATATTCATATAGGATGAATAGATGTAAAGCTGTCCAACATTATTTATCATCATGAAAATGCAAATTAAAACCCAGATGAAGTAATATTAGATACTCATTAGAATGACTAAAATTATAAAGACCAAAAATATCAAATGCTGGTGAGGATGTAGAGCAACTGAAACTCTCACACACTTACGGAATACATCGTACTACAAAGTAGACACACTACATACACTTGTGGTGTAAGAGAAATATAAAATGCTAAAAATACTTTGAAAATTCGTCATTTCTTTAAAAATTCATATATCTATAATAAGATGCAGTCAATCCCCTCTTTTTTTGAGGAAGATCAGCCCTGAGCTAACATCAGTTGCCAATCCTCCTCTTTTTGCTGAGAAAGATTGGCCCTGGGCTAACATCTGCGCCCATCCTTCCTCTACTTTATATGGGGCGCTGCCACAGCATGGCTGGACAAGCCGTGAGTCGGTCCGCACCCGGGATCCGAACCTGCGAACCCGCAGGAGAGCGCACGAATTTGACCACTGCTCCACCAAGCCAGCCCTGAGTCAACCCACTCTTAATACATATCCAAAGTAAATAAAAACACTTGTCCACACAAAGACTTGTACACAAACATTCATAGTGTCTTTATTTGTAATAGCCAACAACAGGAAATAATATAAATACCTATTAATAAATGAAAGGATAAAAAATATGAAACAATAGGGGCCAGCCTATTGTTTCTGTATATATAGATATATATATATACACATTCTATCACGAGTACACATCAGATAAACTCAAACTGAGGGACATCCAAAGTTCCTGAGGTAGTAATAAAAAAAGCAAGGTCAAAAAAGAAAAAGAATGGCACGCAAACTGCCACTGATTTGAAGAAAGTAAAGTGATAAGACATCTAAATCTGATGTGCAGTCCTGGATTGAATCTCAGACCTATAGAAGCCATTATTGGGAAAACAAGTAAAATTTGAATGGCGTTTGTGGATTACAAGGTAGTACTCTATCCAGGTTAATTTCTTGGTTTTTATGGTTATAATGTGATTATGTAGGAGTGGGTCCTTATATTTAACAAATAGTAAAGAATAAAGGGATAGCAGGAAAAAATGTCTGCACTTTAATTTCAAATGGTTCAGAAGAAAAAATAATGTATACCTAAAGAGATAATGAAAGACAAATGTGATAAAATATTAACAGTTTAGAAATATGACAAAAGGATAGATGATATTTTGTATTATTCTTGTAACTTTACCATATAATTATTTAAAATCAAAAGTTAAATAAAAACCAAAATGAAATACCACACAAAAAAATGCGGGGTAACCTGTCAAAACTAAACTTAAACGATTTGGGGTAAATCACAGAATGGCCAACAATCCATTGGTAACATCCAACCCCTTCATCAGCAAGAACTAACTTAGTAAATCCAATTAAGACTTCACAAAACGACTGAATTACTGAGGGCAAGGGAGGGGAATGAGAGATCACAAATCATCTCTATTTGAATGGACATCACTTTGAGGTGGTTTTCCACTTTTAAGTTGACTAGCCCTTCCTTGGAACAAATGAATCCTGAAGAGCAAATAATTCGTATTTTTTTCTCAGAAAAAGAACTAAAGTTGTTGTTATTTTTTCTCAGCTATCATCTGGAACCTGTTAATTTTTGTAGCAGATTGCCTAGAAAGACAACCCAGAGGGTAAAGGAAAGCAAACTCCAGGCTCCTCCTCCCTCTTCTTCTTCTTCCCCCTTTTCTTTAGAAATGCATCTGGGGCCCCAAAGCTCCTCTCTCCAGGCCTCTTTCAGACTGCAATAATGGGGGGCATGTCAAAGGAAAAAGACCACAATTTGGTCCTAGCAAGTTATATTAAATACATACACTAGGATGTAGGAATGTTAAAACACACTGGACTGAATCAAGCTGTAGCTTCCTATGAATCAGAGGTGACCCTGTCCATCACAGAAATTACCTTAGCGGCCATTACTCCTTTATTCTGTAGACTCACTCAAGGTTGGCCCAGCGGCCCACACCTCCCACCAGCACACGTGATTCACAGCCTGAGTCCAGCCCACATCATCTTTTTCCTTCCTTCTCATTCCGAACCAGCAGCTGGTATAAGGTCAGGCTTCTCACTTAGGCGAGTGTGAATACGTTCGTTCCATAGATGAAGGCTCTAAGGCAGAATGACTTACATGTTTTAACTTTATTTCATGTCCAACTACTCTAAAAAGCTGATTTGCTGTGATTTATTACAAGATGGAAATATTTTTATTCATTTAGTAGCTAGGACCAGAATTTCTCTTAGAAAGAGAACTATATTTGTTTGGACGTTTTCCATGATAAATTCTTGGGGTAGAATGAGAGATTCGAGGAGTCCAGGCAAGCACACAAATGCTCTGCTGGAGAGGATAATGCTGTCTGGGCTTCAAAATGGAGAGGAAATAGGAAAAGAGGGGAAGAAGACTGAGCATCTGAAGCCACTCAGATGTGTAAGTCCTGCAGGACAGGGCGTGGCCTCTCGCTGGGACACGGAGAGGGAGGCTTGGTGCAAGAGCCTGAAAGGCCTGCGCTTTGCGTCCAACTTGACGTGAGATAGAATCGAAGCAGGATACAGCCGTGGGAAGCCCCAAGGCAAGAAGACTTGGAGAATTTTCAGAAATCGTCCTTAGAGAGCTCTGGGCTCTCACAGGCCGTGCAATTGCTCCGTAGGACAGCCACTGTATATGTGTTTGATACCAAAACAAGCAGTCTGTAGTCCATTTTGATTAAAAAGTCAATTCAATTAGGAGAAGGAGAGGTCGGAAAAGAAACCCTAGTTATTTGATATCTGATAGAATTAATTTTCTCTTCATAATCCTTTGTTTAATCAATCAAATTTTATAGAGAGTATGCCAGGTGCTAGGAAAAATAACTTGCCAGCACTGTTCAGGTTACAAAACCTGTATCTCATTTGATACACACTAGAGTCCTGTGAAGTAGGAGTTGTCATCACTCCCTTTTCAGCGGGCCCACGATCACACGAGGCTTAAGAGGGAGAGCCAGAACTCAAACCTTGGCTTCCAGAAGCTTTCCTTCCCTCACACAGGCTGCCCATCACCATGGAGACCCAGCCACAGCGACCTGGTCCTGTGGGCTTCCTCCTTTCTTATCCCTCTCTCTTGAGTGCACACAGTTGGCTTGGGTTTGGATTCTCGAGTGATTTAATTTTACTTACCCTTAGCAAATCTGACCATACTTTTTTTTTTTTTTTTGGTGAGGAGATCCGCCCTGAGCTAACATCTGCCAATCCTCCTGTTTTTTCTGAGGAAGACTGGCCCTGGGCTAACATCTGTGCCCATCTTTCTCCACTTTATACGGGACGCTGCCACAGCATGGCCTGACAAGCCATGCTTTGGTGCGCGCCCGGAATCCGAACCGGCGAACGCTGGGACCGCCGCAACGGAACGCGCGCACTTAACTGCCTGCACCACCAGGCCGGCCCCTAAATCTGACCCTACTTTTGTTGGCTATTTTCTCTACGGAGAATTCCATGCTCATAATTTGAAACGGTGTTAACTCCACTAGCCGTCACGCCACCAGCAATTTGAGCTTCTCAATTCTGATTTTCAAGAAATCAAGTTTGAGATGGAAAGGAATGAGATGCTCCCAGAATCAACTTTCTAGAATACAAATGCGATCACGTCCCTCCTTTGCCTTCAGCTAGTTGTGAGAGAGTAACAGTAATCACAATTATTAGTTGCATACACAGTGCATCATCTATTAGTTATCCTTACGTTAGAGACTTTACATTTTCCGGCTCTTTGGTTTGTCTGCTTTATCTCCGTCCTCTAGAACGAGGCTGCCACAGAGCAGTTGTTACGTAAATGAGCGGAAGACGGAATGAACTAACACATGAAAATATTTTTTCATCTTCACAAAGCCCCACGAGGTACTGTCATTTTTATTTTGAATATGAACATAATGAGACTTTGAAAGGATAAATATTTTGCCCTAAGTCATGTTGTAGCTGGGAGACAGTAGGACAAGAATCACAACTGGATCAATCTCTCAATTTCAGACTCCTTCCACGTCCTCACACCAACCCTCATCCACAACATTCCATACCCTTCAAAATCTGGACAACCTCTCTTAGCCTCAGGCCTCACCACACCACAGACTTCAAACAGTCACTTGCTTTCTCAAAATGCTCCACAATTTTTCATTCCTCCTTTCCTTTTGATGTGCTGTCCAATTTCCTGGAATGCCCCTCCTTGTCCTGTCCCTTCAAATGTATCCAGCTCCAAGCCCATTTGCTGACTAAGCTTCTCCAGCCCAGCCTTCCACATGCCCACCCTGACTTAGGGGGCTCTTAGTACACACAGGTTTTGTTTTTTAAATTGTTTATTGGTCATAAACTATGAGCCAGTACTCCCATCTTGATAAATTATGAAATGAATCTCCTACCCTTCCTTCTTCCTGAGTCCTTTCCTCCCTTCTCTATTAAGGCTGTAATTTCCTAGACATTAATGGGAAGCTAAATATGGAACAGCAGATATCACTATGAAAATAAAGGAAAAAATTTTTTAAAACCTTACTTGAATTTTAATGCTTACCGGCACACAAAAAATACTGCTTTGGGAAGGAAGGAAGAAAGGAAAGGAGAAAGGGAGGGAGGAAGAGGCATACCTCCCATAATGAAAACCATAACGATATATGTGGTGATCTGAAGCCTTGTGAACAACCCAGGACAGAGACCATAAAGTATCCCTTGCATTCCCAGCATCTGGTACAATGTCCTGGCATGGAGAGAGGGATCAATAAATGTATGCTGTACCAAACTGGATTGATATCACATACAAGGAAATAATCTATATTATGATACACACAGATTTTTAAAAATTGATAATATGTCAATAGTGGGAAATATTAAAATTATTAGTTGACATAAAAACTAATTAATGTGAAGTCGACTTTTAAAAGCATCATCTTGCTTATTCCAGTGATGTGAAAATTCAACATGGAAGTCTTAATAACAGGTTAATGAGACCAATAAATAAATGGAAAAAAAATAAGTAGGAGGAAAATGAAGTAATTATAAAATACCCAAACAATATGAACAAATTTACAAATTTGCCAGTAACTATTCTGAAGGAAGCGAAAGACACAAAAACACTATTATGTGGTGATAATGGATCCTTGCTTCTCCAGCCAAACTTCCTTATAATTAAAAAAATGAGGCAAATAAATCATTCAAGTTTTTTTTTTAATAGGAAGAAGTGAAGGAGCTGAAAATGTCATATCTAAGAGAAACAGGATTTTTAATTCAAAATTGTACCTCAAACTCCAAGGATTTTTTCAGGGAATAAAGTAAGTCTTGTATGTTTTGGGAAAAAAATGGCCAATCCTGTCTGTGGCATGTCAGGAAATTGTCCAAATTCACCCTCGGTGTCGCTTTCGGCCCTGAGCGCTGTCCGAGTTTGGATTACATTAGCACAGGGCCAATCCACCTTCTCTGCGGGCAGAATCCTGCGCACGCAGGCGTCTCTCTCTCCCAAGCAATACACTCAGTCTTTCTTCATTTTAATCTAAATATATTTATCTGACTCTAGATAATGAAAGCGTTTTTCCTCTGCAAATTAATAACAACATGGTGCTGGTGCCCAAGGAGTTCACAACCTCCATGTACAGGGAGAAGAGACCAGCTTTATGCTCTGCTGCTTCCTGCGGACACAGATCATTTTATTCCGCACTTTGTCAGTCTACCTCTGCATATCCCCTAATCAGACTGTGCTCACCTTCTCTTCCTCACTCTTCCCACAACTTTTCATCAGGGCACATAAACCCCCACATCAGGTTTTCATTTGTGCTTCTGTCCACCTACATAAAGTTTTCATCTTTCTCCAAGGGGAGCTACTCCAGCTCTGAAGAAGGTGCAGCAGTCAGAGGGCTTTGTGAGCAAGCCCGAGCCTTGTGTGCGCTGGTTCCTCCTGCCTTTCTACCCGCCACCGTCCAAGCGCACTCGGAACCTCAAGCACAACTACCTGCACGCAGCCCCCATTGCTGTTCCTTCTTTTCTGGTTCTCTCTTTGCCTTTGAATTAAAACATACTGCTTCCTGTATTTCTTTCGTGATCAACTCAAGAGTCTCCTTCAGGAAGTCATCTCTTGAATGCCTGATGATGAGTGGGGCACTTCCTTGGCTGTGTTCCCATGGGGCCCTGTCCAGACCTCTAGGTGTACTCACACTTGACCTATCTGGTTACCAGTCTTTTCCCCCACAAAACTGTAAGCACCTGGAGGCATTGACTGTGTCCTATTTGTTCTTGTATCCCCAGGGACTTAACACAGAGAAGGTCCTGAAATGAATACATGAAGCAGAATTCCAAGTCAGTCAGAATAATGAAGAACTCCCGTCTTGATGTCCTGCTAATAACTGCTTGGTTAGCAAACCTGGAAGTGCTACAACACGTCTCCTTAAATGAGAAGTCCAGAAAATTCTTTGACTTTCTATTCACTGGATTTCTATATTAGCCAACACTTCTTCATCTTTACGTTGCAGAAATAAGGAAAGTTCAGATGAGAACTCTTCAAGGTCCTGGCAGACTCTGAGTGAATTTTATTGATAGGTTTTGCTATGTTCCAATTTTTGTATTCTTTGAGCCCTAGCATAATCATTTTAGCAGTTGCTTTCTTTATCATATGTACCATTTCTTAGCTACAGATAAAGAAGACCATGTCAACCAAAGTCCTAGCAGAATACAGGTGGTCCACTCAAATCAGGTAACTGAAGAGAGTGTAATGAAAGGACTACACACAGGGGTATAGTCTGAGTTACAAACAGGTACAAAGGATAGCACGGAACCAGAGGACTATCAACAGTGGGGAGCCACTTGGCCCTGACCTCTCTCCTCCTGCCCTTCGATCTCTTGCCAGCACCTCTCATTGGCCAAAACCATCCAGAAGTGCAAGGGCAGAAAAGCTCCTTAATGCAGTCGGTCCAGGACAGCCTCCCAGTGCACCCTCCCAGTGCACACAAGGGGGGCCAGTGGTCTGGAGGAGCAAATGGAAAATATCCAGCACAGCAACTAATCCCCACAGAGACCAGCAAGTGCAGAGAAATGCACTGCCCATGGGGATTAGCCAGGTAACTACGCAAACAACATTTAGCTTTATTGAGTTATCATAAAAACTGCTCTCCTGGTGTACTGTTTATAAATCAATTACAGCAATTATTAGTCTGCCTAGTGTTAATGATATGTGTGTATCCTCTTCACTGGTCAGTGGTTCTTATAACTGGCCACATGTCAGAATCTCGGGGAAGTCCCATCCACACCCTCTGAGTTCAAATCCCCAGGAGCAGCACCTCAACAACTACATTTTTCCAAAGCATTCTAGGCAATTTAGATGTACATAATGGTTGACAACCACCCCCGTAAGCTCTCAGAGCTCAATTCATCTTAATTCATCTTGATAATAGAATGCTTAACAGGATACACTGAGGACCCACCTAGTAAGACTTAAAACCTGTTGTTGAATTGAGCAAAAACAGGAAAATACAATGTGTAATCGAGCATTTTCAACAGAAAAGACATAATTGAGTTCAAGAAATCATCCACTTCATCAAGAGATAAGAATCCAAAGCAGTGGTGACTGGTGACTCTGTACTGAATTACCAACACCCTCCATAACCTCCAAAAATGCCTTCCCATCCCAGGACTCTGGAAATAATGAGGAAAGGATGTACGTACAATAATTTGATTGCCCCAACTCTTGAAATTCCTTTTAAGAAACAAGCTTGTGTAACTGAATTTCAGGTTAAATGACAGAGGGTGGGGGAACCACCTCTTTCAAGGCATAATAGCCACATCTGGCATTCTGCAACACCAGCTGTGCTCTAGGTGCCTTGTCAAGTCCCTGTAAACTTCATCACAGAACTTTCTAACTGGCACATGATTTATTATTGACCTGATAGCACAAGAATGTTGTCTCTTCAAATAGTCTATCTGACCAACGAGTCTGACCACAGAGGTCCTCAACAGGAGGAGACTTTCCTTTGTATGTCTACAGGGCCTGAGGAGGTAAGTAGTGTTTAAAGACAAATCTCTCCAAGCTTCGTGCAAGGAGCACTTCCTGTCCTAACTCTTCACTGCAACCACTATTTAAGCTCTGATAAAAATCCAGCCAATTTTAAGTCCTATGAAGAGAACTTATTGATCTCATGATCTACGGTCTCATAAGAGATCATAAAATCATGATAAAAGATGACAAAAATTCTCCAATTGCTCTTCTCATCATAGGGAAGAGAAGTTCACAAAATAGTTTAATTTGAAATCCCAAGATGGGCCTCAAGGTATTGACCAGCCAGGCAGAGCCCATCAGAGCAGGATGGGAAGGCCAAGCAGGAAACCTGAAGTCCTGATGCTGAGATTCTGTTGGTTGTGCCTCGTGTTCAATTCAGCTTGCCAAGGTTTTTTTTTTTCCTATCGATTCTCCATTACAGAGCATCTGTAACGGTGCCCTGTTCCTGGAACAGACTGCAGAAGTCCCCTCTGACCTTTGATAAGCTGGCTGCCAAATTGGGTCTACCAGATTAAATGGGAAGGAAGGAGAGAGAAAGAGGGAGGAGGGAGAGAGAGAGGGGAGAGGCAGAAACACAAACTGCCCCATAAAAAACAAAGTGAAAAATAAGCATTTATATTTGGCTTTAAGCTTCAAAACGGAAGTGAATGTGAAACCACTCAATGAGGGACGCACCAAATCCAGCACAGTCTGATGGCTTCACAGCATCCACTGACTGGCCAGACCAAACGCTGTGGAAACCTACTTTGGACCTGAAGGGGTTGGGGGGAGGTCGGGGCAGAGGGAAAGGGCAGGGGAAGTCAATTACCTCTAGGCAAACTGCCCAAGAAGCTTAAAGTATAAATACAGGGCAAAAATAGACGCACAACCATTTTATCTTTCCAATCAGAGTTTCACAACCACATCCCCTACTTTCTTTAAAAGTCTGCACAGGGCATATTTCTCTTCAAAAGACAGTGCCGTACATTTGCATAGAGAAGATAAATTTGTTAAGTTAAATCTGTTAACATCAGGGATCCCTGTGCTAGTGTACATGAAATTTCAACTTTCTAGCCTCTGTTTAAAATTAAACGAGAAGAATTCCCTAATAAATTTTTAGGTATAGTGGAGAAAAATTACAAGAATGGCAGGTTTTGAGCACTGGCATTAATAAGGGATGTTTCTATTGAAAACTTACTCCAAGACAAAAATAATTTAACTAACAATTCATTTAGTAAGTAACAACTCATGTGGCATGAACTTTTGGTTCTGTTATCTCATGTACAACATAGGGCTAAGAAGCCTCCCTATTTCATGAGTGACAAGGGAGGGGCTGAATAAGACACGAGCATGCCAAGAAAGGCCTGGCCCTTCGTGAGCACTACAAAAGTGTTAGCTCTTGTTCATAATGCTCTTGTTGTTATTGGAAGTCTCCTCCCAGCACGCAAGGTGTTCTCTGGGATAAAGATTTGTTAACTGCCAATCCTTCATTCAGCTCTCAGAATCAGGGATTAGTAACTGAACACCAGCTCCCAAAGGCAGGAGCCCCAACTCAAGAGCACAAGGCAGGTCTCACTTGTCAGTCACTGCTCAGACACGGTCAGAAGTCCTTCTTCCACTTGAACAAACTCCTAAAACACAGCATGTCCTGCTACCCAGTTCTGTAAAGGGTAGACCAGTGGGTTTCCCTATGATATGAGCGAAATATTATTTCAATAAAGGACTCTTTGGAGAGTGTGGCAAATATGGTCTTTGATGCAGGCTTAATTTCACTCAGAGAGGTGGCTAAAAAGTCAGCTTTCAAGAGGTTGTCTGATACCTTGACTACAGAAAGAGATTTGAGGATGGAAATTCATGGAGTATCTTTGACTAGAGAAAGAGATTTGAGGATGGAGATTAATGGAGTATCTTCTGGTCCAAGGTCAAAAGCACATCATCTCAAGCACTAAGAAAAGAATTGGAAATAACAATAGGAAAATGGTTAAAAATACTAAGGAAAGTCATACTGTGGAATACTGTTCATCCATTTGAATCATGTTGATGGTGAATATGTACCGAGAGATTGTTAAATAATTATGGCAAATTATAAAAAATATAGAACATATGATTTGATTTTATGAAGACGTCATATGAAGTGATATCTAAGTATTCACTTGATAAAAGCTGGGGTAAGGGGACATGAAGAGGAGCAGCAGTCATCAGCACTCAGTAGGACAATTACAATTGATTTGTATTCCGTATTTACAGGATTTCAGTCTGTTTTTATATTTTCTAGAATTAATACAGATTATTTTTGAGACCAAGAAGTTATTAATTTTAATGTTTTTTTAATTCTCATGAAAAAACCTAGACACATTTTTTCACAACCAAGAATAAACTTTACTGGGCAAGGCAATCTGGATTCAACTTTGGATCTTGAAGAGATGTGAACAAAAAGCTTCTGTAAAACCACGAGAGAGACTCACAGATGACGTTCAGTCTTTGCCTTTTAGTAGTAGAGCCTGTGTCATCAGGGTTGGAACTGAGAAAATTACATGCGTGGAGTTCCTCGGCCCACCTCTTCTAACCCTGTGATACCCACATATCTATCCTTGGAGCAAGCAGCAGATGTCACATTTTCTCTCGCCTTTCCCTGTCAAAACCTGTTCTCAGAAAAATTGGCTTAATATGTGTCTAAGGTGTTCGTTAAAACCACACCATTCTCACTTACCCTAAGGCCTGCCAAGCCCAAGAGCTTACATTATTGAATGTGTTTGAGGTTAGGATCATTTGGTTCCCAAAGATTTTCCAGTCAAAGAATGATTTCTGGAAACATTCTAACTTCAATAGCTTTGCTTACCACTGACACATTGAAAAAATAATATGGGGTAGATTGTTAGGTAGCCTAGAGGAAAACAGTATCTTTTCCCTCTGGTCTATAAGGTGACTTGCCATTTCCAGAAACGCTGTGTAGCCTGAATTAAGCAAGGCCGCCATTTTGGGGCAGTGGCCCAACCTCACCAATCAAGCTGGTTCCCAACCAATACCCTCCATGGCAAACACTGTTGATCCAATTTGAAGATCCTGAAACAGTTCTAAAATCACTTCATTTTAATGTATATAATTTAATAAACAAACGACAACTGAATATGGTTTGGCTTTTTTTCATCTTTTTAAGACTTCATACAAATTCACCAAGAAAACAGGCTTGTTCTGATGATGTAATCAGATGATTATAGTCAATTTTGGAGCACCAGATATTCTCTTCTGCAAGATTTTCCCTTTACAGATTCTGGGTAGGTGCCAAAAGATCGATTTCTTTTTGGTATCAAATCTGTTTCACTCAATATCTTGAACTACCTTAAAAGAAACTTTAAAAGTTTTAAATCCTTAGCATTAGTGGGATACATAAAAGGCTTCTCTCTGACTGTAAGCACCATGAAGGTATGTAATATATCTTTTTTGTTTTCCCCCATACACTCAGCACCTGGTACAGCACCCAGTGCATTGTAAATACTCAATAAATGGATATTAAGTGATGGAACGTTAAAAGTACAGCAGTTTAAGTCTAGTGGATTGGATGGCTGAAATAACTCAACTTTTCTATCTAATAATTTGATCAGCTCTTTTGTGTTCAGCCGTTCACATGCATCTAATAGTTAACCCTCCCAAACCACTGGGGTAGCCGTTTATCATTAAAATTTTACAATTGAGGGATCTGTGGGCAAGTGACTTTTGTAGACTCACACAAGGAGAAAGCAGGTTAGAGGACTCAAACCCAGGCCTTTGACTCCAAATTGATGACTTTTTCTACTATTTTCAGCTGTCTCGATGGGTAAAGCAACTTCCTTCTCTTAAAGGCCTAGGGCCCAAATCCAGGAGACTCACAGAGCTGCAGGTTCCTGGAGGTAGCAGCAGCATTCTAGCACTCTCCAAAATCAATTAACTTCTGCAGGTGCTCAGAAGCCCTGCCGTTCACCTTTGGAAAACAGACATGAGCACCCACTGCCCGCCGACACCCCAAGCCTTCCTACCTCACTCCAGCTGGTCTTTTGCTTCTCTTAATAAAGCGAAGACGTTCCTGCTCAAGTTTTCTGTACAGATTCCAAACAGGAAGAAAAATAGGGACTGGATGAAGAGCTGATTCTGCTACATAAATTATAAAATATCTTTAAACACTGCTTGGGATCTTTTTCCAGTTGTCATAAAAAGTCCCGTTGTAAACATTAGTTTGCAAATTTAGAAGTACTTAATACAATGTCAAGTGAAGCATCCCAGCCTCTCTCAGGGGCTCCATCAGCCCTTCCTAAGAATCTGAAAAACATCCACTGAAAGCGAATCCGAGCCCACTTGGACCAATCGGACCACCGCAATTGTGTGGCCTCACATTTGGGAGTGGAGGGAGTCTGCTCTGGTCCCCACCCACTGCCCATGCCCACCCCTCCAAAAAGGGACTTCTTGCTCATGCCAAGGAGATGCTGGTTGTGTTCCTCAGAATGGAAGAGGGATTCCAAAGTTTGCTATGTGGTAAGTTAACAAAGCTGCTAACCGCGGAGTTTCATGAAAGAGTAGCCATTCCTCTTCCAACTGTAGATCAAAACTAAAAGTATAAATCTAATCAGCCCTTGGAGTTGGAGTTTAGACACTAGCCTCCTTCCCTTTCCTCCTGGGGCCCCTGGAGGAAAAAACAATATTTTCCCTCCATGCCATGAAGGAGATACAAGCTACTTACAAACAAAAATGCCCTAACTCTGTGTTTTGGAATCAAGGCGTGTTTGAACTAAGAGGTGGCTTTCATTTTAAAAGTGAGGAAGCTGACACCCAGCGAGGGAAGTGACTTGGCCCGGGTCAGAACTATACAAACCCAGGTCAATATCAACGCAGCGCCCCATTTACTCCTCCCACACCTGTGCTCCTCCTTCCATTTTGAAAATTAATTCAGTATGTGGTCAAAGATATTTCTGAACAATATGGAAAACATAACAAACTCATATAACACTAGTGAAAATTATTTTATTCATACTGAGCAAGAACCAAAGGGGAGTGGAAAAGAACCAGACATATCCTGTTTTGTGGTTAACAAAAGTTAATAACCTCAACATGAACCCCTTTCATGTGATTCCTGGATCCTAAATCAGGATGTCAACCAATCTGAAAGATTTGGTCTAAACAGCCCTGAAATCCCCTGCAGCAGATCAGGGGACAGATAGAAATGAATCGGTCTCCTTTTCCTTTTACAAGTCCCTCAGACTTCCAAAAATAATACTCTGGCCCAGCTGTTCGGTAAGGCCTGTAGTTTATTTGTAGTTAGTTGAAGCAGAAGACTATAAATTAAACTCAGATGCCGTGAGGGAGAAATGTCAATCCTTCCAAATTCAACATTGAAAAGCCTTTCTTGTTTTCGTGCTGAATGAAAGACCACAGGGGCAACAGAGCTCTGACCCAGTACTCCACCGATTCCAGGTATATGAAGAGCCCAGAATAAAGTGTAGTTGTCCTAAAATGGTTCACATTCTCTAAGCCAGCAAGCCGGCTCAGGTTCCTAGTTTGAATCCCCAAGGTACCCGGACAGCGGCAGATCCGAGAAGCGGCTGGGTCTTCCTGGACGTGGCGCACGGCCTGAGTGAAGCAGCCACAGAGCCCTCTGTCCAACCAAGCCTGTACATCAAACAGCCCCTGTGGGCTCCCGGCACTAGGTTCCGTGTCCTGCTACCAAATACCATTTCATTGGCTTCTGTGATATTTGCTTGGCTTTTAATGCTGAACCTGGTCCAAAGGGGTGGAGGCCCAGAGCAGGAATACAGGAGCCTGAATTCTGAGTGCCAGCCCCGCTTCTGCCACCAGAGAGAGGGGCAACCCGAGACACACACCTCACTGTTTCTAGGTTTTGATCTCCTCATCAATAAAACGAAGAAGATTTACTAAGCATCCATGGGCCCTTCCCAGTTCTTTTCAGCAAGGATTTCGGCAAGGAAACAGGAAGTCGACTACCTTTAAATGTCACTTCTCAGATGTATGCTTTCTTTCCTGCCCTTGACCCTCACTCCCCCCCTGCTACCTCTTGTCGCTCCAACAACGTCTGCCTGGAAACTGGGGAAGAGGAAGGTGCAGGAGAGAAGCAGGGACAGTCACCTACCTAGCTCAAGAACAAGAAATTGACATCAGAACATTCATTCTCCTGTGTTTCATGCCCACTGCCAGCAAAATTGGAAACTTGCTCCTGTCCACCCTCCGCTCCCCACCCTAGAAGATGCGAGCTGCCGGCAGATTTTTACTTGCTTTGTCTAAGAAAGGTTTAACATCCGAAGTCAGCAAGATTTTTCCTCTAGGACACTGTCAGACAAAAATAGCTAATGAGTTAAGTCTGTCACAGCGCAGGACATTTCTTTTGTATATGAGGCAATTTCATACCTTCCTTGGAAATGGTTCCCGCTCCATTTCATTTTCTACAAACAGGTGTCAGCAAATTACGTCCCTTGGGCCAAACCCCACCCCGCAAGCTGAGGATGGTTTTTACATTTTTAAATGATTGGAAAAAAGTCAAAAGAAGAGTATTTCATGAGATGTGAAAATTATATGCAAGTCAAATTTCATTGCCACGCTCATTCTTTTAAATACTGTCTACAGCTGCTTTTCTGCTACGATGGTGGAATAGAGTGGTTGGCGTGCAAAGCCTGAAATATTTACTGTCCAGCCCTTCACAGAAAAGGTGTGTCGATCCCAGACGCAGAGGGATCAAGTCCAGAATCGAGTACAGAGCAGGCACTGAGCTGGGAGCCCTCTGACAAGAAAACGTAGGCTTGGCCAGAACTAGTTTACAGTCTGAGGAGAGCAGGAGCTCTGTACGGGGAAAACAGCCCACCTACCACCAGACAAGTCATCTTCACCTGACCTCTCCTCTCCACTTGTAGGTTCATTCCAAACCCACTTCAGTTCATTTTAACATAAATGTGTTATCTCTATTTTCAACAACTTTGTTTACCCATTAGAAAGATTATTTTGGGGCCGGCCCCGTGGCTTAGCGGTTAAGTGCGTGCGCTCCACTACTGGCGGCCCGGGCCGCGCACCAGTGCATCGCTTCTCCGGCCATGCTGGGGCCACGCGCCACATAGAGCAACTAGGAGGATGTGCAACTATGACATACAACTATCTACTGGGGCTTTGGGGGGGAAAAAAAAAAGGAGGAGGATTGGCAATAGATGTTAGCTCAGAGCCAGTCTTCCTCAGCAAAAAAGAGGAGGATTAGCATGGATGTTAGCTCAGGGCTGATCTTCCTCAAAATAAAAAAAAAAAAAAGATTATTTTGTTATTAAATGTTTGGAAATACTGTTTTATGGTAGATCAATATTCCTTGGTCAGAAATAGTCTACCCACTTGGCTGTTTTCTGAAGACATCTGTGGACTTCTCTGTTTTGCCCTTATTTAAAATGCTACATGTTGGCGACAGAGGAAAAATTCGAGCCTTTCATTTTTCACCTCATAGTCTTCTGTTCCATGATTTTTAAAATTAAAATACACTAATTATATTATAAAATGAATTAGTAATTAAACAAACACTCATATAGTTTAATCCAGTAGATTTACTTCTAGGAATTTATCTCAAAGAAATAATCAGAGCTGCAGGCAGAAATTTACGTGTCAGGATGGTAATCCTAGCATTAGTGGTAATATTTAAAAATTAGAAACAAGTCAATATCCAACAATGTGGAATACTTAAATTAATTATGACATTGCCCTGGGATGGGATATCACGAAACCATTATTAAACATGATTTTCCAAAACTATTGATCCATAGGAAAATTAGAAAACAAGTTATCTGCACACACATATGTGGAAATACATACATGAGAGTATTATTGGTTACATGTAGGTAGTAAAATTATGGGTGACCTTTTTCTCTTCCTATGTCTCCTTATTTTCTGATTTTCTAATTTCTTTCTAACAAAGTAATGTGCTATTTATAAAATTTTCCAACATTTAAAAGTTCATAAAATAAAAAGACAGTTCCCCACTCCCTACTTTGAATTCTTTTCCTCATAAGAACTCATTATTAACTTTCAGTATGTATTCTTCCAAACCAATTGCCTTTTTACAAAAGCAAGAACATACTATTAACAATGCTCTATAATTTGCCTTTTTAAGTAAACAATCTATTTATTATGTCAGTACATATATATGTATTATATTCCTTTTTTAAAAGACTGCATAGTTTCCATAGTTCCCATGATTTATGGAACCAATCCCCTATGACTAGACTTCAGGTTTCCATCCTGCCTTCAACAATCTTACACACTTATCTCTGCTCATTTGTGCCAGTATTTCTGTAGGTTACCATCCTATTGGAAGATAAAATGGGAATATTTTAAATTTCAATACACCACACCAAACTTTCCTCCAAAAACAGTTGAAAAACATTTGCTTCATATAGAAGTTCCTTGTTAAATGCACCCTCAGCAATATCAAAGCAGTCCATTTATTTTTTGATAGGTGAGGTGTGAGCTCTTGTTATCATTTTAATTTACATTTTTATTATTAATGAGTTTGATTTTATATTTGTATGACTTATTGGTAATTTGTACATCTTTTATAAGTTGTTGATAAATGTAATCTTCCATTTGTGTTGTAGGCTATTTCTTTTATTCCAGCTGAATTGTTACATCCTCTTATATATTATAGAGAGCAAACCTTTGTAGTCATATACATTACAAATGTTTTCTCTCAGTTTATCATTTGCCTTTATACTTTATGAAGTCTTTCATTATAAAAAACACTTTTAATTACTATTCTTACTTTAAGAAAATTAAAAGTATTTTAAAATGGATCAATATAAAGCTTTCAATAGATATGGATAAAATGGAAAGTTGAAGCAACAATATGTGGACCAAAAAATTTTTTCCTCACTGACCTGTGTATTAACTTGCTTCTTCCTCTGCAGGGAACATTTGAGAGTTTAGACTTGGAAGAGAGTTTCCACATTTATTCAAAAAGAATGAGGTTTTTAATTGAATATACCCATTGCCCTAAATCTACAATCATTTGCCTTGCTAAAACAATTGATGTTTCAAATGATTGCTCCATTTGATTTTTCCTTCCATTTGAACGCTTTTTAAAAAGAAATAGAATTAATTATCACAAAAATACTCATGTAATAGTCAAATGTCATTGAAACTAAAGTGATGATTTAGATGATTGAGCTGGCTGAGGTCTAGCTAGCTTCCATCCTAAATGCCAAGGACAATAGCGTTTTAAAAGTCCATCCTGCCCAATGAGAATTTCAACTTGCACCATGTCAAAAGGTGTTTCCTTATACTCTATCATGATGTCCCCTTTGATTCTTTCCAGGGTCATTCTCACCACATTTTCACTTTTGTAATGCTCCAAGTGCCTTGGGAATCCTGGGTCATGGGAAGGTGGGCAGAGAGGACCAACTTAATCTCAGGTGGCTACGGTAAACACAAGAGTTCATTTGGGATGGGATGGGATGGGATGGCCTGAGATGTACTTTAGAAAGTATTTAACAATCGTGGCCTCCCCAGGGTCTAGGAGTCCATTAGGGTCTGGGTTTGGTTCACACTTTTCACAAGCCTCCCCAAGGCCAACTGGAGTCCAACCCTAGCTTAGGTCCATCCTACTCAAGCCCAATTGGGTTCCTCCCAATTGAGCCAACCCAATCCCTCTACTGACCTTTCCTAATCCTCAGGAACATTCCTGCAGACTTCTAAATCCCCTCCAGAATCCGGGGACTTGATTGAATCAATCCAGAGGCTCTGGGAGTAGCTCCATGCACCTCCCCATCCACCCATTGCTTGCCCCAGGACTTCTCAAAGGGCCCTGGGAATAGAAAAGGAAGTGGTTCTGTTAAAATTATAAGAAAATGTAAAAATGTCTGTTTTCAGCAAATCCTGTCTTTCTTAGACTATTTTATACAGCAGACCATCAATTGTAAAGCATAACATCGTTTTTATGTACCAGTAAGAAAAAAAAGCTGCCAAAAATTTTAATATATTGCTACTGCACAAAGGGCACGATCTGCTCGCCGCGAGACAAAAGCCAATCGTCAAGAGGCAGGGTGATGGCAAAAAAAGGGCATTTTACTACAGCTTGCTAGCAAGAGGGAAGATGGCTGACTAATGTCCAAAAGAATCATCTTAAGGGGGACAAAATCTTACAGCAGTTATATGGGCCGGTGGGTTATAGGCGAGGGGGTTAGGAATGTTGACCCTCGGGTGTTACAGATTAGGAGTCACCACACCAGATCTTTCAGTTTTCATTGATGATAGCTATCAGCATAGACTCTCTGTTCAGGGGTCATCACTTTCCTAAGGAACTCAAAAGAACAAAGTTATCTTATTGCAGCTGGGAGGTACGTGCACAAGCAGGGGTCGTAAAATCTACAGAGCAGTTAGGTCTCCTGGAGGGTGCATATCAGCTGGGTTAGTTAGTCAAAGGTCATTCAAAGTTACAATAGGGTTTCTTTTCTATAATATGGCTTCCCTCATGTCACCCTTGTCTTGAGCCGGTATCAATATCAATAATTTTAAAAACACATTTTAATTAGAGCTGTTGAAATTTTTCAAATGAAAAAAATGTGATATTTTTCCCACAAAATTCCATTTCTCACCTGTCAATTTGGCCAAAACAAACAAAAAAATGATGATGATATTCAGTGTTTATATCCTCACAAAGAATTTCCTAAACTAATTAAGGTAAGTCGGGTTGGTCATTTTCCTCTTAGGTCCCTGTAAAAATTGCTACATTGATAGAACCCCAAAAAAACCTCCACGCAGACACCCACAGGGCAGAAGGCCTCTGGTACTCCACAGCTAATTTTCTAGGACACACAAACTCTCATACTTAGCATCCTAATTATAGGCTACCAAATGTAAAACCATACAACAATGTGTTTTGAAAGTGAAGGAAAAATATGTCAAGCACCTGTCTTTTTCAATGATAGCCACATCCTTTTAAAATTCTTTGATACCTGCCCTTTGCTTTCTTCCTTTCTGCTCAGTATTTTTTCTAGACCCATGGCACAAAAGTGAGGAAGAGATTGTGGTTGTCCTATGACCTGTCCTGATCATTGTCACACTGGAAATTTTCAGTAAAAAATGAAGATGTCAGTTGCTATAAAGGGATAATCATAAGAGAGTTAAGCTTTTCATTTTACAGTATGCATTCTCCATTTGGTTTAGGCCTAGCTCACCCAGAACAATGTTCTTTATAAAACAATTTTTTTTAAATTTCAAATTCTAAATGGCTTTGCAGTAGAAGCACATGGTTTGGCCTGTTGGATGGATTCTGAGTGAACGGACCTTGCAAGTCATGTCTCCATCACTCTTGACCAATAAAAACCTCTCTGATATTTAAAATAAAATTGTTTTCAAGGGCATGAATCACACATAAAAAGCCATCAAAAGTTACTGAATTTTCTGGGTTGTACATTGAATTAATTTAAGCATCAATTACTAAATATAAAGCTTATAGAACATATAACCTCTACATCCAAAATCAGAGCGTTGAACAATTGCACGACGTCATGTAGTAGAAATCTATAGTTTGCTTCCACATCTCCCCTCTCATCTTCTAGAATCAGCATCTTGCATTTGGGGGAACATCCCCTCAGACCCCTCCCCAAACATTTCTTCCTAGTGATTGCCTCAATCCTAGTATACCCAGGCCCTGGCCAAGGATGATTGGCCCAGGGGCAGACCCCTGACCCACAGAAGACTAGTGAGACTCTTTCCTGGGTTTTTTTTTTTTGTTATTGCTGGGGAAACTGGGAAGTGCAGTGCCCTGGGGCTGGATCAGCCAAGTTTCTAGACTTGCAAATGATCTAAGATAATAGAGTTTACCCAGAGAGTGAAGGAGAGATGCAAAAAGTAAAAGGAGAATCCTGGTGTCACCGAAATTCCTGGCTCCAATTTCCCTGATGCCAACTGTATTCCTCATCTTCCTACAATCACACAAATATTCCAGAACTTTCTTCTCTTTGTGTAAATTAGTCTGAGTTACACAGCTGTGACTTGGAACCAAGAGGACTTGTGGACTTCTATGTGACAAAATTGAACCCTACATTCTTCTTATTCTAAACAGCAAGGGGGGATTGGGTTCAAATTGTATGTCCAGTTACCTCACCACTATATTGACATCTAGAACATTCCCATTGAACTATAAAAGTAATTAAGATTCATGAAAGAAAGCAGTGAAAAGCGGTCACTTTTGATGTGGTCATTGACACACCAGACCCAGAGCTAACATCCCTGAGTGCTTACTGACAGACAACAGGGTTAGAACAGCAATAGCTGTGTCCGTTGGCTGAGGATCCAGCTTGACTCAGCTGGGAGAAATCAGCTGGGAGAAACTCAGCAGGACTCCTCACCTCTGTGGACCTCTGTGTACTAATCTATAGTGTGCAATCCTGAATGGGTAATCTCCAAGGTAACTGCCAGTTCCTTTTAGCTCCCACTATACCTATTTAGAGAAGTCTCTCCTCAAACAGCCATTTTCTGAGAACAATGACTGGCAATAGTTCTGGGTATTAAAAAGAAAAATCTAAGTAAACCAAACATTTATGCAGGGTTTGTGACTTAGAGGGAGTCATATAACTGCTCTGAATCCAGTTAACTTGTCACACAGAAAATGCCAGTTCCTCCATTCTCTCACCTTTCCTCCTGCAGCAGGAGGCTCTCAGGACTCAGATCAGAGCAGCTGCAGGAAGAACAGTCTTGAGTAAAGGCAAGTGAGCTCATTGGTGAGATAAGTTGCCAAAGTCACAGGAAATAGACTTCACAGTACCTGGCATGCATTACAAAAATTCTTTTTTCAGCCTTTCAAAGTACTGGACAAGTACTCATGATGTTTAAAAATTAATCCATCACCATGGATCCAAGACAAAGTTCTCAGTATGGAACTGTCCCTAAAAGGCATCTAGCTTAACTTCCCAACCTATTCCTGAATCCTCTCCATCCACCAGACTTCTCTAGGAGGAAGGAACTTTGCAGATAACATTCCATCTCAAAATAGCTTTAAATGGTAAGAAGTTCTTCCTTTTATTGAACCCAAATCCCTCTGGCCCTCTTTCCAATCACTTGGTCCTAATTCTAACCCACAGGTCTCAGAAGACACGTTTACTCTGTCTCATTATAAGAGCCCTTCAGATGTCAAGAGGCAATGCTCGCTGTCTTTTCCACGGCTAGCTATCCACTTACCTGACAAGATCCCAGGTCCTTTCACTCTTCATGGCTCCCCACACCTCACCTGGTCTACACGCCCTTCAAGCATGGGCCCCAGGACAGACTGTGGCCAGAAAGTTCATTGCAGCAGAGCCTGCTGTGTGCCGGTGCCATTCAGCCCAACATCCCAGGGCAGGTGGGGGAGCTTCTCTCAGATGTTTGGGCACTTCCAGCTGCCATTTTTTGACTGCCTTTTTAGTAGATTGTATTATTGTTCACAATCATGGCTGCAGCCCCAGGGGGTCCCACTGCAGGAGGATCATATGACCCACTGCACTGACACCAGGCTTGACCTTGTGACTTGCTTGACCAGCCGTATGAGAGGAGTGCCACCCAGACACAATGATCCATACTGGGATCCCAGCAGGAACATTAAGCATTGTCTCTGGGACTTGTGTGGGAGCTAGTGGAAAAGAGAGACTTTCTTTTCATGGGAATCACCAGTTCCAAGTCTTTTAGTGTAGATCTGCCACTTGCCAACATTTGGCAAGAAACAGCCTGACTAAGAATAACACCAATACAGAAGAAAGCAAGGCCAGGAAATGGAGAAAAAGAAGTGAGATTTGGACCCTTGCCTTGCCATGATTGAGGAAGTGCCAATAAATCACCCACTTTAATCAAGATTTTGTTTTATTTCTGAAACTTGCAACCAAAATCTACAGTTCTGAGCCAAAACATTGCAAACCAAAATAGACTCACACCCCGTCTGACAATCAGTGTCTGGGTGGAAGGGAACTTGAAAATTAGACTTCTTCCTCTAGCCTGTGGATCAGACAGAAACCAAGCTATTCTAAATTGATAAGAATATGCCCCATTTATAAAAAGCTTCTAGGGATATGTAATAAAGAGCTTGACTCAGAAACTCATTCCCGCACTTTACATCTTCATCATCGCAACGTGCTCCACAGTTAAAACCACCACTTGGCAAGTGTCTCTAGCACGGTTGATCACAGTCTCTTCAGCTTCTTATCAGCTTAGGAAGCTTCAGGTGAGCAGCTTTAACAAAATGGACATAATCATTGGCACAGTGCTTCAGTCTGGCCCACAGGATCCCACAGAAGTCTGAAGGCAGCCACAAAACAGCATTACAGCATCGCATGTCCTGCAACAGTCTAACTGGGGAATGTTTCATCGAATGCCAGTGCTTCTTGAGTTTTGACTACAAAGCTCCTAACTGCATAAAAATTGTGTTATAAAATATAAGCAAAATTATGTTGGACAACAACCAGCAACGCATTTAGATTGATCTTCCCTCCAGGCAAGACTCAGCTGGAAGTATCAGTGGCCCTAATGGACCACGTATATTCCCGAACATCTATCCCTCTGCTGTAGGGTCATCTGACTGGGTAGGTCGTCCCAAGGGCTTCTCAAAAGCACCAAAACCTTCTGTTTATTCGAAAAGTCCAAGCTTCATTTTTTGGCACATGAGAGGAAAAGTCATTCATGAATAAATTTTAAAAATATCTTTTGGTCATCGTGCCTAAACATATCTGAAAAATGCTGCTTTAGACCCAAACTCATGTGGCAGCTGTTTTTATCAACAGGTCATCTCCTCATGACCCTTCAATCAGGGGACCCTATTCAGCCTTCCTCTCTCTCCTATGTAAACTGTCAGGAGGGTGACATGCCTTCACACATAGGTTGGGAGATAACGTCAATGCAGCTCTCCCTGAGACACCAGGGAAGAAACGGCTGCCAGAGTGGGCTCGTCTCCACGCTGCTCAGAGCAGGCTGCGGGTCCTGGGACTGGGAAGAGTTCCTGCAGTGCTGCTCAGAAACACCCTGAAAGATGGATCCCTGGGGAGAAGTCTACGAATCAAGTCAAGTTGCAGTCTGACAAACCATTTTTAGTGGACCTCCCAGTGGCTTTGTCCTCTGAACTCAATTGCTGTACCTCATGCACGTTTTTTTTGAGGGGAGAGGTGGATAAAAATGCCATCTGAATTATTTTGAAGATAGATCACATTTCTAAGGGGAGAGAAGAGGTGCATGTCAACTGTATGCACCCTCTAGGACTGTTGTGAGGCTTAAATGAACGTGAAGGGCTTAGAACAGTGCTAGCTCGTAACACAGCGGAGGTGTTTGCTGTTATCTTGAGACTTCAAAATATCATTACGAGCTTACGTTGTTCTCCAAGTGTGAGAAATTATGCCAGGAGATGTTATTAGATTATCGACCTTCAGGAATTCTGGGGGGTAAACAATCAACTGAAAATAAGCAGATAAAATTTAAGTATTTGAATAAAATAATATGTAAGAATGTAGTGGGTAAGAGAGTATTTTTCTGCTTCTCCAAAGTAAAACATTCAAAAACTCAGTAGAGTTGGTTTTTTCAAAAGAAATCTTTAAAATTTTATATACAATAGTATGTGGTTTACTGGGCGACAGCCGCTCGATTCTTCTCACAGACACTCAGGATGACATCACAGAGCAACCAAAATAGCAGACATGGGCTTAACACCAGGGGGTCTCAAACCCTGGCCCTGCCTAAATTTGGGGAAGGTCACTAAAAATCCCTTTGATTCCAATGTCATATTTAGATAAATCGTAAGGTAATATTTGGTGTGGATGAGAGCACCTAGAAGCATCACTTAATTACAAAAGTTACGGGCCGGCCGGGTGGCGCAAGCAGTTAAGTGCACGCGCTTCCCTGCGGCAGCCCGGGGTTCGCCGGTTTGGATCCCGGCACGCACCAACGCACCGCTTGTTAAGCCATGCTGTGGCGGCGTCCCATATAAAGCAGAGGAAGATGGGCACGGATGTTAGCCCAGGGCCAGTCTTCCTCAGCAAAAAAGAGGAGGATTGGCATCGGATGTTAGCTCAGGGCTGGTCTTCCACACACACACACACACACACAAATTATGAAAGTTAACACTGAAGCTGCAGCAAAGGAAAATAAATCCTTCTCCCTCCGAGTTTCTTCAAATGATATAAATTCAGAGCACATTCCTGTAGTTTGACAGTGGCTTCAAGAACACAATATACAGTACTGAACTTATATCTGTTACATTTCCTGCTCTGACTTAACCTACAAGTAGGGTAGATTTAGGAGAAAATCAGTCAACTGGGTTCCACAAAAACAAAGAAGCCATCAGAATTCACATTCACTGGTATTTATTATAATATTAACTTAATAAAAGACTTCGGGCCACTTCTTTGCCACTGAAATTACTTATGTAAAGTTCTCATTGAAATTCCATGTCCAGTGTATCAGTGTGCTCTGCATTTGTTCAAGGAAAACACAGAAGAGACTATTACATATTCAACATACACATTCAGATCTGTGGCCTCAAATAAAAATCACAATATTTTGATTCCAAAAAATAGCCAGATTCTACCTGCAGAACTTCAGAAGGGAAAAATATCACAGTACAAAGTGATGAACAGGAAAAGCTGTTCAACAAAAAGAGCAATAGTAACAGCTGACATTTAGTTTTACAGTTTATAACGTATTTTCACATATATTATTTGATTTTATTCTCACAACCCCATAGGGTGGGTCTTGTTTGTCCTGTTTTAGACAGGTTTGTCCCAGGTTTTTTCCCAGGTTTAGGTGCCAAGGGTTAACACCCCCATCCCAGCTGCTAAGTGGAGCACAGGGCTAGCAAGCTGAAGACCAGCGCTCTCTCCACTGTACCACACTGCCCTCCAACACATCGGCAAAAAGATAGAAAACATCACCCGAGGAAGTGTTACAGAGTCATGTGGATTTCGTCCTGCGCAGGAACTTTCCAAGAGATTTTCAGCAGAACCAGGTCCCCTCTCCTTGGTCAGAGCACGGCCAGCACCAATGTGGGGTAACCTGCCAGCCCACCACATCTGCAGCTGCCAGAGAGGTCCTGCCACCAGGGACCTGAGAAAGGTGACATCATGCCAGTAAACAGTCTTCAGGGCTCACAAACCACCCCTCCACACTCCACTGAGCCCGCAACCTCACGCCAGAGCAGCTGGAGGTTTCATTAGCACCTTATGGTTCACATGATCCTTTAAGGAGGGTCAAAGGCGTCTCTGGCCAGAAGTATTGCTGAATTAAACAGCATCAGCAAATCTCTGTGAGATGAAAATTACTGTTCTCGACATGTATTTTAATGGCCCTGCTCTTTTGGCTATTTGGCAGGTTTGTTGGGGAGGGAGGCTATCTCCAGTTCGATATGGAACTAGAAACAGCAAATTGAATGCTAAGAAGTAAAAAGTTGTGTGCATTTGTCAATTCTTGATACAGTGAGACACTGAAATCTTAGTTTACAGACCCTTCCTTTCTTGTATTTCTTTTGCTAAAATTTCTAGTTAGGTTTGACTTTACAGGCATCTAAAGTGGAACAAAGCAATTTTTTTAAATCAGAAGCTGGAAAGAAAAACACATGGCTAGAATTGAGAGAAAGTTGCCATTTTTACAATTAAGTCCTGAAACTACCGTCCTTCCCCATCCATCTGCACCACCGTGGGTGGAGGAAGACAAGTTCAGGAGTCATTGGAAGCTCTTCATTTTCCCAAGACTACACCTCCAGAATTTCTGCCTTCCATCCCCATTTTTCTAATAAACATACACATAAAATGTCTTCAAAGGTAAATCTCAATTCTGTTTCTTCTTCTACAAAAATAATTATTTTATTTAAGAAGAAAATAGGAAAGTCACCATTCTGTAGTAAGAGCTGGCCCTCCACCACATTCTAGCCGAGCAGCCTTTCTGACGGGCCTCGAATCTTCACAAATCCAGTGGTTTCCCATGTGACTTTAGTCCAATCACTTACCCTATTGTGATATTGTGATTTATAATAAGGACTGTATATTTGGTCTTTGTTCCTGTTTTTGGCACAGGGCTCCTAAAACCCTTGGAATTTCCTAAGTAATAAGAGCCATAAGGATGTCTTTTGTTATTTATAACAAGCCCCTTTCAAGTACCTGAGTTTATGTCAATGAGGTGACTTTTGGAAAGCCCCTAAGGTTGGGGCTGGTTGCCAGAGGAACCAACCATGTGACTGGAGGGTTGGCACTTTCAGCCCCAATCCTCTGACCTCTGGGGAGGGGAAAGGGGCTGGAGATCGAGTTCAGTTACCAATGGTCAATGATTTAGTCAGTCATGCCAGATAAGGAAGCCTCCATAAAAACACGGGGTTGGGAGAGCTTCTGGATTGGTGAACACATGGAGATTTGGGAAGAGTGGCGTGCTCAGAGGGCATGGAAGCTCCGTGCCGCTGCCTACATACCCTGCCCTCTGTATCTCTTCCATCTGGCTGCTCCTGAGTTATAGCCTTTTATAATAAACCAGTAATCTAGTAAGTAAAATGTTTCTCTGAGTTCTGTGAGCCGCTCTAGCAAATTAATTGAACTCAAGGAAGGGATTGTGGGAACCTCTGATCTATAACTGGTCCACCAGAAGCACAGGTGACAACCTGGACTTGTGATTGGCATCTGAAGTGGAGGCAGTCTTGTGGGACTGAGCCCCTCACCTGAGGAATCTGATTTTTCACTATCTCCAGGTAGATAGCATCAGAATTGAGTTAACTGCTCGGTGGTGTTGGAAAAAACACATATTGGACCTATTAAGTGTCTGGGCCTTTCTCCAAATAAAACAGAAATTGCAGATGTGGGGAAAATGATAGTTGCTCCTCTATTTCTCAGAGATCCTGGGAGTTGCGGAGAGGGGAGCAAAATGGATTCAACAGGTCAGCCCATGGCCCAGTCCTGAATCAATCAAGTTGACTTGGAGCCTTGCCATCTCTTCTGAATTGGCCTGCCTCCCGATGCCTTTGCACCAGTCCTGGGTCCTGTGCTCCTGCCATTCCTCCTGTCCAGCTGACCACAGGCAGTTCTAGCCCACGCATGCATTTTCTTTGGAACACACAGTGTTGTCGAGTACAGTGTTTTAAATTTAAACTATTTGCCAAACACAAAGTCCGGGAGTGGGCTGGATTGTCTGTGGTCCAGTTGCCATCACTAGCAGCCCTTTCTAAGGCCCTCTCCGCACAGCGAGGTGAGTCCAGGACTGCTCTGCCCAGCACCCTCCACTGCATGTGGTTCTGTGTTAGAATCTGCCATGAGAGGCACTGCAAGGATTTGGAAGGGACGAGAAGCTGAGATGCTTCCAGAGCAGCTGCAGACACACACGTGGGCAGACAGGTCAGAGGACAAACATGAAGGTCTCAGCAGCCTCCCTCGGGCCCTGGAAATTACCCACTTTAGTGCTGTAGGCACCGAGACGGCTGACAGCAGCTTCTTCGGGCACATGGAGTGTTGGGACTGCCAACCTAGAGTTGCCTAGAGGGTCCCAGAGGGTTCTGAGATGAACCGAGGATGCCCTACTGCATCTTGGTACCACAGACGGAGAACTGTGCAGTCTTGGAGATCTTCCTTTGCTTACCTCCTTTCCAAGTGGTATAAATCTGCAATTCTCTTAATTAACTAGATAAAGTGGTTTCTGTTTTCCTGGCAAATCTTGAGCTGCCATAAGATTTCTTATAAAAACTTAGTTTTCCAATTTCTTCTTGTTTTTTAATTCTATCGTCTGGCAGAACTAGGCTCACATGCCACATGGCAGCAATGTCTCCAGCAGCCTGCCTTCTTGGAGAAGCATGCATCCTCCAGAGGCCAGCGTCCCCTAAATCTGTGATACTGAGGCCACTTTTGGCACCACCTTCACCTGCCTGGAAACTGCAGGGTCCTGATCCAGTTCCTCTGCCACCCCCACTTCCTTGCTCCTGTTCTCAGATGACATCGAGTCACTACTTAAACTTGAAATTCACACGGCGTCTTAAACCAGGTACCAGTGAGCACTCAAAGCCACAGGCTAAGCATGGCTATTACCCCCGAGGCTTCTTGACTATTTCATTACTCTTAATGAGAAGTAATTTAAAATAGTATTTTTATATCAAAACAACTATGGATAAATTATAAAGTAGAATAAAAAGTGTATCTCTTTTAAGATAAAACTTCAAAGAAAGAAATTTCAAAGAAATTTTTATCTTAGGGCGGCCATTCCATGGACACTCGTGAGTTCTCCTCTGCAGTTCTCACTGAAGAGGAAAGCTGTTCACTGAGTCTGAGAAGCCAGGCTGAACGCTGTACACTCTTGACAGTATTTATATTAATAAATAACTCTTCACAACCAAAAGGATTAAAATAGACTAAAAGGGATTTAACTTTGAAGATAGGATTTCTGGATTATGATGAATTCCTATGAATATTCAGATATTCATATTTATATATATATTAATATTTATGTTTTAGGTATTTATCATCTATAGGATCAGATATCTGAAAATTTGTAAAGATAAAGTTGACTTTTTAAACTCTAAGTAAACAGAGATTTTTTTTGGTATCAGGAAGACCGTTTGAATTTAAAATCAATTAAAACGGTTGTTTGAAATGACCGCTTTGGTCGATTCAAGACTTCCTGATCCATCCTTCCAACTAAAGGCACAAGCACATCTATACTGACAGCAGGTCCTCAATAGTTTAATCATCACGAGACTCAAGAAGGCCTGCAACCTCCACATCTAAGTGTCACGACCAAAACAGGCACGCCAGTGCCATCGCTTATTTATATGGTACCACTGAGATCCCAGTCTCCAAATGACACACCAATTGACAGGCCATAGACAAAGTTATCACAGCTCGGCCTTGCTGTGGCTATTGAAACCACATAAATATTTCAGATTACTCAGGGTCTCGCTAGGGTTGTGAACATGGGTTACACACTTAGTCGTTAAGTCAACATTTTCCAAGGAAAAAACCTAAACAACTTTCTGAAAATTTGGCAAAGGACACATCGTGTCCTACTAACTACTGTGAAAATGCATAATGCCCCACAATTTCACTGGAAATTTGGACTCTGTCCCTTTTTCCTTAGATATAGCCTATACAGGAAGAAAGGGGCACTACAGAGGAAGAGGAACAAGCCAGGCTACCCATCAAGTATCCTGATCCTGGAGACTCTCAAACTCAGTTCCTGCCCCATGCATCTATAACCATTTCCCCAGGGTTTCCTCAGAGTCAGTCTCATCTCTAGGTTTAGATCTGGACATACAGGCCATGGTTTGTTTACTCATTTTTGCATGTTACCCTGCGCCCAGCACTGTGTAGGCACTCAAGAACTGCTGACGAACTGATTCACGACGTGCCCGAAATACACCTTTGGTATAAATATAGTGACAGTGTTCAGCTTCACCTGAGCCCTGTGCACTTGGAAAACAGCAACAGTTAAGAAATCCCCCATCTGGGAGGGCACTGGGAACCTAGTCACACTTTGCGATTAAGGGGGTGAGAAGCAAATTTGGGTCATGCAAGCAGAATCAAACCTTAAAATTTTACCCTTTTATAATAGTTATGATATACCTATACATGATATAATCTTTGTACATATAAAATCTGTTTGTTTAATTTGAACCATTCAATCTAAGCCAATGTAGAGGTATACAATAAAAAATTTAAATGCTTTGTTATTTTTCCCAACACTGTATAAACCTTTCTCTGACAGAGGGATTTGCAAACTTTTGATGTGAACAGCTTTGCTCACTCCTTGGCAAGGACATTTCAATATCTCATTGGAAATGGAGCCAGGGGTTGAAAGCTACCTTTAAAGACATGTGCAAATAGTTGTCAAAGTAATGTTATTAAAATAGATTTAATATAAAAAAAAAAAGAACTCCCCCTACCCTTTTGTGTTCCAGGAAACAGCTCACGGCAAAGAAGTACCTTCTCCCTGTGACTTAGATGAGACTCACAGAGGCCCCTATGCCAAGGCCAGACATGGACCCTCCACGTTCCCATTCTTTGTCTCATAAATCATTAGCTGAACTGTTTGTCCCCATTAACCAATCAGGGCAAAATACCCACCTCCTTGACTTGACCAAACTTCAGTCAGAGCCTCCCCACAGGGTCCTAGACCTGACTCCCCATGAGCAGAACAGGCTCCCCCCAAGGGGCCTCCTGAGAACAGACTGACCTCAAGGAGAAACTCCTCGACCAACTGATGGACTGTCCCATCGTGCCACCTGCTCATCCCACTGCCAACACCCTTGTTTACTCTTCCCTCTGAAAGAAAATCCCTTTCTTCTTGATCTCTGAGATGCTGGCAGATCTCCTAGCCAGAGCATCCTCCCCACTGCAGTAGTCTTTTCAAATAAAGTCTCTCCTTACCCAAGTCTGAATTTGTTTTTTTATTTCACAGAAGGAACTACTCAAATATGAGCAAATAGGTTATCCCCTTAGTACATGATCTATGACAATGTAGGTCCTTCCTGTCACCACCTCCCCAACCTGCTCCCCAGGCCAGAAAACAAAAGGCTGGAAGTGGACAGAGCCGGAAACGCAAGATGCCCAGGTTTGTGTCCAGACTTTGTTGGTATGTTCCCGACCACATAACCTTTCAGACATAAGTTTTTAGCATTGCCCTTTTTTAATACGTATCACACCACTACCCTGACTATTATGGAATACTCGTGTGGTCTCGATAGCTACAGCAAAGTAGCTGCAGCTGCCCGTGACAGGCTGCGACAACTCTGCCGATGCACAACGGAGGCTGCTACAGTAACGTGATGGATGCGCTACGTAATCAAATGTCACTGTACGTTGAAAACCTCTTTCACAAAGTATATGCCTCTTTTAATAAGTTATTACACTAGTCCAGTTGCATCACACAACCTTAAACACCTTAAAATGTTTAGGTTAAGGGGGACTTTATCACTGGTGTGATAGTTCCCCTCTGCACAAACTCCAAATTCTTTCTGCTGGCAATCAAGGTCCTCAGAACCTCCTCTCAAACTACTTTGCAAGCTTATCTGCCTATGACACTAGTTGTAGTACATAGGGCTCTTCACAATTACAAGGAGGAGGCATGTGCAACTATCTCCAGTAATAAGGGGTTTTTCTAAAGCTACCAGAGACCATGAGATCATAGGAGGAATCATCTTCTTAGCCATAGACACTCAATTCCAAGGCCAGCAGTCCTCATGAGACACCCAGAAAAACAGTTCAACATCCCTCAGAATGCCACCTGTTCTTCAGGGACCTTCCTCTCTGTGCAGCTCACATTCAGAGATCTCAAAAGAGAGGATCACTCCAGGTCAGCTGGTCACCACCCTGAAGGAGTAGTGCTAGGAGCCACAGTTCTGCATCAGGCACTTCACAGCCTTCACTTTTCTGTAGCTAGCCTGTATGCAGCTGTCTTGGATCAGGAAAGAATCCTGATTTGATTCATCAGATAGGATTGTGGGATTGGTTTCACTCCACAGAAATGGCATGGTCCCCAGGTAATTTTTGCAGGAAAAAATCCTAGTGATTCTTTCCGAGAAGCAACCATGGATTCAAGAAGTCCTCCCTGCAGGCCTGCCTTCCTTTCCACCCCTAAACCCTGTCCATATGGTGGAGGAAGCAGGGACTGCTTCTCTTCCTCAAGCCCCTGGGGCTTCTGACCCTGCTGCACACCATTTACACCATTTGCTGCTGCCTTATGTCTAACATCCTTCAGTCATGGAGCTCTCTCATCTTACCAGCTATATTTTTATTGCTTGTTTGTTTATATACACCTTGCCTTTTTCCTGAAAAGATTCAAGGGAGCTATACGGCAGCATATTTTCAACATTATATACAAGAATGGCCAGAAATAAAAAAGAAAACACTGCGGGTTGTTTTGTCATCATCAGCGCGGTCAAGTCGATTCCACCTCCTAGTGACGCTGTGTACAGCAGAGTGGAACTCTGCCCTGTTTTTCTGCACCATCCTCTCACCTTCCGGCGCTATATCAGACAATACTCCACTGCTATTCGTAGGGTTTTCATGGCCAATGTTTTCAGAAGTGGGTGGCCAGGTCCTTCTTCCTAGTCTGTCTTAGTCTGGAAGCTCCGCTGGAACCTGTCCACCATGGGTGACCTGCTGGTATTTGAAATACCAGTGGCGTAGCTTTCAGCATCACAGCCACATGCAGCCACCACAGTGTGACAACCGACGTGTGTTCCCTGACCAGAAACGAACCTGGGCCATGGCATTGAGAGCGTCGAATCTTAACCACTCGGCCGCTGCAGGTGGCTACATGTTTATTAGTCATTTTAGTATAATTAACACAAAGGGAAGGCTGTTGGGAACAAAAGCACATCAAGATAGAAATATTTTGTACTGCTGAAGTAATTCTGGAATTGAGAAAAACATGCTGTAACACTGTGGAAAGAAAAAAGCATTTTAGTAAATTTGCAGTTACCCACCCATACCATATGAAATGCTATCAAGTTATGACTTAATTTGTTGCATGAAGGCTCAGTTTCTGTTTAAAGCATTTATTTATTCTTCATAAATCCCGTGAGAAGAAAATGAAATGACTAAATGACATATTGATATTGAAAAAACTAAGTTAACTTGGGAATAAGATGATTTTATTCTAAAATTCACTATTAAAATTAATTTTCGTAGAAACACAGGAAAATATTTAATATATGGTTGAAATGTATTTCAGAGAACTTAATCCTTCTAAATATAGGGTACAAAAATATCAGAACACCATTTCAAATTAAGACAAATTTTATGAATCTGAAGAAACTCAAACCTTTTGCTAATAAAGGTGGGCAAATAAATCTAAATTTTGATTCATGACAACTTCAACTCTTCAGATTCTTCCCCTAACAAACTGAAATCCAAGTCATATTTCAGACCTCAAAATTTCTAACTGGTATAAAAAAAATCATAACTGGTATAAAGATGTTTTAAAATTGTAGCTGTGGAGGGTAAATTTACCAAATTTCTATATGGTCTCAAGAGATTTACTTTCTAAATAATTTTACAAAAACTTGATTAAATGTTTTCCCATGGGGAAAATACATAGAGTTTATCTAAAAAACCATGTTATACAGTAACAATAAAGAAAGATTCATTCTAATAATTAATATATTATTTACAATTTCTTAAAATTTGACCTAATGTAAATTGTGGACTTTAGGTGATAATGATGTATCAATGTAGGTTCATCAATTGCAACAAATGTATCACTCTGGTGTGAGATGTTGATAACGGGGAGGCCGTGCCTATGGGGGGGCAAGGGGTATATGGGAAATCTCTGTACTTTCTGCTCCTTTTTGCTGTGACCCTAAACCTGCTGTAAAAAATAAAGTCTGTTGAAAAGGAAACAAATTTTTGATGTACTATTATGAAAAACAGATATCTGAATAGATATCAAATCATCTTCCATTATCTTTTTGTGCCAATTTTAGCCCCAAATTCTAAATTTGAGGGAAAAAATGCACTGCCTAAAGTTACTCTATCTCAGCTACATGAATTCCTCCCAGAAATTCCTTCCTCATCTAGTCCTGAAGCTGAGTAACAGTTTTTGAATGCTCTTACACTAATTAAATCCTGCAAAGCTAACATGTAGCAATGACTTTAGAAGCATTTTTCTCACATATCGTATGATCTCACTTGTATGTGGAACCTAAACAGAAAACCAAACTCATAGATACAGAGAACAGACTGGTGGCTGCCAGAGGCAGGGGATGGGGGGCAGGCAAAATGGGTGAAGGGGGCCAAAAGGTACAAACTTCCTAAAACACATAAGTCCTGGGGATGTAATGTACAGCATGGTGACTGTAGCTAACAATACTATACCGTATATTTGGAAGTTGCTAAGAGAGTAGATCTTAATAGTTCTCATCACAAGAAAAAAAAATTGTAACTGTGTGGTGACGGATGTCAACGAGACTTATTGGGGTGATCATTTCGCAATATATACAAATATCGAATCATTATGTTGTACACCTGAAACTAATATAATGTTATATGTCAATTATCCCTCAATTAAAAAAAAAAGTGTTTTTCTTATTCTAAAAGTTCCCAATTGAGATAAGAAAAATTTGGCCAAGCTTACCTTAGTGTAATGGTTCTCAAACCAGGGGCACTTGGCAAAACACAGGCACCTGAGCCCTACTCTCAGCGTATCTATGTCAGTGGGTCCAGGGTGGGGCCTGGGATTTTGCATTTCTAACTAATTTGCTGGTTCTGAAGTTGAGACCCACTGTCTTCACATAGATCAGGAAACTCCAGGATCTTTTTTTTTAATATACGAAGCAACAAAATTCTGAAGTACATACTTCAGCAAAATTCTCAATATATATACACACATATATGTATCTATATGTATCTATATTTTATATACGTATATATTCACATATATGTACGGGCACATATGTTTTATATAAATACAATTATATAAAATAAAACCCCGTTACAGTTCCTCATGGTATTTCCTGTTGGTTACAATAGGTAAATATCCATTCTACTTAAGGATTTGTTCGTTTTTCCCCACAATGTCAATCCTGATAGCGTTATCTTTTTCTTTCCTACTTAGCTAAAAGAAGCAGCTGGCAGCCAACAATCGGTAGGCTATCCTGTTCTCTCCTGAACATAAAAAATTTCACAAATTATCACAAATCATCACCAAGAGTAAGAAAAGGCTGGTGAGTTTCAAAACAATCAAAGAATCCCAAAAAAGCACACAGACCATTTCTAAATCTGCCAAAACTTTGATCAATTTAGCTATTTAATCAGCAACAGAGGAACAATTATCTTGGTCAGGAGTTTTGATATCACCTAAATCTAGCTATAGATAAGGGCAAATATAAAAATCCATAACTACTAATGTATTTAATTTTCCTTTATTCTTCTGTCTCTCCTCAAAGATAATGTCTTATGGGTTAATCAACTGTTTTCTACATAATATTTAAGAGTTTTGAAGTTCTGGCTACTTAGGATTGATGGTTTAATTACGGACAGTTAAATGACTGCTCATGGAGACAGAACTTAGAAATAAATGCTCCTATTTTAAGGGTTTGAGATTTTAAAAAGGTATGTTCACTTATCACACACTTGGTAATTGAAAATTAACTTTTATAAATGGTTATTAAGCTTAAAAGAGTCTACAAAGTCAGTTAAGGAAATGTTATAAAAAAAAAAAAGAATGAAAATCTTTGTGTTTATTCCTATCCATGCTGTACTTTTTAAATCCCTTTGAGGTCAAGAAAGTTTCAATTACTGCTCCAAGTGAAAACAGTTGAGACATCCTAAATGTCTAAAATAGGGAACTGTTAAATAAGCATGTTATTTAACTCATGTTAATAGTCTACAGCCATTCAAATACTAACTATAGAAACTATGTAACAAAATAGAAATATTATTATGACCCAAGACTAAGAAGAGAAGAATGCAAAATGTATATATATACAATGTAACAAATCTGCACAAAATATATGAATATGGAGAAAATCATGTGTAATCCTCCAAAATACTTCAAGGAGCATACTATACTAAAAGAATAGGCTTGTTTATCTGAAATTAAAATTTAACTGAGAGTCGTGTATTTTATTTGGCAGCCCCAACAGTAGACAAAATGCTTGCACTAAATTATAAGCATTCAAATTAAGTGCTATATTTAATTAAACAAGTTTGTGTCCTAGTGGAGAGGGTAAGGGTAAAGAAGAGCATCACAGCCTATAAAAAGAAGCTTTATTCCTCAAAATGACAAAATACAAACATATATGGACATTTGGAAAAGAAAATTTCAATATCAATAGATATTTTTACTTTGCCATTGGTTTAGGATGAACTTCTCAGACTTATATTAGGAGGAAACATAAGTACTTGAAAGGAAAAGTATTTTCACCACGTTTAGAATAATGAACATAATAATAAGCTTGAGAAAGTACCCTATAAAAATGCAGTAGCTGTAATAATTGCTTTATCCAACATTTTTCATCACAGATTTTAAAAGATTTATAAAAATGACAAAATGACCAGTGTTCAGAGTGTGCCGATGCCTTCAATATCTGGCCTTACATATCCTGTTTGGTATTTGACTTTGGAAACTTGCAAGAGTGTGGAGCTCCTATGAAGGGCAGAGTGTCTTTGAGCCTCAGAGACACTGATGAAACATGTGCATAGGAACTTTGAGAAGGTAGCTTCCAGCAGGCATGAAAATACACTTCTGTAATGCTGGTTGATTTGTTCCCCGGGTGTGAATGAATAAAATTTGCAAACTTCCTTTCCTACCCCATAGCACTAAGTTGAACATTATTTTCTGTGTGGAAGAAAATATGATACCTAAAGTTAAGAGTTCTGGTTAAATCCCAAGGAGGTCTTCAAACCCGAAAATTTTCATAATTCAAAAAGAAACAGATGCTGATAAGCTATGTTCACTGAAAGATTCGACACAGCTGAAGTTAACATGAGTCATGATTTTATTGAGCACTTAGAAAAGAAATTTTTACACTACCATCTAAGGACACTATAAAAAAATTATTCCAGTATACAGACTTCACAATTTGATTTGTAAATAGCCAACACAAAGGACCTGTCTGACTGGTTGGTGAGGACACGTTTTAGTCTTTCAGAACCCTCAAATAACGCAAGTTTGTTTAGAATGTTTTCCCCACATTTTACTCACCACCTACATTAGCAAGTCTTAAAATTTCTTCCAAAGTCTAAGAATTTAAATATTTCTAGTTGCAACAGACAGAAAATTTGCCTTTGGATGTTTGTCTATGGGATGAAAATGTGGCCTCTACTTGAAAGACCCAACTAATCCTTAAAAACTGGTTGCGTGGGAAGAGGCTGTGGAATCAATGGGGTTCTTCTTTAGGTGTCAGTCTTCACTAGGAGCATCCCCAGGTCCAAGAGTGGGACATGAAGTCAGTGCCCTCTGCTTCCAAGACTGAATTCCATAAGGATATTCCTGCTCAAATACAGCTGCTCCAACGCCAACGGATACAGAGGCTGCATTCAAAGACAGTCCTAAGAGCAACATCTCGGCTTCTCTTCCTTTGACTCAGAATACTAAGCCTTCTGTTTATTTACTAGTTGGATGGCTAAAAGTTTATGTTGTCAGCACACATGTAACAATTTTTATATTTCCTTCAATCCCCATAAACTTCTTGACACATTCCACAGAATTGACATTTATTTTTACCTCTGTTAAGTCCATCATCTACTCATTCTACCTGTGTAAATTATTTCTCTGGGTACTGTAATCACTACAAATGGGTACATCTGAGGAACAGCTACACAAATTGCCCACCACTGACAGCCAGATGTGAACTCAAGCGCTCTCATTTCACAGTGCATGTTCCTAACTGCTGCACAATCCACCTCTCTACTGCTGTGCCCGTGAGGGACTCGGTCGCAGGAACCGTCCAGGACCTGTCCTCTTCCATCCCTGTTTCCTTTTTATTTCATTGCACAAATGATTGAGATGCCTGGAGTGAGAACTCCAAGATGGGTTAGCATCATTCATTTCCAACTGGCCTAAGATGAGAACAAATTATTCCAAACAGCTTTAGAACGTTAGACTGAATAGTCAGGCACAATCGATTGCACCTAACCTTTTGGTCTCATTCAAATGCCAAACAATGCCAGAATGTTTCATAATAGAAATAATGTAAAAAGAAAAAAATACCACCAAGAAGTGGAATGAGAAGTAGGAGAAACACCTCACATGCTCTCATTTTATGGTAAAACAGTTTCCTAAGGATAAATCACTGATTCTGGTTGGGTATACTGTTTCACAGTGAATTTTTAATGTAAAGAACTAGTCAAATAAAAATCACTCATCCATCATATCAGGTTAGTTATACGAATAAAAATCACTCATCCATCATATCAGGTTAGTTATACGAATAAAAATCACTCATCCATCATATCAGGTTAGTTATATGAATAAAAATCACTCATCCATCATATCAGGTTAGTTATACAAATAAAAATCACTCATCCATCATATCAGGTTAGTTATATCAAAAAGAGACTTAAGCACCTGACTCTGTTGGAAGAATCTGCAGTTCAAGTAAAAACCTTAGATGTGATTGCAGACAAGGGTAAGACTCAGAGCAAGAAACTTTATAAACACTAATTTACAGGAGAGTTTTTAATTCTTCATCTTGAGAACAATTGAAGTATATAAATCTACGGCTAGGGAAACTTGTATCCTGTCATGTAGTTACATATCCATAACTGCAGGTTCTTGTAGAGCCTCTAAAGAGATATGAATTGGGAGCAAGGAGGAAGCTAAGACCATCCAGTCTCCATTCTCACTGATTTATAACAATATGAAAAAGATGAAAAGAATAGTTCTTTGGTTGGATGTGGGAAAAAGCAACAGAACAAACATTAGCATTTGATTACAAATAAAACCAAGTTACTATGGCTCAATTAAAAAATCATCAACTGATAACTGTCTTTGCCTAATTATGTTTTAAAAGAACTGTATTTGTGGCTTTCTCTGCTAAAAGCTAATTTGGCCTCTATGGTATATATTAACAATGAAGCATGAAGGCAGCAGAGTCGCAGAGTAGGGAGAAGACAATGGAACTTGGTTCTCGAACATAAATGTAGCATTCGGACCCCCTGCATGTACTTGAGTCTAGCTCTGTTACAAACACATCTAACACTGCCTCTTGTCATGGCCAACACCAGATCACACCAGGGAATAAATGTAGGCAGTGACCTTTTCAAAACAACTCTCCTTTCTGTGGCTTAAAATATACTAAATTGGGCCGGCCCCGTGGCTTAGCGGTTAAGTGCGTGCGCTCCACTGCTGGCAGCCCGGGTTCGGACTCCGGGTGCGCACCGATGCACCGCTTCTCCGGCCATGCTGAGGCCGCGTCCCACATACAGCAACTAGAAGGATGTGCAGCTAAGACATACAACTATCTACTGGGGCTTTGGGGGAAAAATAAATAAATAAATAAAATTAAAAAAAAAAACAAAAAAACTAATAGCTGTAAAATAATGACTATATTTTAAAAAAACAAACAAAAAATATACTAAATTATTAGTTTCTTACAGTAAATAAACAATTATATGAATATGAATGCAAAGAAAAATCAACCATAGCCTGGAATTACTAACTAGTTGATATTTCTTAAAATTGCAGTGGTTTTAGTCACCAAAATGTAAGTTTAGAGGTCAGGTTTGCTCCATATTCTAATTTGGAATCATTATAAGATAGTCAGGCTGCATCCAATAGAATGAGTCAGAATGGCCTAGGGCACGAGCCTCCCCATCTATGTGGTCGAGTTGCAGTCACGGTGCCAATCAGCATTCCAGACCTTCTATAGTTAAAACCACCACCAGCCACAGCTACCACCAATCCAGAGTACACCAAGTCACCCGTGGTTAACCAATCACCCAGCCTTCTTTTAAACTTCACATCTCTTATAAAGCACCAGCAAGATGGCATCACCACGACCCAAGCGTGAGTTCAGTGGCGTCTTCTTAGTGAAGAATATTTACCACAAAATAGGTTCTCCACAAAAAGACACGTTTTGTTGCTTTACATTGTTAGCTACATTTTCTTGGGTGCATTCTTCATGTCCTGAGGGAAGTTAGGCACTTGAGCATTTAAACAGGACAAATGCTTACCCTGGTTCTGGTTACCACCCAGGAAACTGGCAGAAAGAAAACAATGCAACACATTTTGTTGAGCACCTACCACATAAGTGCTCAGAGGTCAAGGAAGACAGGCGGGCTGCCAGATAGGAAAACGAACAGCTGATTCCATCCACCCTCCACTTAAAAGACTGCTAAGCAGTCTGTGACCCCAAACCTAAAAAAGAATAAAATAAAAATAGGAAGCTTCAAAGAAGTATCAACAATTTATGGAAATTCTAGTTACCTAAATTAAATCTAAATCTAATGACATATCTTTATAATCATGACTACAAGGCTCTGAGGATATTCATATAAATATGAATCAAATACCTAACTCTGCAAGGCCATGTTACTGTTTCTACTGTATCTATAGTTGTGGGACCTGTGGTCTGAGAGAAAATATATCTTTTCTGTTCCTAATTTACTGATTTATTTTTTTAAATGACAAATACATGCAAATTGAATCACATTTTAATTTGAACAAATCATCTTTCTGAAGAAATATAGAATTATATTAAAAATACAAAATTCAGCAAAACATCATGTCAACTCTATTTTTTCCATTAATCAATAAAGTTAATGGAGTATTACTTTATTCTCACACATCTGAGGAATTCAGGTTGCTCAATAATTGCTCATGCTCCCCAACATACTCAAATATTTCTTGGCAAATGTTTCCTTTGAATTCCAAAAGATTTTACAGTCTGAAAGATCAAGGTCTTCTCATTATAAAATCATGCGTCTAGGTGCCAGCTCTGGTGGCCTAGTGGTTAAGTTTGGCATGCTCCACTTCGGTGGCCTGGGTTCGGTTCCTGGGTGTGGACCTACACCACTCGTCAGTGGCCATGCTGTGGGGGTGACCCACATACAAAATAGAGGAAGACTGGCAACAGATGCTGGCTCAGGGTGAATCTTCCTCAGCAAAAAAAAAAAAATCATGATCCAATAAGAAGACTTCTTTCAATCTCATTTAGGACTTTTCAACTTTTCCAGTACAATTGATAGATATTATCAAAATTTACCTTCCAAAAGTCTCGATTTAGACAATTAGCCAAGAATTGCTTGGTAATCTCCTACAGTAGATGCAAATGGCAATGAGAGGCCAGCCCAGTGGCGTAGCAGTTAAGTTCACGCATTCTGCTTCAGTGGCCTGGGGTTCGCTCGTACAGATCCTGGGTGTGGACCTACTCACTGCTCATCAAGCCATGCTGTTGCGGCGTCCCACACAGAAGAGCTACAACTCTACAACTACGATATACAACTATGTATTAGGGCTTTGGGGAGAAAAATAAAAAAAAAAGAGGAAGATTGGCAACAGATGTTAGCACAGGGCCAATCTTCCTCAAAAAAAAAAATTGGCAATGAATACCATCACTAAGAATTTTATTCCACAAATGTCATCTGAAAAACTAAAATTATAGTTTTCATTCCTCTAAATTCTGGCCCAAGAACAAAGATTCACAGACAGCTTCCATCTCATATGGCCCACCCTTTTATTTTAGATCTAAGTCATGGGCATTAGCAGCACTATTGCATAGAAAACAAGCCAAAGTTCTGAAATAAAACTTTTACAATAATTATTCACAAGTAGATTTTTCTATTAATAAAAACGAGGTGAAACTCATTAGTTACATTAATGAGGAGGGAAAGTCTCAGAGATCTGGTCCCTGAATTCAGCAAGATTTGTCTACAAGACACTTGGATAAAATTTTATGTATCCAAGAGCAGCCAGAATGGTCTTTCTAATATGCTGATTACAGTAGTACTGTGCTTGGCAGACAGGTATCTTCAACACATATTTGTTGAATAAATGAATGAGCAACAGTCTAATAAGGATCATTTCAGGCTAAGTGCAGATGAATATGGAGAAGTTACTCAACATTTGCCTAGTAGACTGAGCCACCTGAGATGAGATCATTCTGCGACTTTCTACTCCTCTAGGATCACAATGGCTACCATATAAGGACCCAAGATGAATGAAGACAATGAATTAATGAATTTAACTCCTAGTTCCTCCTAGCCTTTGCTGTGATACTCAAGTAGTCATTTATTGTGTCAAGCCATAGAAATATAACAACACTGTGCAACAGACAAAAACAATCCAAAAATGCTAGTTGAAAATACCTACAGGACACAGGTTAGTGCATAGATGTCCCCCTGAATGAACGTGCGGAATGCTGAACACCTTAAAGCTTAGCAGTTAAAGCCAAGCGTTCTGAATGCAGACAGTTATTCAAGAGGGAGCCCCATGACCTCATGCCATCTGCCCCTCTAGACAGTAGACAGGACAAGGTCAGTTCGGGGGCAGAAACCTGACTCCAGGAGGGTCAAGCCCGGGGAAGAGACCCGCAGAGAGACAACAGCACTGCCCTTCCTGTTGGCGGAGCAAGGAAAAACCCAGCAGGGAACCCTGGCCCTGTTACCTGCCCCTCAGAATAAACTATGCACTCCAGTCTAAAAGCTAATGCAACATTGTAAGCACTGGACTTTATGTGGACTTAGATCACTCTGGCAGAAATGGAGAAGAGAGATGGAAAGATCCAGATTGGGAACATTTACAAGAGTCAGTTCTTTGTGAGAATCACTTTTTTTGTGGCTGAACATTTCATTTTCTCCTGTAAAACCTATTTCCTTGTGTATAAATTCAAGATAGTAATAGCTATTTCACAGAGCATTTGCAAGTATTAAATGAGAGAAAGAACACCTATATATAAATATGTGTATACATGTGTATACATACACGTGCACACATACATATAGAGAGAGCCCCCTATGTACCAGGCATCCAGAGTGGGGGATGGGAGGGATACTGGAATGAATGAATAAACCACAGTCCCTGTCCTTCTTGAGCTTATACTGCAAATAGTATAAGAACGTGTTTTATAAACTGCAATGTATCAGCAGGTAAAAGACATTGTTATTAAGTCATCAGCAGTGTTACCACACTTGCAATAATGAATGAGGCATTTCAACAATTTTGAATCCAACTTTTGCCACTATCTCAAAATACTTGAGGAAGGAAATAAGTCATTCTTATCACATACACAACTACATCACCCTATTTAGCTCACAAAACTCATGTTTAGTGCTAAAAGACCAGCACTTCGTTAAGTTGTTGCATTGTTTCCTGAACATTTCTGAGGAAACCAAGACACACTCCATTCTAATAAAGGATTACCCTTCAGGGAGGAGCCTTCTAGCGTTATGAAGTCCTGTTGTAACCATAAGGAAAGAAAGAAAGAAACTTCAAAGCCAGGATCAAGTAGCTCTATGCCAAAAAAACAGAGAGAGCCTCTAGCCCTAGACAGGACAACCTTCTAGCCTGGCTGACAGAAACTTCAGATTCTCTCTTTGAGCAGTGCCAGTTTTTCTGAAGTGTTTACATGTCCTCGCCAGCACTGGCTTTTCATCGACTTGATTGTATGAAGTGGCTAAGCATGTCCGAGATAAAATAAGCCAAGAGAAATACAGATAGAGTAATTCACATCTCCTAATCCATGGACCTGCAGTGCAATCCTGCCATAAAACTTTAGAGGAAAGATACAGCCTACCGGAATACGGACAGGCAAGAAGTGACTATGGTTTTATCCATGGCGTGCTGTCCTCATCCCAAATCAAAGTATGTGTAACTCTGTTATTTTACCAAATATGTCAGCTTTCAGTCTGTCCTTACCCCTTATCTGCCTTACAAGTAGAACAGCTGGGCAGTCGAGCCCTTATGACAACCAGGAGCAGCTGGGAGACCCTGCCTCCTCCTCTCCCTGGCCCTGACCACAAAAGGTCTACAGCAAGATAACCCACACATAATTCCATGCTTGAGACTCTGGCTTAAAGTCTTTGTCCCCCTGTTTTAAAGTAAAGCTTCCCAGAAGTGTCAACACAAAGCTTTTTTTAGTTACAGTTCTATTATTAATCATCTTCTGAAAGTGGGTCTTGGTGGTAAGGCATGGTCTGTGATTAGCCAGGCATTACTCCCCTCCATCCTCTGTTCCCCTTGTCCTCTAACTCTTTCTAGGTCTCATCTCATTGCAACGTACTAGACTGTGAGCTCCCAACTGGCAAGTACTAGCACTTTTTCATCTTAGTGGCCCCAGGCTGCATAAAGAGCCATTGTTCACACACTAGGAACTCCTTTTCCTACTTTTGGTTCAGTTTCTTGGTCACCTCCCACCATCATTCGAAATACTCAAATGGCATAACATAATGGGATGGACACCATTAGCAATTTTCCATTCTGAGTACCACAGCAAATCTGGGCTACGTAAAGTTTAAAGAGACTCTCAAGAGCAGGAACCATGCCTTATACATTTTCTGTATCTGCAGAATCTAGCCATATTGGTTGACCAATAAGTGACTGTTGAATGAACCAATAAAAGATTAACATCATAATAATTATTTATATTTATTAAAGTCTTACTATATGCCAAGTACTGTGTTAACAGCACTTTAAATGCATTTTTTTTTAAATTTCCCAGTCACCCTATGAGGTATGTACTATTATCATCTCCATTTTACAGATGAGGAAACTGGGACACAAATGAATGAAAGAACGAATGAACATGGTGACACCACTTCCAATGTTGTTGTGTAAACATTAATGTAATGAATTGGGTGCTTACTGTAGGCAGGGCCTATTCAAGATGCTGAAATGGGAGCATGGGGGGGAAACTGAAGGGGTGGGAAGCAGATAACGATAAACAAACTCACTAACATGAAAGGAATTAGACAGTCATAAGTACCATGGAGATAATTACAAAAGTGTGATGTGGTAGTGAGTGAGCGGTGGGTGTTCAGGTGGCGTGGAAAGACATCCCTGAGGAGTGACATTTGCAGGAAGACTGCTCATAAGAGCAAACAGCAAGGGCAAAGGCCTTAAAGCAAAAATAGCTGTTTCTGAGTAAGATAAATAATTCCAGTGTGGTTAGAGGGTGCAGGAACCATGGGCTTTATAGGCCAAGTTAGGGAGTTAGTGTTTGTTTTTTATGCGCAATGAGAAAGTGCTAGAGGTTTTAAAGCAGAGGGATGACCTCTGACCTACATGTTAAAAAGATCAGTGTGACAGCATGTGGAGAAGGGACTGCACAGAGGTCTATGAAGCAGGAAGACCCTCGGAGGCTGCTGCAGTGGCCAGTCCAGAGATGACAAGATGACAGCAGGGATGCTGCAGGAAGTGGTCCTGCTCATTTAACTCCCTTATTGCTGTTCCACTATGGAGCTGCTAGACCTGGAAATGTTCACAGCCTGATAATTTGCAGGTATTCAACAACAGCTGGAATTTCTAGTTTCCGAAATAGTTTCTCTCCTTTTGACCACTTTGCTTTTAAAATAAATGATGGTACAAACATAAGTCAGCAAACACACGCAAGAAGAGGATAACCATGTTTATTCTGTCCTCTAGTAGGTTCAACAGTGACCACCAGTCAGGGTTGGCTTCATGCCCACACCTAAAAAGAGATTTGGGGTCTTCTGAAAGGCCCCTTATCCCAAAGTACACTCTTTCGTTGATCTACCAGTTAGCTCAAAATTCCTAGAGAATTTTCCAATATATACTCCTCAGAACACTGGTGCCAAGGGAAACAAGCAGGAGTTCTGTGGTCAAATAGGTCTGGGAAACACTGCATGTTACACCAAACTCTTAGAAATTCACAATTCGCATTAAGTACCAAGCTCTAAATAGTCCTGCCATAAATAACATTTACATTTATTTAGACCAGCATTTCTCAAAAACATCCAATCATAATTTTTTTTAATATCTCACTGCCATAAAATGCTGGATTATGATATTGAAAGTCTATGTAAAATGGAAATATTTCCCGACAGGAAACACATCATAAAATTCTGAGTCCCTTGGGGAAGAAAAAGCAGTAGATGATTTAATGCGCATCCTTCTCTCTGAGCCACAAGGTCACCCCTGAAATGGCTGAGGTGGCATTTCCCACTCTCTGTGTGAACAGTTGAGTCATAGGCCACTAGAATTCGGATAGACAGCCAAACTCCCGTATTCTATTGGCTAAGACTTTAAGACTAGACTTGCCCAGGATCACAAAGTTAGTGTGTGACAGGACAATGCCTGGAATCCAGCTGGTCTACAAAACAAAACCCATGGCAACACTGCTGTTGCCTCCTTCCACTGCAGTTAACCCCTGGTGTGTGCCTGTCAGAAACAGCCGGGGAAGGGAGCAGAACAGACCTGGAGTCTTTGGAATCTTTGCTTCACGTTAATATAAAGTGGTACCTCTGTGACTCCGGGAACATCACTGGGGCTGTCCAAAACACAGTATTTTCATCTATAAAATAAGATTTAACATCTACTTTGGGAAGTTGTAAGAATAAGCAATACTACGTGGAAAGTGCCTGGGACATGGGACCGGGTGGTTTCTCCTTGAGCCCACTTGTGTCTTCAGCATTCCTCACAGTCACTATCATAGTCATATGTACAAAGCAGTCACTTAGTAAAGTTTTTTTAAAAATTGAACAAATCAATCAACTATTCCAAATAATTTTTCCTATTTCAGGTACTTCAAATTTTCCACAGAATAAGCATATAATAAATTCTAGATATTTTACATATTTAGGTTTAAAATATGCCAGGCACTTCTAAGTTTAATCCTTTTAACAATCCTATGAGATTTGTCCTATAATTTTCCCCATTTTACGAATGGGAAAACTAAGGTGCAGAGAGGGCGGTGGCTCACCCTATGTCACACAGATTCCATGTTGCAGAGCTGAGATCAGATAAAGGCAAGCTGGCTCCATGCCAGATGCTCAGCTGCCATTAAAATGGTGACTATTTAATTCTGGGTGGTGACTTTCTATGGCATTGTATGAAATTGACAGTAAAGAGGAAAAATTAGAAAGATAGTGAAGTAGAGCGTGAGGAGCACAGGTGAATGACTTTACTTTTTAAGTAGAATCAATGTCTGTCTTGATGTGACCCATTCTGGAACCACCCAGATCAATGGCTATGACTTTATGAAAATGTGTATAATTCTTGCAAGGGTATTCGAATTTCCTGATTGTGTCAATCAATTACTCTAATTAAGCCATCAAGTCTGAATTAACAAATTCTTGTCTTCCACACTGATAAAATATCCAAAGCTCTACTTCATTTATTTGCTCGTTATTTTCCCACATAGAGAAACTGGCTAACATCGGGTAGATAACTATCACATACACAAATGTTAATAAACAAATTCAGAATAAACTGTGCACTCAATGAGTCTGTCCACTGATTTTAATACATCACAGGAGATCTGTGATGGGACTTATGACCCCTTAATATCCCTTCCTGGAAATTCACAGGATCCTACAACTGTAATGTGCCTGCAGGTTCCGCCATCACAATAAGGCTATATGAGATACCTAGTGGAACCACAAACGCAGCTCCACACTTGGGGGCAATTACTGTATGAGAACCACATATAAGTCACCATCACACGACTCATTCTAATTGTATAGCAGAGCCCACTGCCCACAGGGACTAGAAATCTGTTTGACACATACCTGAAAATGTTCTTCTTTGGAGGAATTTTGACATTACTATGATAAAAAATTTTTGACACCCTCAAGGTATTTAAAATATCCTCAGAGCATAAGATTAAACAATTTAACACTGAAAAGTATTTACTTACTCTGTTTAATGTCTTTCCACTTATTACAAAAATTATTAATTTTTATATTTATAGATAAGCACAGAGAATCCCATTTGTACCATGTCTTCAAAGTTTTTCTTTTTTTTAATTGTGCAAAATATGATAGTCTTTTACACTATTTTAGAATTCTCAATATTGGCTCACTTAACAACTATCATAAAATCATTCATTCTTAAATAATTCTTTAAAAATGCTTAAATCTGAAAACTATAATTATTAAATCTATCCAATTAAACAAGCCATCCCGAAACGAATTACAAAAAATACTCTTTGGAGCTTAGTGTCTGACACCTAACATACTCAATTTGAACCAGGTTCTAAAGGCAAAGGAAATTATTCAACTTCACCCAGTTTTTTTTAATGAAATTACCTGACTGTTATCATTTGAATCTCAAATTGGGAATATGTTCACTAAATGCAAATATTGCAAGAATTACAATTAGGTAGGAAAATTAAGATTCCCAAAACTTAAAATATAAGACAAGACATTTTAGGGCCGGCCCCGTGGCTTAGTGGTTAAGTGAGCGCGCTCCGCTGCTGGCGACCTGGGTTCGGATCCCGGGCGCGCACCGACGCGCTGCTTCTCCGGCCATGCTGAGGCCGCGTCCCACATACAGCAACTAGAAGGATGTGCAGCTATGACACACAACTATCTACTGGGGCTTTGGGGGAAAATAAATAAATAAATAAAATTATGAAAAAAAAAAAAGACAAGACATTTTATGGCTATTAAGTTCAGTGTCTGAAATAACAATAAGAAAAAAAATCAACCAACAAATACAACTCAAGTATTACATATACAGCTCTGCTATTTAATAAGACAGGAAAATAGGTTTTATTTACTACATATTGTATCACCACTGCCCTAACATAGCAAACCTGAGATACTGTTCCATAGCCTTCATCCATAACCTACCACTATTTAAGACGGATCCACCTTAGTTCCTACCCTTTGCATACTTTTACTAAGTAATCATGTTAAAGAATTATAACTGAATTTAAAGTACCACGATCTCCTCAGAAAACGTGACCACCACGGATGGAAACAGAACTGGCCTTCTTTTATCCTCATCAGTCACTGAACTCGATCCTCAGAATTACCCTCTTTCTGGTAACAGCTTTTCGTCTAGTTAACACCAGGTGCCCCGAGAGGCAAACATATGGAGCCAGTAACACGTTCCCTTGTTGCCTTACCAATCCCCAAAGCTCTGAACCAGAGGAGCCAAGGCTACATTCAGGGTACAGTGCCCAGAAAACAGGTGGGTGGAGAGGTCCAAGCGGCAGAAGAGAAAGGACGAGAAGCAACAGAACTTGCAGTTAGCCTTTAATTTGTCAGCACTGTGCTAGGCGCCTGATGTACATCATTTCATTTACTCCTTACTGTTATTTTTGAGATAGATGCAATTTTTGCCACTTTTTAGATGGGGAAACTGAGGCTCACAGAAGCTATACAATTTCAACTTGTCTTCATCTTATCAGTAATGAGCAGTCAAGCAAAGGTTTGAAACCTGGTCTGATTAACACAAAAGCCCATGTTCTTCCCCACACCCCTCACCCTCCCTGGAAAAGCCCTAGAAGCCTGTGGAGCAAGGGAGAGGAAAGAGAAGGTGAGGAAGCAGCTGTCACTGAAGGGCAAGAAAGTGGGGTGGGAAGGTGCTGAACTGTGTGTAGTCATGTCACATTTGTGCCTACGATCAGCTCTGGGTGGTGAGTCTATGAACCTTAACCTCCACCTGATAAGAGACGGCTATACCTGTATCTATGCAGCCACATGTCAGATAGACATCTGTGGTGCTCTCTAGAGAAAAATGCTGACAACAAACCAAAACATACGTTCATTCTGGACTCATTCAAGGATCAACATCAAGAAGACATAAGAACGGTGGTGCTAAATAACAAGTGTTTACAAAGCAACGGCAATTTAATTATTTTTGCTAGAAATACACACACAAGAATGAATGAATAAATGACAAAGACCTTTAAGGAACACCTAATAGCTTATTGTTAGCATGGAAACAAGAATCCTAGGAACTGAGACCCCTCATATGGCACGCAGTGGGGAGTGCAGAGTGATCTAGTGAAGAATGGAGCAAGGAAACCAGTGCCTGGGTCAGCACTGAGTACAGACACCATGAGTAACTTGAGTAATCTCTCTTTTACATTTGTCCCCTCCCACCTCCCACTGTGTTGCTTAATTTTTAAGGAGAAAGAAGAAATTAGGCAACCAAAAAATACTTCTCATGTTTTTATTGAGAATTGAGATGGAGATGAAGTACTAACACTTGAGCCAAAAATACACAGATGGGAAGGTATAAATGATAACAGAGAATTTCAAGACAAGATTTTAAAAAACTGTTAAACTCCTCTTGGACAAGAGCCAAAAAAGAAACCTAGAAAACAATAATGTCAAAAGTGATAAAGAGATATGAATCAACAAAGAAACCAGATATGAGTTTTCTTTAACACTGGAGTGAACAAAAGCCAGCACTATTTTACGATAGGAGAAGCTAGGCACATTAGGAAACAGTCTTGGATTATTGCATTCTTTTAGCGAATTCTAGAAAATGTATATAGATCTCAGAGGGGCTGGAATAAGAAAAAGTGCTCAAAATCAGAGACTAATAAAAAAAGTGATTGAAAGAAACAAAGTCACCAATGGACAACTAAAACTACACTTCAAATACGTTCTTCTTGAGAAAATGCATTACGTGCATATTAAAATTTATAAAACATTATTATAGTGTGGCTCATAGTGCAAAGATATTCTAAACAAAGTTTATTTGACTAGTACACGGCTCCCTCTTTGAAGGCCAGCACTATATTAATATACTTTCCAAGACTAGATCTAATATGCAAATCGAAGTATGGATATATTGGAATATCAGAACCCATCAATATCATAAGGGTAAGATAACATCTCAGATTTGTTCCCTTCTAGGTAGTAACTTTGGGAAGATGTATTCTATTGTAAAGATAATTGCTCAAAATATTTTGATATACAATTTAAGCAATGCTTTGGGACCTGTGCCACATCCTTTTTAGATGACCTCGATAGTGGGAAATTGTTGCCTGTTGAGGGTGGTCTTAATGCTTGAACATAGCCCAAAGTAATTATAAGCTGAGCCCAGTGAATGAGTGGGGGTTGTTAGGCAATGCCACCACGCGTCAAAAATGCAATGTGACTCGGGAGCCGGCCCCATGGTGTAGCAGTTAAGTGCGCACGCTCCGCTGCTGGCAGCCTGGGTTCGGACCCCAGGCACTCACCGATGCCCTGCTTGTCAGGCCATGCTGTGGTGGTGTCCCATATAAAGTGGAGAAAGATGGGCACAGATGTTAGCACAGGGCCAGTCTTCCTCAGCAAAAAGAGGAGGGTCGGCATGGATGTTAGATCAGGGCTGATCTTCCTCACAAGAGAAAAAAAAAAAAGCAATGTGACTCTAAGGCAATGCAACAGCAAAAACGATGATGCTTTGAAAATTGTTGCAAAAGAAGTTTGTGGTTGTTAATGAAAAATTCTAGGGAGCTGTAGGTTTCTGGAAAATACTGGCTTCCCAGAAACAAATCCCATTTTATGACTATCCCTCTTCCCATAGCCTGTCATCTGACCTTTAATCCTCTCTCCTGACTGAAGACGATCCACCAGAGGCTGTGCGCTACAGCAGCTCTGTCTGGCGCAGGGGTGGTGGGCCTGGCTCCAGCTAAGCATCCTTCATTGCTTACCGGCTGCACTGACTTCAGGTCCCAAGGCCAACGAGAGTCAGGATTAGCCTGGCCGGGCAAGCTCCAATCTTTAGTTTAAAAAAGAAAAAAGAGGACAAAAAGAAGGAGGAGGAAGAGAAGGAGTGGGTGGAGGCTTTGAAGTGCAGGAAGCTCACCCCCAACAGCTATCCCTGAAGCCAAGTGACAGCGACACCTGCATGTGAGGTGGGAGGCCCCCCGCCCCTGCGGTGACTCTCTGACTTCCACACCTTTAGCTTTTGTGCACCTCCCATTCCTTTACTGGATAATAGAATTGTCCAGCTAAGATCTCATCAGGTCTACAATGTCATTGAAATGCTACACCTTGTGACAAAATTGAGTATTTTACTCAAAATCTCTTTTCTGATTCAAATCTTGTTTATATATTTCTATGCCCCTACAATTTCATTTAGCTTCAATTAATAACTCTATGTGGTCTGCTTTTCTTTATAGGCATGTCTGATCATTAACTAGACGTGGTAAAATTCCTTTATTTTTGCAAAGCCACACACAGCCAATTCCAAGCCAAATTTGACCACACATTTTGTTGTTCTTCTTATGACCATCACTGATGATGCGTGGTGTGTGTGGTTCTGTGTTGGAAGCAAGTGAAGGAGAGTCACCGACATCCTAGGATTGCAAAACCTAAACCAGATTGTCTCTCCTTCATACCAACTGTTCTGAAAAATCCTCAGTCAAATACCTGATACAAAATCATTTTCCTTAGCAGTTGCTAAGATTTCTTTGAGGTCAAACGTGAAATAATGTAAATATGATGGTTATTAAGAGGCCAGAACAATTTAGATGTAAAAATTCTGGTGTGTTGGCAAAAATGTAGTGCTTTATGGTCATACCTTCTAACATTGAAAAAAAGGTACGTGCAGAAATATTACTGGAGAATCATGAAAATATTTCTTAACTTTGAACACCTCATTTTATAGATGATGTAATTGAGGAATAGAGAGTTTCATGACTTGGCCAAGTCCTATAACTCATTATTAACAGGATCAACACTTGTTCCTTAGACCTTCAGACCAGGGCCCTTTCCAGAATATTCACTGCCCGGATCTCTAGCAGGGGTGCATACTCCTGAGGCAATACTGAGGCAGAACACTGCTGGCAGGCAGGTACAGTCTGGGGAAGGCAGGAGGAGGGAAGAAATGGCAACAGCAGGGACGACTCAATTCTGCACAGATCTATAATTCATTTCCGTGGAGCTTTGCTCCAAAATTACCAGCTTGTTAAGGTTCTATATTCTTCCTCCTGTTCTGCACCTGTGGCCAAAACTGCTGACCTAGTAGACTTGACCACAACAGAAAACAGATCGATTCGTGTGGTTCCAAAAGAGCTGAAAATATTTTTTAAAATAATATGCACTTCAAGGATGATGCTCCGGTCAAGATTCACCATCATCAGATGGGATTTTTCTTCTTTTTTCACTGCAAAGCAAGTAAAAGGTATTAATTGCCATACTGTAAAATTCACATCTGTGAAAGTTGCAGAGTGTGTAAATTAGACTGTTATGAATTTTATATTCAAAGACATAAAACCAATAGCGATGAGAGCTAGACCTAACTCTATTTTCAGATTTATGTGCTAGTCAAGAGTAAAAATTTAGTCCATGAATTCCTTCATTAAACAATTGGCAAATACTTCTCCAGTGTTCACTATGTGTAGCCCTTGCTGGACAGCTGAAGTGTAACAATCGGACACAATCTTTGCACTTAGAAAACCTACAATTCAATATATATATACGTATATATATATATATATACGTATATATATATATATATTTTAAATATCTGCTATATGTTAGGCAGTAAGTTAGTGCTGGGGAAATCAAGATGGATTACACAGGGTCCCTGAGCTTGCACATACATGGAAGAGAAGAGAGCAATCACATCACTAATACAAAACCCTGTGATAATGTGAACCAAGCACCAGGTGAACACAGGGGAAAGCATTCATTCTGCCTGGGAAGGAGAATTAAAGAGGGCAACAAGATGTCACACTGTTTCAAAGGTAACAATGAACAAAGGCACAGAGGCCTTCCAGCCCATCTGATGGGATGGGGGCAGGGCTGGGCAGGACCAGACAGACAGTCCGCAACCTACAACAGGTTGTGCCCCAAAGCTTCCTTGGAAGTTGACCTGAACTCCAAACTATCTGCCTGTGGAAACTGTTGCTCCTGATGAGCAGCTGCTCAAACTAACCTTTGACTAATAATAATGTCTAAATTCTGAGTCCAGAACTAATAATTAGACCTAAGATCTACTGAGTATTTACCATGGGTCAGGTACTTTGTCAAGCCTTGCAACAACCCCAACTAGGTGCTGTTATCAACTCATTTTATAGGTGAAATAACTAAAGAACAGAGAGGTCAAAAAACCTGATCAAGGTCACAGAGCTAGTATGACAGGCCAAGATCTGTACTTAAACAACCAGGTTTTGGAGCTGGGGCTCTTAATCAAAACAGCATGTTTCCCCTTGGATGTCAGAAACCATATATATATACACAAACCAATATAAATAAAAGAAGGAGGAAGAGAAAGAATTTGTATGTTCTGTTTCCTGTGTATAGAATGAGCCCCAGGAAAGATGCGTTCCTTTTGGTATTGGAACTCTTCTTGGTAAGCCCCTGAATGCCCAGTGATGTTACAACTGCCTAAAAACTATCCCCAGGATCTAGACCACACATGCATCCACCACTGAACTACTATCTCTCCCTGATCAGTTCAAACGACCACTCCATCCTAACCAAGCGGTAGGAGAAGAACCAGCTATCTGAACTAATGTACACTGACATACTGTCATCCTCCCACAGATTCTACACTTCAAAAGACAAGACTTGTTACTCAAAGAAATGGGGGTGGGGCAGTGAAATGAAAGTATAATTGGCAGCGTAACAGGGTCCTTCCTCAAGGGGACCTGGTCTCCTCTTCACTCAAGGGGTTCTAGGTCTGTAACCTGGAGCAAGTCTGGGAATTGATTGAGAGGCCAGGACTCTCTCTGTTGGTGATTCAAATTAGACTTTTCTTCACTTGACCTGGAACTCTTCCACTTACACAGATCAACTCAGAATTTAGTAGACCGCCCATCTATTTCACTTCTAGGAACACCATGAACAACAAGCCAATGCCATAGGTCTCTGCGTGTCAGACTACTCTGGAGTATTGCTGTGACTCCACTGTCCATTATGGTAACTATGCCCGCCTTGCCTTTGGCAATTAAGTGGGCCACTTGGTGCCCAGGATCCAAATATCCTCATTATATTTAAGGATCCCCAGTTCAGCGGCAGCAGTTCTCACTGTACTTTCTGACCTACAGAGTTCTTCAAGGATGTTGGGGTTCCCCTCCCAAACCTATTTCTCACAGTTGTGGAGAAAGGTGTGTCCTGTGGACTCTCCCAAGGTGAGTGAGCTGGTCTTTCGTGATAAATCCACTCTGCCATTCCAGTATCCCTAAGCCTTTGGATCCCTTCCTCTACAGTTACCAAGACAGGTCTAGCATTTCAACTTCATTTGGTGTAGGTCACCTTTTGGTCCATGCTTCAGCCAACCAACCAGTTAGAGCCCTTTCTAGTGGTTCCGTATCTATAAATTTGGCCAGATCCAACTTTATGTTCCTTCCACAATTATCCCACAACCTTAATACCCCTTCCCAGACATTTCTCAGATTTCTGTCCGTATAAATTGGGAAAATCATGCAGTTTGAAGTGTAGTGCACCTCCTCATGGATCACACTTTGTACCTCACATTTAGGAGCCTGCTGGGACTTGAGTCTAGTTATAGGTCTAGAAGCAAAGTGGGGATGGTGGGGTAGAAAAATCAACAGTGTCTGCAAGGCACATTAAGTTACCTTCATCTACAGGAGGCAGAGACTATATTTGTATGCTAATGTCCATTCTCTCTTTATCACTGCAATAGAACCCCTTCCCCCATTTTTAGCTGAGCACATTACCAGCCAAAATAAAGATGACATTTCCCAGTTTCCCTTGCATTTAGGTAGGTGAATAATATTATTAAATTCAGACTAATGGGATGTGAGCAGAAATGATTCATACAACTTCCAGGTTGTGTCCTTAGAGTGTGAGGAAGGAGTGTCTTTTCTCTGTTTGCTTCCTCCATCCTTCAGCTTGATGCAGACATGGGAACAGGCTATGTTGAACCACGAGGATGAAGGCCATACATGCAAGACAGTAGAGCAATGATGGCATCCCTGGGCAACCTCACAGAGCACAGGTCGCACACCAACTTTGGATCACCTACGTCTTGACTATCATGTGAGAGAAAGAAAGTTTATTTTATCTAAGCATCAGTACCCTGAAAAACCCACAATGAAAAGAGGACTTGTGAAGAACAGAATTGTCTGTGCTTAGAACTGACTGAAAAGACCATCTAACAACTGGAGAAGAGAATTTGCTTGCTACCAGGACAGGAATACATGCGTGCTGGGTATGAAGGTAGGGACGGCAATGATGGTTTGTCTGATCTGACTGAGGGGAGGCTGGAATGTAACTGACACTGAGAAACGCACCAAGTACTCTTAACTGCAGAACAGATTCTGGAGGGCTTCAAGCCATGGAAGGCACATGTGGCTCAGCACATGGGAAGGACAGACAGAGGCAAGAGGCCAAGGTGGAGGTCTGAGGTTCTCCAGCACTGCAGGACACATGGAATGTGAGCCCAAGGCAATACTTCTGTTGACCAAGATGCAAGAGCAAAGACAAAACGAGAGAAACATCTCTGAACGAGGCACTTGATTTGGAGAGCACTCGCACCTGAGGGGCAGTGGCACCAACAGTATTGTTGTACGTGTGCGAGTTAAGGAGAGGAGGGAGGCCTGCACTGAGCACACCAGAGACGGCTGCAGGTGAAGATAAAATGCCTGGTGTGGACCCAGTCAGTCTAAAGGGAGGAGGGGGAGGGGCGAGCTCAAAGTTGCAAAAAACACTGAGGGGAGAATCATCTGAGTCCAGGTAGTAGAATAAATAACTCCCTAAGAGAGCTGCTATGGTCTTAGCAAAATCTTCACCCCCAAGTGACTAGTGAAATTGCAACAGAAAGCCAGAACTAACCACACAGATACACCACATCCATTATTTTTTTATAAAATGCATTTAAAATTTGAAATTCATATACAAAAAAAGTTTAAATATGCCTATCCTTAATATCCTAGTTTAATGTGGAATTGTGCCTACCATACAGCAAAAACGGAGAATTCAAAAATAACAGGTTATTAATCAGAAAACATCACCATCCTATGTAATAAAACAAGGCAAACAAAAACTATATATTCTGTAGGAGCCTGGAAAAACATATTTTAAAACTGCTATTATATATAGTTTTTTAAAAACCCACCAATAGGGGGCCGGCCAGTGGCAGAGTGGTTAAGTGCGCGCCCTCCGCTGCTGGCGGCCTGGGTTCAGATCCCGTGCAGACCGATGCACCACCTGTCAGGTCATGCTGTGGCAGCGTTCCATATAAAGTGGAGGAAGATGGGCACAGATGTTAGCCCAGGGCCAGTCCTCCTCAGCAAAAAGAGGAGGATTGGCACGGATGTTAGCTCAGGGCTGATCTTCCTCACACACACACACACAAAAAACCCCACCAATAAATAGAAAATCAAAAATTGTATGTTATCACTCTTAAATTTTAAAAATGATTTAGCTAAATGCTCTATGCATGTTAGATAATCATTGGTCAGTGCAAAAATTATGAAGTTATTAAAAACTGTATGTCTGATGCACTCTCTCCACAGCTATTTAGTACATGGCTTCCTGTCTCCTCATCCTTCCTGATCCTGTCATGTCCCGGATGGGTCTGAAAGGCCATACGTAGGGTCTGGTGAATGTGATAGGCTTCATCCGCGCTTATCTCTTACAGCCAAATATTGTTTAAATGTTTTCTAATACAACTTTGTGTTTAGTCTCAATTCAATGGGATATTTGTTTTATTTTGTTTACCCGATTCCACGTCCTCAAAACAACTGTTTAAATCTACAATTCTTACAAAATTCTTAATATTTTACATTATATACATTGTATCATCATGTTGTTCCTTTTTTTTGTGTGTGAGGAAGATCAGCCCTGAGCTGACATCCATGCCAATGCTCCTCTTTTTGCTGAGGAAGACGGGTCCTGAGCTAACACCTATTGCCAATCCTCCTCCTTTTTCCCCCCAAAGCCCCAGTAGATAGTTGTATGTCGTAGTTGCACATCCTTCTAGTTGCTGTATGTGGGATGCGGCCTCAGCATGGCCAGAGAAGCGGTGCGTCGGGGCGCACCAGGGATCCGAACCCAGGCCGCCAGTAGCGGAGCGCGCGCACCTAACCGCTAAGCCACGGGGCCGGCCCCACATCGTGTTGTTCTTAATCAATTACTCTTAAATATCCAGGTGTGCTTACACTATTCTAAGTTCTCCTGAACATTTATGGAAAAAAGTATAGTATTAGATATTGTTACTATGTAACTTCGTATACAATTAACTGTTAGTAGCATAGAATTTAAAAGGAAAATGCCATGTAAAAATAGATACATAAATAAAATCATATTAAATAAAGACTATGAAAATTATGGTGTAGTGTCAGAAAGACAAAAGTAACACTGTCAGTATAGTTCTAGGGCAAACATATTACTTAACTGGAATGTAAGAGCAGATATAGAGAATGTTGAGTAAAACTGGTGAGAAAAATCCTGATAATTAAATATTATCCTGCCACACACACACACCAAATTTCAGTTGCATAATTTGGCCCCAGGAAGGTACTACGTTGCTTTCATATGCATCCCACGTACCCCTCTCAGTCTCCCCATGACTCATGTTACCACCTGTTAGTCTGCTAATTTCTAAGACATTCCTCAAACATCTCTGCTCTTTTACTCATGTTCATAAATGCAGTAACAATACCTCCCTTTCTGAGCACCTGCACTGTGTCAGGCATGGTACACGGTGTGTAGTGCACAGTATTTCACGGCTATTCAAAAAAGGACGTATTACTAGCTCCATTTTACAGACAGAAAAGAGAAACAACCAAAAGAAAAAAAAAACCTCTAGGATCACATAGCAACAGGCAGAGCCAGGACGTGAGTGGAGGTCTCTTAAACCACCAAGTCACAACAGCCTCCTCCCCCAAAGGTGAATCCACAGCATCTGCTCATCTTTCCCCTGAGCAAGCACAGGGCTTCTGTAGAGCGACCCGGCCCCTGACCACCACGGGTGCGCCCCAGCCCTAGCTTCCACAGCCCAGGTGACAAAGCGATCAAGCCCATCTGTGTTTAGAGACCATTTTATTTGAGAATTAAATTCTAAATTTCTAATGCTTTTCATTGTTACATTTTTCCTTTCTGAAAGTGATAAATATGATCTACTATACAAAGCTGAGAAAGTGTGACAGAAAAGAAAGTGACTTTGCTGTCAACGCCTTCTTCAGCAGCTGAAACCTCCTACCACTGAGAGCCTCTCAACTCTGATTAGGCTTCATCTGTAATTCTTGGGGTGTGTATAAGTGTGATTTCAAAATGACATGCTACACAGGGAAAAGTATATTATGCAACAGAGAGAAAATAATGTTCAGATAGCCATACTCCTCACACATTTCAAAAGTGACTCCATGTTTTTGCTCAGACTTTAAGCCAACTATCTCTAAAGGGAATTTTAGAGGTTCTTCTTGGATTTGCACTATCACCCAAGTGTCATTTTTTCCTCAGAGCGTTAGTTGGTTGGTTGATTCTTTCTGTGTGCTACACAGCCTCCTGACCAGCTCTGTTCTCTCCTAACCTCCAGGCCCTTTTTATTTAGGGGAAGCACAAAAACTATAGATGCCACCACAGCTCTGCCCTCCTTCACCAGTCAGTCTGTCCATGCCAGCTCCCTCCCCTCCTCCTGAAAATGGGAAAGTCAGCTCTTCTAGAACTGCAAGCAACACTAGGCAAGATGGAATGAATAGGTCAGGGGCATGTGAATAAAAATACACCAATCTATTCCTGACCCAGGAATAAACTCAAATCATAAACTTCAATCATATACAAGTACTATATTATATATAGTAGAATCATGCTAAAAGAAAATAAATGTAAAAATATTTCTAAAGTGCTCAACAATTATCAGATATTATTGATTATTATTACAGAAAGTTTTGTCTTTTTTTTCATGCACTATTTGCAAGAAAAAATCAGAACGACTACCCAAGTAGTCAAGGATAATTTTGGAGATCTTTATTAGCACCACGCTCTAACCAAGCAAGCTAACTGGCCTTCTTGGAGATCTTTAAAATTTTCGGTTTCTATTGATGCGGGAATATCTGTCACCGGATGTTCATTTTGGATGGCAAACAATATATTACATTACATTTTGTTTTTGTTTTTGTTTTAACACTCAAGAGCCACAGAACACCTGCATAAAAGAGGCCTGATTTCACTTATCACTTCTCTGTAAACTTCTCTTACAGGGAAAAAGAAAAACCTTAAGCATCATATTAAACACAATGGCAGTTACTTTTTAACATTAAACACAATGGCAGTTACTTTTTAACACCCATCATTAGGTGAAAAGGCTAGGGCATCTCTGTGCAGAACAATTTGAACATCACTGTTAAAGAAACGGTTAAAGAGAACACATAAGCTTCCACAAAGACTTGGCTTTGAAGGCTGCCTTGCACAGGTATAAAAATAGATGGCTAAAATGTAAAAATCGATTCTAATGGCAAACAGATCATTGACTCTCCATGCCCAGGATGTGAGAGAAACCTGAATATCTGACTTAGTAGCACCTTGGGAGTAGGTGGACCCGAAAACCCTCCAATAACCTTGAAAATATCCACTTCCTGTAGAACAGAATTGAATGCTCAAATCAGGGGACACCAACCCAGCTCCCTCTTGTCCCTACAACTACAATGATTAGAAGGCATCAGTAATCCTTGGAAGCGGGTTGTCTTTCCCAAGCAGCAGCCCACAAGTGAGGAGGTCAGTTAAGGGGTCAGTCCTCTGGTCTTCCCAGGAACTCTTGCTCTCTTCCACGCAGGGGGAAGGTCCAAGGCCACGCACTTCTCCTGCCCCTAGGTCAGCTTTCCACAAGGGTGGGCAAAGCAACAGGCTCTACACCCAACTGGGGGCCTCTACCGCCCCCTGGCCTGGAGATCACAGACAATACCACCCCACCCCGTGTACACACACGCGCACACACACACTCTCACACACCCAGGTTGGCCTCCCTGCGCCCAGAAGACTTGTGCGAATCCGTGCGAATCCAAGCGAATGAGCTGGAAAGGGAGGGCAGCCGAGGATTGTCTAGGCCAACTCGGGCTGTCCCCGGATCCAGGAAGCAGGACGGCGGGCGGGCGGGCGGGAGAGCGGGGGCTGTCATCTTTGAGTCCCTGGAAGCAGCTCTGCTTCCAGGAAGGCCGGGGCCGCGGCGCGGACAGGCGCCTCCTGGGCCCCGAACGAGCCTACCCTTGGGCCCCAGCCTGCGGGCAGCGAACATTGCGCGGGGCCCGCGGGGCTCCGAGTAAGAAGCCAGGAGGCGGGGGGAGAGGGGCTAGGCCGTGTGGGGACCCCATTCGCGGGAGAGTGGTCCCTGCTCCGCCCTGCGCCCCTGGGAGCCTCCGGGCCGCTCTGGAGCTGCCAGCTCGCGCCGCGCGCCCCGGGCGCCCCATCCCGCCCCTCTGGAGGGCAGAGCTCCACAGCTCCACTGAAGGGCTAGACGGCGTAGACCAGCAACCCTAATCAGTCGGAATGACACGGCCCCAACCCGAGCGGCCGCGGAGCATCGGGGCAGGTGGGCTTGGGTTTCCCTCGCAAGAGGGGAAGCCCAGGGCGAGGTCTCTGGCAAGCAGCATGTCGCTCAATTAGCTGTGCAAGTCACAGAGTGGACTGAGCTGGCCCAGGTAATCACCTGCCTAATTCTTCCGACAGTCACCGCAAGCTGCTACCCCGCGGAGAGGGGAGAGAGGGGAAAAAGCGAGATGGAGGTGGGGCGAGAAAATGACTGTGGGGAAAGACGATGTGGGGCGATGCAGGGGTTGCGGCAGAGAAAATAACGCCTCCTGACCCAGCGCCAGTCCCAGGCTTCCTCCCCGATCAACACTGACAACCACAAATAGGCCCTCACAATGAAAGCCTCTTTTTAACCAAGCACTAGCTTCCATTTGGCAAATACCAAATGTGCCAGGCACGGTGCCAGGCGCTTCAGATACAGAGACGGTCCCTAGATCGTGACACGACCTAAGCGTAACGCACCAGAAGTAGCCCGGCGCTGTTTTCCCCAAATCGCTTTCCCAAAGCCTTTTTTCTCTTTTCACACTTAAACTAGAGGAGAGAGAGATCCACATCAGCTTCGTGGAAGCTGTGCTCCTCGTCTACCTGAGTGATTACTAAGGACAAAGATCCCTGCAAGAATGGTCCTTCCTCAAAACTCAAACAGTGAAGTAGAGGCCAAGGCCAGCATGCTCGCGCTGGCCCCTCCTGTCGCCCCAGGACCCTGCGACGCACAGACCGTTTCCACTCTGAGAGCCTTCTCGGGTTTTCCGCCGAAGTTTCTTGCGTGTTCATGCTGACTACAAAATCCTCCCGGTAGCCGAGTTCCACCCTCAGGACACAGGCTAGAGCCCCTCTTTCCACTACCTGCACCGACACAACATTTAGTTTAAGTGTGATGCTGAGTCCTCAACCTCAGGCAAAATGCAAAAAGGTGGCCTCTTCTGCGAAGGCCACGCTCTCTTTGTAAATACAGTGCTACTTGGTAAAAAGTGTGCTACTGCACCTATTTGAGCAGAAACTCAGAAATTCTCTCCCTCCAAGCGCGCTGCCAGTGCCTTCAGATCTGACACGCAGTTGCTTCTACGGCCCTGCGAGCCCTGCAGAAATAGTGAGATCCTGGACCAGGAGTCATGAGGCTCCCTTCTGGCCCTTCCTTAACTCTCGCCAGTCCCAGGGAGCCCCAGTCAGGCTCTCCAGCCCTTTAAAGGTCTGGAAGGGCGGCGTCTGGAGGGCGGGGGTCGTCTTGGTGGTCTAGAGCCTCAGCATCTAGCACTTTTGTCGCAGGGGTTTTTGTGAAGGTAAAAGAGAAAGAAACTTGAGGGCACTGTTTCCCTGTACCCTCTGCCTCTTCTTTTTAGAGCCACTGGAGCCCTTCACTTCTTCCATCACACTTGCTGAGATATGGGGTGGGGGAGAGATGGCTTCGGTACCTTCCGGATGCACCCTGCGCTGTGCGTCTGGGGACAAGGGAGGAGCAGGCTCTAGTATGATCCTGCTCTGTACCTAGGAAAGGGGTCTACAACCGCCTTCCAGCCAGATTTGCATCCATTGTGCAAAAGTCCATACTCCACGACAGAAAATCCACGTGTGACTAAATTCATCACAGTCTCCAGCACATGCCGATCCCAGTCACCCGGTCTCTGCAGCTGGACGGTTAAGAGAGACCCCGATGGTGAACCCCAGAGAGGGAAGTGAGAGTGCCAGGCTGTGGCACTTGGGACAGCGCGCGTCCGACGCCGCTGGCACCTGGACCGCGGCACGGGCTTCCCGAACCGAGTCCCGGAGCACCAGAGCCGCTAACTTTGGTTTGCTTGGGGGGGTCCCCCCGCCAGGAGCCCTCTTCACCCTTCCCAAGTAACCTAGGCGAGCGGACCACACTCACCTACTGCCAGGCAGATGGGGAGCAGCAGCCTGAAGATGAGCCCGCACACCACTTCCGAAGCCATCGCGTCGGTCTGTGGAGTCCGAGCAGAAGGGCTAGGCTCGAGGGTCTTTAGGGAGGGGGCGCCAGGTCCATGCTCGCCTAGGACCTCCTGCGGCCCGCGGCTCGCAGCCGCCCGGGCATCGCCCCGGCAAGGGCCGCCGCACTTTCCCCCCCGAGAGCGCGCTCACCCCGCTCTCCGCAGCCCCTCACCAGGCTCTCGGTAGTCCCCTCAACAGGAGCCCGAGCCCCCACGGCCGGCCCATACAGTGGAGAATCCCCAATCCGGTGCCGGCGGCTTCTTCCGAGGATGGCAAGGGCCGGAGCCGTGGAGGGGGGCACTTTGGCAGGGTCCTGCGGCGCGGCGGCGAGGAATGGGGGCGAGAAGGGCGTGCTGTCCTCTCGCCTGGCTCCTGGGGCCTCGTTCCGGGGCGCCGGCGCCGCTTCCTCCGCGGAACCCCCTCTGAAGCCAAGGTGCCTCGGCTGCCCGCCCCGGCCCTCTGCCCACGCGGGCTGCCGCGCGCCGCCCTCGGCCCGGGCTTTCGGAGCTGCCCGCGCGCCCCGAGCGGCCCCGCGGCGGATTCCCGAGCGGCGGCGCAGCTCAGCCTCTGCAGCCCCCGGCTTCGGGCCGGAGGGACCCGGGCGGGAGCGGCCAGGCGCGCAGAACCATCCCCCACAGCCCGGGGCTCGCGCTCTCGGTCCGCGAGTTGCGCTTCGAGTCCCTCCCTCACTAGATGGAATCCTGCGAGCGTGGGCAGAAATCGACAGGAAAGCGCACAACCAGTGCGTCAGGCTCCAACTCCCTCCTCCACGGCCTCAGTTCAAAAAACTAAAATGAAAACCAAACGCCGTCCAGATGCCAGCGCGCCCCCGGCCCGCCGCGGTGCAGCCTCACCCCTGCGGCGCAGCCCCGGCTCGCGGGCGGGCGCGCACTTCTCCACCTTCAATGAAACTTTCGAAGCCTCACTCAGGGACGGGCGTGCCTCCGGGCCAATGGGACGGCGGCTCCGGGGCGGCGTGGGGACCCCGCCCCTGCGCGGCTCGCTAGGCGGGCTCAGTGCACGGGCGCGAGGAGCGAGCCCCCACCCGCGGCGCCGGCGCGCAGGGAGAGGCCGGGCCTCTCCAGCCCCGTGGACTTGACGCATTTGTTCGCCCCTGCTTTGCGACTTCCACCGCTGCTCGCTCCCGCAGACCCGCAGCTCTGCTGGGTCTTGTCATTCTGCAGACACAGAATGCACACCTCCTGACATCCTGTCCACATGGTGTGCCCTTGAGCTTACCCAAACCCAGGGAATCGTTTGAAGTTCGAGGAAAAATGCACAGACGCAGCACGAGAGTAGTCAGAGGCTTGAACAACTTTGTGGGACTGTCACTCGTGCTAGGTCCACGCATCCGCTTGCATTCTTAAGAAGAATAGAACCAGAATTAAACCAGACCAGTGACCCTGTCCACATTTAACCTTGTGAGAAGTTTCCACTCTGAATGAGCTCTGGGAAATGCCAGTTCTGTCAGAGAATGAGCATCTTCCTCCAGATGTGCATCCACTTTGTACATTTTGGAGAACTCTTGTTTCTGCCTCAGGTTTGTTTGTTGCTTGTCATGGCTCCTGGGAAAGAGAGTATATTGTTTCCCTTTTCTCCTAATAATCTCCTTTTTTCTTGTTCTCTGGGTAAGCTCTAGAGAAATCTGATTCTAGCTGGGAGACGCCAGTGTGTCTGGGTCTCTCATTTCACGATTATCCAAGAGTGGGGAGATCTGCTGGAACACTGACCACAAGGCAGATGATCTTCCTACCTGTAGGTCCATTCAGAATGGTCTGAATGGGAGGACCATTCAGAACTGGCATTTCCATCAAGAGGACAGAAAGGGAGGAACTTGACTTCCGTTCTGCACCAGCATTCTGGCCTTGAATTGGTTGGAGATGGAAAAGTCTACTGGTTCTTTTGTTAACCTCCCTTGCTTCTCTGTGTTAACTTCCCTTTTTAAAGATAAGTTTGTGTTTGAGCTCAGATGCCTTCAGAAATTCTCTGAGAATAGCAAACTGTGAACGATTACTTTTTATGAAAACTGGAGGCAGCAAAATCTTGTGAAGACGCCTGAAACAGACCATCCAAGTGCTCTGGAGCCCTCAAGAAGCCTAGATATCTAAACCCCCAATGTAGTCGTGAGCCCAACAGTAGGGCTGGAGGATGGTGGAGACCATCGGAACTTAAAATTATCAGCAAATCACTGACTGCTACCAGGAAATGTTTTGTGTTCTGTAGAAGCCTGACATAAATCTGCACCCATCTTCCCACAAGTCCAGCATATTGATGCTCATAGGTGGTGTCCTCTCTCTCCCTCTCTTTCTGGTACAACTTGTTCTTGAGACCTACTGAAGAGATCACAGTGTCCTCCTGAATTTTAAATAATATTGTGTCACCACATGAATCCTCAATTTTCTATGAATATTTTGTCATGTTCTTGGTAGGCTTCCCATGTTGACGACTGTCTAGATTTCTTCAGAATAACTATCTTGGATGCCTAAGTTAGGAGACACAGAATCCCATCAGATAGGTGGTCTTACCAAATACAGTTCTTGCTTTCTCTGACATGTTGTGTGCCAATTTGGCTGTTGACTTCTTAGAGATTTCAAGACCTGCGTCCCACTTCTTAGTCTTACCCAACACATATACTCAAGGGGTTTCAGTTGTCTAGACTACACATATGAAGGGTTCTCCATCCCGGCTGCATGTTACAGCCACCTGGGGAGCTTTTTATAAAATCTAAATGCTAGGTCTCCACACTCAGAGATTCTGATTTACTCCCCCCACCGCACCCCACCTACAATGCCTGTATTTTGGTGAAAGCTCTCAGGGAATTCTCAGGTGTGCAGTCGGAATAGAGAACCACTGTCCTCATTCACATATCAGAACTCAGGAAACGTGCTATTGGTTTTCAAAACTAGCATTGCCAAAACAAATCCACATTTCTGGAGTTGTATTTTCACACTGGGGTTACATATGCATGCATATCAGGAGCCAGTGGCTTTGTCTGTACCCCGGCTGTTTTACCCTAACATTTTCCTAATCTGAGGAGCAGTGTCTAATATCTCGACAGGCTTGTTTTTTAGGACTCTCCAGCCCATCAGGTTATTGATCCCATTGGGCAGAAGCCAAGCTTGGCTAGAGACCTTTATTCTCAATGTGAGCATGATCTTGCCTGAAACCTGGCATGAGATAGAAAATGCTTTGGGGAGAAAATCAACTACCTAGAATACTCATAAACATATTATTTTGATATTTGATGGTACCTAAAGCATACGACTACCAGTTGAGCACAGGTGATGAGTTAAGCACCAGTCACCCCAAGCCCCTCTGTGTCTGTGTGAGCAGTCGATGGCTTCTTTGGATCATTGTTGAGACTTTACTGCCTCATATTCCTCATCTGTAAGTTGAGGAAAGTAATAAACCCTATCTAATGTGGAGTGCTGTGCAGACAGAGATGATTTATCGAGTGCTTAGAGAAGTGCCTGGTGCATGGTAATCACTCAATGAATATTAGCTGCTATTGTTACTACTATTATTACAATTTTATTGTCATTATTAGAAAACAAGGACTGGTCCCGTTTCTGAAACTGTAATGCTGAAACACAGTAATGTGCTCTGGCTCTTAGCAACATGTTTAAAAACTGGTATAGTCCAGTGATAGTCATTTTCCTAAGTGTTTACATTTAGCCATAAAGAATATGTCACTTTGTGCCTTGTGTGGGTTTCATCTCATCTGCTTAGTATCTCTTCTGAACTTGGTTTAATGCTACACTGATGGACAAAAACATTCAGAAACACCATCTCTGTCCCAAATGTTAATTTTCTCTAACGTGCTTAATATGCAAACACAGAGTTAAAAAGCTTTTTCAGTCCCATGTCGTGTTTTGTCCCATGTCAATTATTATTTCCCAAAATACTTTGTTAGCTTCTTTTGGAAGATCTCAGGGGTGGATATTGTCTCAAATGGTAACTTTACAAAACAGTATTTCCCATAGGAATATAAAAGTTGTCAACCTGGCATTGTCTTCTCCCAGTGAAATCTGCCAAAATCCACGGGTGCCATCTGGCCTGTAGAGAATGAGGTGCCTCTCGCCAACGTGAGGATGTCTTCTAACACTGGTGACATGGTTCCCCTTACACGTGTACTGATATAACACTTTTAGATATATACATTTCTATATTGCATTTATAAATCACAATATTTGTTTAGAAGTTATTTTAGTTAGGAGCCGCACAGTTTTTGGCTCTCATACTAGAAAACATTTGGAAGCAGAATGGAAGCCTTTCTTCTTTTTGCCAATATATTGTGGTTGTAATTTTTTTTAAGCTGTCAATTTAATGTTTACAGCAGAAGTATTTTCAAGGTTTCCAAATTCCAAAAACCTAGATGACTTCTAATAATTTGTAGGAGACAACATCTTGTTATACTTCTGCTAAAGAGGTTCTCCCCTACAATCTTTCCACAGACATCCACAGTGAAAATGCACAAAACCCTGTATGTATTCCCCACTTGACTGTCTCTGACATCTGGCCCTTACACAAAGTCTTCCTGCTGGGTGTATGTAAAGTTTATACCATAGGAAGATCTCACATGAAAATAAAGGAGCATGTAAAATTGTATTTGTTTTTTTGTAAGATTGACACATAAAGGAAGAGATTACGAATTTGTGGGGAGGGTGCTCTATTGAAGTTGGTGACTTGCCTTGGGCACACAGGCACCCAGATGGCTGACACTGAAATATGGAAACCACCATTCATTATTCACAGCCAACACCATGAGCAGATTTTTATCTCAGGGGTTGTCTAGCTGCTTTCTGTGTGTTTGCTCCTGAATCTTTTGAAAAGGCTGCTGATTTTAACAACATTTCATCCAGAAAGGCATATCAAACTCTGGGAAGAGTTTTAAGGAGGGAACTGGAATTCAGGGAATAATTTAGCAGTGAAATTTAGAAATTCAAAGCAAGTTACTAAGCAAAAAAATTACGCGTTTTTTTCTTTACCCACAATCACTGAAACAGGGAAAGCCTCCTTGTCTACATCCTAGTAGATATTTACTAGTTAATAAACCCACATTTCAGAATGATTTGGATTCCAGTTGTATTTGTTGTAACTCCATCAGCGTCTCTTCAACAGCCGTGGAAATGTTAATATGCTTAGTAAACCTAAGTGATTTTCATTCATTGGTCTTCTTAAGAGATTTCAGATGTGTGTATGCATGTGCGTGTGTACAAGTTTTAGAATTGGCTACTTCTGATTATTAACATTAGCCTATAACTGGGACTCATGGAGCCATTCAATGACTGTTGAGTCAGCTAGGTTGAAGCTTCATTCACTTATTCTCCTGCAGTGCCACCTTTTGGCTGAAAGTATATTGAAAAAATACAAGGGTTTGGAGTCCATAGAAAGCAACTAGGCACAATCAACAAATATCTCTTGCGGCCAAGATATGCTGATAGGCTCAGAAATACGGCAATGAGCAGAACCAGCACAGCCTGCCATCATGAAGCGGCCATCTGGTAAAGACATTAATCAAATAATTATCAGTAATCACGTAAACAATACATGTGTGCAGAGGACTAAATAGAAGTGGCAGGCATTATGGGAGACAATAAACGGTGACCCTAACTTACTCCCAGCGAGTTCAAGGAGGACAGATGCCCCGAGAAGGTGGTGTTTATTGGGGTTGGAAGGGTGACCATGGAGGCTCCAGAGTGTGAGCTCCACGGGGGCAGGGACTTCGTTCTGCTCGTCGCTGCACCCCCAGTTCCTAAAGCAAGTCCATGGCAGGCGCTGTGTAAACACTGGTTTAAGGAATAAAGGTTCCCCAGGTGAGTAGAGTAGGAGTAGCATTACGAGGCAGGAAGAACAGCCAGCATCCTGGAGGCAGAGGAGAACATGATGTGGTAAAGGAATCATGAGACATTCACAGTCAATTTCCATATCCCACCAACTGAGGGTCCTCCAAAGCTTAAACAGTTCTCCAGATCCTGTGGTTTCCATTTCATATCCTTTCTATCTCCTTTTCAATTACAGTGTAACAGTAACAAATACCTATTAGGCACAAGAAGAATAATGGACACAGCCAGGTATGTTACAGCAGTAAGGACAGTCACCGTGGAAACCTGGGGAGTTTCCCAGTCCTGGTGGGCCCATCTCTGTGCTGCTGCTGTTCATTGCAGACCTGAGAGTCCGTCAGAGACCACTGGTGGAAGTCTCCAGACCTGGGTCACTGCAGCCGTGGCAACCTCTTGCTGAAATGATGCCAAATAAGTCACTTGACATTTCTTAATCTTGTGGGGTTTTCACCACTTTGGGGTTTATGTGTGTTTAAGCTACTTTCTCTTAAATCTTTATACAGAGAGAGCATATTCATATGTGTTCTCTGGGCCTGTGGCGATAGTGCAGCCAATGAGATGTTATTCTTTGGGCCCAGAATTTATTTGTTTTGTCATTTACTTTTCAGTGGATGGGAGGCATTGGTGATTCTGAGCAATACTTCACCACACTCGCCAAGCAAGCAAAGCGGACGCTGTGGATGAACTTCCTGACTCGGAAAACTCCCGTCAGTGTTCTCCGTGGATCAGTGTGAAACTTTCACTGGCTTGCCCAGTGATGAGATAAACACTGGGGGTTTTCCCAAGATTCTTTTAGGTCCTTCGAACAAGGGTTTTGCTTGTTTGTTTTGGGATGTGACGAAATGGCCGCTCTTACTAACAGAAATGTAAGACGCCAGTCCCCTCTCCCCACGTCTGAAGCAAGACCTCCAGGTCAGAACCTGTGTGGAGAGGGGCTTCATCTCACCACCACAGAGCCAGCCCCAGGGCTCGCTTTCCCTCCCTTTCCAATGGGGGAAGACATGCCTCTTTTTATATGCTGTTAGAAAGCTGAGAAAAGTAGACATTTTAAAAACAAAACATGCTACAAAAGTAAAGGTGAACAAACCACAAATGGTATAAAATGCCTTTTCCAAAATATAAGTTTCTGATGTTATACATCTCAAAACAATGCAGCATTCTGAGGTGCCCTAAGAAAATTGGTCTCCCACCTCGGGTGAGTCCAGGGCCAGCTACACAATTTGCAAGTCCAAGCACAAAATTAAAATGTGGACACCTTGTTCAAAAAGCAGGAAAAAGTGCTGCTAAGGGGACTGAAACATAAAGCTTCTCCCTTCGTTCCATGTCTTTCTCTCGAATTGCCACAGCATCTTTTATTTGCCATTTAAAGTTGTTCTATGTGAAGAAAAATTAAAAATTTAAATTATTAGCGTGAATTTAACCATCTCTTTATATTCTGCAATGCCGCTTTGACATACAAATACAAGAGCGTGTAACTCATATGCAGAATCATTGAAATCACACAATTCGTGTTTTGTAGCTTATACACGCTTTCCTATTTTGTTCTTAGCAAATTGTTGACACGCTGCACAAAGCTAATTCAACTGTTTTTATTTCACTTCTTGGTACACCCACATTCTACCAACACTCTCTACTTTTAGTTTACTGATGAGTGAGAGAGGACTAGAAGAAGGAACTAGGGGTTGGCTCTTTTCTCTTTCCCTCTGTCATCACTTTCAGCGTAAGTGGTTGGCTAACACAAGAAAGTAACATGAGTAAGAAAGGATATGATCACTAGGGTTCCTTGGTCATTAGTGGTTCTTACAATGCCATTGCAGATTCTTGTTCAAGCAGCAAGGGTGGCTCCTCGCCTTCCTCAGTCATACATAACACACCTACCTTGTACTCTCACTCAGTGTGAGCCAAATGGAATACTGTGCTCATAGTCACTACGAATGTCAAATGTGAATGGAGTGGTGAGCAACAGTGGACATGCATATTGTGTGTATCATCTCTGCTCACGTCACGCTTCATTGCCCTGAATAGTGGACATGCACATTGTGTGTATCATCTCTGCTCACGTCATGCTCCATTGCCCTGAACAGTGGACATGCATACTGTGTGTATCATCTCTGCTCACGTCCTGCTCCCTTATCCTGTGGACTTCACCTGCAAAACATAAGTTCAAAGAAAAAATTATTTAAAATTTTCCTTAAAAGGAAAAACAGAGCATTAAACCAAGCACAAGGCCCTTCTGGGGGGCAAGAGGGAGCACAGCCCCCCAGACTTCACGGCACAGCCATGAAGCCGACCCTGGATGAGTGAGTAGGCATCCTCCTTTCCCTGGCCCCTCACTCAGCTCCTCCTCTCCAGCTGTGTGTCCCTGTGTGGTCCTTCGTGTTGGTTCACCCGGACATCTAACTCCATTCCAAGGAGTATTCCAACCACTCATAGTCCACCTGCTCGTCCCCCTTAGGGTTCAACTATGTAGTTCCAGGTTCTGCTGTAAATAACCCGCCGAGATAAAGATGTATGTTTCACGGTGTCCCTGACAGCATGCCTGGGCCCAAGAAGTGGTCTCCCTGTCATAGTTCTCACCCAAGAACCTCCAGTCTCTCCATTATCCTTCCCACATATACTGGCAAGAAGCTAGGCTTGCACAAACCTACTCACAAAGCGTTTCAATATTATTAGACTTTAACCATTCAATAATAAAAATAAGCGTATAAGAAGACTTAGCATCATGAAAATGTAGACTAAAAGAAAACAACAGACCTAGGAGAATCTCCACAACACGTATGGCGATGAGTTGCAGTTGCAATCCATATTGTTTAAATCATTCATAAAATTTACCTAGGAGAAAAATAAACTAACGCATGGGGAGATACTCAACCTCACTAAAACTAAGATTAGAAAAATTAAAACCAAAATGAAGTACAATTTTTCACCCATGAAACAAATGATTAATTGTAAAATGTAGTAACCAACGTTGGCAAAACTATGGTGAAACGAAAACATTTGTTTCTTGTTTAATCCAATGTAAATTTGAAGACTCCTTTTGTAAAGGAATATGGGAAAACATATCCACATAAATTCTATAAACTTACCCAAAAGGACTAGTCCAAAATAGGGAAGAAATTTTCATCATAAAATGTGCATTAAAACATTGATAACAGTGGAAAGACTAGAAATAACCTGATTATCTATCAGCAGGAAATGGATCAATAGATTTCATTTATAGGTTATTCATAGAATAGTATTCAAATATTTTAATTATAAAAAAATCAGTAGCAAGATATTTCTGGTATTTTATATTAAAACATTCAAAATCCTATCTAAGCTGTGATTACAGTATATAAAATGAATATGCTAAACAACAGAACAGATTAATACAGTTTGATTCATTCAATAACAGATTGTAGAATTTTCCCCCTTTTATCTTGGTTTGCAGCAACATTCTATGATGTTTCTTGGGCAATCACAATTTTTTTATTGTGGTTATATTCATATACCATTTAATTTTCTCAGGAATTATACAATGATACTGATTTATGATTTGGCATAAGCAAGCCCAACTTAACACGTAGGGTTGTTGTAAAAATAAAACGAGGAAACACGTTTGAACATACTTAATAACCTACAAACTATGGAATATAAACCAATATGTAAGATCATTATCATCATTATTATAATAATTATTTTACTTTTTAAGCTATCGCTTTAAGAATTCTCCAACAAATAATGTGTATCAAACATATTTTTCTGCATGCATCTTTATTTCATTTATTTTATGCACTAGAAGAGCAAATCCTATTAGACTTGATAACCTGATAGAACCTTAGATGCGAGGAGGGTAGCTTTTGGGGCATTTCTTTTTCCTAGGGAGTGAGCAACATGTTTCTTCACATAGTTTCTAAGACAGGTCAGCATTAGCAATTTCAGGAAGAAGTTCTGATTCAGAATGGAAAAATGGCACAACTGAGTGGACAGGAGGTGAGCCGGAAAACCAGAAAGTGTGGGGTTGCCTTCGTGGCTTCCCTGCCAAGAAACATGGAACAAGCCACAGAAACTTTCTGAACTAGGGCTTCGGCAGCTACAAAATCTAAGCAATAATACTAATAATCTTTATTTCTCAGAGTTGTTATGAAGATTGAATGCACTATAAATACTACAAAGCTTTCTGTAAGTATTGCTATAGAGCTTAGAGACGTTCTGAGAAGTGGTCTCCATGCTTTTTGGATCACACACACTCATCAGAAAAAGGTTTGTGCATATGTCCAAACTATGAGTAATTACCTACTTGTAAGTTATAAATTGTATATCAGTATTATATGTGTTGTCTATATGTAGTAGTTATATGCATACAATTATACATGGTATCTATGTTTAGTAATATGTTATTATTATATATTTACGTATATATGTATGTGTTATATATACATATACACACATATCTCATTATCATTACCTAATAAATCAAGGCATACTATAAATTTAGGGCAAGGATCATCATTAATAAGACGTATTTCAAACATTTCTTGATAGTGTTGAACTCTTTTGTCCAGTTCTTGTTAGATCTGATTAAATGATAATTGCTTTAACCCTACAAGAGTGGCTTCACCAAACCAGAATGAATTTTCTCACGAGCCGCAAGTCCTGAGACGGGTGGTCCGAGGCTGGTGCAGCAGCGCCGTTTCATCTCAGCACCAAGGCTGCTTCGGTCCTTCCATCCAGTCATCGTGAGCCACTGAGTTTCTTCTTCACGGTGACTTTCATGTGTGCAAGGTGGCAGCTCCGCCTCTAGTCTGTCTGCTTTCCAGGCTGGAAGAGGAAAACAGTGACAAGGAAGCTGAATATTCACTGAGCATTTTGTGTGTTCCGGGTGTGTTTTGAGGAGAAAGCTTAGGTTAAGAGGTGGTGACTCAGTCTTCCTGTCCCTTGCCTCCAAACCGTACTTTTTGCCTCCTTCCCAACTTACGTGGCACCTGAGCTGCACAGAGCTTTGTGACGTGCTCAAGGTCTCCTCGCTAGCGTGGGGCAGAGTTAGGACCAGCAGCCAGGTGGGCAGACTTGACCAGAGTCCTTTCCGCTGACCCACAGTGGCTCCATGACAGCAGGCACTGACTGAATTCTGTAAGGGGCTCAGGCTGTGCTCCCCACCCTCAGCACCCATGATCTCGGGTTGACCTTTGCGATCCCCCACAGCTACATCTCTGCGTCCCCCACAGCGTACGTCTCCGCGTCCCCCACAGCTACGTCTCCGCGTCCCCCACAGCGTACGTCTCCGCGTCCCCCACAGCGTACGTCTCCGCGTCCCCCACACCGTACGTCTCCGCGTCCCCCACAGCGTACGTCTCCGCGTCCCCCACAGCGTACGTCTCCGCGTCCCCCACAGCTACGTCTCCGCGTCCCCCACAGCGTACGTCTCCGCGTCCCCCACAGCTACATCTCCGCGTCCCCCACACCGTACGTCTCCGCGTCCCCCACACCGTACGTCTCCGCGTCCCCCACAGCGTACGTCTCCGCGTCCCCCACAGCGTACGTCTCCGCGTCCCCCACAGCGTACGTCTCCGCGTCCCCCACAGCGTACGTCTCCGCGTCCCCCACAGCGTACGTCTCCGCGTCCCCCACAGCGTACGTCTCCACATCACTGTAAATACCGCGGTTCTTCATGACAGGGCTTTAAAGGGACTAAAGAATCATTGAGAATGACTGAACCCACATTGTGAGATGAAACGCTCTCTCCCCAAGCTCTTACCACAAGATGAATATACCTGCCATGCTGGAATTGCTACACAGTGTTATTCAACCTCATCAACTTTCTTCCTAATCAGGGAGGTTAGGGGAGCTATTTCCTATTCTCAACAGTAGGAAAACAAAGTGTGGGGGGTGGATGAGTGGAAGGGATTTGAGGTTAAACAGATCTATGTTCAAATCCTAGCTTGTGCACTTAGAAGCTGTACAACCTAAGATGGGTAACTTAATATTTTGTATTTTTGTTTCCCTTAAATAATGAAGGTGAGGTGTGGCCAGAGGGAATAGTAAACTCACAATCTGTGTAGAAAGCAAGGGTCTGGCCACTTGGGTAAAAAACTACTGGAAAGGAAGAAACAGCTTAATTATTTTCCCAGAAGTGTCAAAGTTAAGCAGAATATAGTGACTATAATGAGGATCCCTTGCGTTTATCTGGGTCCTTTCTCTTAAGAGCTCAGAGTGCTTCTCAGACATTATCTCATTACTTTGCAAATCATTCCTGGGAGTTAGGTAGGAATGAAGCCAAACAAAAGTTTCTAGCTCACCACTTACTAAGAGCCAAAGACTGAAATGTCCTTTCCGTGCAAGTGGGCGCCCCTTCTGTGCGTACATACACTGTTACACCAGCTGTACACAGGTGAGATCAATTCGCAGGTTCGTATCATCTTTAAAATAACACATACCTTTCCGAAGGTAAGTTATTATAACAAAAGTCTTCTTCCTTGGTTTCTTGATAAATGAAAGTGTTTCTGGGGTTTTGCTCCCAAAGGTGACAAGGGAAACCAGGGAAATTCAAACCCAATAACGTATTTAGTACACGTAAAAGTGAGCTTTCTCCCTCAGCACATGGCAGTGATTGGAGTCTGATGGCCCTTCGAGAGCTAACTATACAATCAACACAAATCTGATGAGGTCAGAGATATGCAAGTCACCTCAAATACACCGAACGAGGCACAAGCCAACGTGGTCTGACTACCCTGATTGAAGAGATTAGTACATCTAAAGAAGGAATATGTCAATTAAGAAGAATAGAGAAGTATGGAGAGCGGGAAGCAATATTTGCCAGTGACCAAATAAATACTATGCAGTAAGAAAGGAGACTTGATCGATACACTGCCAACATTTGGTCCCATTAGCAAGGCAGTTCCTAGAGAGGATGTTTCCCTTGACAATTGTTTTTGGCACAAGGATAAAGTGGTAATGATGAGGTCCCCAGACTCGTGGAGTCTGGGAGACGGACCTCCAGCTGGGAGGTCAGGCCAGGAAGAGAACAAAGCCTTGTCAAGAAGAACGACGAACCCTGGCTGCCCTAGGTTAGGGTTCCTGCTTTCCTAGAAGCAGAGCCTGAGCGGGGTTCTGGTGCAGGTGCTTGATTGAGGGGCTCTCAGGAGAAGAGGGTGAGGGAAGCAGGTGGGCGGGGGAGAAAAGCTAAGGAATGCGGACTCTGATGGAGACTAGTATCAGCCTTGTTGCAGAGAGCACTCAGAAAAGCAAATTGCACCACAGAGGTGGTCCCAGTTTAAGAAAGGAGGCTGCTGTTGTGCCTCCTTGTCAGTCAGTCACCAGCCGTGAGTTGCCCAGGGCGTGTGGTGGGATCATAACCTCCCTGGAAAGGTGGCCCTCATTCAGCCCAGGGCCATGCTCTGTGAAAAGGCAGCTGCGACCACTAACAGCCAATATTCACAGCACGCCTGCTGAGGGGATAGAGGAGAGGTGACAAGAACACCCCTTGTGCTGGCTTTTGCTCTGCTCAGTGAGCAGACAACCGAAGGCACTGATGGTCTCTCTCAGGACATGAATTTCGGGGAGATTGTACTTTCCTCACCAGAGCATCTTCTCTTCTCTTCTAATAAGAAGATGCTACCAATAAACAAACTCACAAAAGAAAATAATAAATTAGTCAGCTGTGTGAAACAAGGTGTTCAATAACAGCCATGAAATTCCCACTATTCTCAAAGTACCATGGCTGAACGACTCTCCCTCTCTCCACTAGTCTAAATCCTATCCATCAACTTACGCAACATTTTTTGAGCATTTGCTATATTTCAGGCACTGTCCTCGGCTCTGGGCACCCAGTGGTGAACCATGGAGTCTCTGTCCCCACGACCAGTCCAGTGACTTTAAAAAGTCACGCCACCTGGCATGCATTCTAGGCCCTGCAACACAAAGTGTTGGCTCACAAAGCCAGTGTTCTCTCTTCTTTGACTTGGTGCGTTTCCTGAGAATCCTCACCTTAGGTCTCTCCTTGCCCAAGTGGACAGTCTCCAATTAGGTCTGCTTTTCTACTCTGCAAGATTCAGACAGATGCTAAGAGTTGGGCCAGTCTGGTGGAATGTGTTGTGGCCAATCCTGTCCCACAAGGCAGCCCAAATGTGGTTTGACAGAGTAGTCATGAATCCAGGCCAGGACAATGCATATTGTTTCTAATATACTTTCTATGTTAAAAATGATTAGAAGTGGGCATTGATATTGGCTAAATGCCTTGTACATACAGCTAGTCAAATGGTTTTGATTTCCCTCCACATGAAAACACCAAGTTTTTTTTTTAAGGCTTCACACATCTGGTTTCTCTCCCCAGAAAGCTCATCTTCCCTGTCTTCTTATGAAGGTCTTCTTCTCATTCTTCAATCCCAGCTTCAGATCACCTCCTGAGAGAATCTTTCCCTGAACGCCTACTCTGTAGCTCTCATTCTGTCTCCCCAACCTGTGATTATTCTATTTCTCAGTGGCCTGTTCTTTTCCTTCATAGCACTAACCACTATTTTAAATTTTATACGTATGCGTGTGTGTGTATTTATTCACATCTGTCTGTCACCCTAGACTGAAAGCCCCATGAGGACTGCAAACATGTATTTTCTTCATCATTCACGTTCAATTCCCAGCAGAGCACCTGGCACAGAAAACGTACTTACTACATATCTGAGGAGAGTATGGTGCAGTGATTAAGATCATGGGCCTGCACTTAGATGGCCTGGGTTGATCCTGGCCTACCACTTATTAGCTTCCTCATCACAGGACGGGGATATTGATGGCACCTGTGTGTTTGCCTTATCCTCGTATTTAGATGGACTACTGCATGTAAAGTGCTTAGGTGAGAGCCTGGCACGTGGTAAGCACTTGATGAATGTAAGCTACGTCTGTCTGTGGCTTGGATCAAGAGGGAAAATGTGCAGAGCACTTTGAAATCATTGGATACTAACAGCTATATTTGCATGAGGCAACTGAGTCAGAAGAACGAACTTTTCAGACTCATTACTGAGTGTTTTTCCTGAAGCTTTCGGAGTTTGTGGTGCTTGCTTTTCAATTATCCATTACTGTCCAGGGGAGAGAGGAGGAAGTGCACTCTTGCTTTTCCTCAGCGCTCCACCTGCTGGCTTCAGTGCAGGGAGTCAGGAAGCAGAGGCGGGAAACCCACGGGGCCCTTGCTAAGCAGATGCGTGGAGCACCTGTCCCAGCACCACACAGGCTGGTGATCACTAGAGCAGGTGAGGGGCAAGCTCTGCATCGCTGAGCTCTCCATGGAAGAGGACAGTCACTGCTGTCACCATGAAGTGCGCTACTTATGACAGGACCTCATAAGCACAGATGCAAAGGAAAACTATTCTTTGCAAATGGGAAAAGAAAAGATTAAGAGAGAGGAATTTATTTTTACAATCTACAAAGAAGAAATGACAGCTATGGAGACAAAAAGGAAAAATATTCCTGCCCACAGGATATTTATAGTCTAGGAACTCCAACTAGGCCCATAGGAAGAAACAGAAAACATGAGAATTTGCCCACACTACTACTGTGAAAACCATTTCCCTACATTTTGCCTTCATGAAAGGCTTTTCCATACTCATGTATGGACAGAGTTAAGAGAGAGGCAATATCTGTGGATTCTAAACATGCTTCTGCAATTCCTTCCTTCATGAGGGGCCGCTTGTTCTCAGTTGTCTGATAAAGGTAAGTGTCGGAGATCACACAGCACAGGAGAAATCCCGCTAACGCTTTCCCAGTAGAGCAGGCCAATCGCCAGCGTTTGCTGAGGAGAATCTTCAGGGTCCTGCGAACAGGGAACCTCGCAAATACTGGTCAGAAGAAGGGGAGATTACGTGTAGAGATGGTTCTCTGTTATGTCTATTTCTCCTTAAAAAAAAAAAACCGATTCCCCCTGGAGGGAGACACTGAAACTGAGAAGCTGATTAATTTACCTTGAGCTCAGGAAACAGGCCTGAACGAGGCTATCCTCGGGAAATTTGAAGCACAGAGTGTTACCAGCACGCAGGTCAATCAGAGAACTTTGGGGAAAAACACAAGCTTGGCCTTGTCTCCGTTCCATCTCCCCAACGTCCGACCTCCTTGACCTTTTCCCTCTAGACCTCCTGGGTCTCTTCTCCCTGTCTCATGTACTTGCTTATTGTACAGAATGCCCCACTCCACCTTCTCCTATATACTCCTTCTGAAAATTTTCTCTTTTATTAAAAAAAAAGAAGAAAAAGCCATGTCTTTAGATTGGAACCAGAAAACCACCAGAAGACCCATGGGCTGAGTCTAATGCTCTGCTTATTTTTATATAGTTTATTGGAACACAGCCACGTTCATTTGTTTTCATGTTGTCTATAGCTGCTTTTTGCTAGAACGGCAGAGTTGAGTAGTTAGTTTCAACAGTGACTGTGTGACCTACAAAGCCTGACATTTACCTGGGCCTTTATAGACAATGTTTGCTGACCCTGCTCTCAGTCCTCTGGTCTCTGTGCTCAGTGGATGATGTTTATTGCAGTGTGGTTATCTGACTACCCACAATAGACCAAAATGTTGTTGAAGGCAAGGTGGTATTTCCTCCAGCTTTTCATTTCTGCCTTACTAGTGGCATTATTTAATAAATGTTTCATGGAACCAAATGATCAAATTAAACCAATTAAGTCTGCAAAGAGTTCCATTTTATTGTGAACTGCAATAGGGGTTGAGACTACCCAGATCAATGGGATCTCAGTCTCTGTCCTGGATAACTCATAAATTAAGAACTAGCTCATGGGATTGCACCAAACTGAAAAGTTTCTGCACAGCAAAGGAAACAATCAGTAGAATGAAGAGACGACCTATGGAATGGGAGAAAATATTTGCAAACCATACATCTGATAAGGGGTTAATTTCCAAAATACATAAGGAACTCAAAAAATTCGGTAACAAGAAAACAAATAACCCGATTTTAAAATGAGCAAAGGACTTTAATAGGCATTTTTCCAAAGAAGACATACAAATGGCCAACAGGTATATGAAAAAATGCTCAACATCGCTAATCATCAGGTAAATGCAAATCAAAACCACAACGAGATATCACCTCACACCTGTAAGGATGGCTATTGCCAAAAAGACAAAAGATAACAAACATTGATGAGGCTATGGAGAAAAGGGACCCCTTGTGCACCATTAGTAGGAATGTAAATTGGTGCAGCCACTATGGAAAACAGTATGGAGAGTCCTCAAAAAATTAAAAATGGAACTACCATATGATCCAGCAATTCCACTTCTAGCCATATATCTAAAGGAAATGAAATAAGTATCTCAAAAAGATATCTGCACTCCCATATTCATTGTAGCATTATTCATAATAGCCAAGATATGAAATCAACCTAAGTGTCCATCAATGGATGAATGGATAAAGAAAATGTGACATATGTATATATATCATATGTGATATCACATATACATATAGGGAATATTATTTTACCTTAAATAAAGGAAATCATTGTGACAATGTGGATGAACCTGGAGGACATTATGTTAAGTGTAATAACCAGGCACAGAAAGACAAATACTGCATCTTCTCACTTGTATGTGGAATCTAACAGCATTGAACTCATAATAACAGAAAGTAGAATGATATTTGCCAGAGGCTGGGAGGAGGGTAGGGGAATGGGGAGATATTGGTCAAAGGGTACAAATTTTCAGTTATGCAAGATGAATAAGTTCTGGGGATCTAATGTACAGCATAGTGACTATAGTTAATAATACTACATTGCATATTTGAAATTTGCTAATTGAGTAAATCTCAAATGCTCTTGCCACAAAAAAAAAAAAAACAACTATGTGAGGTGATAAGAATATTGATTAGCTTGATTGTGGTAAGCATTTCACAGCATATACCTGTATCAAAAACCATATTGAGGCATATTATTTTCAAATTATAGAAATTGAAGATAAAGAAAAACTCCTGAAAGAAGCCAGAGGAAAAAACACCTTACCTATAGAGAAATAAAGATAATAATCACATCCAACTACTCCTCAGAAACCACATAAGCAGAGAGAACCAAGTGAAATATTTAATGTGTTGAGACAAAAAAATCCCATCAACCTAGAATTCTATGCCCTCCAAAATTATCTTTCAAAAGTGAAGGAGAAATAAAGACTGCCTCAGACAAACAAAAATTGAGGGAATTTGTTGCCAGTAGACCTGCCTTGCAAGAAATGTCAAAAGAAGTTCTTTAGAGAGAAGGAAAATAATGTAGGTTAGATCCTTCTATCTACATAAAGAAAGGAAGAGCATTAAAGAAGAAATAAGTGAAGATAAAATAAAAACTTTCATTTTCCTTGTTCTTAATTGATCTAACAGATAATAGTTTGTTCAAAATAATAACAGACATAATATATTCAATTATGTATGTTTAAGTATATATCATATATATATGCTTATGTATGCTTATATATAAGTGAAATGAATAACAGCAATGATACAAGGAACAGGAGAAAGGAATTAGGATTATTTTGTTATGATGATGTACTTACCCTACTTGTGAAGTATTGTAGTGTTATTCAAAAGCAGACACACTAATTCTAAATGTATATTGCAAAACCTAGGGCAACCACTAAAAAATGTAAAAAAGAAGTATCACTCATTTTCCATCTATATCTCTTTCTGGGAGAAAATATTTGCAAAAGATACATCTTGTAAGGGACAGTTACCAAAAATATACACAGAACATTTAAAACTCAACAATAAGAAAACAAACAATCTGATCAAGAAATGGACCAAAGACCTTAACAGACAGATCACCAAAGAAGATATACAGGCTGTAAATGAGCATATGGAAAGATGTTCCGCATCATATGTCATCAGAGAATTGCTAATTGAAACAAAGAGATACCACTACACACCTATTAGAATGGCCAAAATCCAGAACACTGACAACACCAAAGGCTGGTGAGGATGTGGAGCATTGGGAACTCTCATTCTTTGCTAATGGGAATGCAAAATGATACAGCCACTTTGGAAGACAGTTTGGCAGTTCCCTACAAAACTAAACATATTCTTACCATATGCTTCAGCAATCATGCTCCTTGGTATTTACCCGAAGGAGTGAAAACTTACTTCTACACAAAAACCCACACATGTTTGTTTATAGAAGCTTTATTCATAATTGCCAAAACTTGGAAGCCACCAAGATGTCCTTCAGTAGGTGAATGGATAAATAAACTGTGGTGCATCCAGACAATGGAATATTAATCAGCACTAAAAAGAAATGAGCTATCAAGCCATGGAGACATGGAGGGAAGTTAAATGCATATTACTGAATGAAAGAAGCCAATCTGAAAAGGCTGCATACTGTGTGATCTCAACTATATGACATTCTGGAAAAGGCAAAACTATGGAGACAGGGAAAAGGTCAGTGGTTGCCAGGGGTTAGGGGAGAGTCCAAACTGACTCAAGAAGAACTGGGAAACGTGAATTGCTTCATATCTAGTAAAGAAATTGTATTTGTAATTGAAAACCTCTCCATCAAGAGAACTTCAGTTTCAGATAGTATTATTGGTAAATTCTACAAAATGTTTAAGGAAGAAATAATATCAATTCCACAAATCAATTTCTAAAACTAGGAAATGATTTCGAGGAAGGAACACTTTCAAGGAAGGAATACTTCCCCAGTCATTTTATGAGGCAATGTTGCCCTGACACCAAAATCAAAGACATTACAAGGAAAGAAAACTACAGATTGATGTCCCCAAGAAACATAGATTAAAAATCCTTAGTAAAATACTAAATCAAATCCAGAAATGCGTAAAAAAGAGAATGATACCTCATAACCAAATAGTGTTTATTTCAGGATTGCAGCATGGTTTCCAGTTTGAAAATGTATTAGTGTGATTCACCATATTAGAATAAATAAGAAAAATATCTGTGCTTATCTCAATAGAGGCAGAAAAACTATTTGACAAAATTCAACATCCAGGTCAGCGCAGGTAGCTATGGAACATAAGTTGCATTGCTGATACGTCCCCCCTTGAGGCAAAGGCCACGAGTTGACTCATGTCAGCAAGGGGCAAAAGGCAATTTTCTGGAGAAGGGGGGCAGTCGTGAGGGGAGCAACTGGGCGATGGGTGCACCAGCCGATAAAGGGCATCTTTAGAGGCTCCAGAGAGTCTTCTATGCCATATATAGGCTGAAGTACGATATCTTTTTAATTTGTTTCTTGTACTTTCATCAACAGATCAAAGATATTTTAGGATATTTCACACTCAGTCATTGCCTACTTCTCTACACAAAATGGATGCTTTGTAGTTCCCTACTGCAAAAAGTCTACTTAGGTTGCACGAGGAACTCCTGCAAGCAAGAGCCATTGATGCCAACTAATGTCCCAGAGGCTGGTAACTGCCGTGGTTCCCACCTCTGCCCTGTAGACTCTGCTCATCCTCCCATTCACCATGACATGGTGGATACAAAGAAGCCACCTGTAATTTCACTAACCATAGCGTCCTGACTCCCTTTCAGTCTTCGTGCTCCTTGATTTTGATATCACCCATACACGTTAGAAAAGAATACTATGGAGCCATACAAAAGAGAATAAGGAAGATTTCTATGTACTGATCTGGAAAGATCTCACACTCACTGTTAAGTGAAAAACCAAATGGCAGAATATACATATAGAATGATCCTTTTTGTGTCTGGAAGTGGGTCAAATAATAACATATAATCATATTCATAATATGTTGTAAATATTATATTATATTAAAAATTATATTTAAAGTTATATTTGCAACAAAATAACCAAAATGAGTCACAAGAAACAAATAAAAATATTGTCTATAAGTGGGTAGAAGTGCTGAGGTGAGGCAGAAAGAACAAGAGTAGGAATGAGAATTCTCAATATATGAACTTTATGTTGTGTGGAATCTTGAACTACATAAACTTATTACATGGAGTAAATTTTAGTAAACAAAAATTGTTAAAATTTGTATTATAAAATTGTATTTAAGATTGTATCTTGATAAACAATTCTAAAACAACATAGTTTAATTTAACAATGCATGACTGCATATCCACTAAGTGAAAAAACAAAGTAAGGAACAGTTAGTGCCCTACCTTTTGTGAAAGCAAGAAGAGGAAGTGCATGTTTGTGTGTGTGTGTATGCTTAAGTTTGCTTCTTACATAAAAAAAGAATGGATAACTAGAAACGACAGCATAGCATGGGAGTGAGACTTCTCTAAGTGCACATTTTTACATAATATTGCTATGTAAATGTTTTCTATATTTAAAAAAGTAAAATTATATAAAGAGATAAAAAAGAAAATCCTAAAACTGAACACAAATGAACTTAATTTTATACTAAATTGATATCTTAATTACAGAGAGAAAATAATTATTTTAAGAAATCTTTGAACACAACATTCCAACTATATTTTATGCACACTTCTCTCACTAGGTTATTGTTAATAGCAATATTGGTATTGTAATCTTGAAACAATTTTATGTTTACTGTAGGCTAAAACAATAAGAATGAATATTAATGTTAGGAATCAAAAGTTTTAGTGTAAGAAAAAAAGAGATTCAAATGCAAAATAATGATTTAAGAAAACACAGTAATGCTAAAAGCGAATTGGAAACATCAATATTAACTCATGATTTTTAAAAAATGCATCTTTAGGGGCCAGCCAAGTGGTGTAGTGGTCAAGTTCCTGTGCTCCACTTCGGCGGCCCAGGGTTCTCGGATTCTCGGATTCAGATCCCAGGTGTGAAGCCATGCTGCAGTGGTGTCCCATATACAAAATAGAGGAAGATGGACACAGATGTTAGCTCAGGGACAATCTTCCTCACCAAAAAAAAAAAGCACTGAAAAAGTCAGGAAACAAGGATGTCCGAGTAGCAATTAGCATACCTACTGCCATCTTTGCCTTTGTAAAAACCATTTCTCACTAGAAGGAGTCCTGACTCAGAGAAGAAATGGCTGAGTCCAGGTCTGAGGCAAGCAAAGTACAAAGTGACCTTGTGATATACCTCGTGCCAGAAAGCAAAGGCTCAGAGGATGATGGGACGTGCCAAAATGACTCAGGAGATGGTGTGAAGGGATCTGCCTTTGTCAACTTTGGGAATTTTGAACATTAGTAAAAATAATCACTACAATGGATTTTAACACACTGAATAAATAAATAATATGAGTCCATACTAATAATTTTTTTGTGTGTGTGAGGAAGATCAGCCCTGAGCTAACATCCATGCTAATCTTCCTCTTTTTGCTGAGGAAGACTGGCCCTGAGCTAACATCTATTGCCAATCTTCCTCCTTTTTTTTCCCCAAAGCCCCAGTAGATAGTTGTATGTCATAGTTGCACATCCTTCTAGTTGTTGTATGTGGGACACGGCCTCAGCATGGCTGGACAAGTGGTGCGTCGGTGTGCGCCTGGGATCCGAACCCCGGGCTGCCAGCAGTGGGGCGTGCGCACTTAACCGCGAAGCCACGGGGCCGGCCCCCCATACTAATAATTTAAAAAGAAAAAATGGAAGGCTAGAGAGAATACTTTTCTTTATATATAATAATATATAAATAATAATAAATATAGCAGAAATGATAGAATTTGAAAATCACCACTTTTGGGCACACGCACAAACAGATCTGGGCAGGAATCATTAATGGAATCTAAAACCATCAGATGAAAGGAGGAAAGGAAGTTGCTGGAGAACGGAGTATTTGCAAAATGTCACCCAGTCGATTAGCTGCCAACTGCTAGAGGAGAATGGAAAGATCCGCAGTCGTCACTTTAACCAAATCATCAAATTTAATTTCACTAGTGGGATAACCTGACATCATGTGCCTGTTGATTTGATGCTATATGAAGGACCCGACATCACCTGTCAAGTATTTAAATGGAATATAGTAAAGCCTCTAGAGTTCCAGTTTAAAGGAAATTCAAGGAACAGCATGGACAAGTTAAATCATACCATGAGGAGGCAATCAGACAAAAAATCTAGAACATCTGAAATGTAGGTGGGACATTTTATAAGACAAAAGGTAAGATATAACAACCAAACGCAGCACATGAACCTTGATCAAATGCTGGTTCAAAAAAAAAGCTCTAAAAGCCATTTTGGGGGCTTTGGGGAAAATCTGTTGGATATTGGATGATATTTTTAAATTGTAGATTTTTAAATAGATACAACAGTGATATTGTAGAAGAAGGGTCTTATTCTTAGGAGATGCCTGAACTATTTAGGAGTGAAGTTTTTGTCATGTCTGCAATTTATTTTCAAATGGTTAATAGCAACAAAATCTCTCTCCATATATATATATGTCTATATATATGGAGAGAGAGAGAGAGAGAGAGCGAGAAGGGGGACAAATGTGATGAATGTTAGCATTTTTCGGATCTACATGGAGGATATATAAGTGTTTATTGTATTATCCTTTCAACTCTTTCTGTGTGTAAAAAATTTTGAAAAGTTGGTGAAAAATGTAAATCTCTCCTCTAAGTATTAAATAATTCTAGAACAGTATAAAAAACAATGTTTTTTCATCAAATGCATAGAAGATGCTCAATAAAGCTTTGCTGACTTTAGGATGTTTCCTTTTAATTTAGTTGTGTGCAAGTGACAAACTGCTTATAGGATTAGATTTTCTGAGAAAAATATGTCCCACAGATATTTAGACCTTAGAAAGCTGTGAAAACAAAATGTATTTTAATTTTCAAACAGTTTAGGTCTTTTTATATATGCATATTTTAAAAATGACTTCAACATTTAAGATTTTTCATATGTCTTATTTATAACTAATGCAAAGCTTCTTTTGACTTTCAAAAGTTAAAAAGTTAAAAACATTGAAGTTATTTTAAGAGTTTTATGACGTTTATGAGAACTATGCAGCAATTTTGTGACTGCATAGCTTGGTATGGACCTAGTATTTTGGTTTGGTAATTACAGAGCTATGGTATTTAAAATCACATTTTTACAGTTTTGTATTATGCTATTCTGCAGCCAAGAGAAAAAGTAGAACACCATTTTTCATTCCATTTTTCCCAAAGAAAAGAGAAACAATACCATAACAATAAAAACATTGTATGAAATTAACATGAATTTGCAAATTCAATGAATATGAAAAGTAGCGCTTCTAGCTTTGAAGTTCTCTTGCTATATTCCCCACCACACTTTTTCTTTTCCTTTTCCCATTTTCTCTCTTCCTTCCTCTTCCCAATTCACAGCTCTCACTATCAAGTTCAAATTCAAATTCAGTCTCCCTGGAGCATCTTCAGAAACAGGGGTGGAGCGGACAAAAGGGGCTGAGATTGTTCCATGAGAAGATTGCAGAAGGAAATATTTCTGGGAGATCGAAGACCAACAAAGCTCAGGAGGCACAGAAACAGCCAGCACAGCCTATTTGCCACTGTGTCCCTGGCCACACGGACCACTTCTACTTCTCACTTAGAGAGCAGTCCTTTGCTCCATTCACTTACCTCTCGCTTCTCTATTTCCACTTCTCCTTTTCTCTCCCCTTTCTTTCCCCCCTTCGCTGCCCCACTGCCACTTTCAGTTCAATATGCAGCCCAATATGAGCCTGGTGACAGCCACGTGTGCCACATATTACATCATCGGTACTAGAATCTCAGGTCCACCCCTGTTCTGGCTCTCCTTTCATCCCTGAAGGCCCCGAGATACTCAGAAGTTATAGTGAGTGGCCAGCCTAAGAAAGAGAGGCGTGAAGAAATTTTGAAACTGAAAGGCATTGAAAAATTCCCTCCGGGTGCCCTACATGCTATGTAGCTTCACTCAATCTATTCAAAATACAAGAATCAATCTATGATACACTGACCCTATCTTCAAATGATATTTTACGAGAACAGTCATGCATAAGTCGACTGACTAGGTTTATGGAAAGGATTTAAGTTATCTGCAAAGTAAAGGAAACTCCATAATCACCATTGTTACTGTTCTTGCCTTTAAAATCACATAGTTTATCAAATGCAAAGCAAACATTGCACTATACTCATATTAGCAAGAAGGGAGAGGCACAGAACAATGCCTGAGTTCCAACCGTGTAGAGCTTTGGAAATCTTTAAGTATAACTGTTGGAATACAGACTCTCTTTTCATAATATCTTACACCCGTAATAGCAACTTATGATTTGTAAGCTAGGCCCCAGACACATCCTGGCAAGTGCTCCCTAATCCAGGATAGTTAATATTAAGTGTCTCTTGGAATGTTTGTGTTTCTCGGGCTATGCCACTTGGTAAATTCCATGATATTTTGGCAGAGTCTATCCGCCTCCTCCATCCTCAAGTCCCTCAGGATCGCCAAATGAAGCGATTCCGTATGACTCAGACCATCCCTGGACCTGTGTCTCCTGCAAAAGCCATCAGAAGTCAGTGCAGGGTGGAATAAAGCTCAAGAGAACCAGCAGGAGATGGTGCATCTTCCCTGGAACATCAGTCCTGAAATAACCTCTTCAATGTCCAGGTCAGGCAGTTCCCCCTGGAAGCATCAAACAGGCATTACAGCTTGAAAAATAGAAAAACTGGACTGCCCCCAAGAAGGAAGGAAAACAGCACCAAATTAGCAATACCACAAAGCCACAAGCAAACCTGTCTCCTTCCTCCTGTCCTGCTCTTTTCATTAAAAGCATCAGTAAGATGTACCGTGTTTGGAACACGTTTACTGAGCTCCTACCATGGACCAGGCAGCCTCCTACTGCCCCTCTCCTCATCTGGCAATTAACTGCCTGTGCCCTCACCAGGCGCTTCATTGTCTAACTTTTCACACACAACGGTAACTCCCTCTTTACTTGGTGTCCCCCCACTACTTGGCCCTAAACCCCTTGATGGTAAAAGGCTGTGTCTTATTCAACTCTGTATGCCCAGAACATAGTAGGGGGAGTGGCACATAGTAGGCAGTCAATGAATAGCGGTTGAACAAATGAATGTTGGGGCACTCTGTTGAAATGTGAACATTAAAAATATCGTACATGCTGTGTTATAGGCAGTGTGTTCAGAAATGTGTTACATTGTTTCATTTAAACCTAACAATAGCTCTGCAATGCAGGTGCCATTATTCCAGGGTTACAGAGGAGGTCATTCAGAGGGAAGAGGTCACTTAACACGGCCAAGGTCACGGGCAGCCAACAGGAGAATCAGGATCTGCACATCAGTCTCTCTGGTGCCATAGACGTCCCATATCCTCGAGGCGCCCATGATTAGCAGAGAGAAAGCATATGGGACCTGAGGGCAAAGTGCTATGGTAAGTGCCCTAATGACTCTTCGCTCAGATTTCTGTGAGGCTGCAGCGAGCTCAGTCTGATAGGAACGCGGAGGGAGGGAGAGGAGGGTAGGAAAGGTTTAAGCTGAGTCGTGAAAGACAAAGAGTGGAGAATCTGGCCAAGTTCATTATCAGCAAGGACGTAAAGAGCGTGCCTGGGGAAACACGTAGTTCTGTCGCTGGAGACCGGCTGCCTGTCAGGGCAGCCCTCACAGGTCACGGGAGAGAGCCAGACTCTTCTCTGGGTGACGGAGGAGCCGATGGCGCTCACAGAGAGGTGCGACTTAATCCCATTCGTGGGTCGGAAAAATGTTCCTAGCAACAATGTAAAGAGAGGTTCATCCTGGAGACACAATAGGGACAAGATGCTAGTTAAACTGGGAAGAAAGGTGGATGAATATGAGGGGTGAAGGGCAGAGAAGAATTAAAGATGACCATGTTTCAGAGGGCTGAGTGAAGAAGTGGAGAGGTTTGTAGAGGACTCAGAATGCTTGACGAGAAAACAGAGTAACATAGTGGTCGGATAAATTTTTGAAGAATTAACTTATGTATTGAGTTTTTACCCTGTGAGTCTTCTCATTTTGGTAAGTGGAAGGTGACTACAAAATGGAGTCAGACACACACACACACACACACACACACACACACACGTCGAGGGCGCCTAAAATGGAGCCGAGGCCATTACGGATGTGGGGCTTATGCTCGTCTCTGCCAGCTAGAAGGTACACCTTTCACCTGTGCTTCACTGCTATTGTCCTGACCTTCTTCCGAGAAATGTGCTCACTCCCATAGATGAGAACTTTTTGCCTCAGAGATGGCCTTCGCAACCACTCATGTATAGCCAAGAAGCAACAGTTGTTGCCAGCACCCATCACAAATCTTGCAGAACAACCTGTGTAACTTTGCTGGAATTTATCTCTTTTTGCTCTGATAAACCCTTGCCTCTTTTGTTCTCCTTGGAGCACATTTGAGTTTCTACACGAATCTGTGTCTCCCGAATTGCAATCCTAAGACTCCAAATAAGCATTTTTGATTCTCTTACAGTTTATGCCTCTTATTCATTGACAGGTATTGGTCAAAGGCCTTGGGGCCCAAGAGGCAGTGTCACAGCCTATCTCATTCGTTGCTGCAGAAAACCCCTGATGACATAAGTGGTCCATGGTTCTTGCTTCCTGCTCCTCTGATTGTGTCATTCCGTCACGGTTCCCTCTGGCTTGAATTAACCGGGAGAAGTCACCAGAGAACACGAGCAACTGACACGGGGATTTCTCGCTGGCACAGAACGTGCAGCACGTGGACCTGGGTTCGGTGAGGCCCACAGCACTGCGGCCAGCCATCCTTGCCAGCAAAGGCAAGGGAGGTGGCTGAACGTGTCTTGGTGAAGACGTTTTACATTTAAGGGACGTGACAGAATGCTTATCTGGGATTTTGGAATGTGAGAAAGAGACAAGCTTTGGCTAAACTGGCCCTCAGCAGAGGAAAGAAAACACAAACTTGGTTCAACGCAGCCTTTTCTGTGCCTCCAGGACCTGGCCCCCTTTCAGAACCAACTGGCTGCCCCAGCATGTTGGTGTGCTCAGGTCAGCCAGGGGCACACAAGACAACCCACTCCAGTCCGCTGGAAACCCCGGGGCGCTTTGCATTTAGAGCTCCCCTTTGGGATCAGCGACAGTGCGATGCCCACAGGTAGGTACTAGCCGACGTCAGAGTCGAGCCGCCTGACAATGGGGGTGGGAATGTTTCCAGCATCGCCTGCTCTGCTGGGGGTGGGCAGGAGAAGGCTCTGGCTGCTCCAACCCAGACTGGCGTTTCCACAGATCCCGCAGTGCGAGCATGGAATGCAAGGCTATCGCAGGCACTGGTGAGGGAGTGGTCCAGACGGCCCTTTGTGGGGCCTTATGGTGGCAGGGCATGACGAACAACAGGTGGAGCTTTGTCAATTAAAAAAAAGATAGAGCTTTGTAAATTTAGGAAAGAGATGCTCCTCTTTTGTAGGAATTGGCCATTCTGTATTTTTTTTTCATTTGAAAACCTCACTTCTCTCCCTCTAGCTGATAGTTACCAGGAGAGAAGGGCTGCATTACACGTAGAATAAAATCTTCACCTCACAACACCTGTGGCTTAAAGAACACATGAAAGAGAGAGAGAGAAGACAAAGAGAGAGAGAGCGCCACTATAGAAAACATGAAGGAATGAGATAGCCTCAGGCGTTGAGAACAAGAAAGTCACAGCTAAACACAAGAAGGAATTTCTGACTTAGCCCTACAAAACAGGCAACAAAACCCAGTGCTTAAACTCAGGCTGGTGACTCATCGGGGGCGACCCCAAGCGGGCATGATAAGTTACAGGCCTGGCAAACCCTCAGCAGTGTTCGGGCTTGTGTGGGGGCAGCACCTCAGAGCGCACAAGTCATCGCTGCCACGTGCTGGGGCGGGAGGCTCTCCTTCCAGGTGCGCAGCCCTTTGTCAAGCCAGAGCCCGGCAGAGTTGATGGCAGGAGACTCTCAAGCTCTCATTCCTTTTTGAGTTTACTTTAAATTTGACTCAGGAAAGAAAGGAAATCAAACGTTTTAAAGATCATTTTTGGCTCATTTTTTATCCAGACTTACTCAGCTTTAGAAAAAGAAACTCATTTTCAAGAAACATGGTCTTTGTCAATCTCATTGAAGAATCCATATCAAAACGCAGGAGTAATTTAACAGGCATATTGCTACATCTATATATATTCATAATATGTGCTTTGCTTTAAAAGAGAAATAAGATGGCAAAGGTCTTTAATGATTCTAAGTGCCATCACAACAATAAATCCATTTATTCTTCTAACACATAACAAATTACATCAGTAGTAACATTCTTCTTGAGAATAATCCATCTCAAGCATCTAAGAGAAGAATGCAAATTAGCAAAATGATGTGTGTTCCAAAAGTTGAATTATATTTCAGTTATTTGGGCTTTAAATCTAGGATAGGGAGAGGTGGGTTACAATTACATCAATAAATAAGCCAATTCATTCAGGATAATTTAATCCATTATACAACTAAGTAACAATACTTCAAAATCTAACCACCACTTAAAACAACATTTCTGTAGCAAATGGCCTCAGGTTCCCAATCAGGATATTAGGAAAAAAGTTAACCCCCACGCCTCCCACTTCACCCGCTGGTGACTGAGAGCCTGGGTGTGAAATCTGTGCCAGGAGCCGAGCTCCCTCTGGTGATGACTTCTTTCACCCTGAGGAGGCGAGACCAAGTGGCTAGCCGGAGGCTCAAGGCAGGGGCTTATTGCTGAGCAGGGGATGGGAGGTGCTGAGAAGCAGAGGCATCTCTCCTCCTGTCCCACTTCATTCTCCTTCTGGCAGGAGCCTGATAAATATTTAGTTGAAAGATTGATCTGTAAATGATAAGTGAGTGTGCTTTCCCCTCACTGCACAGAGTAGTTAATGAATTATTTGTAATTATTTATCTAATGCCTTCTTTTCTCACCAGACTCTCAGCTCCAGGATGTCAGGCCCCTCTCTGTCTCATTTTTTGCTGGCCATCAGCACAGACACTTGTCCATACTAATACATTTGTATTAATAAAACAAATGAAAAAAATAAGTGAATCAATGCGTGTAACTGATGACAATGGAGGCTCAGAGGGATCTGTTGATTGTTGTATATTTTCTTCCGGCATTAGAAAAATCACCCTCCGTGTCTATTGTCATATTATATGTGAAGAATAAGAGAATTTACAAAGGCTTGGAGTGCTCCCTAAATAAGATTCCCATTTATATCTCAGGGGCCCCCAAAGCAGTTCTGTGCATAACACTGGGTGACACCGGGAGGGCTGGAGAAGCGAAGAATATACTTCAGATCCTAAATGTCAAGACACCCTTCAATTCCAGGAATATCTGCTCTGTCTCAGACTGATTTGCAGGTACTCCCTCCCTCCACCCATCTCAAAGATAATCTTCCTTGAAAGTGATGGTGTGAGAAACACCGCAGTTCTCGGAAGGCAGAACCTGGCAGAGGACCTTACGTTTACTGTTCACCAAATCTCCACTTTTTATTGATGTAGCCAATTTCTTGTTAGAAAAGGTTACGATTTGAACCAACTTATCACACTAACCACATTCTTCCATTCAGACAAAGGTGTTTTTAAAAGTAGAGTCCACTTTGGAGGCCACCTGGATACAACCAAAGGGAGCAGCAGCTGGGTTAATCTCTGCCCCGAAGACCACCTGTCTGGAGAGTCAGGACCCTGCAGAAAATGAGCCCCGCCCACTCTGCAGCCCAGGAGCACGTTGACTCCTTTACCCCCTACCCCAGCTACCGCCCATCCCCAAACAACCCGGTGGCGTGCAGTCTTTTCAAGTTGTATGTAAGACGCGGTATCACCCGGAGGAGCTTCTTTAAAAAGACAAGAAAAACCCTCTACAAACCTAAGTGGGGTTCAGACACATGTACATGGACCAACAGCTCGGGCCAATTTTGAAATGGTTCAGAAGCTCTGTTCTAGAGTAATTCAAGCCCTTTCAACCACAACCCACTGTAAGAAACACGTTTTACTCCCAGACCACACTTGAACACACACAAAACCAGAAACAAACCTTTGCTGAACACTGTTTATCCTTGTTGTGTGTGATGTAGCCTATTTGCTCTTCTTTTCTATTTCATTAAATTTTTTTTGGTTGTGACCCATTAACGAGATTGAGATCTCTAGCTAAATAAACACTTTAGAAGATACTAAAACCTGTTTCTAAGGTCACTTCAGAAAGTGTATTTTAGTAAGCAGACTTTTTCTATCTTGATTTCACCATTATGCATCGTAATCATCACTACCACTCCTTTCCTTACATCATTTAAGCCCATTGAGCATTATTGGAAGTTATTCAGCCAATTTTTCTGTTCAACTACCATTCAAGCCAATATTGTCGTATGTGACTCCTCGCACCTGGGCAAGCATTTAGCTTTCTGTTCTTTTCCACTAGAGCCTTATAGAAATGGGAGTGGTTTGTAAGTTTCAGGTCATAACACATGTCATCCTCGGGATCAAATGTATAAAATAGAAAAGAATTGAGTCAGGTTATTTGGAAGAATATCTGGTACAGATACTTTAATTATTCATATTTCTAAGATCTCTGAACCTTAGAACGTTGAAAAGGACAAACAAAATGGGACTGTGTAAGGGTGATAAGAAAATATATTAAAACAATGAAATTATTCATCAGTGTACACTATAGAAATCATTGAATGTTAACGCTTAGAGGGGATCCTAGAAATTATCTACTCCAACTTAATCATGCTCCTTTTCCTTTAAACTGTCACACTAAAATAAAGCGGCACACTCATGTTCCACTTCTTTTGATTATCCTTCACAAAACTGGATGTTTCAAACTCCTAAGGAATGGCTATGAAATTTTTGCAAGAGCAAGGATATTTAAAAATACGTTATGTAATGCATGGTAGGCCTTTTTAGGCTCAGATAACGTAAAACCAGAAATAAACTGGACTTATGAAAACACTTTGGCCTACTCTCCCAATCTCTGATTCAAATGCTTAATTTAGCTTCTTCCCACATTCTAGTCTCAGCCAAATAATGTTGAAAAACCCAATGGTCAGAGGCAGATGCACAAGTTTCTACCAATGAACTTGTCAGAGTCACTTTACCCTTTCTAATTAAGAGCAATAATACTCATAATTAAGAGCAATAATTCCTGATAGCTTTTATCTTTTAGGGTTAGCCAGCTAAAAAGAGCTCTTGATTCTGAATAGGTAAGGACGCCGTACATAGTCTCTAACACCAACCACAGAACTAAGCACAAACAGGTATTTAAAAACTAGGAATTAATTAATAACTCCCAAAGATTTCATTGCAGAAATTCTGGTTTTAAAACGACAAAAAAAAAAAAAAATGGACCATAACAAGAGAGGATACTGTTGATGTGGTTTTCAGTAAAAATTACCAAAAGCTAAAGCATTTCAGCCGCACAAATTATTCAATCACCATGCTGAAATTTCCCAGAAATATTCTGAATGAAAAGTAGAAAGAACATATTTTTATTTACCAAACTAGAAGTTCTTTGATAGCATTTGGCAAAAATGTACCACTGTTTTCATAAGGAAAAACTTCTAGAAGTGTCAGATAATCAGGAACTTAAGCAATAATAAAATATGATGTATTTGATTAATTTTGGCTGAAATTGCTATTGTATAAGACCAGCTTCATCAGCTATAAAAATAATAAATTTCAATGGGGAAAGTCCCACAATTTCCAAATAAATCTGTGATACATCAGAATGAACTGATGAAACATGAAGAAAATAATAGAACTAAAAACATAAAATCAGTATTGTTATTCCCAACATAATTCATGATTTGGACTCTGAACACAATTTGAATAAAGCTTAATAATCTGTTGAGTGTATAAAATTTTACACATTGCCAAAGAGGCAAAAAGAAAAATAAAACACCTGAATGACTCATATAGGCTTTTCATGTAAAAAACACCTACTTATCATGGAAGTTATGACTTGGAGCGACAGATTAAAATTTAAACATTTATTGCCTTCCTATGCAAACAAAGTATAATTTGTCTTTTATCTAACTTAATTATTACAATTATAAATTAATAGGGTCTGCCTTCCCAAAAGTATCCATCCAATTTTTAGATTATGACTCTCAGCATTTGGAAAATCATTCATTTCCATCACTGGGCTAAAAGGCTTCAAAGGCTCAGAGAAGCTGGGTCATCAGTCCGGAAGTCATGCAGTCAAAGAAAAGTTAACCACAAAATGCAAACTTGCTTTTTTTTTTGGTGTTTTTTTTGTTTTTTTAATTTTTTGTTTATTGCAGTAACATTGGTTTATAACATTGTAAAAGTTTCTTGCTTTTAAGTTCACAGGACGGTTTATAAAAGTTACTCTCATACTTACTGCAAATTGAATCACACAAAAGTCAATACATAACAATATATTGCCTTTGTTCGATAAGGATGTTTTCTCAGCCCAAGCCAAGTTTTTACACAGACCTCTGCAAAGTCAGCAAATCAACAAGGAATTCAGATCAATGCAGCCTTTAATTCGCTTTTAGGGGTGAGGGTGAAGGGAATTATAACAATAATGTGACAGCCTAAATGTTCAGTAATCTAAGAAATTTTTTGTTTATTTAGCAGAAAGCACAGCAAGGGATGCGTGATAAGACATCTTTTATGTGGCTGCTTTCTGTTTTTGGCTTGTTTGTTTCTTTTTTTCTAATGAAAATAATCTTATTTATACCATATCATGGAAAACATTATTAAAATATCTAGTCATTCTTTCATGCCAAAAAATATGTGCTAATATACAATATTACTTAATCTCATAATTATTTTATATTTAGAGATTTATAAGAAATCCTGAGTTAAATAGCATAAGAATTGTGAGCTTCATCATGGGAGAAAAATTTACAGTCATAAATGTAAAAATGAGCATATTCAGGTGTGTCAAATTGTTCTTTCTTCCTACTCACTTTGTTTTCATGCTTATTCATCATTTTGTGAAGCACCTAAAATCTTGACAGTGTGCCTTTGGACCAAACTTGCTGGGCCACAGCCAAACAGCACTCTAGGGATTGCTGGTCTTTTAGCTGAAAAAGCATGGACACGTGGAATGACCTGGACCTTAGAGCAAGTATGTGCAATGGCATCTTCTAAGATGGTTTTCTTTTCCAACAACCTACGGGGATGAAGCCACATTGCAGGGACAGATGAACAAGAAGGCCCGACCTGGGCCTGATGGTCTTTCAAATTTCTCTAGAATTGTTTTGCCAAAAGTGATGAGAAATGTCTTCCTTTGTTCTCTCTCTGGTGCTGGTTTGATTTGGAACTTTAGTTTCATTGTTAGTCCACGTGGATGTGCTATAGTTATCTGTAGGCTACAAATGTATGTAATTGTTTCAAAATCAATTGTTTGATTTTTGTTAAGCAAATTTCTATTTTGAAAATAATCCTGTAGTTGAAAAATCGTTCGATTTAGAGTCAGAACACTTGGCTCCTCAGTCATGACTACTGGGTAGAAGAATGGTCCCCAAAGATGTCCAGACCCTAATCCCCAGAGCTTGTAAATATGTTAGGTTACATGGCAAAGGGAAACTTAGGCTTTCTAAACAGCTGACCTTAAAAGAGGGAGATTATTTTGGATTATTTGGGTGGGCCCAATGTAATCACAAAGATCATTAAAAGTGGAAGAGGGGGCCGGCCCCGTGGCTTGGCGGTTAAGTGTGCGCACTCTGCTGCTTGCGGCCCGGGTTCAGATCCCGGGCGTGCACCGACGCACCACTTCTCCGGCCATGCTGAGGCCATGTCCCACATGCAGCAACTAGAAGGATGTGCAACTATGATATACGACTATCTACTGGGGCTTTGGGGGAAAAAACAAGGGGGAGGATTGGCAATGGATGTTAGCTCAGATCCGGTCTTCCTCAGCAAAAAGAGGAGGATTAGCATGGATGTTAGCTCAGGGCTGATCTTCCTCACAAAAAAAAAAAAAAAAAAAGTGGAAGAGGGAGGCCAAAGAAGAGAGTCAGAGAAAGAGATGTGGTGAGAACTGGGGTAAAAGAGATGCTGTGTTGCTGACTTGGAAGGTGGAGGAGGGGCCAAAAGCCAATGAATGCAGGTGGTGTCTAGACGCTGGAACAGGAAGGCATGGATTCTCCCCTAGAGCCTCCAGAAGGAACAGCCCTGCTGACATCTTGATTTTAGACCAGAGAGATCTGTGTTAGACTTCTGAACTACAGAACTGTAGGATAATACATTTTTGTTGTCTTAAACCTCTAAGTTTGTGGTAATTTGTTACAGCAGCAATAAAAAACTAATACAAGAAGTAAGTCTGCTTTCCAGAGGTAAAAGTCACAAAATCTCTTTGAGATCTGGTTCTATCATCTGTCAAATAAATAGGTTACATTAGGGCCCTTAGGGCTCTGAAAACAGGAAACACCATGAAATATTAAGCCTTTTCCATTGGCAGGACCGAATATGTAACTGAAGAGCCCCATGCTGCAGTTTCCACTGTTTCCAATAACCCTGGAGAGAAGATGGAGTTTTAAACACCATGGAGAGTGCAGATGATGATAGGGCACTGACACAGAGTCAGGGTGGTGTTCAGCATGCTCGAATGTGATACTCATAATATTAATCTTTACTGAGTGCTTACTATGCATCAGACACGGCAGTGTCCTTCCCATACATATGATCAATTCCCCAACAAACTTAAGAGGTAGATATAAAAATTATGCCCATTTTCTCTGTATGAAAACTGGGGCTCATTGGCAGTCTTTCATCCCAGGTCATACTCCTGATAAGTGGCTTAGGTGTGATTTGAACCCTGACACTTGCATATTAAGCCTGCCTTCTCAACCATTCCATGATTCCGCTTGGTCAATGGCTCCTACATTCACCAAATATTCATCAACTGATAAATATTTATCAAATATCCACTGTGTGATAGGCACTATTTCAGGTAACAGAGTTACAGCAAAAAAAGATAATGCCAACCTTTCAAAGAGCTTACAATCAGCAGCAATTGATATATCCGACAAATATTTACCAAGTGCTTATACTGTGCCAGGCAGTATGCAAAGGAGTTCACTGAATACTGGAGCCCACGAAACCTAGCATATGCATCACAAGCATAGGCCAGGGTTGTCATCTTGGAATTGTCTCATGCAGGATCATTGTCTGGTGCATCCGGTCCTGTCACACGTGGACTGAGCTGTTCACTGCTCGCCTGTGAGGGGCTCTGCTTTTACCAAACAACAAATGGTGGATCTGACAACTGCTGGATTTCATCGAAGCCTTGAAGACTTGACCTTATTGCTACCTGGAAATGAAAAGGAAAATAGTGTCAGAAAAAAGAGATTTTATATATATCAGGTATATCGAGTTTAATATTACAATGTTCAAATTATAGTAGAGATACTGTAGTTAGAATACTTTGCAGTTTCTAATTGGAAAGGACACCATTGAGTGGAAGAAAAGCCACGTATGTCATACCAAATATTAAATTGGCAAAATCACTAACTTTGCTCTTATGATGGCAGAGAATTTTGGTTTCTCAAGTTCCTGCCTTGCATCATAGTTCACTTGTGAAAAAAGGTTTTAAGCTTAAAATGACACAAAGTAATACTTATTTATATCAACTTTTATTTCAAAAATATTGTGATAGCTAAATGTCATGATTTTAAGGATTTGGTAACTAAAGCCACTAAATGCATAATTTTAGCAGATTCTCTGGAAGGGCTTAATCTTTTTTCCTAAAGTACCACAAATCTTCACAAGAGGTTATCTTTTAAGAATGCATTAGAATTCTTTCTCATTCTGCACAGCCATGAATCACATCAGAATACCATAATGAAACTTTGTTTTCACTAAGCTTTAAAATTTTTAAAAAAAATATTTTGATAAATTAGTATTAGAATAGTGAGATTTGACTATGGCAAGAGGAAGAGTACATTCCTACTTAACGGATTACTAAAATGAAGTGGGCATATATATCAAAAGCTAGGAATGAGGCAATGCCATGGAGATGATTCTGTTCCCTCTAAATGGTGATATTCTAATCAAAGTTCCATAGACAATATAAGCTTAAGTAATTTTCATTTTTTTTGTGAGGAAGATTAGCCCTGAGCTAACATCTGTTGCCAATCCTCTTTTTGCTGAGGAAGACTGGACCTGGGCTAATATCCTACCCATCTTCCTCTACTTTGTATGTGGGACGCCTGCAACAGCATGGCCTCAGGAGGGGTGCGTATGTCCACATCCAGGATCCGAACCTGCGAACCCAGGCCACCAAAGAGGATTGCGTGAACTTAACCACTAGGCTGCCGGAGCTGCCCCTGTTTTTTGTTTTTTGTTTTTGATAGTTACTTCTCTCCCCTGGAAATTAACCTATAAAGTATGCTCTACAAGTATATGTCTGTTACACACGCATACACTACCTCACAATTGCTCTAGGTACCCAAAAAGTCAAGCAACAAGAACAAAACGCGGTTGACTTCAGATTTGCTTTTGGATAAAATACCATACATTACAGAGAAAGACCTACACTGCGGGCAGAATTAAGAAGGAGAAGGGCATTAACTCTGGGTGAGCGTCCCGTTGCATAGCCGGCTGCTGGGAGGGCAGGGATGGAACGTCAGGTCTGAGGGGCTCCAGAGCGCTTGTCGCAGGGCTCCAGGCAGCCAGAGCTCCCGCTCAAGACGACTGCACGATTGGAGGGAAGAGAAGACCCAAGGGAGGGGCCACCGTCCTTATGACTAAAGATGCAGGCTCCACAAAAAGTCCTAGGATGGTTAGGAAAATGGTTGGACGATTTGTTCCCTATGCAGCATCTACTACTAAAATGTTTGCATTGAAAAGATAATTATAGAAGAAAGCCATTGCTTACCTGGTCTTCTTAGGGAAGAAAGAATAGTACGTTCTAAGATAATTAAAGAAAATAAAGAAGGAGGCTTTTAGTGTTGGAACTCTAGAAGGGCAGAAGGATAAGAGAGCCCAATGGGAGCTGTGTCAGCCGCCGCTGAGACTCTGCGGGGGGGTGGGGGGAGCTAAGGAAATGCGCTGCAGGTGTCCTCAATTGTGTACTGAAGACTTCGCAGCGACTGCGGACCGTCCCAAGCTTTGGCGGTACCCGGCTTACCTGAAATGTCTGTCCACAAGTTTCTGTAGGTTGCCGACCTAACCAGGACTGGAATGCCAGAGATAAGGGAAGTTTTACTGCTAGGTTAATTTTAAGGTAAATACCGTTGATCTGAAATCCCCACATTGAATATGTACATGGTAAACATCTCTACATATAGATTACTTTTAAATATATTTTTATAATTAATGTATACAGATAATGAAAGTTTTTGGTGGGTAAAAGGACATTTGGATTTTTAAAACATAATTTTGCCAAAGTTCATTCTATATCCCAATTTAATTTAGTAACAACTTCCTAAAGACAAACACTTGAAATGGAGATTGTGTCAAAAATAAGTAACCTTGTTTTGCCAGCCCTGGTGGTCTAGTGGTTAAGATTTGGTGCTCTCACCACTGTGGCCCAGGTCCGTTTCCTGGTCAGGGAACCAAGGCACCCAACTGTTGGTTGTCACACTGTGGTGGCTGTGTGTTGCTGTGATGCTGAAAGCTATGCCACTAGTATTTCAAATACCAGCAGGTCACCCATGGTGGACAGGTTTCAGCAGAGCTCCCGGGCAAAGAAAGACTAGGAAGAAGGACTTGGCCACCCGGTTCCGGAAAAAATGGCTGTGAAAACTCTGTGAATAGCAGCGGAGCATGGTCTCATATAGGACCTGAAGGTGAGAGGATGGCGCAAAAGGACTGGACAGGGTTCCGCTCTGCTGGACACAAGGTCACTAGTCAGAATCAACTTGACAGCACTAACAGCAAAAGCTTGTTTTAGGAAGAGTCCATCTTGGTATTTAATGAAAAATCATGGCAGTTGTCATTTATCGGAACTTCCTGTGTGTGGAGGGGAGTTTAAGAGGCAGTGACACTGACAGACCTCAGACCCTTACTCATCGGCGTCCTTGCTCTTTGGGTGGTCCAAACACCATGAAACAACCATCCCCACAACTGGCCACAGAAACGCTCTGTATGTTTTGTAGCATCCGTCACCCTTCCTTTGACATCAGGCCAGAAACAGCCTGGGACCTTGAGTTATTTCTGTCCCCAAAGAAACTTGTGCTTACATTTAGGGTATCTAATGCCAGCCACTTCTTCCTAGGCTTCTCATGCACCCCTAATCCCCTGTGCCTTCATAGAGCCTCATCTCTTACCTACTGTACTTTCCCAGCTCCTATACTAATGAACCCATCCTCCTTCCACACCTCTCCAGTGTTCCTTTGGAAGGGTCAATTGTAAACCAACTCCCTCACAATGTTATGGTTTGAGGAAACACTCTTCCTATCCACTTGCCTTGTCCACTTGCAGCCACAATGCATTGGGGCTAGACTATCAGCGACATTTTCCTGCCTCCTCACTACTATGATCATGTGCCACATAATGACCTTTTGGTCAACAATGGACCTAATATGTGATGGTGGTCCCACAAGATTAGTATCATATAACCTAGGTATAGTAAGCTATACCATCTACGTTTGTGTAAGTACACTCTATGCTGTTCGTACATTGACAAAATTGCCTAACAATGCATTTCTCAGAGTGTATCCCTGCCATTAAGTGATGCAAGACTGTATACATAAAGATCTTCCTCGATTTATGGTGGGATTACTTTGTGATATACCCATTGTAAATTGAGAATATCCTAAGTTGAAAATGCATTCAATGTATGTAACCAACTGAACATCATAGCTTAGCCTAGCTTACCTTAAATGTGCTCAGAACACTTACATTAGCCTACAGTTGGGCAAAAGCATCTAACACAAAGCCTATTTTATAATAAAGTGTTGAATAGCTCATGTAATTGATTGAGTACTGTACAGAACAGTACAGTTCAGTTGTACAGAACAGTTGTAAGTGTATGGGTTGTTTACATTGTGATCGCGGAGCTGACTGGCAGTGTGGTTCCCTGCCGCTGCCCAGCATCACAAGAGAGTATCGTACAGCATATCACTAGTCTGAGGAAGAGCAAAATTCAAAATCTGAAGTACAGTTTCTACTCAATGTGTATTGCTTTTGTACCAACATCAAGTCAAAAAATTGTAAGTCAAACCGTGGTAAGTTGGAGACTGTCTGTAGTCTAGTACTCTCTCATTAGCTCTCATTGGAGCCTTGAAAACTGGTTATATCAAACTGTGTATTCTTACCATTGTCATTTACTAATCTCACTCTAACATGTTGGCTCACATCACAGTCTCGTGCTCTACCCTAACTCCTACCCACACCTTGGAAGACTTAATATCCACTACAACAACCCATCCAATAATTTAACTTTACAATTACTATACATTCACCTACACTTGACTTCATAGATCCACTTCTAGGTTCACTCTCTTGATTTTATTTTCCCTGGGGATTCCTCACTCTCTGAAATCTTAAACTGCAGTGCACATCGTTCTTTTTTGCTGTTTTTTAAAAACAGTTTTATCCAAGGTAATTGACATATAATTAATGTCACATATTTAAAGTATACCATTTGATAAGTTTTGACATATGTATAGTTGTATGAAACCACCATCACAATGAAGAGAATGAAGAATTTCATCATCCCTCAAAGTTTTCTCATAACCCTTTGTAATTTCTTCCTTCTGATCATTCTATTCCCTGCACCCTGTCTGAGGCAAATATTGATCTGCTTTCTGTCACTATACATTAGTTTTCATTTCCCAGAATTTTACATAATGGAATCATAGACTATGTGTTCTTTTCAGTCTATTTTTCTTCAGTCAGCACAATTATTTTAAGATTCAAACTTGTGTTTGTATCAATAGTTCACTTCATTTTATTGTGTGGGAGTATTCTATTGTAAGTATATGTCACAATTTGTTTATCCATTCATTCGCTGCATTGTTTCCGGTTTGGGGGTATTACAAATAAAGGTGCTATGAACATTCATGCACAAGTCCCTGTATGGACATTTAATTTCATTAATCTTGAGAAAAGACCTAGAAATGAAATAACTGGGTCATGTAGTAGGTGTATATGCAATTATTTAAGAAACTTCCAAACTTTTTTCCAAAGTGGTTCTACCATTTTATATTCCTATCAGCAGTGCATGAGAGTTCCAGTTGCATGTCCTTGTCAACACATAGTAAGGTCTTTTATTTTTAGACATTCTAATAAGAATGTGGAATATTTCATTGTGGTTTTGATTTGCATCTCCCTAATAACTAATAAAATTGAGCATCTTATTTATATGTGTATTTGCCATCTGTATGTCTTCTTTGGTGAAATATCTGTTCAAACTTTATGCCCATTTTTAAAAAAATTAAATGTGTTCTTACAATTGAGTCATGGTAGTTCTTTATGGATTCTAGATAGAGGTCCTTTATCAGATATGTGATTTGCAAATGTAGACTCCAAGCCTGTAGAATTTTTGTATCTAAGTTCATGTAAAATATTTGTCTATAGTTTTCTTTTTTTGGTTCTATTTTTGTTAAGTTTTGGTATCAGAGTAATACTGACCTCATAAAATTATTTGGAGGAAGTATTCCCCCTGCTTCTATTTTCTGGAAGACATTATGTAAAATTAGTGCTAGCACTTTTTTTAAATGTTTGTTAGAACTCTACAGTGAACCTGTTTAGCCCTGGTGATTACTATCTGAGGAGCATTATAGTTATAATTTAATTTATTTATAATTTAATCAATATTTGTAGTACTGTTCAGATCATCTATTTAATATTGTTTGAGTTTTGGTAGATGATAATTTTTGAGGAATTCACCCATTTCTTTAAGTTGTTGAATTTATAAGCTTAGAATTGTTTGTAGGATTACTTACTATGCTTTAATGATTGTAGGATCCCTTGTTTCATTCCTGATATTGGTGATTTCTTGTCAGTGTTGCTACAGGTTCATCAATTCTGTTGATTCCTTTTTGAAGAATCAGCTCTCTGTTTCATTGATTTATATGTTTTCTTGTTTTCAGCTTCATTATTTCATTTTTTATCATTATTTCCTTCCTTCTACTTGCTTTGAGTTTATTTTGCTCTTGTGTTTGTCATTTATTAAGGTAGGAATGTACATTATTAATTTGAGACTTTTTCTCTTTTTTTATGTAAGCAGTTAGTGCCATAACTTTTCAGCATTGCTTTAGCTGTGTCCTACATATTTTGATATGCTGTATTTTCATTAATCCTATGCATTTTAAAATTTCCTTTGAGACTTGCTGTTTGACACAGGTTATATCAAGATGTGTTGTTTGATTTCCAAATGTTTGAAAAATTTCTTGTCTTTCTGTTTTTGATTTCTCAATTGATTCCATTATGATCAGAGAACACACTCTGTATAATTCCAATTCTTTTAAATTTAATGAATTTTTTTATATCCCAGGATACAGGCTATATTGGTGAATGTTTCATGGTCACTTAAAAAAATGTTTATTCTGTTGTTGTTGGGTGGAGTGTTCTTTTATACATGTCAATTAAATCCAGTTGGTTGATTGTTCAGTTCTTCTATATGCTTGCTGATTTTCTGTTTAGTGCTACTATCAACTGCTGAGAGTGAGGTTTTGAAGTCCTCAACTATAATTGTGGATTTGTCTTTTTCTCCTTTCAGCTCTATAAGTTTGTGCTTCATGTATTTTTGAGGCTTCTATGTTTGGTGCATATACATGTAGTATTGTTATGTTTTCTGGAGAATTGATCCTTTTATCATTTTATAATGTTGCCCTTTTATCTCACTCTGAAGTCTACTTTACCTGATATTAATATAGCTACTTCTGCTTTTTTGGGGGGGGGGTGGAGGGGGTGGAGATTATAGGTAGCATGATACATCTTTTTCCTTCCTTTTACTTTCAACCTACCTATGTTGTGTTTGAAGTGAGTTTATTGCATACAGTGTATAATTTGTTCATGGGATGTTTTTAACACACTCTGCCAATCTCTGTCTTTTGATTGGTATATTTAAACACTTTACATTTAAAGTAATTATGACTATGTTAAGGTTTAAATCTACCATTTTGCTTTATGTTTTCTGTTTGTTTCCTCTGTTTCTTGTTCCTCTGTTTCTCTTCCTGCCTTCCTGTGGGTCACTTGAACATTTTGAAGGATTCCATCTTGTTTTATTTATACTGATTTTGAACATATTGCTCCATATAATTTCGTAGTGGTTTCTCTAGGTATTACAATATACATATAGAACTTCTCACAGCCTATATGTATTGATGTTTCACAACTATGAGTGAATTATTGAAACCTTACTTCCATTTACATTCCTTTGCCCTCCCTACTACTAAAATATAATTGTTTCAAGTATTTCCTCTACATACATTGAGCCTAGCATCAGATGATGTTATAATTTCTGCTTCAACCATCAAATAGGATTTAAAGAAAATCATGAGGATAATAATATTCTATTCAATTTGTCCCTGTTTTTATCTATCTGTTGTTCTTTCCTTTCTAAGTTTCCAAGCCTTTTTTTGTTGTCATATCCTTTCTGTATGGAGAACTTCTTTTAACCATTCCTTAGGTGTAAGTCTGCTAGTGAAAAATTCTCTTACTTTTCCTGTCTGAAGATATGTTTATTTTCCCTTCATCCATGAAGAATTGTTTTGCTGGAATTACAATTTGTCATTGACAGTAATTCCAGTACTTGAAAAATGTTTTACCACTTCTTTCTGGCCTCCATGGTTTCAGAAGAATTATCAACTCTAACTCAAATTGGTTGCTTCTCTGTAGGTAAATGCACCATTTCTCTCTGGCTTCTTTTAAGATGTTTTCTTGGTCTTCAGTTTTCTAAAGTTTAGTTATGATATATCTTGGCATAGGTTTCTTTGGGTTTATCCTATTTTATTTCATCCAGCTTCTTGAATCTGTAGGTTTATATCTTACATTAAATTTTGAATTTTGGAACTTTCCAATCGTTATTTATTTGAATCTTTTTTTCAGCTGCACACTCTTTCTCTTCCCCTTCTGGGCTTCAGACTCTATGATCTGCGATAGATCTTTTGTAACTGTCCACAGGTACCTGAAGATCTTTACTTTTTCACAGTATATTTTCTCTCTGTTTGACAGAGCAAATTATATTGATCTGTCCTCAAGTTTACTAACTCTATCCTCTCTCATCTGCAGTCTATCTCTGAGCCCATTCAAGGAGTTTTTAATTTTGGTTACTGTATTTTTCATTTCTATAACTTCCATTTGGTTCTTTTTTATAACTACTATTTCTTTGTTGATATTTTGCATTTTCTAATTGCTTTTGGAAACATTTTTATGACAGATGCTTTAAAATCCTTGTCAGATAATTCTAACATCTGATTGATTATAGTATTGTGATTTTTTTAAAAAAGTGAGTACTTTATTTTTTAGAGCAGTTAAGATTTTCTTCATTCTTGTTAAGACAATAATTTTTTTTTTAATTGTATCCTGGACATGTTCAGGTGTTATTTTAGGAGAGTCTAGATGCTATTAATTCTTCTATTTTAGCATGCATTCTCTCTGTTTAGGTTTAGTGTGTAATTCAGGTCCTGGCTTAATTTTGTGGGTTGTATGCTGTGATTTCATGACAACTTAGCTTTCAGAGCCCTTGCCATGCTATTCTGGTCTGCTTCATTCACCTGTCCCCACTGGGGTGCCCATTTAATCCCTGCTGGTGCCATCTTAAGGGAGAAAATACATTTCCCTTGGCCTGTTGCTATCCGGAAGGACACGTGAGGTACAGGTAGAGAGAACTACCCAGCCCTCCAGCCTCCTGGGTGCTGGCAGAGCTCATGCTCAGTCTCTCTTGATGCCCTACCCTCAAGGTCAGAAGAAGCTTCTCTGGTATGCCCAGTGCATCTAGGAAGGGTGTGGTCACTGGGCCTGCTCTCCAAGTGATTGGTTCCAGGGGCTGCCTGCTTGGTCTCTGCCAGTGCTTTTGGGAGGAGAACACTTATCTGGGCCACTTTCTGCCACTGGGGGTTGATGTGATGTGTTGGGAACTTGGTGACCCTATCGCATTGGCATCACAGGAGATGCCAAGGCTGGGTATCTTTCTTCTGCTGAGTAGAGGACCAGGAGAGGCAGTCTCTGCTGGGCTTCTCCTTTTCTAGTCCTTTGGTCAGAGAGACCATACTTTACTTGGGATTTTTAAAAAATCTATTCTTGTCGGCAATTCTGAGTTGGAGGCCTCTCCAGCACCTACTGTGGGATATCTGAGAAATAAAAAGAAAGCCCAGGGAAACCATCACCATGTTCTTTCTCAAATTTTTCCCTCTGGCTAGTCAGAACAGAAACTATTTCTGACCCTCTATGAGCTCTGATCATTTATTATGCCCTTTAATTCATTTGGATTATTCTAGTTCAGTCAAGGAAAGTTTCCCCTCATGCATGCATTAATTGTGCTGAGCAGAAGACTTGAAGTGAGCCCTTTGTAGATCTCCAGAATTCCAGCAGAGTACTGTGGCATGTAGTTAAAGGCCACTCTCAAAGTTGTTATCAGTAGAATGCACTCATCAGTAGAATAGTATAAACCAGTTCTAGCAATTTATAATTTCTGTATTTATACTATAATCCAGTAGTTGCTTAAAAGTTATACATACACATACCATGTGACTCAGAAATTCTGCTCCTAGGTAAATACCCAAGAAAAATAACAACATATGTCCACACAAATCTCTGCTTAACCTAGTGTCACAAAGACTTATTCTTACATTTTCTTCTAAAAGCTTTATAGTTTTAGGTTTAAATATCTTGAGTTAATTATTATATAAACTGTGAGGTTTAGATTACAATTTTTTACTTATAGATATCCAATTATCTCAGTACCATTTATTGAATAATTTATTCTTTCTCCACCAAATTGCCTTTGTATCTTCGATAAAAGTAAATTGACCATATTTGTGTGGGTCTATTTCTGGACTCTGTATTCTGTTTCATTAATCTATCATCCTATCTTTAGCCAATAGCATGTTGAATTGGTTACTGTAGCTTTATAATAAGATTTCAAGTTGGGTAATATAAGTCCTTGAATTCTGTCCTTCTTTTACAAAGTTGTTTGGCTACCTTAGGCCTTTTGCCTCTCCACATGAATTTTAGAATTAGCTTTTTGATTTCTATGAAAAAAGTATGCTGAGATTCTGATCAAGGTTGCATTGATTCTATAGATCAGTATGGGTGGAACTGACATCTTAACCACATTGAATCTTGATCTACAAACTAGTAGATCTCTCCACATACTTATGTCTTTGGTTTTTCCCAGCAATGGTTAATAGTTTTTAATGTATAAGTCTTGCACATCTTTTGTCAGATTTATCCCTGTGTATCTCATTTTTTGTGCTATCCGTTATCATCATATATGATTGAATTCTATGTACTATGACTTTTGTTAGATTTTTCTTGCAGTTTTGTTTGTGAAGGATATTTATCTATAGCTTTCATTTGCTTCAATATCTTTGTCTGTTTTTAGTATTAAAGTAGTGCTGGCCTAGTAGAATGAATTGGGAAATTTCTCAATTTTTGAGAAAAATTTGTCTGTAATTGCTATTCTTTACTTCTTAAATGCTTGGTAGATTTTGCCAATAAAGACATCTGGGCCTGGAGTTTTCTTTTCAACTACATTAATAAGTATAGTGGAATTTAGTTTCTCAATTTCTTCTTGAGCAAGCTGTGTTAGATTGTCTCTTTCAAGGAATTGTCCATTTCATCTAAATAATTGATTTTTTTGTCATAAAGTTGTTTATAAGTTTATGTTATTATTCTTTCAATACCTGTATAATTTATTGTGATGTCACTTATCTCATTTCTGATATTGGCAATTTTTGTATTCTTTTTTCCTGATCACTCTGAAGAGATGATTGTCAATTTCATTTTGTTAAATTCAAAACACGTTTTATCCCCCCCCCCCTTTTTTTCCATGGACTACTTGGGTATGCTACTTAGTTTCCAAGTATTTGGGGATTTTGCAGATATTTTTCTGTTATTGACCTTTAAATTATTTTCATTGTGGGCGAAAAATATACTTTGTATGACTTGGATCCTTTTGAATTTTGGGGATTTGTTTCATGGCCCAGAATATGGTCTGTCTTGGTAAGTGTTCCACATGGACTTCTGAGCACTCTGCCCGATGCCCCATGAATTATGAGGTGTTTCACTCTGGCTGCTAGGAACAGGAAATATTCCCACCTGCTGTGAGCTCCAGCTTCATTTCCTCTCTTAATTTTGGGTGAGTCTTTCCCCAGTGCTGGGCATTTTCCTTACATGCATGCAGTGATTCATACTCAACTGAAGACCCAAGGGCAAAGATCTCCAGAGCTCTTTTTATGTGAAGCTCTTTCTCCCCAGTGTTCTCTCTCTGTGAAGTCTGGCTGATTTGTCCTCCTCAGGCTCATAGCTTCCCTTCTTCAGTCAGCAAGACCTCCCTACTCTCCCTGGTTCCACCTTCCTTGTGCAGCCACCTAGCTTAATAGAGAGTAGCTGGATTCTCATATGTGCTTCCACATTCACAATGTTGCAATATGTTGTTTCAGATGACAAAAATCCAGCCTCCCAGAGATGTATGATTTATTTGGAAAGTAAAGGATTATTTAAATAGCTTTTTCAGACTATTATAGTTATTTTTCATTGACAGCACACCAAAACTTGACAAGTCGTAATTTCTTAAAGTGTAATTGCAGTGAGGAATCTGTAATTATATTGATGAAATATTTTTATTATATCAAAATTCATTGTTCTACCTTTCACTTGGAATGGATCATTTATCTATACATGATTTTGTTACATCATGCATTCATCATTTGGAAAATATTGACTCAAAGTTATGCTGACTTTATAAATGTTGACACTTTTCATTACACAATATAAAAATATGACGTGTAATTTTCATTACAAATCTCATCACAAATTATTTAAAATTGGGAAGAGGTCAGGTTCATGGTGGCTATTACTAGTTTTTAAGAATTCTAATTTCCACTCAAAACTTTTAATTTTATCATATCATTTATCAACAACCATCTGGTCTGTTGTTTTCTTTAAAGTGAAAGACTCACTCCATCTTTGGCAAAACACAAGTCTGAGAAACTGAAGTCTCTGTTATTTTTTCAGTAACAATTGCGTAGACTGCACCTGAAGTAACTGCATGGTGCTTTCTGGCAGGGAACCCATCCTACTTGAGCACGCAGCAAATGCCCTTCTCATTGCTCCACAGGAAGTATTAAAGAGATGTACTCAGGGCCAAAATTTCATACAATTAATAACGTGTTCAGTTTCACCAATGGCATTCTTAAGTGAGACTGACATTCCTATCTGACTGTGAGTGTGTGGCAGGGAATAATACAACGACAACCTACAGTTTTTGCCACTGCCTTGGTTTGTACTAAGGTGCTAACATTTCTTTCCGTCTTTGAAATACAAAAGTCAATATTGTTAAAAAGGCAAGTAACATTTTAGTTTTATTATGAAAATAATTTTTGACCTCATGAATTCCCTGAAAAATTCATAGAAACTCCAGGAGTCTAAACTTTGAAATCACACTCAGAATCACTGGCTTAGGAAAACCAAACATGATTTACACTCTATAACAATTGGTTGAATCAGTTTTCTTTTGAGTAGAACTGACTCCCAGCTCTTTCCCCCACTCCATCCCAAATGTCTTCTCAGTCTTATGTCTGGCATTTGGTATTATGAAGTGTGGTGAGGTGAAAGAGACAAATGTGATTTTTCTTTGCAGCCAAGTCTTACCTTTACTACCTTTTTCTTATTAGCTTTCATGTCATTCTACATTCCATTAGGTCAGAGTTATAAGAGCTAAAAGCATTATTTTTTTTCAGAGTTAGAGAGTTTATTGCCAAAAGCCAGCTAAGCTAGGCTCAGGCAGAGTTTTCTTTCTTTTCATCTTGAGGCAAAAGAAACAAAAAAAGTCTAAACAAAAGACATCCAGACCAGGAGCTTAGTGTTGCTGCTGAATTTTAATGTTCAGGCATACCCTCTTGCCAGAAATTTGCCTTCCAGCACTGACTACTGCCAGGCCTCAAGTTATTCTGCATTATGTCACTCATAAGTCTGGTTGGGTGGAAAGGAAAGGGTATCTTTTAATAGGGAAAATATGTATTTTCTTTGAAATTAAGTTATAGTTATTGACTAAGAATAATTTGAATTGAGAAAACATATTCACATGAATATCCACTTTATTTAGTTATTTCAAATGAGACATACATGATAAATCCTTTGAAGGCTAACATTTTCATTGCCAATTTTTTGTACCAGCGCCCCTTGTTTATGACCTGCTGGAAAATCCTGGCCGTCCCATCCCAGAACTCACTGTGCTAGGCCATTGGGCCCACAGTTCTAGCCCTTTCCAAATGATCTGTGTTTGATTGAGAAAAGGAATCTTGGCCAACTAACAGAACTGGCTCAATGCATAGGCATCTTCCTACTGAAAGTATTTTGAGGGCTCCATAATTGTCCCTGAGATTTTTTTAAATGATTATTGTTTTAGATTAAGATACTGATGTTCTGTGAAATATCATGTTTGAAGTCACTTGGGAGGGGTAATATATTACCAAAGTATTACTTACTTCCCACATCCAAGATGCGATATACCCAAACTTTTAGCTAGTCACCTAGGAAGATCATGAAATGTGGGAAAAAAGTAAAGGCTGATGAACATAGAGTAGAAGGTACTGCATGGAAAATCTGTGGTACCATGTCCTCAGAGTCATTCAGGTAACTTCTAGTGTATTGTCAACAGCAATGCCTTATGTGAGTCACCGAGAAACAGATTTTTATTAACACCTGATTTGAATCAACATGTAAACAATCATGGAGAGACCACTACAGATAACATACCTCTATTAAAAAAAAAAACTGTCCATGCCCATTTTACATGGATATGAAATAATTTGTTTTTAGGAGAAGTTCTGCTTTCGTTAAAAATTATATACAAGTTTGCTAGGAGCTGGAAGCTTTTAGAAAACAAGTGATGATAACAACTTCTGTGAATTATAGCTTAAATATCAAACACTCATTTCCTAGACATGGGTAGAGGACATAGGCCCACTACCGGAAAATCTCCTAATTGGAAGAAAAACATCATAATGTTTAACATGCCTAACTCAACCATTCTATCCTTGTTCTCTCTGACTGGAGGGAAATAGAGGTAAAGAGCCAACAAAGGGAAGAGAGAAGCAATGCAATGACTCTTGGACTCTTATTAACAATATAATGTAAAATTATTTTTTCTAGATCCTCTTAGAACTATTATTAGTGCACTAACAAGCTGCCTCAAGTCTGGAAACATAGACTTTCACAGTGAAGGGTTGAAAAGCAAAGAAAAGAAAGAAAAAGAATAGGTGAAATAGAAGATACAGTTGCAGATTCATGAAAAATAACTTCATTTTTATTTTTGTTTAAATTATATAGTTTTGTAGTTAATATTTGGAGAGCTATTTCTGAAATTCCTAGTCCTGCTAAAGCTTGGCTGTTTGGACAGCAAAGGTGTCACTGTTACCTCGCTCTCCACCCAGTGCCAGCTGCCCATCATCAGCTCTGCCAAGGAGGAATCCACGGCTTCGCACGTGTTGGCAAACGTCACTCCAGTACGAGGAAAGCAGCGTCGGTGCTCTCGAGGCGAGTCTCAGTGGTGGCAAAGGCTGCCTTTTTTTCCTCCTGATACACATGTTCAGAATGAAACTGTGTCTGCTCCACAGTGCCTCAGATGCACCACGGGGATGTTTATGTCATTACAGAGAACATCTGCCACGTTTTGAGGTTGCTCAGTACTTTTTGAATGACCATCTAATCTTTGAAGAATTTCTTACCTTATAAGTCCCACATCCCCAAGGTAAAGCCAGAAATTCACCTACCGCCTCCCTTGAAGATCTGGGCCTCCCCTGCTGCAGGCTCCCCAATCAAACACATCAATGAGAAACTTCAAAGCAGAACAAGGAGGCCTGTGGGACCCATTTCTGATGAAAGTGGTGGCAGAGGCAGCCAGAGTGGGGGTGCCTGGCTTTCTTGCCCCATATGGGTGGTATGAACCAGGGCTCTGTGCTGGGCAGCAGCAGCTGGGACATCTGCATGGGGGCAGTTTGGCCTGTCCCTGGCTGTGATGCTTCTAAGCCCATCTCTCTGGCCATCCCAGAGAGCCTGGAATGTGCTAACTCCCTTCAACAAACTCCTTTCCAGCTTTAATGATGAGGTGGGTTCTGTAGCTTGCAGGCAAGAACACTAACTGGTAGAGTGTTTGTGTTCATTTACTGAGCCTTGCCAGGCCTTTCATGATTGCCAGTCTTGTTGAAGATGTGGTAGTGCCAGGCCCTACGTGTGGGCCCTAGAGATGCTCTGTTTCTCATGCTCTGCACGAAGACATGAGTCCTGTGTAAGGAATAGCCATCAGAACCTGGGCTTCAGAGTCAGGAAGACCTGCAGTTAAAAGGTTAGATGAGGGAATTTATATTAAGTACATAACTGCTTAAAATAGTGGTTGCCTGGCCCATAGTAGGCACTGCATACATTTAACCATCAATAGTAGCTTTTTACAACTTTCATTGTTACTATTACATACATTTTATAGGTTAGGAAATAGAACCTAAAGGAAATAAAATTATTCTCAGAATTATACAGCCAGTAAGTGGAGATGAGATTCAAAACCATCACCTTTTCCCGTTTCCAAAACCCACATCCTTTCTTCTCTGCAAAACTACATGTATGCCCTGAGTTGAGGGACGGACCTTGCTTGACTGATTGACTGATTTTTTGGAATTTCTAAACTGAACTTCTGACATCTTCAGTAGTCTAAACTGGCACGTCCCTCCCGGGCCCACAGCCGTGGTGACCTCTTCAGCCCAGCACGTGTGGTCGTGAGCGTGCAGATGGAGTATGTGGAACGGGGTCAGCGGGCATTTTCCATTGGAAGGTAAGAAGGAAGAGGGTGTCTGTGCCCACCTGGCTAGTTTTACTTAAGACTACGCTTCTAAGCACTGGTTGGGATAAAACTGAAGTGAACTGAAAAGAGGAACACGCAGAAGGGTCACAGACCACCCCTGGTCCCTTTATTGCACTGGGATTCTTGCGTTGGCTCCAGTTTTCCCCCAGAAAGTGAGTATAACAAACTTCCTATGGTCTTTTCTGTATATTAATGGGCAGAAAGCACTGACGGTCTCTTGAAATCAGAGTTGTTGGTTAAAAGCCCACCTTTACAATTTATACGGATATTTATTTAAACACTACAGAGTCTTGTCTGAATTGAGTTTTCTAACATCTGTAGGGCAGACTTAAGATATGTTTTGTTTTTGAATACCTAAATTAACTTTCCAACACTCTTATGTTTTTGAATCCCTGGGGCAGCGTGGACTTGGGGGCAAGAGAGAAATGGTAGTCCTTTTCTACTGCTGCCCTAACAGATACCAGAAGCTTCATGGCTGAAAACAACACCCACTTATTATCTCACTGTCTGTCAGAATGTGTGTCACGGGGTGGCTCAGCTGGTTCTCTGCTCTCAGTTCACAAGCCCCAGATCAAGGTGTCAGTAGGGCTGCGATTCCTCCTGGAGTGCTGGGAAGGAATCTGCTCCTGAGCGGCGCAGGGTGTTGGCAGTTCAGTTCCACGTTGTGATAGGGCTGTGGTCCCCACTCCTTGCTGGCTGTCAACCAGCAGTCATTCTCAGCTTCCAGAGGCTGCTATTCCTTGGCTCACAGCCCCCTTCCTTCATCTTCAAAGCCAGCAACAGTGATTTGAATACTTCTCATGCTGTGAATAACTCTGACTTCCCTGTGCCACATTCTCTGACAGCTTTTCTGCTTTTAAGGATCACGTGATTCCATTGGTCCCCGTGATTCCATCAGTCCCACCTGAATAGTCCAGCATCATTGTTCCAACTTAAAGTCAACTGTTTAGTAACCTTAATTAGATCTGCAAAGTCTCTTCACAGTGGTAATAGGTCAGTGTCTGATGGAATAAACAGGGGATGAAAGGAATGTTGAAGGGACATCTTTAGAATTCTGCCGACTACACGTGGGTGTGACTCCCACTTACAAACTGAGTGGCCCTTAATTAATCCATAAATTCAATGAAATTTGACTTTTCTTTTCTGTAAAATGGAATTAATTAAGATATATTTCTCAGAATTGCTATAAGATTAAATAAGACTATTTATGTAAAGTGCTTAGCACAGTGGCTTGGCAAATAGTAATAAGATCAATAAATCATAGATAGTATTATTAGTAGTAGAAGGAGTAGTGATAGTAAAATTACTGTGTCTAGAACAGAGTGGGTGCTTAATAAGTGCTGATTTTCTGTCTTCCTACACACACGGGATGGAAGCGCTAAGCTGTCATGTCTCAGGGCATCTTTCAGGGGCGATCATCCTTTGACAGTCCTGGGATCTAGGGTGTCTGCTCTTGGTAGTTCCTCCGCTTTCATTCAGCTAACTCCATCGCCAGCACACCAACAGTGGTACTTGTATAGAAGAGGAGCCATGCGGTGGAACTCTGAGAGCTATGAGGAATGAGCCAAAGGGTCTGTTTTATACCAAATATTAAATTAAAACCAAAGACCAATTCATCAAGATGACATAACAATCCTAAACGTTTATATACCTAATTGTGAAACTTCAAGATACAAGAAGCAATAACTCAGATCTGCAAGGAGAAATAGACAAATTCACAGTTATAGGCGGCAATTTCTATATCTCTCTTTCAATAACTGATGAAATAGATAGAAAATAAATACATGTACAGATGATTTGAACATCACTATGTATTTGACAGGCCTTGTTCATGGTTGGTAGAAGGGTGAAGTGGGTTGATGGAGGATGGAGAACCTGACAAACTCTTTCCTGTGGGGGGTTGGAGGGTGAAATGCTATGAGAGTGCCACTACGTGGAGGTTTGGTGGACAATGGAGATTATGAACTTTGTTTTCCCCTTGGGTGGGTGGGAGGGAGAGGGGGGGTTGAAGAAAAATGGAGATTATGACCACACCTCTCCCCACATAGCCAGGGAGTGGCAGTAGTGGAGAGAATGCGGTAACTTGACCCTGCAAGGCCCTGGGTGGGGTCTACACAGGACCGTATTGACCTGCTTGGAATGTGCAGGATTGGGAGAACAGGGAGGAGGCTGTCTGCACTGAGACTTGAAAGATCAGAAGGAATCTTTACCAGGCCAGACATAGAAAGGCCTGTAATACCAAGGAGAGCCCTGTCTACGTCCTGACATGACTGGCCCTCGAAGTTGCCCCTCTTCTGCCTTTTAGCCAGTCCCAGGTGAACCCCAGGGCCCTCACCTCAACCCCTCCAGTGCTTCCCAGTGATTCCCAGTCTCTCTCCTAGGGTCCACCCATACCAGCAGCATCTAGAGACCACCTACCAACCCCTGATGTCTCCCCCCCCCCACCGCCTTGTTGTGGTCGAGCCAATAGGGGAAGAGCTCAGATCCCTCATGGGGCCGCTTGGGTCTGCACCTTCTCAGACTGTGCCTGTAGTCTGCCCCACTCAGAAACTTCTTCCTTGGTATGAGGTTCTCCCCGTTGGCCCTCAGTCTTCTCTGCCACTTCAAGCTCTCAGCACCTACCCTAATTGCCCCACATGGAGCCTCCCCGAATAACCTCACCTGTCCAGGGTCCAGCCCCACAGGATCTCCAGCCTGTGTCTTCTGGAGGTGGGGAAGGCCATTTCCAGCCAGCAGACAGGAAGGTGGGGTGCAGTCATTGTGCATCTCCCGAGTCATCACTGGACACTGGACAGGCTGGTGGACTGCCCCACGACCACTTTCATCAGCCACCTCCAAGGATGGAATGTGAAAGAATGTCCTCAAGGTAGCAAGGACCTGGGCAAAGTGATCTGGAGTTACTTGTGTGTCCACCTTGGGGCTGTGATGGGCAAGGAGGTGGCCCATGGCAGGCAGGGAGCCCAGCATTCTCCTGTGCTCTTCACAGGGTTCTCTGCATGGCCTTGGGGGCTGGGTCTCTCATCATGCCCAGTTTCAGGGTCACAGCGGTCACGTGCTTGAAATTATACAGTGAGAAAGGGGTCCGGCAGAGAATCCACGCTAGGGCCTTCTGGTCAAAGCCAACGCCCTTGCTCGGCCCGGCCTGTGCTGACAGGAGCATCTTGACCTCACAGAAGCAGAAACACGAAGGATCATGAGACCACAACTCGGCATGTGTGAGCACCTTCCATCTGCAGGGCCTGTGCTCAGACTGGGGATACAGAGGGGAACACAATGGGGCTGCCTGCTTTCAGGTTGCTCAGTGCCATGGGGGAGGGAGACACGAATCAGACGGACCCACAAACACATATGTGATTACAGTTGTAATAGGACAGTGAAGAGGAAGTCAGGGGGTCTGAGCTAGTAGGGGGCCAGGAGGGCACCCTGGAGGAGATGACTGAGTGGATGATGGACAGGACTAGCCGGGTGGCTGACACTCCAGGGTGAGGGAGGAGCACATGCAGAGGCCAACACCAACAATGGCCAACGCCCTCCTGGCTTATCCCACGACAAGCTCCTCTGAGAGTTTGCAGATGAATTCCTGGTCTGTAGGTAGGTTCCCTCCAGGCACGGACTGGGGGGAACATGGGCCCTTCATCTTCGGGATCCACCCTCCTCGGGGCCAGGCCTAGACTTGTCCTCTTGCTTTCACAGCAGTGACCACAAGGAGTACACTGGGTCATTCAGGTTCTCCATCTCTCTCTGTTTTTCCACTTGTTTTTCTTGTTTTACATTGGTAAAGATACTGGTCTGGGTGAAGGGCTGTACTCTGTTGGTGGCCCAGACTGTAAACCATTCATTACACACTTTTATTCATTACACATGTTTAGCACTGACTATGAGGTAAGCAAGATGCTAGGACACTGGAGGACACAACGGAATGAGATATGACTTTGACCTACAGTGGCCTATGTCTCATCAGGATAAACACAGATCTTGGTAGTTAGAAAGTGGAATCGGCACAATAAACGCTTAGATATTTAGATTAGTCTGGGGATGAAATAGATCAGCTTGGGTGCCTTCAGCTTTGTATCACAGAATTTCTGGCCCAAAGTGGCTTCAATGCAGGTGGCTATGATCTCACCAACAAGGAGTCCAGACTCAGGAGGTTCCAGGGTTGATGGATTCATCCCATCAGCAGGGGCTGGCCTTTGCATCAGCTCCTCTGGGATTCTCTTTACCTCTTTCCTCATGGTCTCACTTTGGCTGCTGTAGCTGCCAACATCACATACTCAGCCCACCAGGTTAAAGGCAGAGAGCGATGACCGATTCCTACCACCTGCCTTTCTCTAGTCAAGGAGAGAAAACGTCCCCAAACACCACCCACCTCCTCCAGAGGCATCGTCTCAGGCCCTATCTGCCAGAACTGGGTCAAATGCCCTCCTCGCCCCAACCAGTCCTAGCAAAGAGGAAGTGGAGGACCCTGCTTGATTTCCTCCAGTCATGATTCTTTCCCTGGGAGTGGGCCACTTCCTCTGAGCCCATTGCATCAGGAGACCAGAACAATTTACATTATTTATTAGTATTACCATCATTCAGTGTAGAAGAAATGACTGCTGGGGAAAGTACCAACAATGTTTGCAACAGGAGGCAGGGAGGTCAAGGACCAGAAGTCCAGGTGTAGATAGTGGATTGTCATTGGGATGTAGAAGTCACGGAAAATGATGACAGGGGTGTGGTGGTGCCAGCAGCGAGCAGGGCTAAAGTTTTCAATGATGACCACAGCCATGGGGAAGGGGCAGACGACTGCACAGGAGGGGCGATGGGGTGCTGTCCAGGAAGGTACGTCCCCGTTCTCGGATGAGCAGCCTACTCCCTCTGTTGCCCTGGGCCCTTGGTGTGAGGACTTCTTCTTGGAGTCTCCCTCCTCTGTCGTTGCCCCAGCCCGCCTGCAGCCCGCCCACCCTGCATAGATCTCCCTTTCCCTGAGATCCGCCCTCAGAACCGGCTATTAGATGAGAAGCTGCCGCAGCTAAGGGAGCAGTTGCAGAGTCAGGATCCAGGTGCGCCTAGGGTCACCATGGAAACCCTTGGTTTCCCGGAGCTTTGGTGACGGGCGGGGCTCCAGGGAGGTGCCTGGATGAAATGAGGGCCTCGCCCCAACTCGGCCAGAATCGGGGATGAATTGGATGCCGGGGGCGGGGAGGGAAGAGGAGGCCGAGGTTCCGGGCTCACCGCTCCCGGGTGATGACCCTCAGCTCAGGGGCTGTGGCTGGAGCTCAGGTGAGGTGCGGACCCCAGTGAGCGGCCGCCTGAGGCTCAGGTGAGGTGGAGGTGGAGAGCCTGGAGCCGTGGCCCAGGGCGGTGCTGGAGGCACACCTGCTCATAGCAGCCGGGCCTGAAGGGAGGAGAGTCATCCAGAAGGCTGGGCCTGGGGGAAGGTGAGCTCGAGGGGGACTGGGACGGTGTCTAAGCCGTTTCCAGGGCTGCTGGTTTCAGGGGCCAGTGGGGAGGGCGGTGGAGTCCAGGTAACTGAGAGCCGAGGGGAAGTGGCTCAGAGCTGGTGTTAATGTGATAAATGTTGTGTCAGACAGCGAGGACCGGGAGGAGGTGCGGTTTGAGGAGGGCACAGCATGCACTTGTGTGGTCCCAGCCCTGGGAACTCTGCTCAGCTACTCAGACCCGGCTCACCCCCATTCCAGGTCTGCGGAAACGGCAGCCTCCTGGAGGCTGGAGGCGCCTCGAGTTTGGGGGTGTGATCCTGAGCTGCTCATTCCTTCCGAACCCCCGTTCCTTCATCTGTAAAACACAGGCTACTTGGGTGAGGATGAGGTAGGCGAGGGGGAGGCAGCCAAGACCCTGCGGGAGCTCCAGAACCATCAGCATCAGCATGGCCTGGGATGGGAGCACACCCAGGCCCGGGATGTCCCACCTTCAGAGCCGTCAGGTGTGGGGCTGGAGAAAATCACAGGACATAGGATTCGGAAATGGAGTGTGGTGACAGCTGCTGACCTGTCCACCAGGCAAGACCCTCCACCAGCAAAAAGATTATAACTCACTAACAGCTCAGATGATGGCTAGCATTTTTTAGCAATAAAGTATTTTTTAATTAAGGTATGGACATTGTTATTTTAGACATAATGCTACTTCACACTTAATAGACTATGGTATAGTGTAAACATAACTTTTATATGCACTGGGAAGCCAAAAAAATTGTGTGACTTGCTTTATTAGGATACTTGCCTTATTGTTCTGACCTAAACCGAACCCACAGTATCTCTGAGGTATGCTTATATTAATCAATCTCACCTCGTGGACATTTATAGAACGTTCAATCTAATGACAGTTGACCACACATGCTTTTCAAATGCATGAGAACATCAGAACATTTACCACAGTAAACAATATTTTGAATCATAAAACAAGTCCCAATAAATTAAAATAAACAGACCCAAGTCATACAAAATATAATCTGTGATCATAATGGAACTGTATTAAAAATCCATAACAGAAAGATATCTGGAAAATCTCTAAATATTTGGAAACAAAGTAACTCACTTCTAAATAAGCCATGGATCAAAAAAGTAATCAGAAAGTATTTTGAAGTGAATGAAAACAAAAACACAAGATATTAAGATTTGTGGGATGCTGTTAAAGCGGTTCGTGGGAGATATTTACAGCACCATTTCGAAAAGAACACAGTCTCATATTGATGATCTCAGATTTCACCTTAAGAAACTAGAAAAAGAAAATCTAATCAAATCCAAAGTAAGAAAAAAATGGAAATGATAATGTGTTAAGCAGAATTTAAGACAGCTCCAAATTTCTTTCCCCTTGGTATGCACATCCTGTATAATACTGTCCTTTAAGTGTGGGCAGGTTCTGTAAATAAATTAGGATATCACTCCCAGGATTATACTACTTTGTATGATAAAGGAATTTTGCATGTGTTATTAGGTTGCTAATCAGTGGACAGTGAATTAAAAAAAAAAGGTGATTATTCTGGGTGGTCCTGACCTAATTAGGTGAGCTTTTAAAAGAAGATGAAGCATCAGAGAGATGCTCTTGCTGTCCTTGAAGAAGACAGCAAACAGCCATGTTGCAACTGCCTATGGAGACAAGTGGCCTCTAGGTGCTGAGTGACCCTAGGCCAACAGCTAGAAAGAAAACAGAGATTCAACAACTTGTTGAATTCTGTCAGCAACGTGAGTGAGCTTGGATTGGAACTCCAGCCTCAGATAAGACCACAGCCACAGCTTGTACCTTGACTGCAGCCTAGTGAGACCTTGAGCAGAGGATCCAGTTAACCCAGGCCCAGATTCCTGATCCATGGGAACTCTCACATGAGAAATTTGCGTTGTTGTAAGCTGTTAAATTTGTGGTAATTTGTTATGCAACAATAAAAACTAATACAGATAAAACCCAAAGCAGAAATAAAATAGAAATCACAAAAACAGTAGAGAAAATTAATAAAATCAAAAGCTGATGTTGTGAGAAAATAAAAATATTGATAAACCTCCAGCCCACTAATCAGAAATAAAAAGAGGAGACACAATTGCCCAATATCTGGAATGAGAGAGGTGATATCACTACAGATTCTATAGATATTAGAAGAACAGTAAGGAAATATTATAAACAAATTTATGCCAATAAATTTGAAGATTTATATGAAATGGACAAATTCCTTGCAAGACAAAATCTTCCCAAAGCCTACTCAAGAAGAAATAATCTGAAGATCCCTATACATATAAAAAATTGGACAGAAGACATGCTCATAAAGAAATCTATAGAAATAGATGGATTTAGTAGTAAATTCTACCAACTGTTTAAAAAATTCATAATCCAATTCTATAGAAACACTCTGGAAAATTGAAGAGGGTAAAAATAGATCTACCATATGATACCGTAAATTCCACTTCTGGGGATTTATCTTAAGGAAATGAAAACACTATCTCGAAAAAATATGTGCACCCCCATGTTCATATCAGCATTATTTACAATAATGAAGACATGGAAACAACCTAAGTGTCCATCAATGGATGAATGGATAAAGAAAATATTATATAATGGAATATTATTCAACCATAAACAAAGCAAATCTTGCCATTTGTGACAACATCAATGGAACTTGAGGGCATTATGCTAAGTAAACTAAGTCAGACAGAGAAAGACAAATACCATATGATCTCACTTATATGTGGAATTAAAAAAAAAACAAAAACCAAACTCATAGATACAGAAGATACAGAGAGGAGATTGGTGGTTGCCAGAGGCAGGGGGTGGAGTTGGGCAAAATGGGTGAAGAGAATGAAAAGGTACAAACTTCTAGTTGTAAGATAAATAAGTCCTGGGATGTAATGTACAGCATGGTGACTATGGTTAATAATACTGTATTGTATATTTTGAAAGTTGCTAAGACAGTATTTCTTAAAAGTTCTCATCACAAGAAAAAAGTTTGTAACTATGTATGGTGATGAGTGTTAACTAGACTTATTGTGATGATAATTTATATCTCAATTAAAGAAGAATTAAAGTTGGAAAAGAAAATTGAAGAGGGAATACTTCCCAGCTCTTTATATGAACCCGGCATTACTCTGATACCAAAACCAAACAAATACATTACCACAAAAGTGAAATACAGACCAATATCCCTCAGGAACATAGACATAAAAATTCTAAGAAAAATTCCAGCAAATCAAATCCAATCTACTTAAAATGATAATACATTATAACCAAATGGAGTTTATCTCAGGAATGCAAGGTTGATCCAAGATTTGCAAATTAAGCGATGTAATTGCCTATATTCACAAACTAAAAAAGAAAAGCCATATTATTTTCTTAATATATGCATAAAAAGCATTTGACAAATTCTAGCATCCATTCCTGACAAAAACTCTCAGCAAACTAGAAATAAAAGGGTACTGCCTTAACCTGATAAAAGGAATCTATGAAAAACCTAGTGCTATTATCATGCTTAATGATAAAATCAGAATGGTTTCCCCCAAAGGCTGTCTGGTCTCACTACTTTTATTCAATATTGCACTGGAGATTCTAGCCAGTGCAATCAAGCAAGGAAAAAAGATAAAAGACGTCCAGATTGGGATGAAAGAAGAAAAACTCTATTTTCAGACAACATGAATGTCTGTGTAGAAAATCTGATGAAATATACAAAAAGCCCTGGAATTAATATATATGTTTAGCAAAGTGGCAGGATAAAAGATCAATATATAAAATTTAATTGTCTTTCTATACATTATAAATGAACAATTGGAAATTGAATTTGATAAACCTTAGGGATAAATCTCACAAAAGGTGTGCAAGACCTTTGTAATCTACATTACTAAATATTGCTGATAGAAATTTTAAAAGGCCTAAGTAAACAGATTAATGGAAATATATACCACGCTCGTGGGTCAGAAGACTGAATTAATATTGCTAAGGCATCACTTCTCCCCAAACTTATCTATAGATTCAATTCAATCACAGTCAATATTCCAGCAAGGATTTTTGAAAAAATTGAAAAGCTGATTCCAAAATTCATATAAAATTGCAATGTATCTAGAATAGCTAAAACAGTGTCAAAGAAGAATGAAATTGGAGTACTACCACTACTTGATTTCAAGGCTTTATAGTACTCAAGACAGTAAGGCATTGTCATCTTGATAGACTATTTGATCAATTGAAGTAAACAGAGACTCTAGAAATAGACCCACCCAGTTGTCTACGTTTATAAACAACTGATTTTTGACAAAAGTACAAAGGGAACTCTGTGGAGAATGAATAGTCTTTTCAATAAATAGTGCTAGAACAACTGGATATCCATAGGCAAAAATGTGAAGTTCAATCCATAACTCACACCATTTACCAAAATTAATTCAAAATGGATCTAAGACTTCAATGCAAAACTTAAATCTATGAAACTTGTAAAAGAAAACAGAAGAAAAACATTGTGATCTTGTATTAGGGGAAGATTTCTTAGATATGATATCACAACATAATCCATAAAAAAGTAAGTTGATGAATTCAACTTTATCAAAATAAAAAATGAAAAAGACAAGCCACAGTCTGGAAGAAAATATTGTAAAACATTATAAGAAAATATTATAAGAAACTATATATGACAGAATACTTGTATCCAGGTTTGTAAATAATTCTACAAGCCAATAACAAAGAAACAACCCAATACAAATGTGCAAAATATCTGAACAAACTTCACCAAAGAAGATGGCAAATAAGCATGTAAAAAGCGCTCAACAGTATTAGTCATTATAGAAATTCAAATTAAAACCACAATAAGATAGCATCTCACACCTGTTAGAATGGCTCTAACTTATGACCATACTAAGCGTTGACAAGGACGTGGAAGAACTGGAATTCTCACACACCACTGGTGGGACTTTAGAGTGGTACAAACACTTTTGAAAAATAACTGGCAGTTTCTTAAATGGTTAAGCCTACACCTTCCATACAATCCAGCAATTTCAATTGTAGATATTTGCTCAAGAAAATAAGAGTGTAGTCCACACGAAGATGGGTACATGAATGTTCATAGTAGCTTTATTTGCAATAGTTGAAAAATGGAACCAATTTGAACGTCCATTAACAGGTGAATGGATAAAAACGTTGTGGTATCTCCATATAATGGAAAACTCAGCAATAAAAAAAGTGAACCATTGGACGTCAGTGTCATGGTGGAGTGAGCTTTCCCGTAAACTCTTCCTCCCTATAAGATACAACAAAAGGAACAGTCACAGACCAACAACGGAATCCTAGACAGTGAAAAGCAAGATCGGAAAGATACACACTGACGCACATCTGAGAGTGGAATGTGCTGGGCACCCAGAGGAAGTGGGGAGAGGTAAGGAGAACTCCTCTCCCTCCCCATCAGATCAGCGATCCTGGTCTGTGCGGCTCCCAGAGAGGGGGGAGGGGCGGCCCTCTGCGGGGAAACCGAAGCTCTTCAGGTTCTCTCAGCCAGTAGGAAACTCCCACACAGAGGACTCAGAATTGCTACAGGGTACCATCAACATCTGAGTACCCCAGAGAGCAGATAAAGAGGGGAGAACGAGAAGCCCCCCATGCTAGGGGCAAAAGAGAGAGTCCCCCCCTCCCCACAAACCAGACCCTGCAGCTCAGCTGACCAGACCAGACCAAGCAACCTGCGGATCGCAGATCGCAGGGAACAGCCAGGGCAGAGCACAGGGGGCCCAGATTACACAGCCCTTTACCCCTGCACAGTGGTGGCGGGTGGAAATTACAACCAGAGATTTCCAGGATGAGGAAAAATAAAGCCAACACAGGAACCACAATGCGAAGATACATGAAATCACCAGACCAGATGGAAAATGACAAGCACCCAGAAACCAACCCTGAAGACACAGAAATCCATAACCTAAACGACAGAGATTTAAAAATAGCTATCATAAAAACACTCAACGAAATACAAGACAACACAAACAATTCAATGAGATTAGGAGTTTCTTCGCAAAAGAGATTAAAATCATAAGGAAAAACCAATCAGTGCTGATGGAGATGAAGAACACAATGGAGGAGATAAAGGAGAATCTGGAATCTTTAAAGAACAGAGCTGACAATATGGAGGAAAGAATTAGCATTTTAGAGGATAGGAATACAGATATGCTCCAGATAGAAGAGGAGAGAGAACTAAGACTAAAAAGAAATGAAGAAAGTCTCTGAGAAATATCTAACTCTATTAGGAAATGTAGCATAAGAATTATAAGTATTCCTGAGGGAGAAGCGAGGGAAAGAGGAAAAGAGAGCCTATTCAAGGAAATAATAGCTGAGAATTTCCCAAATCTAGGGGAGCAGGAAATACCAGTAAGCGAAGCCAATAGGTCACCTAAACATGTTACCAGGCAAAGGCCCACACCACAACACCTAGTGGTAAGGCTAGCCAGAGTCATTGACAAAGAAACAATATTAAGGGCAGCTAGACAAAAACAAAAAATAACCTACAAAGGAACTCCCATCAGGCTCTCAGTGGATTTCTCAACAGAAACTTTACAGGCTAGGAGAGACTGGAATGATATATTCAAAATACTGAAAGACAGAAACTTTCAGCCAAGAATACTCTATCCAGCAAAAATATCCTTCAAATATAATGGAGAAATAGTAACTCTCCCAGATAAACAAAAGCTAAGGGAGTTCATGGCCGTGAGACCCCCACTACAAGAACTACCCAAGAAGGCCCTCAGGCCTGAAAAAAGGAAGAGAAAGGGAATACTAAGCTTGGAGCAAGGAGAAAAATAGGTAGGTAAACTCAGAAAAATAGTAGATCTTTACCGGAATAGGTTAGCAACCAGTTAAACACCAAAATCAAAGATCAAAGGGAGGAATTCACCAAAAATAAATTTAACCTCATCACTGTAAACACACAGCCACAACACAAGATAGAATAAGGTATAACAAGAAAGGGAAGAGGAAAGTGATGGAATTGACTTAGTATAAGGAAATAGGAGGCCATCAGATAATGGACTATCTCATACACAAGATTTTTTACACAAACCTCAAGGTAACCACTAAACAAATAATCAAAACAAAATCACATATGATAAACAAAGAGAAAACTAGAAGAGTCATAAGACAGAACAACAAAACTGAATTGGCAGTCTGAAACAAATGGGACAAGAAACAAAGGAAATGCAAAAGAACCAGAAAATAAGTGACAAAACAACAACATTAAGCCCTCATATATCAATAATTACCCTAAATGTAAATGGATTGAACTCTCCAATCACTAGATAAAGAGTGGCAGGATGGATTAAAAAGCAGGACCCTAAAATATGCTGCCTCCAGGAAACATATCTCAGCTCTAAAGACAAGCACAGGCTCAGAGTGAAAGGATGGAAGACAATACTCCAAGCTAATGGCAAACAAAAGAAAGCAGGTGTTGCCATATGCATATCAGACAAAGTAGACTTCAAGATAAAACAGGTTAAGAGAGACAAAGAAGGGAAATATATAATGGTAAAAGGGACACTCCACCAAGAAGACCTATCACTTTTAAATATATATGCGCCCAACATAGGAGCACCAATGTACATAAAGCAACTATTAGCAAACCTAAAAGGAGACATTAACATCAACACAATAATGGTAGGGGATCTTAATACCCCACTTACATCAATGGATAGATCATCCAGACAAAAAGTCAATAAAGAAATAGTAGATTTAAATGAAAAACTGGACGAGATGGACCTAGTAGACATATATAGAGTACTCCATCCAAAAACAGCTAACTACACATTCTTCTCAAGTGCACATGGAACATTCTCAAGGATAGACCATATGTAGGGAAACAAAGCAAGCCTCAATAAATTTAAGAAGATTGAAATCATAACAAGCATCTTTTCAGACCATAATGCTGTGAAACTGGAAATGAACCATGAAAAAAAAAACTGGGAAAGTGACAAAAATGTAGAGATTAAACAACATGCTACTGAACAACCAATGGATCATTTATGAAATTAAAGGAGAAATCAAAAACTATCTGGAAACAAATGAAAATGAAAATATGCCATACCAAACCATATGGGAGGCAGCAAAAGCAGTCCTGAGAGGGAAACTCATAGCGATACAAGCCCACCATAACAAACAAGAAAAAGCCCAAATAAGCAACTTTAAATTACACCTAACAGAACTAGAAAAAGAAGAACAAACAAAGCCCAAAGTCAGCATAAGGAGAGAAATAATAAAAATCAGAGCAGAAATAAATGAAATTGAGACCAAAAAAACAGTAGAAAGGATTAATGAAACGAAGAGTTGGTTCTTTGAGAAGATAAACAAAATCAACAAACCCTTAGCCAGGGTTACTAAGAAAAAAAGAGAAAAGGCTCAAGTAAATAAAATTAGAAATGAAAGAGGAGAAATTACAACGGATACCACAGAAATATGGAGGGTTGTAAGAGAATACTATGAGAAATTATATGCCAACAAATTGAACAATCTAGAAGAAATGGATAAATTCTTAGACGAATACAACCTCCCAAAACTGAACCAAGAAGAAATGGAGAATGTGAATAGACCAATCACAAGTAAAGAGATTGAAATAAACCTCCCAAAAAATAAAAGTCCAGGACCAGATGGCATCTCCAGTGAATTTTACCAAACATTCAAGGATGATTTAATACCTATCCTTCTCAAACTATTCCAAAAAACAGAGGAAGATGGAACACTTCCTAAATCATTCTATGAGGCCAACATCACCCTGATACCAAAGCCAGACAAAGACAATACAAAGAAAGAAAATTACAGGCCAATATCGCTCATGAACATAGATGCAAAAATCCTCAACAAAATTTTGGCAAACTGAATACAGCAATACATTAAAAAGATCATACGCCATGATCAAGTGGGATTTATACCAGGGATGCAGGGATGGTTCAACATCCACAAATCAATCAACGTGATATATCACATTAACAAAACAAAGAATAAAAACCACGTGGTTATCTCAATAGATGCAGAGAAGGTATTTGACAAGATCCAACATCCATTTACGATAAAAACACTCAACAAAATGGGAATAGAAGGAAAGTACCTCAACATAATAAAGGCTATTTATGACAAACACACAGCCAACATCATACTCAACGGGGAAAGACTGAAAGCCATTCCTCTGAGAACAGGAATGAGGCAGGGCTGCCCACTCTCACCACTCCTATTCAACATAGTACTGGAGATTTTGGCCAGAGCAATTAGGCAAGAAAAAGGAACAAAAGGATTTCAAATAGGTAACAAAGAAGTGAAACTCTCACTATTTGCAGATGACATGATTGTATATATAGAAAACCCTAAAGAATCCGTTGGAAAACTATTAGAAATAATCAACAACTACAGCAAAGTCGCAGGGTACAAAATCAATCTACAAAAATCAGTTCCATTTCTATATGCTAATAATGAACCAACAGAAAGAGAGCTCAAAAAGACAATAACATTTACAATTGCATCAAAAAGAATAAAATACCTAGGAATAAATCCTACCAAGGAGGTGAATGACCTATACAATGAGAACTACAAGACATTATTGAAAGAAATCGATTGATGACATAAAGAAATGGAAAGATATCCCATGCACGTGGATTAGAAGAATAAACATAGTTAAAATGTCTATATTACCTAAAGCAATCTACAGATTCAATGCAATCCCAATCAGAATCCCAATGACATTCTTCACAGAAATAGAAAAAATAATACTAAAATTCATATGTGGCAAAAAAAGACCCCAAACAGCCAAAGCAATCCTGAGAACAAAGAGCAAAGCTGGAGCCATCACAATCCCTGACTTCAAAATATACTACAATGCTATAATAATTAAAACAGCATGGTACTGGTACAAAAACAGGCACACAGATCAATGGAACAGAATTGAAAGCCCAGAAATAAAACCACACATATACGGACAGCTAATCTTTGACAAAAGAGCTAAGAACATACAATAGAGAAAGGAAAGTCTCTTCAATAAATGGTGTTGGGAAAACTGGACAGCCACATGCAAAAGAATGAAAGTGGGCCATCTGCTATTGCCATTAACAAAAATTAACTCAAAATGGATCAAAGACCTGAAGGTGAGACCTGAAACTATAAAACTCATAGAAGGAAATATAGGCAACACTATTTGACATTGGTCATAAAGCAATCTTTTCGGATGACATGCCTACCCAGACTAGGGAAACTAAAGAAAAAATAAACAAGTGGGACTTTATCAGATTAAAGAGCTTCTACAAGACAAACGAAACCAGAATCAAGATGAACAGACAACCCACCAGCTGGGAGAGAATATTTGCAAAACATACGTCTGACAAGGGGTTGATCTCCATAATATATAAAGAACTCACACAACTGAACAACAAAAAAACAAACAACCCGATCAAAAAATGGGCAGAGGAAATGAACAGACACTTCTCCAAAGAAGATATACAGATGGCCAATAGGCACATGAAAAGATGTTCAACATCATTAATCATCAGGGAAATGCAAATCAAAACAACACTAAGATATCACCTCACACCTGTTAGAATGGCTGTAATCACCAAGACAAAAAACAACAAATGTTGGAGAGGATGTGGAGAAACAGGAACCCTCATACACAGCTGGTGGGAATGCAAACTGGTGCAGCCTCTATGGAAAATGGTATGGAGATTCCTCAAAGAATTAAAAATAGAGATGCCCTATGATCCAGCCATCCCACTACTGGGAATCTATCCAACGAACCTGACATCAACAATCCAAAGAGGACCATGAACCCCTATGTTCATTGCAGCATTATTCACCATAGCCAAGAAGTGGAAGCAACCTAAGTGTCCCTCGACTGACGATTGGATCAAGAAGCTGTGGTATATATATACAATGGAATACTACTCAGCCATAAAAAAGACAAAATCGTCCCATTTGCAACAACATGGATGGGCCTGGAGGGTATTATGTTAAGTGAAGTAAGCCAGAAGGAGAAAGACAAACACTGTATGATCTCACTCATATGTGGAATATAAACCAACACATGGACAGGGAAAATTGTATTGTGGTTACCAGGGGCTATGGGGATGGGGCTGGGGGTGGGGGGTGGGCACAAGCAGTGAAGAGAGACAAAAATATGGTGATGGACAAACAATAATGTACAATCCAAAATTTCACAATGTTAAAAACTATTAAAACATCAATTAAAAAATAAAAAGTGAACCATGGATACAACAACAACATGGATGAAGCTCAAAAAATTATGCTGAGTGAACTAAACCCAGTCCTACTACATGATTCCACTTATATAAAATTCTAGGAAATGCAAATTAACCTAGAGTGACAGAAAGCAGATCAATATTTGCCCCTTGAAGAGCAGAGGGACTTGTGAGAGGATTTCAAATGAGCATGAGGAAACATTTGGAGGTGATGGGTATGTTCACCTAACTCACGATGGGCAGTTTTGGCCAGTCAATTGGTGATGACCCATGGTTACTTGCTCCATTTCTATCAGAGCCCAATAGCATGCCAAGAACTCCTTTCCCATTGGTGTCTAATTCTCTTTGGCAGAAGCATGGTCTTGCTGCAGAACCGTAGGGGACTGCACTGTCACTTTCCTAGTGGGACTTGTCAGAGACTCTCTAAGCATCTTTTTATACCACAGATATCTCTGTGGTATCTGTGGGAGCTGCCAGGTCATATGGTCCAATGGACAAGGCTACTGGTATGTCAGCAAGGATCTGCTGCAGAACCTTCTCTCTTACAAATTCCTCTTAAAATTGGCAGGCTTTTGTGTCACTTGGTATATAAATTGGAGCAAAATTCCAAAGTGTGATATATGCTGACTCCAAAACCCAAAGAGCTCTTCCAAGCTTCCTATGCTTCTCTCTTAGTGGGAGGAGATGCAAGGTGCAATAACTTGTTCTTTCTCTTGGAAGGAATGTCCTGACATTTCTCAGATCATTGGACTTCATTGATGTGACAGTTACCTCAAACTTGATAGAATTTGTCTCCAGCTCTCTAGCCTGTGTGTATCTAACCAGTGCATTCCAGTACATTGCAATAAACATGATGGCATCAAGACAATGAACCAATGGGATGGTGATGAAACATCCAGATGATGATACACTGTGACGGAGAGTAGGAAAATTAATATAACCCCAGGGCAGGACTGGGAATGTGTGTTGTATAGCTATCTGCTGATTCTCCTTCTGGAGGGCAACTGAAAAGCACTCATTCATCAGATCCATAGCCTCATACCATATTGATCTGTTCTCATATTATCTGTAGCACAGTAGCTGGGATTGAGATTGTGCCCACTACTTGATTAAGTTAAGAAGACAGTTTCTTTCCTTCCTTCCTCCCTTCCTCCTTCCTCCCTTCCTTCCTCCCTCCCTCCCTTCCTTCCTTCCTTCCTTCCTTCCTTCTTTCCTTCCTTCCTTCCTTCCTTTTTGGCAGTTGAAGCTCCTGAAACAGCCTCCACCTGCAGTAAGTAAACAAAAAACACCACCACATCCCACATGGAATGGGAGAGGTTACCGTGGCGCTGGAAGAGGAAAGGATGCAATGGTGGTGTTCATCAATGTATCTACATTTAATATCTGATACCAAGATAGAAACATTAACTTATCTTATAGGCAATAATCCAATAATGTTCTTAATCAAAGGTCATATAACAGTTCACACCATTATAAGAAACTTCTGAATACGATTATGTGTTTTTGATGCATTTTGTGTTGAAAATTGTACCACCGAATCAAGGTAGACACAACAAGGAAAAGGACAAATACTGATGTGGATTTTCTACTTGAAAACCGGTACAATAAAGGATTCACAGTTAAACATCGAGCCTACTTGTGTGGCTTGTAGATTAGTCAAGTTCCTTCATCTTAGTGTAAGATCAGAATGCCTCCAGTGTTCTGCTTGAGGAAAAAAAACTCAGCTGATACAAAGGCCACCTGGCCCCAGTTTTCCTTCATGTCCTGTAAGTCAAAAGGCATTTTTCGTAGGTTAAAACTAGCTTAAGAAAAAAGGAAATTGAACAAAACCATAGAAGAACAGTAGTGGAGTACTCTAACCACCTCAGAGCCTCTCTAGCTCCCACTGCTCCCTTTCTCTGGGTTAGCTTCGCTCTCCTTCCTGCAGAGGATGTACCTTCTCCACACAGCAGGCAATGCACCACGAGCAACTCTAAACTCATGTTCTACTTATCCAGGCCCAGGAGAAGAGAAACCCTACTCTCCCTCCCCACCAGCTCTGGTCAGAAACATCCCAGAGAAGTTTGCCATTGTCCTGGCCCTGCAGGGATAATCAGCCAGGTGCTCTAAGAAAGATATGAGTCTATTGTAGTGCAATGAATTTGGTGGAGAATCATATATTCATCCATCCACCCATCCAGGCTTCAGAATCACCCACGGAGCTTTGAAAAACATAGATAACTAGGTCAACCTTCAGAGATGCTGATTCAAGGGGCTGCGATAAGACTTGGACATCCATATTTTTAAGAACTCCCCAAGACGTGGGGCTAAAACTGCAGGTTCAGTTAGTGTTGAGAAGCAACACCGGGAATCTTAACTTGAGGACAGTATGCACTGTAGTGTAAGTGCCTGACAGTAAGCTATTGATTGTAACGTAAGTGCCTGACATTAAGCTTTTGATTGCTGCGGCATCCATTTCAAAGATATCCACCTCAAATAAACATATTGCCAGCTGTATGACACGCTGCTAGCTAAACAACTAGATAAAGAACCAGGCCGCCTCACCCATGAAGTCCCCCTTTCAGAAAGCCCTGGGCGACCTAGATAACTGACCACTTGAGTGACCCTGTTTTTTGCTTTGCGTGCCCTAATTCTCTCTCTTATTTTTTAAATTAGCCAATCAAGAGTGAACCTGTGAAAGCTTGGGCACCCCACCCTCAACCCCAATAAAGGCAGAACCCCAGGTCAGCAATCTCTCTCTCTCTCTCTCTACCCCCGACCTCACTGTGTGGCCCAGGCGTGCTGTGTACCCTCCAGGACCTGTGGGTAATAAACCTTGTTTTCTCAAAGTTCCCTGGTGGTTGCTGCTGTGGTGCATCTTGCAATCATAATAAGAACCACAAGGGCTGGTCCAGCCACAACATCAGCTCCAGTCGGGGAAATGTCTGTAGGGGCCGCCTCAAATAGTCTGGGCCCTGGTGAGGCCCCCCACATTTGTAGCTGATAGCATCACCATGGATAGGCTGAGACTGACAGGAAACATGCACTCAGGATGAAATTTATATAATGTTCAAGTAACAAATTTGGGGGAAAATAGAACAGAGATTGTAAAAACTGTTGATGCTGAGTTTGCAATATTTCAATTTAAAGTATGAACCGATGGTAATGGCATTACTACAAATATTCAAATTGTATTGGTTATAAAAGTATGTATTTGAATTGTCTGGTTCCATTCTTACCCATCTTAGCAATGGGAAGTTGTCATCTGTTCACAGCTTGTAAGTTTCCTAAACTCCTCTCTAATCAGCACATAAAAAGAGGTAATTAACACAAGCAAAATGGGGCAGTCAGCTTGAACAAATCTATAAGAGTGGGTTATAGATGCCTCTTTCTGGAATGGAATCCCAGCTTCCACCTTCCACACAGTACAGGGCCCAGTCACTGCCCCAACCTTAATTTTAGGGGAATATATCCACTCTTTGTTTCAGACAGGACATTTTCAGTAGGTGACAGAAACTCAATTTAAACTTCCTTAAATTTAACTAGGAAGTCCAGAGGCAAGTTGGACTTCACAGTTGGTTGATGTACTAGTTCAGTTATGATATCTGGGACCAACGTGCTTTCTGTCCCTCTGCTCTGTCAACTATAGCCTTGCATCATCATAAATCTGTCCTCTTTCATGGTCATACAATAAGATAGCAAATTGGTTCTTTATGTTTCCTTGTTCATGGACAGCTCCAGGCAGGGAATGGGACCAGGAGCCTGATGTGTCTAGAGAGACCTTTCCTAGAAGCCTCCATCAAACCACATCTCATATCTCATTGACGAGAATTGGGTAATAAGATTATTCCTAAGCAATGCTTGGTGAAGAGAAGAGAATAACCAATCAAGCTTACCCCTTGAGCTAAAGCTATTTATTCAAACCTCATTACCGATATTCAATGTGGGGAAGGGTGGAATAGATTTAGACAGTAACTGCAATGCTCATTACAACCCTGGAAATTAGTGCTCACCTTTGCCTTTCCATTTCTCCTCTTCTGAGGGGCTGGAGTAGAAAGCTAGGGTTGAGGACAATAAAGTAATGTGATTAATATTTTCATTATTGTTGTGAAGTGACTAAAAGAACCGTATGACTAGATAGAAGCATAAAAACCTCTTGTCTCCATGTTCTGAAAGTCCCCCTGTATAAGTGGTAAGGAGAACAGACACAGTTCCTGCTCCCGTGGAGCTTAAAGCCTGACTTGGAGTGATGGACATGTTCACGTAGGAGATCACAGGAAAGATGGGCCTTGTATGATTGTAGGGTGTGGTTGTGAAGTATGGGACTTGAGACAGTACCTGAGGAAAGGACAGCATGAATGCAGTCATGGTGATGGTAAGCACGGGCTGTGTTTGAGGACAGCACTGAATCCAACCTGACTGTAGGACACGTATAAAAGAGTAGAGGGACACAAGGCCTGAGAGATGATGTGGCAAACCTCAGGCAGCACACCAAAGAACTTGCAGTTTGTTGTTCAGATATAGATTATGTGAAACCAATGGAAGTTTTAGAGCAGGAAAGTTACATGATTGAAGCTGAGCTTTTAAGAAGTAATCTTGCAGGGAATATGGCTGGTGTTAGAAAATCTAAAGGCAAGATTTTGAGGATGTCAATTCTGATAGCAGTAGTGGAAAGAGAGGAGCAGGCATAACAGATATCATTGAATGTATTATCAGTGGGGCCTGGAAGCTGATCTGATTATGGGGGCAGGGTACATGTAAGAGTTAGGAATGATTCTAACGGAAGAACTCCTCACGATTTCATGTTTGGATGGCTGGAAGAAAACAAGGCTTTTAATAGGAACGGAGGTAGTCTGGGTGGGAAAGTGAAGAGTTTAATTTGATTCACCAATGCAATAGTCACATGGTAATAGTCAGAAGGTAGCTGGTTTGAGTGTTGGGAGAGAAACTTTTACTAGAGTCATAGATGCTCACTTTTGACAAAGGCAGGTAGGTGCCTGTTCTCAAACGTGAGCCACTAAATTATAATCTTCAAGAGTGGGCAACAGGACCCATGTTTTTGAAAGCATCATGGGTGATTCTGATGTGCAGAGAGTGTTGATAATCACCAAGTGCTAGTTTTCATCGATAGAGCACTTCTGCATAGGAGGCTCCATCTTACCAACTCCACTTATGGGTTGTAGTTAGACAAAATTTTTTCAATATGTTTATGTCAAAAGTTCATTTAGTGTATCCCACTGAATCCCTTCTCTCAATACATTGAACACTTGAGAGCAATTTAAAGGTCTATCATTTTTCTAAGACTTCAGCACTTTTAAAAACCACATTATTGAAATTTGTGTGCTGTAGATGTCATAAACAAGTCAAATTCAACTACACTCTTTAAATCATTTTGAACAGAGTCCATATTACAATTTCCAATCCTAGATTTTAGAGAAGAACAGAAATTCAAATGACCCACATTCTGCACACTCTTTGGTAAACAGTATCAGCACACCACAAACTTGAGGTGAAGAAGTCTGAATCACAAAGTGCCACTTCTGTACACTGGTAACCATGTGCTGCTCTCTCATGCACTCTTTCTATTGAACCGGAAAAGAGATTTAAAAAAAGGGTCCTAATGAGTATACCTGCTTCACAATTTTGCTAAGAGTTAATCTTACTTCTGTCCAACATGAAAAGAAAATAGTACATAGAGTGTAATAGTGAGAATAATATGGATAACAGACAAAGATTTGTATCAGAATACATAAAGGACATCTGCAATTCTATTTTAAAATAAAGATACACAATCATGTAGTAATATGGGCTATGTATATGAAAAGGAAGGCCATTTAAAACACAAAAATAAACAGACTATGTTGAACGTACAAGTCAAGAGATAAATACTTACCAAAGCGACAAGAAGATTCTATTTATTTTCATCTATTGTATTGGAAAAACTAAAGACTTTAATACTTTGGTGTAATTAAGAATGTAGAGAAATTGGTAGTTTTAATGCACTGTTGCTGGGCATGTAATTTGGCACCCTTTGAGTGGATTTGACAGTTTCTGTTTAAATTTAAAACACCTATATCTCTGACTCAGAAATTCCTCTTGCCTGTATCTAATCTGGAGAGATCTTCACACAAAAGGACATATAGAAAGAATATATTACAGCATTGTTCATAAGGATGAGGAATCCAAAAATAATCAAAAGAAGTCAAAACATTGATAAGATATAAGATAAATTGTGATATATCCATATTATGGAAAACCATGGAGCAGATAAATACAATGAGCTGCATCTTTATGATGTTTGTTGATAGATATTTTATTGACTAAAAAAGCAAAGTAGCAGGATAGAACTTACAATTTGATAATAATAATGTTAAAATTACAAATTAATGCTAAATATTTTCTGTGGGGGCATATCCGCTTGTAAAAGCAGGAACCCACCTCTATTAAAGAATGAAAAAAAGGTGTGATGGGATCCCATGATCATTTTTGGTGGGAGAGGGCTAGCATTTAAGGTGGTGGTCAAAAGGAACTTGGGTCTGATCTCTAATGCTGAAATCTTGTATCAAAATAATTAGATTCACATATTAATTGGTAAATAAATCATTAATAATTTAAAAAGCAAGATTGGTTATAGGTTTTATCTGGTGCATGTACACATATCTGAAGAGATGGAATGATTCTGATTTGTTGAATGCTACTTTGTAGTGCCTTCTATCTTCTGCCTTTCATATTTATTTTTTTCTTATACTTTTTAAGTAATTAGGTATTTTCAAATTTATCATCTAATTTATTACTCCCAATCTTGAAGCAAGTTAGGAATGAGGCTCAGGGCAATTATGTAACTTTGCTAATAATCCATGGCTCATAATTAGCAGAGTCTAAATTAGGATTGAGGTCTACATATCCCTTTTGCTTCTCACATCTATGATTGATAAACTTAACACAATCCCCTTCAAATCTTTTGTCCTGGGTTAGTCCTACGTGGATACACGCCAAAGGCAGACTCACCGGGGCCTGAGGCACTTCATTACTCCCAGAGTTATACAATGCACAATATGTTCATTAGCAGATGAACAAGCATGAACTAACTTTTCATCCATCACTCTCAGCCTTGCCAGGCCAGCACAGCCAGATCCAAACGCATTCCTGTGCTCTGTGCTGTGGAACTTGCCCAAGCATCCTGGCAGTCATATGGTAGGCCCTTAGACCAGCTCATCTTGTGATCACCACACTGGATCGTTGGGTCCAAGGGAAAACTATTCCACATTATCATATGAATTAATGAGTTGTTTTTCCAAATCTGTGGAGCAAGCAGTGGGCTTTCCAAACTTCTCATTAGGTTCACAGTACTATACGAACAAATATATGTCAATGGGTAAATCTCACCAAAATTCTTTATTCTTATACATTTCTTTAGAATATGTCAACTGTGTTTCCCACCCTTTCCTGAATTATAGCTTCACATCATTGAGCAAAACAGCAGAGTTTTTCCCAGGAAGAAATGATAAGAGTCAAGGAATAGTGGGCAGCCTGTGTGTGAGTAAGTACTGAGAAGGAAGCCAAAATTTCTTTGGCATCCTAGTGCTGTTTTATAGCCTCTCAAAGGAACAGAGCACAAATGTCTTGGAAAGTCTGGGTCTCTGGAGGGTCAGTTGGGTGACCTCCTCTCTCAACCGAATCTGATGTTGGCAGAGGCTGAAAGACACAGTGAAAGACAGTGAGCCACGAAAATCATGGCTAATAACGCAAGTGATTATATTTTCAAAAAATGTATCATGAGAATCTCTTGTAAAAGTTGATGCAAATAGTACATGAAAGGAAACTAGAAACATCCTTAAAAAATTTTGAAAGATACGTCATTACTGTTGAGGTAGGGAGGCAGCATGAGGGGTGTTGAAAGCACTTGTTCTGTTGGACAAAGTGGGCTCAGGAACATTGTTCCCTGGCTCCGCAGTGACTGTGGGGTGCAATTCTGCCTATTTATTCATCTATTGATTCAGAGAAAAAAACTGCATAAGTTGATGCCAGAATCAAATGACATATTTGTACATAGATTAGTTCTTACTGTTGAGGAAATCCCTGGTACCATCAAATATACATCTGTGAAGGAAGCTATTTTTAAAATTATTCACACTGTATTTTCTCTTTTTTTCCCCCACAAAATTCTACTGTTTTTATCATTTTATTTCCTGTCATTTTCTAAAGAAAATATATACAATAGTGTACAGTCTCTTAAAACAGACTTCAAATCACAGCTCTGCCATGGTGTGATCTTGGGAAAACTGTTGAACCTTTCTGCACCTCAGTTTCCTAATAAAAAATGGGATAAAAATAGAGTTTAATCCATAGTATTTCTATAGGACTTAAATAAACAGTACATACAAAGTACTTAGCACAGTAGCTGGCATAGAGTGGACATTCAACAAAAGGAACAATGAGGTAATGATGATCATCCTCTGACAAGGAGTGAAGGGAGCCTAAACTAGCTGGAGCATATTTAAAACTAGTGTAGACACATCAGGATAGCAGAAAATCCCTAGATATGCCACAGCTGTACCACAGGACCAATTAATAGTGGTCAAAAATGGAGCAGCAGAGGTGCCAGGGTACCTCAGCCCCCTGTAAAACCCTAGAATTGATTCACTGAATCATTTTACCAGTATTTATTAATTGCTTATAATGTGACAGGCACAGGGGATTCGCAGGACAAAAACAATCACAGTCCCTGCCCTTACGATGCTTACAGTGTAGAGAAGAGAAAGAATGTAATGACCTAGCCACACAAACACATGTAAAATTTCACCTGTGGAAGGGCTAAAAGGAAGCCAGGCAGGGCTGTAAACATGTGCACAGGCAGGCACGATAGGGCGTTAAAGGCTCCTGTGGGGGGTGATGTTGAAGGATGAGTGCAGTTGATGAGATAAAAGGAGAAGGATGGGAGCTGGCCAAGCAAACAGTCCGTGGAAGTCCTTTGGCAAGGGGCAGCATGGCAGGTTTGGGGAAGTGAAAGAAGGGCTATGTGGATGTAAGGAAGAGGGACAAGGAGCATGAGGAGAGGTAAGGCTGAAGGCATAGGTTGGACTCAACCATGGGGCCTAGGAGAGCAGAATGAAGATTTCAAGTTTTACTCTAAGAGAAATGAAAAGTGTCTGATGTGTATAGAAGTGGGAGGCTGAAAGGAGTATATGGAGGGGCTTGTGAGGGACGCATAATGTTGAAAATCATATTTGCACTTTGAAGCCTCTCTGGCTGAGGTCTAGAGATAGACCCCTTGGACATTCCTTTGAGGAACAAAAAGAAGAGCTTAGAATATGTGGTGATCATAGAGTTGGGGGAGAAGTAGAAGAAAACCAGAAAAATGCCTGAAGTGTGTTGACTGGGTGAGGGATTGGGATGGGGAATGAGGGGACAGGAGGAGTTAAGAATGATTCCCAAATTTCTGGCTTGAGCAACTGGGGGGTGAGGGGTGGTGGTGGTGGTGGTGTCATTCACTGAGACTGGGTAAGCTAGAGGGGATCTGTTGAAGATGGATTTATTATTTTGAGTAGAGTGGTTGAGGGCATGCTCATTTGGTAACACTATTTTATCTGAAAAGTAGAAGAAAATCTAACCAGCTGGGTGAAAAGGGAAAAGCACTAGAAAATTTGAGAAGTTTGAAGAATAGAACTTTTGGACAGTTGGAGACCAAGTTAATCAGGGAGACTGACAAGCAGTACTAGACTCCATTTGAGGTGGAGATCATGAATTTATATCACTAACAGCACTCTCTGTTGTAATCTTTTAGTAAGAAATTACTGCTGAAGTTCAGGTACAGAGAAACACTTCCAGGGCTAGGGTTTCACCCAGTGGGAGCAAAAAAAAGGCAGGTGAAAAAGTTGAGGGTATCAACAGGAGTGTTCCTAAGTTGATGGACCATGGATTCTAGGCTGGATAAGGATAAACATGAAGAAAACCAAAAATACATATATCACTCCCAAAGTTAAGCCACCACTATCTCAACTGCCACATATTTAGAACTTATTTGGTGCTAGTTTAATGTGGCAGGTGATGTTTTTCTGAAGCTAAACTGCTAATGTTGGATTTGCTGGTAGGCCCAGGACTGGGTGTATATTTACAATTTTTAATGCTTTGACCTTAATATACTAATACAGAGAAGTTCTACTTGCATAAGCACATGGTATGAAATGGGACTATTAATTAAGAATTTGGCTTTCTAGTTCAGACAATCAAGTCTCATATTTAACTAAAAATCAGGGAACAATTTTTAAATGTCAGTTTTAATGTGGTCTATGTATACTTAGTTGGTAATGTAAAGCCATTGTATTCACTTGAAGGCAAAGGTACCATTATGTGTCAAGACCATCCAATGGGGAAAGAATAGTCTTTCAACAAATGATGCTGGAACAACTAGACAGCCACATGTAAAAGAATGAAGTTGGACCCTTACCTCACACCATATACAAGTATACAACGAATTCATACAATTAAATACTAATAATAAAAAAAAACAGATAACCTAATGTAAAAATGGGAAAAGGATCTGAACAGACATTTTTCCAAGGAAGATATACAAACGTCAAATAAGCACATGAAAAGATGCTTGACATCATTATTTATCAGGGAAACACAAATCAAAACCACAATGATCTGCCACTTTGCATCCTCTAGGATCACCAGAATAAAAAAATCAGATAATAACAAGTGTTGGTGAGGATGTGGAGAAATTGGAACCCTCATACACTGTTGGTGGGAATGAAAAATAGTGCAGCCACTTTGGAAAATAATCTGACAGTTCCTCAAATGTAAATAGAGTTACTATATGACACAGCAATTCCACTCATAGGTATGTACCCAAATTTGTGTACCCAAAACATATGTGCCTATACACACACACACACACAGACACACACACACACACACAGACACATGACCAGTACATAAATGTTTATAGAAGAATTATTTGTAATAGCCAAAAGATGGAAACAATTCAAATAGCCATCAACTGATGAATGAATGAACAAAATATGATAGATCCATATAATGGAATATTTTTTGGTTGTTAAAAGGAATGAAGTACTGACACATGTTACAACATGGATGCACCTTGACAACATTGTGCTAAGCAAGAGAAACCAGTCATAAAAGACCACATATTATATGATTCCATTGATATGAAATGTCCCAAACAGGAAAATCTATAGAGACAGAAAGCAGATTAGTGGTTGCTTAGGGTTGGGGTAGGAGTAGGTTAGAAGAGTGATAGCTAAAAGTATAGGGTTTCTTTTTGAGGTGATAAAAATGTTCCAAAACTAACTGTGGTGATAGCTGCACACATCTGTGAAATGTACTAAAAACCATTGAATTGTACAGCTTAAATGGATGAATTATATGGTAGATGAATTTGATCTCAATAAAGCTGATTTTAAAATATAGCATTATAGAATTATTAAAACCTGCATTAAATTGTTTCTAGAATTGTGAACAGAAAATTCTTCATTACATAAGTATAGCTGCACTTACGGAGAATGAACTTCAAGAGGGTATTTAAGAAGAAAAAATCAACACATTACCTCCATGGTCATGTAATTAGGTTGCTGACCTCTACAACAGAAGATCTTTTACATTAAATAAACTAACAAGCTAGTGATCTTGTTGATGACTCAATTTTTTTCACTTTTTTTTAAACGGTTTTATTTATTTATTTATTTTTTTGTGAGGAAGATCCGCCCTGAGCTAACATCCATGCTAATCCTCCCCTTTTTGCTGAGGAAGACCAGCTCTGAGCTAACATCTATTGCCAATCCTCCTCCTTTTTTCCACCCCCCAAAACCCCAGTAGATAGTTGTATGTCATAGTTGCACATCCTTCTAGTTGCTGTATGTAGGACACAGCCTCAGCATGGCTGGAGAAGCAGTGCGTTGGTGCACGCCCGGGATGAGACCCTGGGCCACCAGTGGCAGAGTGCGAGCATTTAACTGCTAAGCCACAGGGCCTGCCCTTGTCACTTTTTTTCTTTTTGAAATATTGTAAAATCTTCCTTGGTACAATTTACCTTTCTTTGGTCAAACACAATCTTAACATAAATTCTAACCCAGATCCTGAAATCAGATCTCTGTATTTGTTATGAAAGTTGTCATCTAGATCAAGTTTATATCATTGAGTTTAGATAATAATAAAAGCTTAAACAAAAATTAAAACATTTTCATTCACATGTTTAAGAACCTGAGAATAAGCCTTCAGATACAAGATTGAGTAATAGTAATATACTCTAAATAATATTTTTTTCTAAATAAGGATAGAGATTGCACAGTATCTGAAACCTCTTGGAGATGTGAATATCTATTTTTTATGAGTTGCTCATACATGAGAATCAGAGACCTTGCAGAGTTGAGAAATGGGGACAATGGAGAGACAGCATGCCATCCCTCCTTGCCCACTCACATAGACTGAGTAAACCTTTAAGATGAACTGAATCAATTGTTTCCAGAAGGTACTTTTTTGACTGAACACAAGTAGAGCTACTTTCACAACTAGGTAAAGAACTTGGGACAGAATCTGGGAAAGTGTCATCTTCCTATCTTTACAAAGAAACAAATCTGATCTTGCAATTCAAAAATGAGAGCTTGGGGAGGAATGACGTCAGCACCGTGGCAGAGTGAGCTCTTCCCTTAGTCTCTCCCCACTAAGAAACAATGAAAAGGACATTCATAAACCAAGAGAGGACATTCACACAATGCAATAGATGTCAGAGAGATCCACACAGTCTTATGTCTGAAGGTGGGGGTGCTGGACCCCCTTGGGAGGCAGTGGAAGGATGTAAGGGAATCTCCTCTCCCTCTTGAGTGGCAGCAATCTAGGGCACAGGAAGTTGCAAGGCAGGAGGCACAACCCTGAGGGGAGAAGGGGGAGAAAGCAGCCCTCTGCAGGAGTGCTTGTGCTCTTGCCTCCCAGCCTGTGGCAATGTTCCATATTGAGGCAGCCAAGCAATCACAGGGGTGTCCACAGCAAGCTGGGCAGCCCAAGTGAGCAGACAGTGAGTGCAGAGCGGGTGAGCATGGGATGGTGCATGCGAAAGAAAGCGCTCCCCCCCACACTGGTGCATGAGCTCGGCCTGTCAGCCAGAGCAGGGGATCTCTGCCAGAATGCCTGTGCATACATATGTAAACCAGCAGCGGACAGCAGGCAAATGCAGATAGGCCCTGTTGGCAGAGCTTCCAATGGACAGGCACATCTGCCAGGGGTTGCAGAGGACTCAGAAAACACTGTTCCTGCCCCCACCCCCAGTGGTGGCAAGTGGAATCTACAACCAGATATGACACTATGCAATGGCAGAAGTCCACCCCATCAAATTGCGTGAAACTCTAGACCAAAAGGAAAATGACAAGTACAGAGAAATCAATCCTGAAGTCACAGAAATTTACAATCTAAAAGATGGAAAAATGAAAATAGTTATAATAGAGAAACTCAATGAGTTACAAGAAAACTCAGAAAGACATTTCAATGATCTCAGGAATAAAATTAATGAACAGAGGGAATTCTGAACGAAAGAGATTGAAACTATAAGATAAAAAACAACAAATCCAAAATATTGGATAGGAAAAACACAATGAATGAGAAAAAGAAAAATCTGAAGTCCTTAGAAAACAGAGCTTATATTTTGGAGGACAGAATGAAGTAATGTAGAGGACAGAAATACAGAAATGCTTCAGATAGAGGAGGAGAGAAACCTAAGACTAAAAAGAAATGAAGAAATTCTCTGAGAAATATCCAACACAAGTTAGGAAATACAACATAAGGATTATAGGTAATCTAGAGGGAGATGAGAGGGAGAAAGGAGCAGAGAACTTGTTCAAAGAAATAATAGTTGAGAACTTCCCAAACTTGGAGAAGGAGCTGGAATTACATGTAAATGAAGCTAATAGAACTCCAAATTATGTCAATGTAAAAAGACCTTCTCCAAGGCATATCTTAGTAAAACTAGCAGAAGTTAATGACAAAGAAAAAATATTAAGGGCAGCAAGGCAGAAGAAATTAACCTACAAAGGAACCCCTATCAGGCTTTCAGTGGTTTCTCAACAGAAACCTTACAGGCTGGAGAGAGTGGAATAGTATATTCAAAATTCAGAAAGACAAAAACTTTCAGCCAAGAATACACTATCCAGCAAAACTATCTTTCAGATATGATGGAGAAATAAAAACTTTCACAAATAAACAAATCTGAGGGAGTTTATTGCCACAAGACCCCCACTACAATAAATGATCAAGAAGGCCTGCATACCTGAAAAAAAAGAAAGAGTTTACAGTGCCTTGAGCAAGGAGATAAATAGACAGACAAAATCAGATAATTTCCAGCTCTCTATCAGAACAGGTTAGCAAACACTTAAATATAACCATTAAAGATAAAGGGGAGGAAAGGATTAAAAGTAACTATAATCACTGCATTTTAATCACAAACTCACAACACAAAGCAGAATAAGTTGTGAAAACAATAACTGAGATGGGGAAAGGGATGATACTGCTTAGACTAAAGAGATAAGAGGCTATCAGAAAATGGACTATCTCATCTACAAGATCTTTTATACAAACCTCATGGTAACCACTAAACAAAAAAACAGAACAGAGAAAAAAATGATAAATAAAGAGAAAACTGAGAAAGCCAACATAGAGAAACAGCAAACTGAACTGGCAGTGGGAAGTACATGGGGTAAGAAACAAGGGAAATACAGAACAACCGGAAAACAAGTGATAAAATGGCAGTATTAAGCCTCATATATCAATAATCACTCTAAATGTAAATGGATTCAATTCTTCAATCAAAAGACACCAAGTGGCTGGGTGGATTTAAAAACAAGACCCAACAATTTGCTGCCTCCAGGAAACACATCTCAGCCCTAAAGACAAACACAGGTTCAGAGTGAAGGGATGGAAGACAATATTCCAAGCTAATGGCAAACAAAAGAAAGCAGATGTTGCAATACTTATATCAGACAAAGTAGACTTTAAAATAAAAAAGACAATGAGAAACAAAGAGGGGAAGTACATAATGATAAAAGGGACACTCCACCAAGAGGACATTACACTTATAAATATATATGCACCTAACAAAGGAGCACCCATGTGCATAAAGCAACTACTAACAGACCTGAAAGGAGAAATTAACAGCAACACAATAATAACAGGGGACCTTAACACCCCACTAACATCAATGGATAGATCATCCAGACATAAAATCAACAAGGTAATAGTGGAATTAAATGAATCACTAGACCAGATGGACTTAATAGGTACATATAGAATATTTTATCCAAAATCAGCAGAATACATATTCTTCTCAAGTACATGTGGAACATTCTCAAAGATAGGCCATATGTTGGGAAACAAGGAAGCCTCAATAAATTTAAGAAGATAGAAATCATATCAAGCATCTTTTCCAACCATAATGCTAAGAAATTAGAAATCAACTACAGGAAAAAAGCTGGGAAAGTGACAAATATGTGGAGACTAAACAACATGGCACTGAACAGCAAATGGATCAATGAAGAAATTAAAGGAGAAATCAAAAAATATCTGGAGACAAACGAAAATGAAAACATACCTTACCAACACATATGGGGTGCAGCAAAAGTGGTCCTAAGAGGGAAATTCATAGCAATACAGGCCCACCATAAGACATAAGAAAAATCTCAAATAATTAATCTTAAGCTACACCTAACAGAACTAGAAACAGAAGAACAAACAAAGCCCAAAGTCAGCAGAATGAGGGAAACAATAAAAATTAGAGCAGAAATATATAAAATAGAAACCAAAAAGACATTATGTAGGATCAATGAAACTAAGAGCTGGTTCTTTGAGAAGATAAACAAAAATGACAAACCCTTAGCCAGACTCACTAAGATAAAAGAGGCAAGGCTCAAATAAAGAAAATCAGAAATGAAAGAGGAGAAATTACAACAGATATCACAGAAATACACTTAGACTCATACAACCTCCCAAAACTGAATCAAAAAGAAATAAGAATCTGAATAGATCAATCACAAATAAAGATATTGAAACAGTAATCAAAAACCTCCCCAAAAATAAAAGTCCAGGACCAGATGGCTTCTCAGGAGAATTCTACCAAACATTCAAAGAAGATTTAATACCTATCCTTCTCCAACTATTCCAAAAAATTGAAGAAGATGGAACACCTCCTAACTCACTCTAATGAGGCCAATATCACCCTGATTCCAAAGCCAGACAAAGACAAAACAAAGAAGGAAAATTACAGGCTAATATCACTGATGAACATAGATGCAAAAATCCTCAACAAAATATTGGCAAACCAAATACAGCAATACATTAAAAGGATCATATAATCAACAACTACAGCAAAGTTGCAAGGTACAAAATCAACTTACAAAAATCAGTTGCATTTCTATACTCTAATAATGAACTAACAGAAAGAGAACTCAAGAAGACAATCACATTTACAATTGAAACAAAAAGAATAAAATATGTAGGAATATATTTAATCAAGGAGGTGAAAGACCTATACAATGAAAACCATAAGACATTATTGAAAGAAATCGATGATAACATAAAGAAATGGAAAGACATTCCATGCACATGGATGAGAAGAATAAACATAGTTAAAATGTCCATACTACCTAAAACAATCTACAGATTCAATGCAATCTCAGCCAGAATCCCAATGAGATTCTTCACAGAAATAGAACAAAGATTACTAAAATTCATATGCGGCAAAAAAAGACCCCAAACAGCCAAAGCAATCCTGAGAAAAAAGAACAAAGCTGGAGCCAGCACAATCCCTGACTTCAAAATATACTACAATGCTATAATAATTAAAACTGCTTGGTACTGGTACAAAAACAGGCATGCAGATCAATGGAACAGAATTGAAAGCCCAGAAATAAAACCACACATCTATGGATAGCTAATGTTTGACAAAGAGCCAAGACCATACAATGGAAAAAAGAGAGTCTCTTCAATAAATGGTGCTGGGAAAACTGGACAGCCACATGCAAAAGAATGAAAGTAGACCATCTTCTTTTGTCATACACAAAAATTAACTCAAAATGGATCAAACACTGAAGGTAAGACCTGAAACTATAAAAATCCTGGAAGAAAATATAGGCATTACACTTTTTGACAGTGGTGATAGAGGGATCTTTTTGAATTCCATGTCTACATGGACAAGGGAAACAAAAGAAAAAATAAACAAGTGGGACTTCATCAGACTAAACAGCTTCTGCAAGGCAAATGAAACCAGAATCAAAATGAAAAGACAACCCACTAGCTGGGAGAAAATATTTGCAAAGCATATATCTGACATGGGGTTAATCTCCATAATCTATAAAGAACTCACACAACTCAACAACAAAAAAACAAACAACCTGATCAAAAAATGAGCAGAGGATATGAACAGACATTTTTCCAAGGAAGATGTACAGATGGCCAATAGGCATATGAAAAGATATTCAACATCACTAATCATCAGGGAAATGCAAATCAAAACAACACTAAGATATCACCTTACACCCATTAGAATGGCTATAATCACCAAGACAAAAAATAACAAATGTTGCAGAGGATGTGGAGAAAAGGGAATCTTCATTCACTGCTGGTGGGAATGCAAACTGGTGCAGCCTCTATGGAAAACAGTATGGAGATTGCTCAAAAAGTTAAAAATAGAAATACTTTATGATCCAGCTATCCCACTACTAGGTATCTATCCAAAGAACCTGAAATCAACAACCCAAAGAGGCTTATGCAGCCCTATGTTCATTGCAGCATTGTTCACTATAGCCAAGAAATGGAAGGGACATAAGTGTCCCTCAACTGATGATTGGATAAAGAAGATGTGGTATATATATACAATGGAATACTACTCAGCCATAAAAAAGACAAAATCATCCCATTTGCAACAAAATGGAGGGACCTGGAGGGTATTATGTTAAGCGAAATAAGCCAGACAGAGAAAGACAAATACTGTATGATCTCTCTCATATGTGGAAGATAAACTAACACACAGACAGAGACAACAGTTTGGTGGTTACTAGGGGGAAAGGAGTTTGGGGGTGGGCACAAGGTGTGAAGGGATGCATTTACATGGTGACTGACAAACAATAATGTACAACTAAAAGCTCACAATGTTATAAACTATTATGACATCAACAAAAAAATTGTCAAAAAAAAAAAAATGGATCATACACCACAATCAAGTGGGATTTATACCGGGGATGCAGGGATGGTTCAACATCCACAATCAATCAATGTGATACATCACATCAACAAAATGAGGAATAAAAACCACATGATCATCTCAATAGATGCAGAGAAAGCATATGACAAGATCCAACATCCATTTATGATAAAAACTTTCAAAAAAATGGGTATAGAAGGAAAGTTCCGCAACATAATAAAGGCCATATATGACAAACCCACAGCCAACATCATACTTAATGGGGAAAAACTGAAAGCGATCCCTCTGAGAACAGGAACAAGACAACGGTGACCACTCTGATTCAACATAGTACTGGAGGTTTTGGCCATAGCAATTAGGCAAGAAAAAGAAATAATAGGTATCCAAATTGGCAAGGAAGAAGTGAAACTCTTGCTGTTTGAGAAGACATGATTCTATATATAGAAAACCCTACAGAATCCATTGGAAAACTATTAGAGAATCAAAAACTACAACGAAGTTGCAGGGTACAAAATCAACTTAAAAAAATCAGTTGCATTTCTATACTCTAATAATGAACTAACAGACAGAGAATTCAAGACAACAATCCCATTTACAACCTCAATAAAAAGAATAAAATATCTAGGAATAAATTCAACCAGGAGGTGAAAGACCTATACAATGAAAACTATTATGATATCATTGAAAGAAACTGATGATGACATAAAGAAATGGAATGACAATCCGTGGACATAGATTAGAAGAATAAACATAGTTAAAATGTCCATACTACCTAAAGCAATCTACAGATCAATGCAATCCCAGCCAGAATCCCAATGACATTTTTCACGGAAATAGGACAAAGAATCCTAAAATTCATATGGGGCAACAAAAGACCCCAAATAGCTAAAGCAATCTTGAGAAAAAAAGAACGTAGTTGGAAGCATCACAATCCCTGACTTCAAAATATACTACAAAGCTATAGTAATCAAAACAACATAGTACTGGTACAAAAACAGACTCACAGATCAATGGAACAGAATTGAAAGACCAGAAATAAAACCACACATCTACGGATAGCTAATCTTTGACAAAGAGCCAAGACCATACAATGGAAAAAGGAAATTCTCTTCAATAAATGGTGCTGGGAAAATTGGACAGCCACATACAAAAGAATGAAAGTAGACCATCTTCTTTCACCATATGCAAAAATTAACTCAAAATAGATTAAAGACTGGAAGGTAAGACGTGAAATCATAAAGCTCCTGGAAGAAAATACAGGCAGTACACTCTTTGACATTGATGGATCTTAGAAGCATCTTTTCAAATAACATGTCTACTCAGACAAGGGAAACAAAAGAAAAAATAAACAAATGTAACTACATCAGACTAAAGAGCTTCTGCAAGGCAAAGAAACCAGGAACAGAATGAAATGACAACGCACCAACTAGGAGGAAATATTTGCAAATCATATATCCAGCAAAAGGTTAATCTCCAAAATACATAAAGAACTCACACAACTCAACAACAAAAAAATAAACAACCCGATCAAAAAATGGGCAGAGGATATGAACAGACATTTTTCCAAGAAAGATATACAGATGGCCAATAGGCACATGAAAAGATGTTCAATATCTCTAATCATTAGGTAAATGCAAATCAAAACTACAATGAGATATCACCTTGTACCCATTAGAAAGGCTATAATTACTAAGGCAAAAAATAAGAGTTGGAGAGCATGTGGAGAAAAAGGAACCTTCATTTACTGCTGGTGGGAATGCAAGCTGGTGTAGCCACTATGGAAAACAGTATGGAGATTTCTCAAAAAATGAAAAATAGAAATATCATACCACCCAGCTACCCCACTACTGGGTATTTATCAAAAGATCTTGAAATCCACAATTCAAAGAGACTTACGCACCCCCATGCTCATTGCAGGATTACTCGCAATAACCAAAATGTGGAAGCAACCCAAGTGCCCAACAAGTGAGGAATGGATAAAGAAGATGTGGTGTGTATATATATATATACATGTATATATACATACATGTATATATATATATAATGGAATACTACTCAGTCATTAAAAAAAGACAAAATCTTCCCATTTGCAAGAACATGGATGGACTTTGAGAGTATTATGTTAAGCAAAATAAGCCAGACAGAGAAAGACAAACACCGGATGATTTCACTCACATGTGGAAGATAAAGAAACACATGGACAGGGGCCGGCCCCATGGCGTAGCAGTTAAGTGTGCACACTCTGCTGCTGGCAGCCCAGGTTCAGATCCCGGGAGCGCACCAAGGCACTGCTTGTCAGACCATGCTGTGGCGGCGTCCCATATAAAGCAGAGGAAGATGGGCACAGATGCTAGCCCAGGGCCAGTCTTCCTCAGCAAAAAAAGGAAGAGGAGGATTGGCATGGATGTTAGCTCAGGGCTGATCTTCTTCACAAAAAAAAAAAGAAGAAACACATGGAAAAAGAGAAAAGATTAGTGGTTACCAAAGGGGAAGCGGGTTGGGAGGTGGGCATAGGGGTAAAGGGGCACATCTATATGGTGACCAACAAATAATAATGTAAAATAGAAGTTTTGCAATATTATAAACTATTATGACCTCAATAAAATCATTTTTTAAAATGAGAGCTTGGGAATGTGATGATACAAAACTAAAAATTTTTGGAATGTGCTTTGGTGTCCTCCAGAGGAGCACTGTCTGGAGTACACTCATGAGGCTCCTCAAAGTGGCTTCAAGGCAGCAGGCAAAGACCAAAGGGAACATGACTGTGCTAATGAGCTGAAGAGCTTCTCTGTGAGCTTGTGTGGGATACCAGCACATACGACATTCCCTTAAACTGGAGGAGGGATTCGGGGAGTGGACTGAGTCCTTCTGTGAATAGGCTAAGTGTCAGGATGTGTGATTAAGAGCTTTAGGATTTGTGACAATTACATAAACACTAGAATATATGAATATTAGCTATTTACCTACATATATAGATGTGTGGAACTAAAAAAAAATAAAAAAGTTTCAAAATATTAAGAAAACAGCATTTAGTGCATCTGTTACTTACCTATTTCCCAACACTATATACATGTCCTTCTAAGTATTTTCGTTTTCCTTCTTTTCCATCCCAAATCCAATGACACGTTTACCTGTCTACTACCTTATAACTCTTACTTGCCAATTTCCCTGCTTCCAATTTACACTAACTGAACATTTTTCTTTATTCGACTGTTTTTGCTTCAGGGGGAGGTGTGCAGTTTCAGTTGTTTCAAATCCATCTTCCTAGCATGTAGAACTCTCATTACATTAAAGAGAGTGTTTTTCATAAGAAGGTAGAGGAAATATGTGCTTTTAGCATAAAAGGTATTAGTGAAACTGCCTTTGAGAGATTCCAGATGTTGGACTTAGCAGAAAAAGACTTCAAAGCTGCTACTGTAACTATACATAAAAAGCAGTGTACACATCCTTAAAGAATTAAAGGAAGATGTAATGGCTATATCTCATCAAATGGAAAATATCAATAAAGAGATAGAAATTATAAGAAAAAATAATGTAAATTCTGGAGATGAGAAGTACAACAAATGAAAATTAATTAAGGTAAAATGAAATATTGTATTTTTCTTACTCTTAATTAACCAAATAGATAACTCTGTTCAAGGTAATAATAGTAACAATATATTGAGTGAGTATAGTATATAGATAAGTGAAATGAATGACAGCGGTATTATAAAGGATGACAGACAGGAATTGGGCATACTCAGTTATAAGATACCTACACTATCCATGAAGCAGTACAATGTTATTTGATGGTGGACTTAGATTAGTTACAAATGTGTATTGTAAACTCTAGGGAAACAATAAAAAAATTATAATTGGTATGCTAAGAGAGGAGAGAAAAAACCAGAGAAGCCAGGAAAAGAAGGGAAGATTTAAAAAAAAGAAACAAGGAACAAGAGTTCCAAATACAAAACAGTTACAAACATAATAAATATTATTACACATATTAAATATTAATCAATAGTCACTTTAAAGGTAAACGTTCTAAATTTGTCAATTAAAAGACAGGTAGTGAGAGTGGATTAAAAAAACAACACCCAACTATATGTTGTCTACAAGAAATCTACTTTAATTATAAAGACCCAGATAGATTAGAAATAAAAATATGGAGCAATATACCACACTAACACTAACCAAAAGAGAACAGGAATAGCTATATTAATTTCTTATAAAACAGACTTGAGAACAATGAAAAGTATCAGAGATAGCAAGAGACATTATATAATGATAAGGGGTTGAATTCTCCAAGAAGACACAACAATCTTGTATATACGTGCACCTAACAGCAGAGCATGAAAACTGATAGAACTAAAAGGATACATAGACAAATCCACTATTATAGTTGCAGACTTCAATCCTGCCCATTCATAATTGCCAGATCCATCAGGCAGAAAATTAGTAAGGATATAGTTAAACTGAACAGCCATCATTCAACTGGATTTAATTGATATTTGTAGAATATTTGATCTAACAACAGTAGAATACACATTCTGCTCAAGCTCATATGGAACATTCACCAAAATAGACCACATTTTGGGCCATAAGACACACCTTAAGAAATTTAAAAGAACATAAATCATACAAAATATGTTCTTAGGCCACAATAAAATTAAACTAGCAATCAAGAACAGAAAGATAGCTGTAAAATACTAAAAAAATTGGTAATTAATCAACATACTTCTAGATAACATATGGACCAAAGAAGAAGTCTAAAGAGAAACTTTAAAATAGTTTGAATAAAGAAAATGAAAATATAACTCATTAAAATTTGTGGGATGCAGTGAAAGCAATGCTTAGAGGGAAATTGATAGAATTAAATGCATATACTAGTAAAGAAGAAGTATCTAAAAAACAATAATCTAAGCTTCTAATTTAGGAAACTAGAGAGAGAAGGGCAATTTAAACCTAAAGCAATAAGAAGAAATAAAATAAAAAGAAGTAGAGAAGAAATCAAAGAAATTGAAAACAGGAAATAGTAGAGAAAACCAACAAAACCAAAAGCTAGTTATTTGAAATGATCAATAACATTGATAAACCTCTAGCCAAGATAACCAAGGAAAATTAGAGAAGATAAATTAGTAATATCATAAATGAAAGAGAGATCATCATTACTGATACCATGGACATCGAAAAAATAATAAAAGAAATATGAAGAATAACTCTATGCTCACAAATTTGATAACTTAGACAAAATGGACTAATTCCTTAAGACACAAACTACTCAAACACATGTGAAGAGAAATAGATAATTTCAATAGGCCTATATCTATTAAAGATATTGAATCAATAACTAATTACCTTCCTCAAAACAAAGCACCAGGGTCAGATGTTTTCACTGATGAATTCTACCAAATATTTAAGGAAGAAATAGTACCAATTCTCTACAATTTGTCTAGGAAAATAGAACCAGAAGGAATACTTCTTAACTCATTCTAGGCAACCAGCAATACCTCAACACCAAAACCAATAAAAACATGACAAGAAAGGAAAACTAGAGAACAATATATTTCATGAATATAGATGCAAAAAATCTTCAATGAAATATTAGCAAACTGAATTCAATAATGTATTTTTAAAAACTACATACCACAACCAAGTGGGATTTATTACAGGTATGCAATGTTGGTTCAGCATTTAAAAGTCAATTATTGTAATCCAGCACATCAACAGGCTAAAGAAGAAAAATCATATGATTATAGGAATTGAGGCAGAAAAAGCATTTCACAAAATCTGACACTCATTATTGATAAAAATTCTCAGCAAACTAGGGACAGAGGAGACTTCCTCAACTTTATAAAGAAGATCTACAAAAACCCTACAGCTAAAATTATACTTAATGTTGAGAAACTGTATGTTTTCCTGCTAAGATCAGGAATAAAGCAAAGATGTTCCCTTTCACACTCCTATTTAATATCATACTAGAAGTCCTAGCTACGGCAATATGACAAGAAAGGGAGCTAAAAGGTATACAGATTGGAAAGGAAGGAACAAAACTATTTTGGTTCAAAGATGACATGATTATCTATGCAGAAAATTGAAAACAATTGGAAAAAAAATACTCTCTTGGAACAAATAAGCGATTATAGCAAGGTCACAGAATACAAGGTTATAATAAAGAAGTCAGCTGTTTTCCTGTATAACAGCAACAAAAAATTGCAAATTTTTTTTTTTTGTGAGGAAGATCAGCCCTGAGCTAACATCCATGCTAATCCTCCTCTTTTTGCTGAGGAAGACCGGCTTTGAGCTAACATCTATTGCCAATCATCCTCCTTTTTTTCCCCAAAGCCCCAGTAGATAGTTGTATGTCATAGTTGCACGTCCTTCTAGTTGCTGTATGTGGGATGTGGCCTCAGCATGGCCAGAGAAGCAGTGGGTCGGTGCGTGCCCGGGATCCGAACCCGGGCCGCCAGTAGCGGAGCGCGCACACTTAACCGCTAAGCCACGGGGCCGGCCCTGCAATTTGAAATTAAAGCGCAATACCAGTTATAACTGTTCAAAAAATGAAATACTTAGGTATAAACCTAACAAAATATGTACAGGGTCTATATGCAGTAAAATACAAAACTCTGATAAAAGAAATCAAAGACCTGATTAAATAAAGATATATTCTGTGTTCAGAGGATTTTAAGACTCAATACAGTTAAGGTGTCAGTTCTGTCCCAGTGAGTCTGTAGATTCAACGCAATCTCAATCAAAATTCTAGCAAGCTATCTTGTGGATATTGGTAAACTGAACTTAAAATTTATGTCAAAATGAAGAATACCAAGAATAGCCCACACAGTACTGAAGCAGAACAAAGTTAGAGGAATGACATTGCCTGCCTTCAAGATTTATTATAAAGCTACAGTAATCAAAACAACAACATGGTACTTGCAAAGGATTACACACGTACATCAGTGGAACAGAGTATAGAGTCAAGAAATAGGCCCACACAAATATAGTCAACTAATCTTTGACAAAGAAGCAAAGCCTATACAAGGGAGAAAAGACAACCTTTTAACAAATGGTGCTAGAACAACTAATAATCCATGTAAAAAAGTGAATATAGAAACCAACCTTGTACCTTTCACAAAAATTAACTTAAAATGGATCAGAGACCTAAATGTAAAATACAAAACTATAAAACTTCTGGAAGATAACATAAAAGAAAATCTAAGTGACATTGGATTTGGTGATGATATTTCAGATACAACACTGAAAATATGATCCACGAAATAAAAAATTGATGTTAGACATCCCTAAAATTAAAAACTTCTGCTCTCCTAAAGACACTGTTAAGAGAATGAAAAGGCAAGCCACAGACTGGGAGAAAATATTTGCAAATCACAAAACTAATAAAAGACTTGTATCCAGAATATACAAAGAGCTCTTAAAACTCAACAATAAGAAAACAAACAATCAAATTAAAAAATGGAAAAGATCTGAACAGACACCTCACCAAAGAAGATATAGAGATGGCAAACAAGCATATGACAAGATGTTCAACACTAAATGTCATTAGGGAATTGCAAATTAAAAAAAGTAATGTGATACTACTGCACACCTATAAGAATGGCTAAAATCCAAAACATTGACAACACTAAATGCTTCCAAGAATGCAGAGCACCTGGAATTCTTGTTCATTGCTGATAGGAATGCAAAATAGTACAGCCACTTTGGAAGACAGATCAGTAGTCTCTTACAGACATAACACAGTCTTACCATATAATCTGATCTAGCAACTGGGCTGTAGGGTCTTTATCCAAATGAATTGAAAACTTATATCCACATAAAAACGTGCATGTTAGCGTGTATAGCAGCTCTATTCATAATTGCCCCAAACTGGAAGCAACCAAGCTGTCTTTTAATAGGTGAATGGATAAACAAACTGATATATCCACGCAATGGCATATTACACAGCAATAAAAAGAAATAAAACATCGAGCCACAGAAAGACATAGGGGAGCCTTAAATGCATATTGCAAAGTGACAGAAGCCAATCTGAAAAGGCTACAAACTGTTTTATTCCACTTATACGACATTCTGATAAAAGCTAAAAAAGGACAAAGAATCTGAAGAGACATTTCTCCAAAGAAGATATACAAATGGTCAATAAGTACATGAAAAGATATTTAACACCATTAGCTATTATGGAAAAGCAAATCAAAACCACGAAATACCACTTCGTACCCACTGGGGTGACTGTAATCAAAAAGATAGTCAAGGGGCCGGCCCCGTGGCTTAGCGGTTAAGTGCGTGCGCTCTGCTACTGGCGGCCCAGATTCGGATCCCTGGCGCGCACCGAGGCAGCGCTTCTCTGGCCATGCTGAGGCTGTGTCCCACATACAGCAACTAAAAGGATGTGCAACTATGACATACAACTATCTACTGGGGATTTGGGGAAATAAAAAAGGAGGAGGATTGGCAATAGATGTTAGCTCAGAGCTGGTCTTCCTCAGCAAAAAGAGGAAGATTAGCATGGATGTTAGCTCAGGGCTGATCTTCCTAAAAAAAAAAAAAAAGTCAATAACAATGTTGGTGAGGAGAAATTTGAACCTTCATGCAGTAGTGTGGGGAATGCAAAATGGTACAGTTGTTTTGGAAAACAGTTCAGCCATTCCTTAAAATGGTAAACATAGAGTTTTCAAATGATCCATCAATTCTACTCCTAGGTATATACCCAACAGAAATGAAAACATATATTCACATAAAAACTTGTACATGAATGTCCATAGTAGCATTACTCATAACATTCAAAAAATTGATCAACAAAATGTCCATCAATTGATGAGTGTGTAAATAAAATGCCATATCCACATGATGCAATGTTATTTGACAAAAAAAAAGAATGAAATACTGAAACATGATGCAACCTGGATGAACTTTGAAAACATTATGCTAAGAAGCCAATCACGAAACATCATATATTGTATGATTCCATTTATATTAAATGTCCAGAATGAGCTCATCTACAGAGAAAGAAAGTACATTAGTGGTTGCCTAGGGTTAGAAAAGGTGGAGGAATGGGGCGTTACTGCCAACGGGTCTGGGGTTTTGTTTTGGAGTGATGAAGATGCTCTAAAATTAGCTTGTGGTGGTAGGTGCACAACTCTGTTAATATAGTAAAAACTATTGAATTGTGCACTTAAGTAGGTGAACTGTATGTTATGTGAATTATACCTCAATAAAACTCTTAAAAAATTCACCATAAATATTTTCATCATATTTTGGATAGAGAGGGATTTTTCTTATGACAGAAAAGCCAGAGCCAGAAAAATTATGAGTAGTAGATTTGACGACATAAATCTTTTACAATTCTTTTAGGCAAAATATACCACAAACAAAGTTAAACAAAAACGACAGAAAATATTTAAAACATGCATGACCAATAAAGGTTTACTATCTTTAACAAATAAAGAATTTCTACCAATTGAGTAATAAAAGAAAGAAACAAGTCAGTGGAAAAGGTACAATGAATAGCTATTGACAAAAGAAAAAATCAACTGGGCAATAAAGATGTGAAAAAAATACATCCCATTTTCCTATAATCAAATAAAAGTAAATAAAAACAAAATGTAAATATATTTCCCTACCCCCTGGCAAAGATTGCAAAAGTTTGATAATATCCAGTAATGGAACAAAATGGGGAAATGGAGCTAAATAGAATGGTATGATCTATAAGGCGGGCTACTTAGAATAGATGTCAAAAGTTTAAATTACTAGAAATTTCACTGCCTGTAGCGTATTCTAAAGAAAGAATTGAACAAATGAAGCATACAAAGATGTATACAGAATAATTTTTATTAAAGCATTGCTTATAAAAGTGAAAACTTCATACAAGGTAGAAGTCCACGAAAGGGAGTGGATTTTTAAAAAATGTTGCACATTACACAATGGAACGATGTAGATCTCTATATAAAAATGTCTAGGATATATTGCTAAGTGAAACGGTGGTTTACAAAATGTTATGTATAGAATCAGGCCATTTATGTAAAAATATAATATTGGATATACAGAAAAAAGAAACGTGAATCAACGTATATCAAACTATGAGCAGTAATCATCTGTGTGTGAGGTTTTAGTTGCTCTTCATGTATTTCTAAGTTATTTTCATTTTTAAAAATGGACTAATATTCATTTCTAACGGACAATAATAAAAATCTTTCCAAAAATCCCATCTTATTTAAATAAAGTAGAAAATCAAGAACTAGAAAGATACAGCAATGCACAATACTCACTTCCCAAACATTGTCCTCAGACAGAGAATCATGAGGTTTCTGATCATCACACAGGTTGTTACTTTATGTACTTGCCATTAAGGCTCTCTAGTCCAGCATGAACCCTCCACAGGACGGCTTAGAACTGATGGTACATGGGATGCAGATGGCAAGTTGTCAGCAGTGCTGCAGCAGTGCTAGAAAGTCAAATATTTAGAAAAATATTCCCTGCTTTGGTGAAGCATGAAAAGAGTAACATCTATCACGTGGAAGAACATAGTATAATCTGAAATGCGAGCCCCAGTGTTTGCCCCACCCGCATTCATGAAGTGTTTCTAGTGGAACATGAGCCCTGGGAAGAGAGTAGGAGATAATCTGAAATCTTCATCTACAGCTCAAATGACAGTCAAAGAGTGAAAACGTTCCAAGTTCAATAATGGTAGCTTCCTTTATACAAATCACATTAGGCAGGGATTAGATCTTTTTTTCTTAGGAATAATTCTTTCAATAATAATTTATAATCAAATTTGTGATAAAATTATGAACGGATTGTAAGAACTGCAAACATCAAGTTGAATCGTATCATGGAGTAGAGTAGGTACGGTGCAGTGAAGTAAAATGGAACGTGGTGATGCTAAGTGCTACGATTGGAGCCTCCCACTGACAAAGCTGCGTGTAAGTGAAGCCGTGGAAGCCATAAGCCCCAGCCCATCACAAAGGCTGTAAGGGGACACGTCAGGACAGTCCTTTCCACAGATGAGGGAAGGGTAGGACAGGAACCCAGAGATAGGCAGTCATGAATCCAGGCCGCTGGGTCTGAGGAGGTTGACTCAAGGTAGTGGGGCCCTACACTCGTGTGTGATGGGGGTGGGGACATTCTGAAGACTGTCAACAAAAGAGTACCCCACTCCCAGAGGACCTGAGCTAATATATGGGCAAAAGTCAGACTTAGCCACGGCAAAGGCAAAAGCCATGACCACGGAAGAACTCATGTCCCAAGTGACCTGATTCTGCATCAAGCTGCTTCAGTGCTTCCTACCCAAGACCCTGACTGGAGCGTTGAAACTGCTGATGAAAGCCAAGGAGTCTCAGCTTGATGAGGGAAGCAGGGACTTTGAGTGCCTTTTGAACTTGTCTCAAAGAGAAAAAGAGTTATTCATGATTTATGTGTAACAAAAGTGGGATGCAGAAAATTGGCTAAGAAAAAAAAAGTTAAAATCATAAAAATAAAAGCCCTCAGATAAAACAGGGTCCTTAAAGCAAAACTCTTGGTAGCAAGACTGTTGAAGGCCTTTCGGTTCATCCTTTCGGGTTTGCAGCCAGCTACGAGCCATGCATGTGGCAGTCTAACTGGAGCATTCCACATTTCTGGATCTCTTCCAACGGCACTGGGCTGAAATGTATGCCAGCCGAAGAGCCGGCCAAATATCACTGCTAGAGCCACAAAGAAATGGCTCTACTGCAAAGTGGGAAGGTTATCCTGGAGTGCTAACATTCCCATCTGGGGGCCATTTGTGAAAGTGCATGCATGCCATTTCTCTAACTTTCTAAAAAGACATCCAATTTTAGTGCATAGTGACATAGGTAGAACAGGGCATGTGTGTTTACAAATGCAAGGCTGTTATTTTCTCTGAAATATTTCACATTATCGCTTGCTCTTCTTCTTGGCCCACCCCTGAAGTTACATATCAGCATTTATTTATTTATTTTTTTGTAAGGAAGATCGGCCCTGAGCTAACATCTGCCGATCCTCCTCTTTTTGCTGAGGAAGACCGGCCCTGGGCTAACATCTGTGCCCATCTTCCTCCACTTTATATGGGACGCCGCCACAGCATGGCCTGACAAGCGGTGCATCCGTGCGTGCCCAGGATCCATGCCAGCCAACCTCGGGCCGCCGCAGCGGAGCGCGCACTTAACCGCTTGCGCCACTGGGCCGTCCCCTATCAGCATTTCTTAAAAAGGCTAATTCTTTGTATGAGTGCAGGGGTGGATTGGTTCTCTCCTAAAGATGTTCATCAAAATCTCCATGAAGCGTGCATCTTTTGAAAAAGCATATTCAATTTTATGCAATTTTATATTGGGAAAAAATTGTAAAGCCTCTTGTCATAAAACCAATAGCAGAAAATAAAAGTTAAAACCTTTTGACAAGAATATTTTGGCGTGGGCCAGCCCCCATGGCGTAGCAGTTAAGTTCATGTGCTCTGCTGCTGGCAGCCCTGTTCGGATCCTGGGCGTTCACCGATGCACTGCTTGATGGGCCATGCAGTGGCAGCATCCCAGATAAAGTGGAAGAAGATGGGCACGGATGTTAGCCCAGGACCAATCTTCCTCAGCAAAAAAAGAAAGAGGAGGATTGGCATGGATGTTAGGTCAGGGCTGATCTTCCTCACACACACACACACACACACACACACACACACAAATACAGAAAGAATATTTTGGCGAGATTGGGCAGTTTGACTTTCTTTGTGATGTCATTTGCTTGGTTGTCAGTGTTCCCCATCCCACCACTCTGATTCTATTATGAATTCCTTGAGGGGTAACAGAAGAAATAATGCTTTCTACATTTGCATAGGCCTTTACAAAATGTTGAGGAGCTTCCATTGTTAAATAATATTACATTCTCAGAAGGTTATTGTGGGGATTAAATGAGTTATGCATACAAAACACTCAGAATAGTTCCGAGCTCATAGTAAGTGAGATGTAAATACTGGCTTTTATCATGCCACACGTGACATATGTGACATACACATGCGTGTTGTGTAATCCCTGTAACAATCCTATCATACCATCAGGGGAGTTTGCTCCATTTTGCACAGATGAGAAACTGGGTCTCAGGAAGTCTTACCTAAAGCCTTGTAGGGACTGAGTATTAGAGCTAAAACTAGGTCCCAACTCTTAAACTACTGCTCCTCACAGGACCATGGTACATTTTGTTTTAATTCATGACAAGGAATTGATTATTGATTGACAAGGATTGATTACCTTGTCAATAACTTTAGCCTTTTCCAGGCCACATCAATCTGGCTGTAAATAGGATCACAACAACACTAATAACAGAGCATTTCTCTGGCCTACCTTTAACAACAATTGGTAAGATTCCAGCCCCCAGAAAATTCACTTAAACTGATCCGGGAGTCTTGAGAGTGTATGACATGTCCTTTCACACAATTCTCTTAGCTATCACTTGACAAGTGACTTTTTCCTCATTGACTTCACCCACTGTGGGGATGGCTGTCCATGGGGCACCCATGTCTCTGCCAAAGCCGCCAACCCACAGGCCTCCCTCCATTTTGTCTCATTTCCACCATCTAAGCATAGGCTGGGTCAGCCTGCTGCCAGAGCAGCAGGCCCAGCCTGGCTCACCAGACCTCCGCCTACAGCAGGACACGCCCAAACCAGGCTCAGTCTGTGACCTACCACTAACACAGAAAATGAGGAATTTAATTCTTTGTCTATATATTAATTCCTTATTAGTAACAAAAGGTTAAAACATAATTTTCAAAAATGTAAAATCATGACTCTCAGGAAAATATAAAATGAGTACATGTCAAAGATTTTATTTAACTCATTGACTGATGAGGGCACCAGTAAGAGGTCATGACCAATTCAAGAGCATTTTAGAAGCTAAGGCATTTATAGGAGGATAAGATTGCTGGCTTAGACATAAAACTGGTTAGTGCCCAATAAAACCATGAACAAAGCAAAAATTATTCTAGTGAAATTTGAAATCTCTTCTCTCAAGCAAGTCATAGAGAAGGTAAAAAGTAACCTTTTCTTACCTCCTGTTAAGAGTTCTAAGATACATTGATCCTCTCAATAGAGAGAAAGCCAAGTTCAAGTTTTAATATAACATAATATTTCGCAGTAAGTGTCACAGAGTTTTTTCCCCTTATGAATAAATCCATCAAAAATGAGCCAACTTTGGAAAATTTTAATACGTTTTATTGCATCTTTCAGACTCACTATTATAAATCAAAGCAAATAAAAATTTGCTTTCTGCAAAGTTTCTACAACTTTCTATATCCAATCAGATATATTTCACTATCTTATCTCACGTCCTGGAACAACCAGACACTTAACTTGATAAGAAGGAACATATCCCTTACTTTCAATGGTATTTCTCTGTTACCATTGCTCATAATAGAGTCTCATCTACCTATATTTATTACAACTTTTAATCAAAATAACTAACTTTTATTACAAAAGAAAACTGGGAGGTAGAAAATAGAGAACAGTCATGTGCAAATGTTTCAACAGACAAACAAAGATAACAAATACATAGAACATTCCAAAGCTACACACATCCCTTTTCCTCCTTTTCAAGGTGGTCAAATGAACGGTTTTATTAACACGACACCACAGCATAGGAAAATAAGAAGCAAAGGTATGTAGTTTTAACTTATGCTCAGTATTCAATTTTACTTAGAAACTATCCAGGTATACAAAGATTATTTAGTAATTACATTGATTTAACATTAAAATAAGTGTTTAAGTAATCCAAGGATCTTGGACTATTTAAGCTAACATACTATAAAACATAATTACGGTTGACATAAAAAGTTTGCCAGAATGATTATTTAATTTACCAGAACACAAATTTATCTTTTCTATACTCTTAAACACGACATAGTGGCAATACTTGCTTTTTGACTAGTAAACCAATATAAAAAGTTTGAGAAATTCAACACAAAACAAACTTAAATCTCATGAAGAATATACATTTGTATATTTCACATAAATCAGAGAAAAGATTTATAGCTGTTTTTTTTCTTTCTTAAACCAAAATTATTAAACCAGTCTGTTTTTTCCAAATATTCCTGTTAATTAGATAAAGTTAGATGTTTAAGACATTTCTGAACTAGCTGTTTTTGCAAGTATATATATGTAGCTAAAAATATATCACATTTAAAGTATTAGAAGTTCTGTTTCTTTATTTCCTGTCATATTTGGGGAGATTATATTTAGGTAAGTGCTTGTTTATAAACCAATCAGAACAGAGATCCTTTAACTTGAGACGTCATAATCTAATGTATTAATACCATCTGATGGTAAGAAAATATTTCACGCTCATGCAATGAGAGTCAAAGACTTTCCTAAATTACAGACACATGGACACATGGAAGGTTATAGTTTTGCTTCTACACCTTCAGCCACAGGTCAAAAGTAAACACAGAAACACCAAATTCACTACTCCAAATCTCGAAGAGCTGCTCTTCTTTCCAGCAAGCCAAAAATCCTTAATTGATTTGAGTACACAAATAGACAAACAAAGAAAAAAAGACTGAAAAACTGCATTTTTCATCATCTTTCACCCAACGGAGAGTATATCTACATCATCCATCAAACAGATACCATCCAATGGTCAAACCATAGAACCGAATTCTCAGACATTGCTGCCACCAATAGGGATAACTTATCAGCCTCATATGAGCCAGAAACAAAAACAAAAACAAATTATTAGGAAGGAAAAAAACAAACCTAGAGAAAGCGTGTCAGTGAAGTTGAAGTTCTCTTGCCACTTGGGATTCACTCAGGAAGCCAAGAAAAGATGTCTGGGCCTAACCAAGCCACATGGTTCCCTTCACAGACTTGGTTTAAGTTTGAGGCGCAGTTTAGGTGGGTCAGTCAGGTGAGTCTACCTGGGCCTCTTGGTGGACCTCCAAAAGAGTAAAAGTACAAGTTTCAAAAGAGTGAAATCATGACTTTCATTCAAATATAGAAGAAATATATATCAAAGATTATACTTAACTCACTGAATTATGAGGTGTTATGGACTGAATGTTTGTGTCCTCCTGAAATTCATATGTTGAAATCCTAACCCCCAATGTGATGGTATCAGGAGGTGGGGCCTTTAGGAGGTGATTAGGTCATGAGGGTGGAGTCCTCATGGTGGAATTAATGCTCTCATTCAAAGAGACAAATGAGAGCTTTCTCTCTTTCTCTCATGTGAGGAAACCAGAAAGAGGGTCTTCCTTAAAACCTCACCATGCTGGCACCCTCATCTCAGACTTGCAGCCTCCAGAACTGTGAGAAATAAATGTTTGTTGTTTAAACTACCCAGTCTGTGGTATGCTTGTTATAGCAGCCCTAGCTGACTAAGACATGAGGAAACCTGTAAGATGTTATGACCTATTAAAGAAATATTTTAGGGCCGGCCTCGTGGCTTAGCAGTTAAGTGCGCATGCTCCGCTACTGGTGGCCTGGGTTCGGATCCCAGGTGCGCACCAATGCATCGCTTGTCTGGCCATGCCGATGCCACGTTCCACGTACAGCAACTAGAAGAATATGCAACTATGACATACAACTATCTACTGGGGCTTTGGGGGAAAAAAAAGGAGGAAGATTGGCAACAGATGTTAACTCAGAGCCAGCTTCCTCAGCAAAAAGCTGAGGATTAGCATGGATGTTAGCTCAGGGCTGATCTTCCTCACAAAAAATAAATAAAAAAAAAAAATAAAAAATAAAAAAATAAACATTTTAGAAGCTAGGGTGTTTATAGAAAGATAAGAACACAAAACAAATTAATTTCCACAGGGCCATAAAATCTTGGAGTTACATGTTCCACTGGACAGAAATTATTTGCATATTGATCAAAAAATCTACAAGTTAACATGAAACTTGATTAAGTCTGGGACATTTAATCAATAGGAAACAATGAGTTGCACTATGTGCATTACTGGAGGCAATTCTTGGGTAGCCTTCCTGCCAAATAACATTGAAAGTCATGCCACTCACTTTTTAAAATGTTATTTTCAACTTTTTGATTATTTTTGTGACTTACATCACAGAAAATAAAGAACTATATTATAGTGGAAATTCAATTTAACATTATGAAAGAAGAGTAAAACCTAGAATTTTGTAAAACCATATGCAAACTTTACTACTCACAAATCTACCCACTGTGAAATATTAAAGTTTCTTTCTACTATCTCTCATCTTTTCTTAGTTGTACTCTTCCTATATCCCTTTCTTGGCATAATTTCTTCTCCTTCCCCACTCTCGTCCCACACTAAACACATCTTCCAGGAAACCACGATTGATCTCACACACACACCTACACACACATGCACACATACACAAATATTCCTCCTTGCACTCTGTATCACATTCAAATTAACCCTCCTTTTCTGAAATATCTTTTCCTTAGTTCACTGCTATTAACCAAATGTGTTAATGGGTGAAAAAGTTAACAGATCACTCACACCAAATTAATGGTAGGTAGCATTGTAGGTAGTTGTAGCAATTAGGTGAGTGGGGCTGGTTTCTCAGTTGTCTACAAATATAACAAAATATTGAACAGTAACATACATTATTTGCAAATGACATTATTGTCTATGTAGAAAATCTCAAAGAATCAACAAAAATACTCCTGGAACTAAAAAGTGATTATAGCAAGTTTGCAGGATACAAGATTAAACAAACAGTCGGAATAGAACTGTAGCTAGTAAGACGATTGAATCAGTAATCAAAATCTCCCAACAAAAAAGAGCCCAGGAGGTGATGGCTTCACTAGTGAATTAGACCAAATATTTAGGGGAGAATTAACACCAATTTTTCTCAAACTTTCCCAAAGAATTGAAGAGGAGAGAACACTTCCTAACTTAATCTGTGAGGCCTGTATTGCCCTGATACCAAGGCCAAAGACACCACAAGAAAAGAATATTACAGACCAATATACTTTATGAACATTGATGCAAATATCCTCAACAAAATACTAGCAAACTGAATTAAGCAGCATATTAAAAGGATTATACACCATGACCAAGTAGTGTACAAAAATCAACTGTTATCCTCTCTACCAGCAGTGAACACCTAGAATTTCAAATTAAAAACACAACACCATTTACATTAGCACCAAAAAAATGGAATGCATAGGTACAGATTTAACAAAATACATATAAATTCTATATGAGGAAAACTAAAAAACTCTGATGGAAGAAGTCATAGACCTAACTATATGTTTGCAACTATAGGGCATTCTGATATTTTTTAAAAATTAATTTACACAGCAATTTGCAAAGTGGGTTAGTTTACATCAATTCTTCTTATTCTGTGACGCCAAGATAAGATGGAATATCCACTGACAATCATGTAGTTTTAACTCTTAAATCAGTGGGAAACCAACAATTCATCCTTTTTGGAAAGCTGGTGTGTTTGATCTCAGTTTTCCACAGGTTCAGGTTATAATGGAATCTGTTCTTTGTGAAACAGGTTTGGAAGATGTGATGAAAGAGGAGCTTTTCTAACATCTCAAGTAGCCATGGGATCTTGCGTGCCAGCCTGAAGATTCCTACTTCTCTGTCTTCCCCAGATCAGGGCACAGTAGAACCTTGTATTCAAGCATAATTGACCATCATTTCCCTCACCGAGGTGATTTCATTGCACATATGGTCTGGTATGATAGTTAATTTCATGTGGCAACTTGACTGGGTCATGGGTGCCTAGATATTTGATTAAACATTATTCTGGGTGTGTCTGTGGGGATGTTTCTGGATGAGATTAACATTTAAATTGATAGACTGAGTAAAGACGATTGTCCTTCCCAATGTGGGTGGGCATAATCCAATTCATTGAAGAATTGTATAGAACAGAAGGCAGAATAAGGGGGAATTTATTCTCTCTGACTGACTGCCTTTGAGCAGCTGGGACATGAGTCTTCTCCAGCCCTCAGAGCATCCACCATCAGCTTCCCTGGTTCTCAGGCCTCCAGGCCTCAGATCTTGGATCTTTCAGCCTCCATAATTGTTGGAGCCAATTTCTTATAATTCTCTCTCTCTCTCTCTCATTTCTTCTTCTCTGTAGATCCCTGACTAATACAGATTTTGGTATAAAGAATGATTCTAGAAGAACAGAATTTTAAGGATGAGTTTTCTAAATTGGCTCTGGGATTTCTGAAACTGGTTCTCTAATATGATTAGATTTAAACATACTAAATCTTGACTAGCAATGACTATTTCCAGAAGTAAAGAGAGCACTGATAATCCATAATGTGATCTGGCAGTAGAAATATGCAAAATATCTACACTGAATACTCTGAATCAACTACTTATAAGAGGCAAGGAATTGGGTGACTCTATATATAATATTTTTGAACATTTTTGGAAAACTAATGTGGTGAGAGAGGGAGAATCCCCCTCTGCCCTTTCCCTTAAGGTTCTTATGGCTGGCCAAATAATCAACAACACAGGTTAGCAGGAGAAAATAATACCAATTTTAATAACATGTATACATGGGAGAAACTCAGAAATGAGCAACTCGTCCCTCTGTCTAAGCTGCTTGCTTAAGTATTGTAGCTAAAGGCGAGGAAGGTATTGGGGGTGGGTAATGGTCTGGGACTCCAGAGGGCAAGAAGACAATTCTTTTCAGGGTCATCTATAGATAATGTGGTCAGGGAGAGACAGAGTTTTTTGATAAAAGGGGCTTGGTGCCCCTCCCATTGTAACATCTATTCCACATTATCATTACAGCCATCATGATAATAACTCCTTCCTGAAATAGATCTCCCACCTTAAATTCTCTAGGCAGTTTGGGAGGGGAAACTCAAATATTCTTCCTGAGTTTTCTGAGTCTTTATCGTCTTCAGCTCGAAATAATCCGCATACCAGAGTGGTGTTTCCTGGGGTATCTTGCCCTGAGCACCATCACTAACAAATATAATGAGATTGGCTGATTGCTTCTATTGTTGCTTGAGAAAGTGGTGTGAGAAAAGAATGAACTCAGGATTTGAATTCCCAGTTCAGGCACTGCATAAATGACCTGAAACCTTCTATGCCCTGAAAGAGTGTCTTATCTTCTGTAGCTGCAGAGCTGAGATTGCTGAAAATTGAATGCAGAATCTCATCCTGTGACTGGTGAATTATAATACAAATTGAACTCCCAGCCTCACAGAGTATCTACTGTTTCAGCGAGGCCATTGATTGGGGAAGAATGGGATCTTATAAATTGGAATGTGGACCTGTGGGAAGATCCTGATGCAGCTAAAGACATCAAGCCCTAAATTCTGATGAGTCTTCTTTGCCTCTCTATCCCTAGTGGAAAAGCTTCCCCAGTGGTAGGGGTCTCTCCACTGCCATCTGAGGGGATTAACCCTGGAGTGCCTGAGGAAACTATAATGGCTTCCCCTAAGGCTGTTGCCATGTAAGACCAGGCTGATTCTCCTTAGGACCCACCCTACCACCACTCTTTGCTTCTAGACCTATAACTAGACTCAAATTCCACAGACCCCTAAAGGTGAGGTAAAAAGTGCGGCCCCTGATAAGATATGCTACACTTCAAAAGAGAGCTACTTGAGTTTTCTAATTTATACAGACAGAAATCCGGGGACCATGAGTAAGAATGGGTATTAAGAATATGGGATAATGGTGGAAGGAATATGAATTTTGATCAGGCTGGATTTATTAATATACGCTCCAGAGATTCTGCATTTAATGTTGTACTTTGAGGAGTTAGAAAGGGCTTTTACAGTTTGGTTGATTGGCTGAAATATGGACCAAAATGTGACCCACATGAGTGAATTGGAAATGCCAGACCTGCTTTGGTTTAATGTAGAGGAAGAGATTCAAAGGCATAGGGAGATTGGAATGTTAGAGTGAATTTATCATTTAAGACCTGCTCCTCCACATTGGACGGGTCCAGAAGACATAACTTTCATGCTACTGTGAGAAATAAATTTGTGAGGGGAGACCCAGAATCCTGGAAGAGCTCTTCTTGTGATCACTCTTCTCTGTAGGTCAGACCTTACAGTGAGGACAGTGGTCACTGAATTGGGAAAACTAAATGCAATGGGAGCAATTGGATCCCAAAGTGGCAGGCACCAAGTGGCATTGATATCAAACCTCTTAATCTCAAATTCCTGTGTCTGATGCACAGTAAGACAATCACTGAGATGTCAGTGCTTAGAGGTAGAGAAAGGTTTATTTGAATTGGCCAAAATGAGGAGGTGGGAGGATAGGTTCTCTCAAATCCACTTTAACAAAAGAAGAAAGCAGGGGTTTTTATAGAACTAAGGGGCTTGGGTGGAGGATTTTTAGAGAAACAAAGGGGAAATCCATGTTTCTTTCACTCCAGATAAGCCCTTGGGCAATCAGACTTCTGGATGTCACTGGCAGCTGGGGGCTGGTTAGCTGGTGATTGTAACTTCCTTGAAGGCATTCTTTTCTTCTGCAAAACAAGCTCATAAATCCTTGTGACCCTTGAGTCACTCCTCAGGTTAAACAAGAAAACAGCAAATTAGCAAGATTAACTTCTTTTCATCTGTGTCTGTTTTGGGAACAAGGTTAAAGGGTAATCATATTCTTATTGAATATTTACAGTAACCATCAGGTACCTGGCCTCAGCATCACTCAACCACCAAAGGCAAACGGGGCATGGTCACCGTAATGGACAGCAGAGTCAAAGCAGTAGTCAGAATAGCCTGATTTACGTAGACCTATGGTGTTGGCTAGTTCTACGGTGTTTCTAGAAGTGAAAGAAATAGAAAACCTACTAACTCCTTCTTAATCTGTATAAGCAGAAAAGATCTAGATCAAGTGAACAAAAATCTAACCTGAATTATAAAAGCAAAGAGTCATGACCCCCAATCAATTGCCAGACTCAGAACTCCTTGAATGAAGAGAGGCTGGGTACCCTTGAGGAAGGACCCCAGTATGATGCCAAAAATTTATACTGTTAATCTTTCTTCTAGCCTTCCCCAAAGGGTAACTGCTTCTTACCAGGGTAACTGCACATTGGAGAAAAGGAAATAATTGACATTTCGGGGACTACTAAATACTGATTCTAAAATGGCACTAATTCTAGGAGACCCAAAACATCACTGTGGTCTACCAGTCAGAGTAGGGGCTTATGGAGTTCAGGTCATCAATGGAGTTTTAGCTCAGGACTGTCTCACAGTGGGCACACTGGACCCCCAAGCCTATCCTGTTGTTATTTCCCCAGTTATGGAATAAATAATTGGAATAGATATACTCATCAGTTGGCAGAATCCTCACATTGGTTCCCTAACCTGTGGAGCAAGGGCTATTACTGTGGGAAAAGCCTGATGGAAGCCACTAGAACTGCCTCTACCTAGGAAAATAGTAAACCAAAAATGATACCGCATTCCTGAAGGGATTGCAGAGATTAATGCCACCCACAAGTACTTGAAAGATGCAGGATAGTGATTCCCACCACATTCCTACTCAGTTTGTCTATTTGGTCTATGCAGAAGACAGATGGATCTTGGAGAACGACAGTGGATTGCTGCAAGCTTAACCATGTGGTGAGTCCACTTGCAGCTAGACGTGGTTTTATTGTTTGAGCAAATTCATACATCCCCTCTGATATGTAGCTATTGATATGTAGCTATTGATATGTAGCTATTGATCTAGGAAATGCCTTTTTCTCCATCCTTGTAAATAAAGTCTGCCAAAACCAATTTTCTTTCAGCTGGCAAGGGCAGCAATACACCTTCACTGTCCCACTTTGGAGGTATTTCAACTCTCCAGCCCTATATTATAATGTAGTTCACAGAAGGGCTACCCTTCAGAAATAAAGGAGAAATTTCTCAGACAAATAAAGCTGTAAGAGTTTGTCACCACTAGACTTGCCTTACAAGAAATGCTAAAGAGAATACTTCAAATTGAAATGAAAGTATGCTAATTAACATCATGAAAACACATGTAAGTATAAATCTCACTGTAATGGTAAGAATTCAGAAGACGCTAATACTGTAATGGTACCTAAATCACTTTTAACTGTAGTAGAAAAGTTAAAAGACAAAAGTGTTAAAAATAACTATAGCTAAAGTAATTTGCTAACAGATAAACAATATATAAAAGATGTAAATTATGACATCAATAACACAAAATGTGGGAGGAGAAGTTAAAGTGTAGAGTTTTTATATAAGGTTGAAGTTAAGTTGTTATCAGCTGGAAATAGATTATTATACTATAACATGTTTCAGGTAAGCCTCATGATAACCATAAAGGAAAAACCTACAGCATACACACAAAAGATAAAGATAAAGGAATAAAAGCACATCACTAAAAAAAAAATCATCAAATCATAAAGAAAGACAAGAGAGGAGGAAGGAAACAAAGGATTTACAAACCAGTCAGAAAATAATGAACAAAATGGCAATAATAAGTCCTTAATGAAGGTTAATAATGACTTTAAATGTAAATGGATTAAATTCTCAAATCAAAAGACATAGTGTCTGAATTGCTTAAAAACAAAACAAAAACAACACAAGATCTGACACTATATGCTGTCTATAAAAGACTCACTCTACTTATACCTGATAAAATAGACTTTAAGCCAAAAACTATCACAAAAGACTAAGAAGTTCATTATATAATGAAAGGGGTCAATTCATCAAGAGGATATAACATTTATAAATATTTATGCACCCAACAGCAAAAGACCTAAATATAAAGCAAATGTTAACAGACCTGACAGGAGAAATAGACAACAATAAAGCATTCCTAGGGGACTTCAATACACTACTTTCAAAAATGTATATAACATCTAGAAAGAAATTGAATACACACAAATCAGATTTGAACAACACTATAGACCAAATGGACCTAAGTGACACATACAGAACATTTCATCCAACAGCAGTAGAACACACATTCTTTTCAAGTGCACCTGGAACATTCTGCAGGAGGGCTCATATGTCAGGCCACAAAACAAGTCTTAACAAAGTTAAAATTGAAATCATATCAAGTATCTTTTCTAATCACAGTGGTATGAAATTGGAAATCAATGACGGGGGAAAGCTAAAAAATTCACAAATATGTGGAGGTTAAACAACGCACTCCTGAACAACCAGTGCATCAAAGAAGAAATCAAAAGGGAAATCAAGAAATATTCTGAAACATATGAAAATGGAAGTGTAATGTACCAAAGCATAGTCAGAGGAGACATAAAACTGAGGTCCTAATTGCTGATACCTGTAGATACAGCTCCCCTCTAAAGTTACAATCATTCAACAAACAATGATTGAACTCCAACTACACACCCCGAGCTGGGATGAACGGGTAACTAGATGAACATGGCTCCTGATCCTGCCATTGCTTCTCATCTGACAACCTGACTAGGCGCTTACTTTGGGTTGGATGCGACAGAACAGTCATAAGCAGCTCCATGCGACGTGGTGAGGGTTCTGATGCCAACAGAGTGCCAGGGAAGCCATGGCAGGAGGCCCAGCCTTGTCTAAGGAGGGCTGGAATCTTTGGTTGTGGCTCAGGGTGAACACACCCCAGTTTGCCAGGACAGCCCTGCTGTAGTGACATAATTCATATGCTATGCCTTTCCACTCCCAGACATGTCCCACTTTGGGCTATAAATTACATGGTCAGCCCAGATATGCCAATTGGGTGTCTTTCTTCCCCTGGAAAAGGGCAAGCTTCCTAAGGGCCTAGATAATGTTTTATACTTCTTTATATGCCCTGGCAGCCCCTAGTGCAGCTCTGGGGATGTAAGAAGACATAACCACTTCGACAATTATATAATATTGACATCGTGCCTCCTACATGCCAGGTAATTACATTCATATCACTTCCACACCTACGTCACATAACATCATCCCCTTTAAAGATGAGGCATGGGAAGCAGAGAGGTCAAGCACTTGCTCAAGTTCTGCCAAGTGGTACCTGGCACAGCTGGACCCTGTCCCGCGAGCCTCATGCTGCCTCTCACATCCATTTCTACAAGACAACGTGGAGTTTACCTGTGTTTACTCTGTGCTGTGGCCTCATACGCTCATACAGAGCTTTGTGCAGAGGAAGGTCTAGAGGTTCTGAGGGGTCATTGGTCTTTTCTTCCCACATCACTGGCTCTCCCACAGGTCCTGCTCCTTGGAATGGTGTGTCCTCAGGCTGCCTTGTGATCAGACACTGGAAACTCCCATGAGCTAATTTCAAGTTCAATGCCAAATGCCTGGGAAAAGCCCAGGAAACCATGAGGGTCTCCCAAAGTCCAGAGACTAGACAGAGCAACTCCCACGAACCTCTCTGCTTTTGCTGCCCCCCCCACCAACCCAGTGCTCCCTTAGGACCCCAAGGGGTTACTTCCATCCTGACCGGATCTCTCACAAAGTGGTTCTAATGCTTATGCTCCCAATGGCTTTTACATGTTTTGCCACGATGTGCACTATCTAATTCTTTCAAATGTGGGTTAGGTTCAGATTAGTGTCACACATAATAAAACAATTTATTACAAGTGGATTTATGGAACCAAACAATTTTTTTTAAAAAGGAAAAATAATGTTGGATTCATCATTATTATTAAGTAGAATACTGTCTAAGTTTACTTTAGTGCTCACCAATGCCACAATCCTATCATAGAGAGAACATAACAAATTAAAATGTTCTTGTGGGGCCGGCCCCATGGCTTAGTGGTTAAGTGAGCGCGCTCCGCTGCTGGCGGCCCGGGTTCGGATCCCAGGTTAGCACCGACGCACCGCTTCTCCGGCCATGCTGAGACCGAGTCCCACATACACCAACTAGAAGAATGTGCAACTATGACATACAACTATCTACTGGGGCTTTGGGGGGGAAAAAAAAATGTTCTTGTGAATTTTAAAGGACATTAATGACTTTAAATTCCAATCACTTGCGTCCTCATTATTTAACACATAAACAATGTCACCAAAAATGCTTATATAATATTTATGTATTAAAGGATATTGTAATATTAGCTACCTTTATATTGTATAGGTAGGTTTCTATAAGAAAAAAGTTGGTCTCGGCATAAACAAATTATCAGTATGTATCAGATTACTATTAAGTGTTACTGAGGACAGCTCTTGAGTGGTCAAAAAATAAATCATGGGAGAAAATGAAATATGAATTGATGTCTTAAAGAAGGCCAGAATGCAGACAATCTTCAAAGGAGAGGAGGTCCCCCAGGGAGGAAGATATGGAGGTGTCAAGGCACAGAGGAAAGAAAAGCAAGACGACACACAGCTGCCTAAAACAGAGTCAGGGAAGCCTTTTGAGTCGTGTTAGATATTTTACAATCTCCATATCCCAGTATTAGAAGAAACTCACCACTTCTGCCCTTCTCCGTGTCCATTTGTTCAGGATTACAACAGGATTTCTTTATAGTATAAAGCTGCCAGCTGCCTGGAATGGGCACGTCCTATTTTACCTTGGCCCCAGCTAACCTGAATATAGGTTAGACAGTTTGCTTTCCTCAGTTAGTCTGAATGTATCAAAAAAATCCATAAAGTTTATATGAGGCTTTGTGTTCATGGTCATTGTTCCCATAAATAATAAATTATCTATAAATAATTCTATTCAGAGATATTATCCAATTGAAACACATGAAGCATGATCCTAGAAAACTGTATATAAAATATTTATGATAATATTTAAAATAAATATCATAAATAAATAAAATTTTAAAAATGTAATAATAAATACTACTTTAATAGAAAAGACATGTTTTTAAAAACATACATTCAGCCTGAACGTAAAATAAGAATGGGAATAATCAAATAAAACAAATGCACAAAGGGATATTTGGTTTGGTTAATAAGCAGGAAGTAGCATTTAATTTCCCCCTACAACTTCTTATGATAATTAACTAAATGGACAATCATTTTATTCATGACTGTTTTAGCCACCGTGTTGGATATATCAATGTTCTAAAGCAACATTTTTTAAAATATGTTCCTTAAACACTAATCCACAAAATCCTTCTTTTCGAAAAATATAATATACATACATAGGTTTAAGGACCACCACATATGTTATCCCCTTTTGAGATTACATTTACGTTAGCATATTGAAGGCTCTGAGAAGCCTTCCAATAAATAAACCTGCTTAGCATTGTTTATCACGTAGTGTATTGTTAAAACCTAAAATTTCAAGTGCTGCCATTGCATCTTTGAGCCTCACAGGGCCCAAAAGCCCTAACCAATAGTTCCCCTGTTTTTACCAGATATGCCCCGACCCAGTAGGAAGGGCTTCCTACCCAGCTGGTTCCCTATCAGCTGGATCAGCTGCACCCCATCCAGCCCTCAGTCTAAGGGGTTTCAGTTCTCTGCCAGCCATGAAATTCCTCAAACAAGCCAATTACATCCTCCCATAGGAACCACACTGTACCCCACCTCCTATTACTACAAAGCCTGTTTCCAAAAGCCCCTTCTGGTTCACTCTGCTCCTGTGTGCAATTCTCATGCTTCCCTGCATGGCGTGTGATGTCCTCCCCAGCTGTGAGTATGTGTTACTGATCGACTGCTGTCGATCTCATCTGTCCAGTGTGGGCTATTGTGTCTTCAGCCATCTCCTACTACTTAGGGTGGGAAATCCCTCCTTCACCAGTGGATTGAATAAAAGGTGATCAGAATACATGGTTTCCTTACACTTTTTGAAAATAGAACTCTTTTGTCTGTTTCATTGGGATTAGTGTCTCATGTTCCCATACATGGATTTGGAGAAATGTTTTCCTGTGTTATTGAGGAAAGACTTGGTGGTTAACAAATTATCTAGAATTGATTTTCTGGACAGCACTCACCAAATCAGCAGTAGAAAAGAGCAAAACAAATAAAACTTTTTATCGAGAACCTGCTACATACAGTAAACTTGGATCCCATTTACTAAGAGGTACAATATATTATTGTTATCTTCAGGCTTCTAAAGATTATGTGATCTGGTTTGGAAATTTCATTTGGGCTTAATATACTAAAAGTTTTACTGAGGAATAGTCATGAATGGTCAAAGGGACTTGAAAGGGAAGACGAAATATTAACTAGTCTCCAAAAACATGGTAAGACTTAGACAAGGGGAGATAAGGAAGGGCAACCAAAGTGTCCATATGTGTAAGCACCAAGGCACAGTCATGGAAAAGTCTCTCCAGATTTCACGCCTATTGTGTTTGCAGAACCAAAAATAGAGAGAAACATTTTCATAGGGCAGACCCTTTTGTAAGAAAGAGGATAAAATAAATTGGAAGTGGTAGATTTAGAACAAATTGGAAGGAACTATATGACCAGTAAAGGAGTTAAACTTTATCTAGAAGACAATAGAAGGACAAAGGGTGGCTGAGTTCAGAAATAATATCGAAAAAGCGCAAAGTGTTTTAATTCTTTAAGTAACTGAATACCTGATATTAAAAAAAATTGTAACATAGCTACTGAAATTCTGAACAAAGATGAGTACACTTTTCCCACAGTGTCTTTGTCTAGAATTTTAGTAGCTATGTTAAAGTTATATAAACTCTAACATAATGGTAACTGAAAATCTCAAAATACTTGGAAATTAACAATATCCTTCTAAAAAAAAAATCTATGGGTCAAAGAGGAAGTCTCAAGAGAAATTAGAGAATATTTAAACTGAGTAAAATGAAAATATAATATATCAAAACTTGTGTGATACAGCTAAAACAATGCTTAAGGAGAAATTTACAGTATTCAGTGCTTACATTAATAAAGAAGAAAGATTTCAAATCAACATTTTAAGCTTCCGCATCAAGAAACTAGGAAAAAAAACCCAAAACAAGCAGAAAAAAAGAATAATATAAATAACTTAATAATACAATAAGAGCAGAAATAAATGAAATTGAAGACAGAAAAAAATAGAGAAAATCAATGAAACTGGAAGCTGATTCTTGAAATGTAGATTAAAATTGATACACCTCTAGCCAGACTGACAAATAAGGAAGAGAGATGACCCAAATTACCAACATCAAGAATGAAAGAGGGCATATCAACACAACTCACAGACATAAGAAAAATAAATACTGCTGACATCTCTATACACATGAATTAAACAACTTAAAAGAAATGAGCCATCTCCTTGAAAGTAAGAAAAGTAACAAAGTGACAAAGTAAAACTCACCCAAAATAAAATAGATAACCTGAATAGTCCTATATCCATTAAAGAAATCAAATTTGTAGTTAAAAACCTTATTGAAAAGAAAACTCCATAGAAAGATCATTTCAGGAATCCTATCAAATATTTAAAGAAGTAATAACACCAATTCTACACCAATTTCCTTCAGAAAAACAAAGAGAACATTTTATTCACTTTAAACGTTTTCTAATCTCCCTTGAGATTTCCTCTTTGATCCAAGAATTTTTTAGAAGGATACTATATAATTGCCAAGTATTTGGAGATTTTCCAGTTACCATTATGTTAGAGTTCATGTAATTTTAACATAACAACTAAAATGCTGAACAAAGATGTTGTGAGAAGGGTGTTAACATGCATCCCTTTTAATAGTGAGTGTTCATATATTTAAAGAATCAGAACTCTTTATATGTTACATATTTTATGAGTCTGAAATTACCCTGATACCAAAACCAGACGAGGACATTCCAAATACTGTTCGTGAACATAGAAAAATTCTCAAAAAATATTAGCCAATCAAATCCATCAATATATAATAAGAATAATATACCATGGTCAAGTAGAAATTTCCCCAAGAATGCAAGCCTGGTTCAATACTTGAAAATCAATAAAGGGTAACTCATCAAATTAGTAGTTTAAGGAAGAAAAACCATGAGATCATATCAAGTAAAGTAGAAAAGTCATTTGAAACAATTCAACATCTATTCATGATAAAAATTCTCAGCAAAACAATAATGGAAAAGAACTTCCTTAATCTGATAAAAGGTATCTACAAAAACCCACATCTAACATAAGACTTGATGGTGAAATCCTGAATGCCTCCTCCAAAAACTGGAAAGAAGCCAGGTACTTTTAATCTCACCACTTTTATTAAATGTTGTACTTAAAGGCCTAGTCAATGTAATAAAGCAAGAAAAAGAAAGTGTGCAGATTGGTAAGGAAAAAAGAACACTGGCATTGTTCAGAGACTACATAGTGGTCTACGCTGAAAATATTAAGGAATCTACAAAAAATCTTGAACTAAATAAGTGAATTTAGCAAGACCACAGGATACGAGGTCATCTTTCAGAAATCAATCATATTTTTATATGACAATAAAGAACTGGAGACCAACATTGAAAAACAAAGTCATGTACAAAAATTCTCAAAAAAATACTTCAGTATACATCTTGCAAAACATGTTCAGGATCTGTGTGCTGAAAACCACACAATGCTGATGAAAGAAATTGATGACCTAAGTAAACCAAGAGACACACAATGAATTGGAAGGCTAAAGGTAGTTAAGATGTCAATTCTGCCCCAATTGATCTATAGATTTGATGCACTTCCAATCAAAATCTCAACAGGAGTTTTTGTAAATATAAGCAGATTCTAAAATTTATTTGTAAATGTAAAGCAATTATAATAACCTAATGATTTTGGAAAAAAAACAAACAATAAATTTGGAGAAGTCACACTACCCATTTTAAGGCAAGACAAAGTCACATCAATCAAGAGAGTGTGGTATTTGAGAAAGTTGGTTAGAGACATAGGTCAATGAAATAGAATTGGGAGCTCAGAAATAGACCCACCAAAATATCCCCAATTAGTTTTTGACAAGAGTGCAAAAGCAATTCAATTGAGTAAGAATAGTATTTTCAACAAATAGTGTTTGAACAACTGGACAACCATATGCAAAATCATGAAGCTTTATCTAAAGCTCACACTCTATCAAAAATTAACTCAAAATGATTCACAGATCTAAGTGTAAAACATAAAACTATACAACTTTTAGAAGAAAACCAGAGAAAATCAACTTGACCTTGATTTCATAGATTTAACTCCAAAAGCATGATCCACAAAAGAAAAACAATTAATAAATTGGACTTCATTAAAGTGAAAAATGTTTGCTCTTCAAAAAGACACTAAGAGAATGAAAAGAGACAATATAGACAGGGAGAAAACATTTGCAAATCACATATCTAACATAGAACTTGTATCCAGAATATATAAAGAATTCTGAAAACTGAATAATAAGAAAATAAATAACCCAATAAAAAAGGAAAAAGATTTGAAGAGACACCAAAGGCGATATACAGATGGCAAATAACACATAAAAAGATGTTCAACAACATTAGCCATTAGAGAAATGGAAATTAATACCACTATAAGTACCACTACCCACCTATTAGAATAGCTAAGTTTTTTAGAAAAATGACAGTACCAAGCGTTGCAGAGAATGTAAAGCAATTGGAACTCTCATCCATTGCTGGTGGGAATGCAAAGTGGTACAGCCACTCCGGAAAACTGTTTGGTAGTTTCTTATAAAGTCAAACATGCACTCACCATGTGACTTAGCAATCCTACTTCTAGTTATTTACCCTGGAGAAATGAACACTTACTTTCTCAAAAAAATCCGTACCCAAATGTTTATAGTAGCTTTAATCATAAATGTTGAAAACTGGAAAAAATCAAAAATCCTTCAAAGGGTGAATGGGGAAATACACTGTGGAACATCTATGTAATGGAATACAACTCAGCAATAAGCAAAAACAAACTGTTGATACACAAATGAACTTGGATGAATCTCAAAGATATTATGCCGAGTGAAAAAAAAAAACAGTCACAAAAGGTTACACACTGTATGATTCCATTTATGTGACATTCTGGAAAAGGCAAAAGTGTTGGGAAGGAGATGGGGGATTGCCAGGGGCTGGGGTTGGGAGGCAGGTTTGACTACAAAGGGACGGCAGGAGAGAGTTTCTTGGAGTGATAAAAAAATTTTGTACCCTGACTGTGATGTTGGTTACAAGAATCCGTATATGTGTTGAAACTCAGAATTGTACACCAAGAAAGAGTGCATTTTATTTCCATGTAAATTTAAAAAATAATAATGATTTTTAAAATACCAGAAATTTGGGAACCCCGTCAGCTGCCTTGAATAGCTAAATAGATAAGAAGCGTATTCTTGAGAAGGAAAGGCATTGTTTTTCGTGGATAGACTAGACAGGAAGAAAACCGAAAACAGCCATAAAGAGAGAAAACAACTTTTGTCACAGCACATGTGACAACCACTCCATATGTGAATTGAGACGGTGGGACCACCACTCTTGTTCCACCTATCCCGAGAAGGAATGGGCCACAGGCAGTGTTAGTGGAGAGAAAATTTAGGAAACAGGGGATTATAATAAATAATCACTTCTCTGATTATACGTCACGGTACTAAGTCTCCTGAATGCATTCTTGCTGCTTTGAAATGATGTGAAAATGGGAACGATTATTATAAAAGGAATATAAACTTGTGCTTTTGGTTCTAAACTCATTGACTCATTTTCTTGTTGGGGTGGGCCTGTTCATCAATCATTCCATGAATATTTATGGAGAACCTTCTATTTGCTAGGCTGTAATCTAGTTGCTCAGAATAGAGCAGTGAATAAAATAAAGTCTCTGGTCTCAGGGGCTCAAAGTCTAACGTGTAACAGGTGATGAAAGGTGCTCTGAAGAAGAATGCGGCACAGCAAGGGGCAGAAAGGATCGCAGAGGGTAATGACTGTTATTTGCAGTGATCCTGGAAGGCTTCTCTCTTAACGCGACACATGAGAGAGCCTTAACTGAATTCAGTAGGAGAGGAAGGGATATATCTGGTAGGAGATTTTCAACCTGAGGGAACAAACAGCAAAGACAGTGAGGAAATGTGTGGGCTCAACAACTCCTAGGAACAGCAGAGAGAACAGGGAGGCTGGAGAGAAGAGGGCAGCAGAGGGTGAGAGGAAGTGAAGTCAGAGAAGTGGACAGGCCTCATATCCAGGAGGGCCCTGAAGGCTATCGTGAAGACTGGGGATCTCTCTCTCCATGATACGGTAAACTGCTGAGGGTCTTGAACAGAGGAGTCATAAGATCTGAGTTATGTTTTAAAAGAATCATTTTGGATAATGTGTGGACCCTGATGTCCAGGAAAGTAGACGTGGGAGAAGGGAGGTTGGTGAGGAGGCAGTTTCCATAGCCCACTGAGAGATGCTGTGGCTTGGACCAGCGTGCAGCAGTGGAGTAACAGGAAGGGGTTACACCTGGACGTATTGCAAGGTGAGACACAGAGAACTGCTGTGGAATTGGAAATGGTGTGTGTGTGGAGCAGGAGGAAGTGAGTGGATTTCAAAATTTGGAGATTGAGCAACGGTGCCAGAGTGAGCCATTTAATGAGCTGGGAAATAATTTGATTGGTAGGTTTGGAAGGGATCAAGAATTCAAATTTGACCTTGCTAAATATGAGATGATGATTAAACATCCATAGGGAAATGACAAGTAGGAAGTTATGTCCGGAATTCAGGGGAGATATAAGGATTGGAGATAAAAATTAATAATTCCATCAGTTCAAATGACAAACTTGATAATAAGTGGTGTGTTAAAAGAGTTAATTTGTTATTTCGTAACAACAGATTGGAGGGAGAGAGTCTGCACGTAGTGAGACCATAGGAAACTGTGGCAGTGCCCCTGGCATGGGAGGGGAGGAGGCCTGGAATGCTTGAGCATCAATGGACAAGGAAGAGAGAAAGCATAGGAAGGAAGCACATCAAGACAGTGGGTCGAGAATAACTCTGACAATGTGAGCCCACATTACTGGAAACATTTTGTTAAATCTGACAGAAATGGGAGAATGAGAGGAATTTTTGCAAAAAAAAAAAATAAAGATGGGTTAATTTTTGATGAGCTGAGGTGATAGGAGAATAATGACGTTTAGATATCCAGTTAGAGATGTGGGCCTAACACTAGGTAGAGGGTATAACGATACGAAAAATTGAGGCTTCTGGTCGATAGTAATAATAATAGCAATAATAACATCAATAGCTAACATTTATCACATCCTAACTGTGTGCCAAACATTGTTCTGGGCTTTCCACATGTGTTATTAAATTTAGGTCTAACAACAGCTCCACAGGTGAGGAAGTTGAAGTGCAGAGAGGTTGCATGCCGAGCCAGGTGCCAGGACTGCAGCTGTGGCAGTTTGACTCTGGAGGCCCTACCCTTGACCACAGTGCTATGCCCTGGGTTGTGTTAGCTCAATATAAAAGCTTATGTTCAACAACAATACCTGCAAAAAGATGGCAGTGTCTCCTTTAAGCTCAGCCATTAAATTAAAAAAAAAAAGCTTTCTTAATGATCGATATAGTGCTTTTAAACCCACTCAAGGTAGGGTCTGAAAACAGGAACATTACATTTAGAATAGATTAAGAGGCTGCTGACAGGTGGCCATGCAATGTGCCAGACCCCTGAGATGCAATTTCTCTGTGAGGAACCAGCCCACTAAGAAATCTTCATTTTCTATTAAGTTTATTCTAGTAAATTGGAAAACATTATGTCACTCCTACTGAATCTCAATAAAAACAAAACATTATTTATTATCATGAAAGAAAACCCTTTTAAGAGGATTAGGAGCTGAACTAGACAGAAAAAATAAATTTTAAAAGCAAGGAAATTACCATTCAGAAGCAAGAGACTCCAGAATAGGTTAGAAAGGAAAGTAGCAATGTTCCCCAACCAGGAAGAACAGGAAGTTAGCTTGTGAAGGGGATCAGAATATGCCACTCCAAAATAAGCCACTGTGGCATAAGGATTATTTTGAGCTGAAGACATCTGAGATTCAACAGATGCAGAAAGAAGCCTTCCCAGAGCTTCCTTTATCTGCCTAAAAGCAGAGACACCTGAGAAATGAGGACTGCCGTAAATCCCATCTCCTGGGGAAGTTTTATGGCCATGAGGAAGGCGGAAAGTCAGCACTGAGATGGACCTGCACAAACCAACCTTGCTAAGATAGCCCTTATTTTTCATTAGTTTCCTCCATGTATTTACCTTCCCACAGCTTGCTGCCCTTGGAAGCCCCAAATCCTTTTCTTTTAATGTGGCACATCTCCACAATTTATCGCTCTTTGTTGAAAATGGTGTGTAAGCTCTCAGGCCTATCCACTTCTTGGGGTTGTCACTTCTTTCTTAGGAAGGCCCCTTGTTACATAAAAATTAACATCAAATAAAAGTTGTATGCTTTTCTCCTGTTAATCTCTCTCCTGTCAGTCTGATTTGCAGGCCCCCACACAATGAACCTAAGAAGGTAGAGGAAAAGGTTCTTTTTCCTCCTCTACACTTGCTAATTGGGTTAAATTGCATTTACTTATCTAGATAATTCTTCAATATAAGGTTAGGGAAGATACAGACCAAAATCTTAGGGAGCAGAGTTTACAACAATGATGCCATTAATAAATTAATTGTTTGTCAGAGCAATGTGGTGTATTTATTCACCACACAGGTAACTTCATACAGAGAGAACAAATCCTACAAGGGAGACCCAGCCAACATGGGTTTCTGGACACAGGATGTGAGCTGTGAGAATGTTGGTGATGGTAGAAATTCACCTCTACTCCTAGAAAAGCAGCTTTAACTAGTATCAGGGGGTCAACAGCATATGTGTCTGGCAGATCAACCATCAGACACAAAACGCTCTAAGAAATTACTCTAAGCAGAGGAATATCTTGGTTTAAGAACAATGTTCATGAAGTTGGCCAATGAACCAAAGGGGAATAACCTCAAACATATTTGTTTGTAGCCTTGAATGAAGGAAAGCTCTTTCAGAGCAAAAAGTAGTCAACACTCAAGAAGTGGAACTTTCTGAAGCCAATTCAAGGATTTGATAAGCATGTCAACATGGTGGGGCGGGGTGGGGAGGCTGCTGAGATTCTCTAAGGTATCTTTTCTGTGCCAGAGGGACACCAGGTCAAGTTATCATTTGACAAATGCCAGTTCCTTCCTTTGGCTGGTTGTTTCTTCTTTATCAAAGCTAAAGAACTATTGTAAACAATTATTGCAAACTTTTTGATATCAAAGTCCCCAAAATGTGTTTGAGTAAAGAATACTGAAAATACTTTTTTTTGTTCATTCTTAATATATAATTGAATTAAAAGTTATTTCTGCAATTAGGAAGGACTTACAGTCATATGCCCCATAACAACGTTTTGGTCAGCGATGGACTGCATATGGGAAGGTGGTCCCATGAGATTAGTACCGTAGATCCTAGGTGTGTAGTAGGCTATACCATCTAGGTCTGTGTAAGTACATTCTGTGATGTTTGCATGACAACAAAATCGACTAAAGATGTATCTCTCAGAATGTGTCCCCGTCGTTAAGCAACGCATGACTGTGTTTTTTACAGGAGGCACACACTACACATTAGACCAACCAAAAAATTCCAAATATTTATTAAGGATACAGAAAGTCAATCTTAATTATTGAACCAATCACATCTTCTTCCCTTTCGTTCCAGCTGCCCTCAAGAAAAGGGTATAGAAACACACACAAAAGAATTGTCCCCATCATTGTGGGATAATTTTATCAAAAGTGTGAAATATTTAGCAGAATAGAACTGTGTAGCAAGAAATTAATATCTATATACTTAAGGGCTAATTAATGCTTTTCTAAATGTTTATATAAACACAGCCTGAAAATTCTGCATCTCTACTTTATTCTTTGATAAACTGAGGAGAAAAAAATAGTAGTTTGGAATGATATCCCTACCACTAATCTAAAAAATTAATGGCAGAAAAGAATTGTAAAAGAGTATTTTTAATCATCCTTCTGAAGAATAAACTTTTATTTGTTTGGCCCTCAACATTCCTGTTGTCATTTGCCTAAAGATGTTTAATAGACCTATCTTCTATATGTGGAATTGAAAATAAAATTCACTGCTGGAAAGAGGGAGTAAAGATAAAGTGAAGATGAATAGGCCCAAATAAAATTCCTCTAGCTGATTGAAAATGAAAACACTTTTTATATTTCTGGTAAAAATTCAAATCAAAACCTTAATATTTAGCTTAGTTAATGGGTCACACCTCTACCGGTTTTACAAGGGCAATTATAACTGGACATGCCAGGTCCCTTGCGATGGTCAGTGTCACTTCTTCCCGGGTAGGTTGTGGCCTCCGTAAGGAAGGAAGTACTGCTCCAATCCCATCCTTGAAGTCGGCTCAAGCAAGCCCAACCACCTGCATTCCGCAGCTAATAAATCTTGCAAAGTTTATGGCAACGCCATCTACAAAGTGTCTCTTCGCTAAAGTTGGGCTGCAGGCACTTTTTTTTTTTGCAATTAACTATCTCCAGCTGATGAAGAGCAAAGAAAAAACACTCCCACCTAAAACATCAAATGAATATTCTTCGTGCCCTTGAAGTGCAAAGTTCATTTTGCTCATGTGAACACTATAGAATTGGAAGGCGCATTAGACAACATTTAATCCAACACTCTCAGCTTCTTGGGAGAAGAGTGAGGCTCAGAGATTGTGAGTTATATGCCCGAGGTCAAACTTTTAATTAGTGGTTGGTCAAGAACATTTTCTGAGTCTAGAGGTTTTGTATGGTACGTTTTTCTTAAACATTTTTCTACTTCCTTAAGGAAGAATCCTAGATAAGTACAATCTACCCTCAGTTTGTACACTGCAAAGGAGCACATGTGTGTGTGTGCATGGGTGTGTGTGTGTGTGTGCACGGTGGGTAGGCATGGGGAAGAGTAGGTGATGGAAGAGAGGAAGCGGAGAGAAGGAGCAATGGGAATAAAGGTAACCTTAGAGTGTATTTCAGCGTGTAGATACATCTTCTATCAAATTATTTCCCAGAGCTGGTAAAGAAAAAAACAAAATGGCCATTTTGAGTTTTGCTTCTTCTTCCTGCTCTCACCACAACCTCTTATGGAAATGAGGTAATGTAGTGAATTGGACAAACGGTGAACAGTTGAAGGGAAAATAAGAGAAAGAAAGAGATGGGAATCCCTAAAGTGCAGCCTCTCAATTACGGAGTGTTGGTTGCACAATTACATTGGGAGAGTGTTGAAAGGCTGTCAAGCTTTTAGTTAATAGAGTCAAGAATTAATAATGTAAGCATCTTGCTCAATATCATAATCATAAGGTACCAAGTAATAACTAACTTGGTCTCAAAAGCCTCTGTTAGGGTACTGAGACACGCCCTCCCATTAGGAATCACGAATACTTGGAGGCAAGCATCAAAACCCATCAGATCATCGTAGTCCACTTAGTACACAATAAGAAGCATTGTGTCTTCCATTTATAGCATCATCTCTTTCTTCCAGCAACTTGGCAGCAGCACAGTGGAGACAGGGGATTACTTGAGGGGATCAAAGGCAGGTCCACATTCCGCTCTCCAGCACAGAACCACTGTGAAATTATGGTAGATTATGTCAGCACCTCTCTGTGTTTTTCCAAGTTCTCATCTGTAAAATGTGCAGTAACCTATGAAATGCAAACCCTAAGAACACAGTGAGAAGGATTTGTGAGATCATGGCTACCAAGACGCCCACAGTTATTGTGTGCCACTGCTTGGGACCTGCTCTCCAGGCCAGGGGTGATGAGGCCTGTGGCTCTTTGGAGGACACTCACTCCCAACCTCTGCTATTGTTGCTGACTGAGGTAGCTGTCAGCCCCACAGATGACCTAGGTAATATCACACACACACACACACACACACACACACTCCTCACACTACCTGAATTGAGTGGAATTGGGCCCTGCTCTTCTTACCTCTGAGACTTTACCTATGCTGCACCCTTTGCTTGCACTGCTCTCTGCTAACTCCGCCCCTGGACGACTCCTTGTCATCCTTCAGAATTCATGTTAGATGCTACTATCTCCCTTAGGCTTTCTCCGTTCCCTCCAAGCCTTGTTTAGGTGCCTTTAAGATCTTCTCTAGAATCCTATGCATATGTCTGCAAGCCCTTAACATGCTGTACTGGAATAAGATGTTTACATATCTGTTGTCTTCACAACATTGTCTTTATCTCAAGAGTCTAGCACATAGTTGGCGCCCAGTAAATTAAAAACTAAGTGAATGGTGAGTGAGTGAGTGAATGAGTGAATGGATTTCGTACAAAGAGAATGTGTTGGGGTGAGGTGTTATATAAATCTAGGATAGGCTGCTTTTTTTTTTTTTTTTTAAAGAGTATATAAATTTTTATTGTTTATGTTTATTTTTTTTTTAATTTTTTGTTTATTGCAGTAACATTGGTTTATAACATTGTAAAAATTTCAGGTGTACATCATTGTACTTCTATTTCTGCATGGACTACATCATGTTCACCACCAAAATACTAATTACAACCCATCACCACACACATGTACCGAATTATCCCTTTCACCCTCCTCCCTCCCCCCTTCCCCTCTGGTAACCACCAATCCAATCTCTGTCCCTATGTGTTTGTTTATTGTTGTTATTATCTACTACTTAATGAAGGAAATCATACGGTATTTGACCTTCTCCCTCTGACTTATTTCACTTTGCATTATACCCTCAATGTCCATCCATGTTGTCACAAATGGCTGGATTTCGTCGTTTCTTATGGCTGAGTAGTATTCCATTGTGTATATATACCACAGCTTCTTTATCCATTCGTCCCTTGATGGGCACTTAGGTTGCTTCCAAGTCTTGGCTATCGTGAATAAGGCTGCAATGAACACAGGGTGCGTGTACTTTTGCAAATTGGTGTTTTCAAGTTCTTTGGATAAATACCCAACAGTGGAATAGCTGGATCATATGGTAGTTCTAGCGTTGATTTTTGAGGAATCTCCATACTGTTTTCCATAGTGGCTGCACCAGTTTGCACTCCCACCAGCAGTGTATGAGAGTTCCCTTCTCTCCACAACCTCTCCAACACATGTTGTTTCCTGTCTTGTTAATTATAGCCATTCTGATGGGCGTGAGGTGATATCTCATTGTAGTTTTGATTTGCATTTCCCTGATAGTTAGTGATTTTGAACATCTTTTCATGTGTCTGTTGGCCATCTGTATATCTTCTTTGGAGAAATGTCTGTTCAGGTCTTTTGCCCATTTTTAATTGGGTTGGTAGTTTTTTTGTTGTTGAGATGCATGAGTTCTTTATATATTTTGGAGATTAAGCCCTTATCAGATGTATGGTTTGCAAATATCTTCTCCCAATTGTTAGGTTGTCTTTTCGTTTTGTTGATGGTTTCCTTTGCTGTGCAGAAGCTTTTTAGTTTGATGTAGTCCCATTTGTTTATTTTTTCTATTGTTTCTCTTGCCCGGTCAGACGTGGTGTTTGAAAAGATGTTGCTAAGACCAATGTCGAAGAGCGTACTGCCTATGTTTTCTTCTAGAACTTTCACAGTTTCAGGTCTTACATTCAAGTCTTTAATCCATTTTGAGTTAATTTTTGTGTATGGTGTAAGGTAAGAGTCTACTTTCATTTTTTTGCATATGGCTATCCAGTTTTCCCAACACCATTTGTTGAAGAGACTTTCTTTTCCCCATTGTATGTTCTTGGCTCCTTTGTCAAAGATTAGCTGACCATACATGTGTGGGTTTATTTCTGGGCTTTCGATTCTATTCCATTGATCTGTGTGTCTGTTTTTGTGCCAGTACCATGCTGTTTTGGTTACTATAGCTTTGTAGTATATTTTGAAATCAGGGAGTGTGATACCTCCAGCTTTGTTCTTTTTTCTCAGGATTCCTTTAGCTATTCGGGGTCTTTTGTTGTTCCATATAAATTTTAGGATTCTTTGTTCTATTTCTGTGAAAATAGGCTGCTTTTAATCAGAAAACTTTTGCAAGTGATCGTTTGAACAGTGTATCCATCCTCAACAGCAAGCTTCAGTGAATCCGACACCTCCACGCTATCGCTGTTGTGGATCCCCTCTCCTCACACGTGCATTCCGTTTCCTGGGAACATCTGCAGTTCTCAGCAAAGTCTTTGCCTTGGACACACATCCACACACCACATGACAACTGCTGCTGTGAAGTATATAACACGTAGATGGACTTACACAGCAGACTGACCAGGGTGACTGCTCACACTCCTGGTGGGCTCTGCTTCTGAGCTGAAATCTGTGGCACTCTTCCTTTTGTTACACTGTTGATCCTTTTTTCCACTCTTGCATCTATTACCCTGTTTACTTGCCAAGAATTTACTTTTGCTTTGGTGGCTTCTCATTTGAGGTCTTAATTGAGGGTTTTTAAATCCTCCTTTCCTGGCAAATATGCTCACTTAGCAAAATTCTTACTTACCAGATCCAAGTAACCTGTTAGCCAAGAATCATACATTTTCAGTATTTCTTGGGCTCTGTCTTGTTAAGATACTAGCACATTCCCTCCTTTGTTTATTTAACTCTTTCCATCTCTCATTAGTCTCTATACAGGAGGCCCTCACCTGCTCCTGGTAATTTCAAATTATGGATTTTCTTGCATATGACAACATTTAGGAATCCTCCATTTTTTTCAGTGTGATCATTTAGTACAAATGTCAGGCTGAACAGAACAATTACAGACTGCAACAATAGTAGGTTGATGTGTGGGTTCCCCACCTCCTTGTAGGAGCACACACACACCCGTGGCTGCCCTGGACACACCAGGTCTGAAAACAGCTGTGAGATCAATGTCATATTCTTTTATTTGTTAAAGTATACACATCAGTTAGGACTCTGATTTTCCAATAACAAAATCTCACCTCAAACTCCATAAAGCAAAACAGCAAATTTATGAAGATACGTTGGGACGTCAGAGACAGAGGGCAGCATTGTAAGGAAGCCTCGGGTTCAACTGGGACCAGACTCCACTGACGTCAGGGTTTTCTCTCCTTCTCTCTTCTCTTTATGTTTTGGTGTGTCTGGATTATTCATTCTCTCCACAGTCAGCTCCCTCTACTTCTCTGCTTGGCCATCAACTCTTCCTGACCTTCATATAGGATAAAGGCACTTAAAAGAGACTGATTGTCTCTTTTGATTCCTTCCAAAATTCTTGAAGAGGAGATTTTTATTAACCTGCATTGGATCTCATGCTCATCCCTGGGCAAATAAATGATAGCTTACAGGTGGGATCACCTTACTTATTAGCTCCCACAATAGTCATATGAACAGAGCTGGGCAGGGGGCAATTTTTAGAAAGGGATGCTGGGTAAAAATTTCTGTTGGTCTCCATCATATTAGCTGCTGGTGAATCTAGGACAAAATGGTGTCTACCTCTGTGTGTCTCAGATATAACTCAGGTATATAGTTAGTTAGATTTTATCTTCCTCCCCAGACCTAGCTTATACCATGCCCCTTCTTTTCCTAACACACACACACACACACACACACACTCGACGGGCAAAGAATCCATTCCCATATGCAGGCTAGACAGCATGTCTTAGGAAATTACTGACCTGGACCCTGAGAGAATTAATAAATGTTACCAAATGAATTTTTTTTTTCTTAAAAATCTAAGCAAATGAAGTTCATTGGGAAATGCTAACCCTTGATCTCTAGACCAGTTGAATATTTTGTTTAAAACTTCATTAAAGACTTATCTCACCCAAAAAGATGACTTCATGATTTCTTTTGCAAAATATGCCTAAAAGCCAATTGAGATAACAATATTTGTGATTTCTGGAATAGTTGTTTCTTTTCTCTCATTTGCCATAACAATTTCCATCAAATCTTCTCTGTGCAGTCTCCCCATCCAAAGTTAGAGGTAGGTGAGGCAGAATGTTTGTCACCATGGCAGAACCATGGGTGAACAATGCTGTATGTTAAGGGTGGGCTTAATTTGATGATATATTCCTTTATTCTCAAATAGATCATTTGTGAATATAGGAATACAGTTTTTGTTATACTTAGGGTCCTTTAATAAGATAATAGTTCACACGGTAAAGCATGGAGAATACATACGGGTCAAGGGAGCTGTGTTGGAAGCAGGGAAAAAAAACAATGCCGTTCCAGCCAGGTGTGGGAGAGATGCAGATCAAGTGGGACACTTACAGTTATTTTTCCTGCTGTCCCAGTTTTGGCTAAGGACCCCAAGTCTGAGATCGTTACTTTAGATGCCAAGTCTGAGCACATGATAAGAAAGCCCACTAGACCACCTACAAGTCTCTTGCCTAGAGATTATACAATGAGTTCTTACAGCACTAGCCCATTACCCACCTCCAGGCTGTGCAAGAGATGGTAAATCATTCACGTGGAGCCTGAAGGAAACAGCGAGTAGGATTCCTTTGAAGATCAATGTAACTGGGCCCTGTGTTTTCCTCCCTCACGAGCACAGAGGGATGCTCCAAGTGAAGGTGGCTTCCAGAGAACCACAGCTTGGTACTTGTTCCCTGGAATTTGAAGGACACAAGGACTTGTGTCTAGCTCATACCAGCGAACTGTAATAGTGGGCAGTTGGCTGGGTCATGGTGCAGTACCCTGTATAATAACAGAACCTACTTCCTCAGGGCTGTGGGTAATGTTACATAAGTTAATACTTGGCTCCTGGTACATAAATGTTACTACTATTTTTATTCTTTTATTAGTATTATCACTTCCCTTAGGTGGGTTTTCTCCTAGAAAGTTTCTCTTTCCCTCAAAGAGAAAACTTCCTGTGGCCTGCCTCACTGATTTTTCAGAGATGTCTCTGAGTGGGCCTGGTAAATTGTCCTCCTCTCCACTGCCCAGGCCCAGAACAAACCAAGACATAAGTCCAAGAGGGAGACAGATGGAGATCCAGAATAGTTCCTTTATTATAGATAAAGGCTAAGTTGGAAGATGAATCTAAATGTGAGAAGAGAATGGACCTGCTCACTCCAGACCATGAGTACCTCCTACAATTATGCCAAGATGACATTGATGATGATGATGATGATGACGACAACAATAGTGATGGTGGTAGCAGCAGCTATCTTTTGATAGTACTTTACAAAACACATTGGCATGCATCTAAAATGCTTTCAAATCTATGTTCATCGTGTGAGATAAAAACTATTTATAAGATATAGTTCGTACTATCAAGAGGCTTAGAGGATAGTAGATAAGACACGGCAAGTAAATAAATCACTACATAACAGGGTGAAAGATGCCAAGTTCTGAAGCCTTGGAGAGAGAACCCAAAGGAAGGAGTAAGTACTTCTTGCCCAGAGTTTTAGGAAAGGCTTCATTGAGGTGGCAGAGTGTTAGCCAAGCCTTAAAGTGTGGGTGAAATTTGGAAATTTAGAGAGGTAAGGCGGATCCCAGAGAAAGGAAGTGACTAAACCAAATAATGGGGAAAAGAAGCGGGGCTGGAGTCCAAGGCATGGTGTGTCCAGTCTGGCAGGAACAGCAGAGAGAGCAGTGGTGCTGTGGAGCTGTTCGCTGCTCTTTGTCTCAGGGCATGGGCTGTGTGCGCCCCCATCGTGCTGAACACCGCCACCACTCCTGCCCATTTGGAACCACACCCTATCAGCTTTTAGTGACATCTATACTAAAAGTCTACACGTCAAGAGTGCAATTTGGTGAGGAAACACTGAACTAGAAAAAGTCCTGAGAACTTTACAATCTCCATCTGAAATATAAACAAAGCAATTCCACTATAATCTCAAGTCCAATGAGAAAAGTATCAAGTTTGCAGTCTGCTCCAGAGGGTCTTCAGATGACAGATATTTTTATAAGAAGCCCCAATTTCAGACATATTAAGTCATCATGCATTTCAGGGTCAGTGGCATTAACCATATTGTATATGGTGTACGCTAAATTTTATATATACATACATATATGTAATACTAAGTATAAGTATTACATTTACCCAGATTTAACATCTCAAAACTATAAGTTTTCTAAAATCCTTAGAGTTTCTAAGAACGCTAAAACAATTACCCCAAATATCTATATAATTATTTGAAATTATTCAATAATTTTTACCTTCATCCATTTAATTTTTTTAAATTAATGCAAATTCAAGACTTATAGCAAGTATTCAGCCATTTTTCTACAGTAGCATACTTCTGATGTAACTAACTCGGAATCTAAGTATAATTCGCCAAATCTAAGGCACTTCATGTTTTCAGAAATAGTAAAATGTGAAAAAAGTGTCTTAGAATCAATGAGATCTGATATCTTTTCTATGTGTGAGAAAGAAAATCAGATATTTTTTCATGAGAAGGATCTGTACCCTGATACTATCATTTCTAATGGAAAAATACTGAGAGAAGTCAACTATTTTATTTAAATATAATACTATAGTTCTTGGAAAATCCCTCCAGGTAAACAATCTGATTGTAGGGGTTAAAAAAAGTGGTGATAAAATAATTGCCAACAAAGTTATAAGGGGGGGAGCGCTGCTACATTGAAATTAAATGTCCACCTATCCATCCATCCATCCATCCTTCCATCCTTCCATCCATTTATCCATCTATCTTCCAGAAGTGAAGACAAGAGTCATCTTAGAAGAGGTTGTCTTCACTATGGGGAAAACTTTCCCTTACGTCTACATAGATAAGACCTATAGACTTCTTTAGCCCTGAGGGAAAGTTATAAGTCAGACTTTATGACTTTGTTTGTGCTCTACCACCTTCTTCAGGTGGAATACAGGTGTCCTTCATCAGACACGCAGACTTCTGGAGAGGAGAAGTCTGCACAGGAAGGGATTGGAACTCTCTAGTAGCTTCTTAAATACCTTTGACGTTAAGGCTACCAGTCAGCACGGAGCGTGGAAAGTGGCATTCCGTGTGTACCAGACACAATTTATTGTCCTGCATTTAATACCAAAATTTTACATGTCAATTTCTTTATCACTAATGGAGAAGTGAAAATATACTTGTCCTAGATATTAATTCAACTTTAAGCTCTTTACCTGAAAAAATACCCAGGCAGAAAAGTACAATAGATGCTTCAGAGGGAAATTCAAAATAAATAAATGGAATCTGAGCTGTTGACTGGTTGTTACATGCATGTGGGTAAATTTGGGATCCATTGCCCCCCCCCCCCCCCCCCCCCCCCGCCCCAGAGTCATGCTCGGCAATGACGGCAACACTGTGGAAATGGAACAAAGAAATGTTTTCTTAACTTAGAGCAACGGGTAGAAAATCTGCCTTAGTCTTATTTTGACTGAAGAAAAGGCAGAAAGGATACTATAGCAGAAATACATCTTGGCCATGGGTTTACGCAAAGGACACACTGTCCCATTTCAGCCCTTGAGCCGATTTGCTTCAACAAGGGAGAGAAAAGCGGTTGGATTTGCTTTTCTATGGGGGGATTGTGAAACAGAAAAAAGAATAATAACACTATACTTTGAAAATTAAGCTAATAAACAGAAGACACATGTTTTGACAGTGTCACATCCTAGAGGGCCCATCATGGGCAGTGTCTGTGTGTCACAGCCCTTGTCCAATGGTGGCAGCAGCCGGTTCCTTGGTGAACCCAGGCCATCCAAAAATGTTTAAATGTTTTCTAGGGATTGTGTAATTGCAATATTTTATGAAATAATTGTCACTCAGGGAAATGGCTGCATTTTCATACATTGTTCTACATTCTCAGGCCACCCAGAACCAGAAATAATTTCATTGATAAAGGTGCTCAAAGAATAATACTGTTCTTTTGGGAAAGCAAGGAGTATCCTCAACCCCAAACCGAGTAGCTGCTACCCATGGATTTCTAGTATATATTCAGGTTGGTTGAAAAAATTGTTTTAATATTAACATTAGCATAAATAGTGGCACATCTCCTGCACAAAGTTAAAAAAACACATTTTGGAAAAGCCAAATTTTGGGCCATTTTATCAGTAACATCCTCCTATCAGAAACATGATCCTGTCTATATACCAGCAGACCCTTAGCTCTCTAATTATGCTATTTCTATTTCCTAGCTGAGCCCTCAGAGAATCTGAGACAGGAGAAAGAGGTGACATAAGTAGCCTGGGACAGACTTCAAGGAAAGTGCAAAGATAATTCTCTTGAATAGTGATAATTGTCCTTGTATGTGAATTTTATTTTATAAAATAGATACCAACCATCTTCGTGGCCTTTACATCTCAGAATCACATATGAGCATCTTGTAAGTCAATCTTATAAGATGGACTGCCATAAGAGGAACTGCCTTATGAATGATTTGAAGTACTGGTCCACGTTAAATTAGATTTACTTTGAAAGCACTTGGAGTTTATTTCATCATGATGTAAGCCAAATTTATTATAAGGATTTATTCTTGAGATTCAAAGTCTGTTCATTTTGTTACAAAAAATCAATCAAAGAAACAATGACAAGATCTGTGATGTCTTAGCCAGAAAGACGACAGTGACTGATGAAATTGAGTATTATGCTCATCTTCCCAGATATCATATCATCATAGCCTACGTCTTTCAACCTCTTCTGTTTCCCATCCATAAATTTAAAATGTCAACGACGAATTTTGATTCTGTACTAGAAAGACATTTCTAGAACGAAATTAATTTATGTCATCCATGACATCAAAGAAAGGGAACAAAAAGTGTTCACCAAATGAATGATTTTTAGTTTTCGTTCACTCCAAACCTTCTTTCTTTACATCCTTGACAACTGAATGCCTTTCTCCAATGATAAAATGAGAAATGGATATTGTCTTCCAGCAACAGGCTTCATTTCCCTGAGATCCTTGAAGATTTTCCTGAGCATTCCTGATGTTCAGACCTGGGAAATGGCTGCTCCTCTAATTCCAATTGAAACAGAGAAGGGAGAGGGCAAATATAGGCAGTGGGCAGTGGGGCCAGTGCTTTCTCATCTTCAAGTCATCAGAATAAATGCTTCATACTAAATGGTAAGGTTTTAGTGCTTATTTGGAACTTTCAATAATTGATATTTGGATTACACTTTTAGTATTTTTGAAATGCTAGAGTGAAAACAAATTATGTGAATTTGCTAAGAAACACAGGATGGCATTCTTCCTTGTTGCATCCTTTGACTTGAATCACTATTTCCAGTGACAGACTTGAACCCTGATTTTCAGGTGCCATAGCTTCATGTCTCAAGAGAAAATATCAGAATCTGACTCAATCACACCAAGTCCAGAAAGTGGCCCAGCATGTCCTGAAACGCAGCCTGGCTTACAGCCCTTCAGGGGTTATCGGTTGCAGCACCTTTAAAGTTCATAGTTTTAAGAAAGAGAACTTAAAAGATTCTGATGTTTAGTTATAAGGAGATAGGTAAGCATGCTGTGTCACAATGCAGCATCACCAACTTTATGATGAAAACTTTATTTCAGCAGACACGTCTATTTAGAGGTAACGCAACAAGTTCTAAGATAAAGAAAATTAATCACAAAGCATGGTCAGGTTACCATGACCATGGAAGGAGATGGCTGTGGAAGGAGACATCACTGCCCACAAGTCACCCTTCCATTCTACCATGGTTGTTGGCCAATGGCAAGGATGAATCCGAGTCTATTAACCACTCCTTTAAAATACCCTCAGTCCAAACTGTAAGGATAGCTATGAAGAAGCTGGTGTGTCTATCAATCCATGTGCTAGAGGCACTTCTGGGATGGAAGAATCACAAGAAAGGGTGTTGACTACATGCTTACGGGTTAAGATGCAAGATTACAAGGGAATTTTTATTTCTTATGGCCAATATGGATACTTCTTCAATGAACTATAGTGGTTTTTTCATCCTAATCCTTTACTACACTATAAAAAGAGCTTTTGAAATATTGAGTTTTTCAATATCACAGGATTTTTTCTAATCCTTAATTACAATATTAGAAGGGCTTTTTAAATATTAAGTTTTAAATCTTTGAAATTTTTTAAAAAGTCCTTCTTAAAACATATGCATGGTTTGTCAGTACATACCTGTCCTAGCAACTTGAGCCCATGCTTGTGCGTGACCAGCACACACAGGGCTTGCTCATAGGTGTGATCCATGGCTTCTTGGAAGTGGAACTGACAGTGGGAAATATTTTGTTATCCTTAAGCTTTCTTTCTCAGGCACAGAGCCAACAAAAGGTAAAGCTGAGGATTAGAAAGAGTGTCTTCAGCCTCCTTCCACCTCTTTTATCAGTGCCCCTTCCTCTCCTCCCTGATGTGTGTCTTCACTCTCCCCATTGCCATGTGGCACACTAAGGCCTCTCTTTCCTGAGCCACTCCAGAATCTTCCATGCTCCAACTACTCTGAAACCTATCAGTCTGTCTCTCTCCTTGTGGGAGGAGATGGTTCATTTCTCTATTCCTTACGGGTGTCTGGAGCATGTTCCCAGTACACATATCCTTGAGAGACCCAGCAGAGGGCCCAGTAGGTGCCTAGTAAGGGTTTCCTAAGACCTGGAGGCCAGCGTGACACCAGCATCAAACATTAAGCACCGGCTTCTTGGCTGCGTTTCATGCCGTCACTTACATTGCTCTCCCATAACACACCTGCTGCATGGGCCACGCCTGCCATGTGATGTTCTGCCCTCCGCCAGTCTGTCTCTCCTTCCCTCTCAGCCCCACATCCACTCATGTTGACACACTATTTTCCTCCACCAGCACCCCTCGGCCAAAATACAAATACGTATAACTGTAAGCCCACTGTCCCCTTGAAACTTTTGGAAGTGAAATAAAAACAAATATAATTCTCTGCAATGATGTAAAGTGGTAGAAAAATGCTTTATAATGGAAACTAAGGGAAAAAATTAACATGCACTGTAATGATGGAAGTAAGTGGAGTCTGATGCGTAAAGACAGAAACCATAACCAGTAGGTATTTCAGTTGCAGTTTGATGGGAATTTGATTTCTATAAAGTAGAAAGAAAACAAGAAACAGAGCAGGACATGATCAGAGGGAGAAAATCTCACAGAGAGGAAATCTAGAACAACGGCTCATGTCCCTCTAGGACTAACTGGCTAGTACTCTTTAGAAAGCCTGACATCAATTAAAGGTGGAGCCAGCATGGGGAGATCTTGCACCGTGCTGCTTCAGTATGAGACACATCAAAAACCCACTTTCCAAATGTCTGCTTCTGGTCCTGTTTCTTCACTGCTGTGAGTCCCTTCCTAGTTTCTAACTTTCACCTCTTCAGACTCTCTACCCAACTCCTCTCCACATTCATTTTAATATTTAATTGTTCTCTTGAAAGAAGGAGAGTCAGTATCTGTTTGTGCATGTTCCTTTTAATCGATTTGTTATGACAATTATTGTTTTTACTCCAGAGGATGCTAAAGAGACTGCTGCTTCTCTGAAAGGGAGTGTTTCAGAAGGATGTTTAAAGCGACAGTCATTCCCACTGTGCCACTTGTGGAGTGTTCCCGAGAGATTTTCCTGTGTTTGTGAAAAGCTAGGGTTCTACCAACCTTGGCATTGATTTCTAAGACCTGTTTTGAGACAAAGTGACCCTCCCCTTCAGTGGACTAATTGTCAGGCCCGTTCACTAGTGATTGAATAAGAACTTATAAAAGAGAGTATCTGGCCACAGGTTTCCCTCAAGAGAAGGTCCTGAGATAAGTCTGGTTTCTGTGAACATGGCCTAGTGGCTTCACACCACTCCCACCAAAACTCATACAGAGCGCTAACTCTCCATCCCAATCTTATGAGTAGCCAATGAGCCATTCGTCACAGTACATTTAACGTTTTCTTGAAGCTTATGCTTTCAGCTTTGGAAATGATTGTTGTGAGTAACATTGGTTAATTTTACATTGTTATATTCTGGAAATTTCATAAACCCAAAGTGGAAATAATATGCAAAATAGAAGCCATCGATTAACCAAAAAATATCAGATAGTATTACTCTAAATTGAACAACCTAGCAAATGTTTCTTCCTCCCTTCCTTCTTCCATCCCTCCCTCCCTTCCTTCCTTCCTTTTTCTTTCTTTGTTTTGTATTCCACTAATCAAAATCATTTACTCATTCATAAATACTAAGCATGTATCATGTAATAGGCACTGTTTGGGTACTAGGGATATAGGAAGAAAACAGACTAGGGAGCAACATATCTGGGGGGAGAATTCCAGACAAAGGGAGAAGCACATGCAAAGGCTCGGAGCAGTGAGTATGTGCCTGGCAGATACAGAGGCGAAGAGGCCCAGGGCTGGTGGGGCGGAGGGCATGGGGTCGGAAAGGCTACAGTAAGGACTTTGGTTTCACTCCATTGCAGGTGCAAGCAGAAGAGTGACATGGTATGACTTGAGTTTTAACAGAGTCACTATTGTTGCTATGAGAAGACCAAACCATAGAAACCATTTCCATCACTTTTTGTAACCGTCCTCATTTTTTAAGCTTTTAATACATCACCTGTGTGGAATCAAACAGTTATATCCTGTGGACAATATCTGAAATGATGTAGTGTTAGTCAGGCTGAAGGAACTGGTGACTAAAATCAGAACTACGAATTCTCTTTTAAAACAAAACAGCCACTTTTTTAAAGAAAAGTACAGCAAAGGTTTGATTAGCCTTGAGGAATGTAGTGTGCTGATTAATTGTTAACTGATAAGTTAATCTGATGGGAAAACAAACGAGAAAGAAAACTATCAATGTCCCTGTCTTATTCAGCAAAGTATATGAAACATGATTAAGGTCATATTGATGATAATATCTTCTTCATACTTCAATTCATTGTCAGAAATACCTAAAGTGACAGAGGGTGCTTGGGCTGGGATGATGAAAGACAGGCTTGGGGGACAGAAGGGAAATTCCAGGAAGGAAGGATGCTGGAGGGGGAGGAGCGGGAAGTAGGAAGGCACCGGAATACACTTGACAATTTTTCTACTACAGAATCAGCTCCTTTAACTGAGCTTAAGAAATGAGATTCTGGGCCACATCAAAATGAGAGGAGACATTCTCAGACAGAAGCATCCAGACTCAAGTCCTCGGCCAGCACCACGGGGAAAGGAGGAGGAGAGATGCGGCTACTTGTTCTTACAGGCCCATCCTTGTGAAAATCGGCTCGCACGTTGGCCTGCACCATTTTACCTACGTTGACTCCTACCATTTATCTCTGTTATCATCCCTGTCTCCTGGGCATGCTCACAGAATAAACTTGTTTTCAGGGAAAGGTTTTAGACCATTGGCCAAATCACCCTGCAAACACAGGTTGATCTTTCCCAGAACCCTGTTAGTTTAACAATTTAACTTTCATCAGAGAGCACTGTCTGATACTGAAAGCATTTGAAATGCTTTGGTTTTTTCCCAAGTGATGAGGTGTTTCTTTGCTCTCTGCAATCCCCTGGCAGGAAAGGCAGCTGAGCCCTGGGACTTAGACATGGGAATACCATTCTGAAGCTTAGGAGCGGCTATAGCAGCCACGGAGCACCAGAGTCAATTTATCCCCTCGGCCTTTTAGAAGCAATAGGCGCAATTACATGAGCTGAGATTTGTGCAGTTAATCAGATGGAAGCGAATATAAATATCTCAGTGACCAGCTATGATGCATTTACACACTGTTCTGTAATAAACTAATACCTCTAAATGTCGGTTTAAGACATCTGGGCAGTTGAGCTGGATGTATATGCATTAAAACAGGCCTAGATGAGAGGCAAAAATATCAAATGTATTATTCATGGCACACTACTTCCAGTCATCGCTGATACATGCCATCAAGGGACCAGGTCGACTGATGGCTTTTGCTGAGCTACACAACAAATGAATGCCATCTATCAGCCTCTGGTCCCCGACAACCCCAATCTTGACCAGAATACTGAGAAGCAAATAGTTATTCAAGATTATCTTTTGAAATTTTTCTTACTTTAAGGTTTTAGGATTTTTAGCTATAAATAAAAGAAGGAGAATCCTTCCCTTCCTGGAGACCCTTTATTGATTGACTCCATCCTTGACCAAGGGGAGAAGAATTCACAACCAACCTCATTGTGCAGGGCTGTTTCAGCTGTTCTATCAATGCCTTCATTTTTTTCTCTTGTGCTTCCGTCATTCAACTTCTCAGCCATGTAACTTAACTATTATTTTAGGGTCAGGTAGTAGGGGAGGGACATTAATGATAAGAATGGAATAAATAAATAGTAAAGTGGCATACGATATTACTAGTTACTGACTTTGTCCTGCCTTTCTAACAGCACAGAAGCACATTCAAGTTTTGTGTTGTTGTAAGAGGTTCGGTGGATTCAATCGGAGACATAAAAAGGAACTTTCCAACCCAAACGAATGGACTGAGTGCACACTTTATTATATAGGGAAGGGTAAAGGTGAAAGTTAGCAAATAGATATAGAGAATACAGGAAGTAGCTATATACAAAGAAACATCCGACTGGGTACTTATAACATCCAAATAAGTCAATAAAAAGAGGAAAGAACATCAGATCGATCGAAAAAGAGAAACATCATATCGATCGAGAGAGAAACATCAGATCGGGTATTTAAAACATCTACGCCCTTACACTGGGGAGAGTCCCTTTAACTGACACGGCTAGGCGGGAGTACTGATCAAATGAGGTCCTGGGCAAGGCCTCCCCCCCACAGGTGAGGCTCTCACCAGGCCTCAGTTTCCAGCAGCTTATATAGTATGAATAATCTCCAGAGTAAGCATTGGGTGTTCTCATGCACAAATGATTATCAGTTGTGTACATGCATTGGGCTCCTTGGTTATGGTCCTAGCCGGACACAGATGGCCAGTCCGTCCTGGGCTGTGACGCCCAAAAAGTCTTGTAATCTTACAAATTGCAACTATCTCTGTGGGAGAAGGGCCAGTTCCCACCGCACAGAAAGCCACTTTATATCTCTTTGTGTGCTGGTGGCAGTAGGTTCATGGACTGGCCAAACATGGCTGTACTCATGTCAAGACATGTGGTTGCCTAGACTCTAAAATCAAAATCAAGGCATTAGCTTGTTTACTGTATATTCCTCCCCAGTAGAATGTAAGCAGGTGAGGGTTTTTACTTCTTTTTATTCTTTGCTGCATTCACAACACTGAAAACAGAACCCATAGAACAGAGGCTCAGTAAATACCAGTTGAATGAATAAAAGCAATGCAGTCATGTTCAGCATGGCGGGGAATCCACCCACATGATGTGTCAGCAAACCTTTCAATCCTGGAGAACCACATAAAGCCTACTGGTTAGGAATAAGAGCTTTTCCGTTCCCAATCCTGAATTATAAAATACAAAGCACCATTTTTAGGATAAAATAACATTTTTAAGAAATAAACATTAGTTTATTAGTGAAAATACTCTGAAAAGATAAGTAACTACACAAACACAAGGTACTGCTTATTATTATTATTAAATTAGTTTTTCCCTCAGCATTTACCATCACCTGGGCTACACTAATCCAAGCTCATCTTCCTTAGCTCTCCTTTGATTTACTCACCTTCTTAATTCACTTCCTGCCTGCTCTTGCGTTCATACATGTACTTTGGTATTTGCACCATGGACCATTCATTCATTTCTTCAGAAACACTTCTGGAGTTGCTGTTCAGAGGTGACAAAGGGAGAAGGCACAGACCTCCTGAGGGTACGGCGAGGTGGAGAGACATGCGCGCTGCCCATGAGGGGATGATGCCCACCTCCTGACTTACACTCTTTACTTTCCAACAACTAAGCTTAGAGATGTTCATATTGGGCTTGATTGAAAATTGAGAAAGCACAATAAAACCACCTGAGGGGATATTCTAACATCTGTCAACACTTCCCTCTCTTATCATGTGGATCTTCTGCCCTGACATATTATACTTGTTTCCAAATGTTAAAGGATTTTACGAAGTTCTTGCTAAACACGGTATCTCCATGATCTGAAAGACTGATGTGATTAATTACATTATAGTCCTGAGAGCCATCATAATGCTTGTTACTGTTCATTAAATACCTTCTACATGGCAAGTGCTATACAAGTATATCTTCATATACTTTATTTAATAACAGAAAGACAGGAAAATGTTGTAGCTAACACCACAGGCTCTGAGAACAAATGGCAGCTCTGCCACTTACTAGCTGTGTGACCTCATCTCACTGTGCCTCACTTTCTTATTTTTAAATTGAGGCTTATATTAACACATCTATCTTAAAGAATATTTTTGGAGATTAAATTAATAAACGTATATCCAGCAGGTAAATGCATGAGCCACACCAAAAATCCCAGAGAAGAGTAAAGATTGTATAAAGTTAGCTGTCCTCATTAATCAATAATCCTGTCAATAATCCACACAACAAATATGTACTGTTATTAGCTTTTATAGATAAAGAAACTGAGGCAAGAATTGGAGAATTGTTACAAAAAGGAGGGGACTATTCTGATGTTATATTCACGGTAAACCCTGAGTTGAATTGGTTGAATTTAAAAGGTTGAGGAAGTAATGCTTCCGATCAAATTAGGATGTGATGGTTAGAATAAAGATACAAATGCGGTGCCACTGGATGTAGCTGGGGAGGGAATGATTTCAGCATTTCACCTGGTTGTGGGCTGTGGAGGGTGGGAGAATAAATCAAGGGTGTCAGTGAGAAGGTGGCATTTGCACTGGCCCATGAAGGCTGAGTAGAGAGAGATAAGAAGTGCATAACGAACAGAGGAAACAGTCTGAGCAAAGACCAGGAGGCTGAAAAGCAAAGTCTACTTTCAGGAAAGTCGTGTTCACATGTTCAGAAAAGCTCAGGGCAATAGAGGAATGAAGTGCAATAGGAAATAGGGCCCAGAAGTTAGTTTGGGATGGTATTAAGGCAGGTCTTGGCTATGAGACTGAGCCTAGATTTATTCTTATGGCTTTAAGGATTGAGGAGAAGAGAGAGATCCATTTGGATTTAGGATGGGAAAAGGGCTGGGCCGCCTTTATGAAGAGTAGGCAGGAGAGGGGTAGGAGACTGGAGCAGGGAGCCCCGTGGGAGCTGCTGTGAGCAGGGAAGGTGAGAAGCAAAGAAGGCCTGATCTAGAGCTAGTCCAGTGGGGAATTAACAAAGAGAAGACAAGATAAGCAACTTAAGAGGAGGCGTCAATAGGATTCAGTGACTGGGCAAAGGGAACGAAGGGCAGGGAGGAATAAACAGTGACTAAGGTTTTTAGGTTGAATGACTGGGAGAAAGCCCGCTGAGCAAAGAGGCGTAGGAAGGTAAGAATGTCTCTAACTGGACTTCAGTAAGGGGAGAAGTAGCGTCAGGAGGATCATGAGTGCCGTCTGGGACACCCGGAGTGGAGGTCCTGTAAGGGCGTCTGAGTGGAGACACCCGACAGGCGGCAGGAGGTGAGGTCTGGATTCAGGCAGTCAGGCTGAAGGCCGTTTGGGCAGCCAAACTTCCGAGGTAGCAGTCAACGCTGTGGGAGAAGACAAGCTGAGAACAGAAACTTGTATTCTACTGTGGAACCGACGAAGGAAAACCAGCAAAAGAAACTCAGGAGAAACTATCCTGGAGACAATCACAGGAAAAAGTAACCAGAAACCAATAGATGGGAGTTGAGAGCAGAGACAGAAAGCGGGTTTGGGGAGGGGAGGGCGGAGCGAAGGTAGGCGGACCCTGCTGTGAAGAGGCCTAGCAATAGGAAGGCTGAAGAGAATCCTCTAGGTGGGTAAGGAAGACATGTCAGGGAAAAAAGTTGAATTTAAAAAGTTGCTCCCATTGCATTAACTTAAGAGGAAGATAGCCCATCAAAAAGAGCTCCAGAAGTATGCTTTAATTGCAAAGAAATGCCGTTGGGGAGGTGTAAATAGCTTTGAATGCCATACTGTTTAACTCAAACAAATAATAGTATAAAGTATTTAAAATTAAAGATCCAATGAACTGGTCAAATCGTTCTGCTTTTCTATTTCTCTCTTTGCCCCCATAGAAGCAGATTAATGTAGGTGCTAGGAGTCTATTTACATTTTAACTTCATAACAATGCATGCTTTCACCAATCTCCTGGTACCCACTGTTAAAACATGGAAATAATAATCCTTTGATTTGCATTTTTCCTTAATCTTTGGGAACTGACTGTGTATCCCATTGAATTTTGAAGAAATTGAAGGAGTGAAAGAGTCGGCAATTTGTCTGAAATAAGAGTGTGCTTTAAAAAAAAAGGCTCCCCAGAGAACATTTTAATGCTATTGAGAATTTAGTAAGAAAAACACTCAAAAATAACCAACATCAGTGAGCCTGCAAAGTAGTCACTAAGTTGCAAAGGAGAACCAGGCTAAATCCAGGAGACAATGCGCTGCTTGCTCTCGCCTCCCTAATCAACTTCACCGCTTACAAATGTAGACACATCATCACGAATTGCGTCTGAGAGCCAAGTGCTCACAGCAGAGGTTTGTTCTTAACTATTTTTCTCCTGCCAAGTCGTGCTTAGTTGCAGCATTTTAAATTATGTGCTCCAGGATGAAGTTGGATGCACCACTTTTTAGGTTTTCATCCAGCTAAGATCATGTTTGGGGAGAAGCCAGTTGTAGATGCAGTTTTCTGCCTACGCGTTGGAAACTCCAAGTTCACTAAAGTTCAGAAAGTTCAGAAAGACAGATTACAGGGCAGGATAGACAGGCCTGTTTGGTGGCTCAGGACCTTCACAGGATGCACTAACCCCCGCTGGCTCAGGTCAACAAGCTGCATGGTAATGATGCATGATTTTCTCCTCTTCTCAGCTGGCTGCATTTCCTTTCTCATGGAAGATCCCCAATGATTGTGTTCATTTGGTTTTGTCTTCTGAAGATATTCCATGTTTTGGTTCCAGAAATTCTTATTTATTTAAAATAGCACTCTGACTTTTCCAAAAAAATTTTTTTCACATTTTTATCTTACTCTCACTGTGATGTAGAAACAACTACAGGAGGCTTATCAAGTCCGATAAGGTCCCCAGGCACCTGCAGAACAGAGCATTTTAGTACTGTGACAGTGGCCTCACAGCTGCCTTCGGGGCCACGGGGCCACAGTCCAGACCTTCTGGCTCCAGGAGTCCACCCTCTTGTGAGTGAAGCTGACTCCTAACTCAGGCTTGCCTCTCGTGTCTTATACTTTTCCATATTATTTTGATGACAAATAGATCATTTAGGGTGATTTTGGTCACAAATAACAGAAGACTTACTTCTAAGGGCTTTTGAAAAGGAGAAATTGTTATTTTATGTAAGAAAAAATCTGTAGGGCAATTGCTTTTGTTTAAAGGAGTGTCTCTACAGCCTCCCCAGCAACCTGGGTTCCTTCTTTCCTTTCCATGTTCAGCTTTTCTCCTCAAGCTGGTCCCCTGGTGGTGGTAAAATGGCTTTCGCAGCTCCAAACATCCTGTCCTCAAGTAGCAACATCCAAGGGTAGAGAGGCAGAATGACCTCTTCGTTGACCCTTGTTTAGAGTGGGAAAAGCTTTCCCCAACACTAGGCTATTACTCCCCGTCCTTCTTGTTCACCAGAACAGGATCGCCTTAAACTGATAAGGCTTTGGCCCTGAAGCTGGGATGGGCCCAGGCTCCCCTGAAGGGCTTGGCAGCCAACACTTGAAGAAAGTCTGAATGCTGTCATTAAGAAGGGTAAGCCAACAGCAGGGACTGCCACAGCAAGCCTGATTATAAAGTGGCTGCTGGCTGAGGTTAGACAAGAAAGCCTATTTGACCCAGACTTGGGAGTTGTAAAGATTTCTTTCTTGGTCTAGTCAGCAAACTTGAATGATGGGCCTTAAATTTTCTGGATCAAACATACCTTCTATTCTTCTTGGTAGTGCTTAACTGTTGCAGGGTTAATAACCACCATCAGATTAGTTGAGACCTATGGATCCTCTACCCCCAGGGGAAATTGCTCATGATTTCACACATACAAAATTTTACTTAAGATTTCAGGGGGCCGTGAACTTCTTGAAGCTCATTCACAGACTAACTCGAGGTTCACGCCCAGGTTTTCTGGTCAGGAAGCTTCAGGATCCTCAAGCCCCTGGCAATCACTTAAATAGAAACTAAGCTGCTGGATGAGAAAAACTGCAGTCCAGTCCAGCTCCTGTTACCTGTGTTTTTGCAAAAGGTTTATCCATTAAGTCAACTATTTGAGTTAGATCCCTAAATTGCACAAGAAAATATTAAGTTTTCCACCCTTTTACCTGGTACTTACAGCATTTTCATACTCCTTCCATCAACATTATGAATGCCCTTTCTAGGCATATACTCAAGTGAAATGACCTCTATCCAGCTCGTACCTCTACAATGTATCTCAGCACATGAGTTCATGAGTTTTGGATTTATACCCTTGGCTTTTAATGAGGCTCATCAATGAATGGCCATCTGATGACTGTTATGCATCATCTGTAAAACTATTGTTCACTGTGTTGGGAGATGATTCTGCATGGGTTTCTTGTGTTTCTGCCCATCTTACAATAGAAGCACTGACTGTGTTTATTCTGAGCGGTCTTTTCAAGGATGTTTTTATAGTGAATGGCTTTGGTAGATAGAGTTAGTGTGTCCCCGTGGGACAATAATCAGCTGTGTTTACTGCCCAGCACATGAGATCCAGGTTCTCTACGCTCAGGCTCCCATTCTGTAATGCAACCCACTATGTGTGCAGCCATTTCCTGGTCCTTTTTGTGTCACCCTGGGGACTTGGGGCTCAGGGAACCAGTGCAAGAAAATAACAATTCTCTGCATATTCTACTTCTGTGGGTGATAAAGAAGTCCTTTGTCTCTGACCCAGCAGTCTTGTGTCTTCTGTCAGCATCCACAAAACTGTGACCGGCTAAGGTGTTAGTGTGTAAGTAGGGTAAAATCTCAAACTTTTCGCAGTTTTTGACACCGTGCTCCTCGTTTAGGGAGCCACATATGGTCAGAGAATTCATTGCCTGTAAAAGCTGACCTTTCCTAACTAAATGGTTGCTTTTCTGCTTTCAATGATGAGAACTATGCAAGGATCATTTTTTTTCTTTCTGCCTTGGCTACTAGAAAGCTCAGTAGTAAATTAACATCCAATTGAAATAACCTCATGAGCACAGGCTTAAGAATAATTATCTTTTATTTGTTGTATATCATCTTCATGTTAATATATCCAGTTTCCTCTGGTAAACTGGTAAGTAATAGTAAGAAAATCCGTTTTCTTCTAGTAAGTGCTGAATGAATAAATAGCCCAGGATGTGGCTAGCTTGGACTATTGTAGTATCTAACACTATTTAAATGATTATTTCTATTGAAAGATGTATCCCAAATGCCACAAGCCCTCTCCTTTCAGAACAGGAACTCAGTGCAGCCAGAGTCTTCAGTGAGTCCGTGACGCAGGGTCTAGGGAGAGCCACACCATCGCAGCAGCTCTGGGGCACTCCTGAAGTATGGGGGTTACTGATGGCTCTAGAGATGTGAGCTTATATGACTCCTTCCCTGGGAGGAAGCACCAAGTTCTTGGTGGGGTACAAGGTGAGATCCAAGATGTGGGAATGATGGGGGCAGAAACTCTGAGGGCAAAGAGCATCAAACATAGACTCCAGCAGCGGGACAAATGCTCCAGTAGTGTCCTGGGTCGAGTGCCCTAGAAGCAGAGCCTAGGAGAAGGTTTCAAGTGTGTCGGATTTACTAAGAAAATTCTAAGTGGGGATGAGGGAAGTAGGACAAGGTAGGAGAAAACGACCAAGCAAGTTGTGGTCTTAGATAAAGTCTACCTTTGGCCTGATCAGTGGCAGGGGAGAGGGTGGGTTGCCTCCAATGAGGCCAGTGTACTAGACTCGGGGGGAGCGCACACAGGACACATACCTGCCCCCGGGGGCAATGTGGCTCCCCCTGGCTGAGAGGCAGATCTCCAGGGAACCAACACTCTCAGCAGGTGGGGGAGATGCACTGCCCTGGAAAAGCAGACAGGAGAGGGCACCAACAGCATCTCCTAGAACAGGGATGACGTTGTGAGGGGTCACCCTGCAGGGTACAGGACTGCACAGAGCATGTGGTGTCATACTGGAGTTGCTGTGACGACAATTTGCCTAGCTATAGACAACGGCAGGTCATTACTATGTTTGATATGGATAATTTGGGGGCTCTCTGTACTGACATTATCTACAAGTGATCCCTTCAAGGATTAAAATCAATTAGCTCCTAGGGCCGGCCCCGTGGCTTAGTGGTTAAGTGCATGCGCTCTGCTACTGGTGGCCCGGGGTTCGGATCCTGGGCGCGCACCAATGCACTGCTTCTCTGGCCATGCTGAGGCCGCGTCCCACATACAGCAACTAGAAGGATGTGCAGCTATGACGTACAACTATCAACCAGGGCTTTGGGGAGAAAAAAAGGAGGAGGATGGGCAATACATGTTAGCTCAGAGCCAATCTTCCTCAGCAAAAAGAGGAGGATTAGCATGGATGTTAGCTCAGGGAGGATCTTCCTCACAAAAAAAAAATAAAATAAAACTTAAAAAAAAACCCAATTAGCTCCTTATTCCACTTTGCCATACTTTTTGCAGCTCTGGAATCTAACTTACATGAAATCATTGTGTTGGTGTCTCCACATTTTCCTTCAAAAAGATCACAAGTCAGCTGGCCTCTACAATCGAGGAGAACCTGCAGGCAGATGTTTTCATAAGGCATAGCAACGTGATTCACCACGGAACAGAAAAGATTGAAAAGTGCTCATCAACTTTTTCCTGCAAATACAGGGTGAGAAATGAAATTACCTGGTTACAAATTCGGTAAAAGTGAGACAGTACTGGGCTGAGCTTCTTCACCACCCAGGCTGTCTTTAAAACTTTGCACATAATGTAGCTGCCGTCAAGCTCTGAGGAGGCCGTTATCTCTCAGTCACCAAGTTATTTTTCAGTAAATTCTCAAGAGAAACTTGGTCCTCAGCTTATACACATTGAGACCTTCGGGCGTCTAAGGGAAGCATCCTTTTGCATGTCACAGGTCAAAAGTTCCACGTGAAGGGGAGCTGAAAGTAAGCACCAAGCCGCAGGGGCACAAACTCGCTCCTTCAGACCCAGACGTCTTTAGACCAGGGAGTCGAGGATGAGTCCCATGGGGACTGAGTTCTCATTGAGATGTAACCATTCCCAGTGCGCTACAAGAAGTTCCTAAGAATGAAATCCACTACTAATAAGTATATATTAATTGTCCACTTGACATTTTATAGCCACATAAACAACACAGCGCAACAAACTCATGGAAGATTTCAGCCTTTCTAGATCAGAAAGACCAGCCCCATTCCCCCCTCACCACCTAACCTGGACCATGCAAAATTGGACCCAAGTAATGTTCCACCTACAGTGAATGGTCTCCACAATAGATGCAGCAGCCTTGAGTGGTCATTTGGAAGTGTGGTCGGGCCTGAAAGGCAGTGAGGGAAATTCCATGTCGTGGAAAGAGAAGCAGATAGTTCTGAAAGATTTTGAAATGTTTTGGGTATCAAGTCATAGGCTTGTGTCATACCTGCCATGATCTTTTGGACATTCTTTCTCTCTCCTTGGCTGTAGGACCCTCTCTCCTCCCAGAAGAGATAAACCATTGTGCCGTAAATGTTAATCTACTTCCTCAAAATTAGAAGATAAGTTATGCCCTAAGGGGCTTCTCAGAGGAATCAAATATTTTGCAGAGAAAGTCCTTCTTTCTTACCCTACTCTTTATTTTCTTTAAAAAGACAAACATTAATCATATCACAAAAGACAACATTTAAGTGGTGACGAGTGCTACAAAGGGAAAATGTGGGAGCTGTGGTCGCACTGAACAAGGTGTCAAATCCAGTCTAGGAGCACAGGGAAGCTTCTGTAATGAACGGCCCCAAACTGAGACCAGAGGATGAATGGACGTCAATAAACAGTGCAGAGGAACTCAGCAAAGGCCCTGAGGCAAACTGGAAAAATGAAAGCAAGCCCATGGGGTGGTAAGAGGGAGGAGGAGAAGGGCCACAAGGAGGCAGGAAATGTAGGCGGGTCACACAAGTCCCTGAGGATTTCACCCTTAACAGAGGAACAAAAATGAGGAGTTGTAAGCAAGAGGAATGCATCATCTTTGCATGCACACAGTGGCAGTTTGGGGAGTGGAATAGTGGGCAGAAAGAGCAAATACAGGGAGACTAGTTAGGGGTGATTGCAGGAATGTAGGGGAAAATGCCGGTCTTTGGACTAAGGTGGTGGCCATGGAGATCAAAAAAAAAATGATCTTTCTTCCCCTACTAGACAATATGCTCCTCAAGGGCAAGATGATGTCCTGGCTGTTTGTACCCGGGACGTGGCACAGACAGAGCTCCACATCCAGTGGGTCCAGAGGAGGGGAAAAAAGGGCGGGCTCACTCCACAGGAAGAGGAACGAGCAGAGAGCTGACACAGAGCTTACAGTCAGGCAAAGACGAGCAAAATGGTCGATGGGGAGTGATTCCACGAGGAAGAAAGCTGTAAAACGTAGGCGGCACTATGTAGTCACTCTAGTTTGTTCCTGTGTCCTGCTTTGCGTCACCCAACAAATCTGAGAATTCCCACTAACAGTCCCTCTTGGTTAGTTATGTCTTACAGCTGCCCACCCACAGTGGTGCACGCTCTCATTTTTGTACCTGCAGTAGAAATTTCAAAAAGGGTTGTCATGCCCTTTATTAACTACGAAATTGAAAGTTCCCAAGATGAGAGAGGCTCCCTCCCTCCCCTAGTCCCTTTGACATGCTGTGACTCCTTGGGCAATATCTATGCCCATAAAGCTCTCTGAATACCGTAGCTGGACTGTAGGGTCCACACAGGTAAGGGACTCAAAGTTCATTTACTCTCTTCTCAGCACTGTGACCTCTCGTGGTTCTCACCCACCCTGCGATGTGGCATGTTGGCAACATCTAGGGTAAGAGGGCCGCAGACCCCAGGGTGCAGGTGTTTTGGGTGCAATTCCTCCGCCAAAGGCCTCCCTGCACCCAGGAGACAGACAGAACTCAGCAAGAATTCCAGATCATTTGTGCCAGTTCAGTCATCCAAGTCCCCCACTAGGATTGTCACAGACAAAGTTACAATTGTTCTGGGGTTTCACTGATGAAGGGGAAGGGTCAAGTGCCAATTAACAGGGTCTAAGTAGCCTCTTCCACTCTCATTCTCTCCCTCTGTAGATGCTTCTCTCACCCTCATCCAGACACTTTCTGCCTCAATTTCTGGAACAAGAAAAATCTTGAAGCTTGGGCTTTCTTGATCCATAGCATCTGCCCATTCCTGCAGCCTTTGGGCACTGGGACTTCTGGACATTCCTCTTTACCCCTCCCTCTACTCCATTGTCCTCCCCTTCTACTCCCTTGACACCAGCACATACTCAGTGACTGACCAGAGACACTAGAGAATTTCTATGTGGGAGCGACTTCATGGCAGCCATCTGCGTGGGTGGGTGGGGGTGGGGTGGGTGGTGCTGGGAAAGAGGGCTTGAAACTGCACTGCAGAGGAAGTGTAGGGGTCTTCCTCAGAGAGCACGCTGTGTGGGCAGCTTGGGAGGGTCGAGGCTCACCCAGAACCATACAGCTGTCTGTTGGGCTCCTTTTCTTTGCCCCCTCTTGCAGGCACTTGGGGTAGCACAGTGGTTCACATATGGCCGATATTCCAGTATGATTCTTAACATGTACACTGGTAGCTAGCTCACTGGGTCAAAGCCGCCCGGATCCCCACTTTCCTCTTCTCTCTCATCCCTTGTTGGAGTGGAGCAGGCCCTGACCCTAGGTGCAGCCTACTGAGAGAAGACTAGACCCGATAGATTGATTGCATCATTCATTAACTACCTTGGCAATCATTTATTGAATTCTTCCTTAGGTGAGAAGCTAGGAATACAGGAGTGAATAAGACAAAGTCCCTACTTCCTCAAGGAACCAACAGTTGGATGGGAGAGAGACCAGTAAATAGGCAGTTAGGATAGCACAAGATATGTGCTCTGATGGAGGTGATCTCAGGGGGCTGGGAGACCGGAGAGGAGAGGCCAGATTCAGGGAAGGATTCCCGAAAGTGTTGGTTTTCTGAACAAGCTCCCAAAGGTTGGACGTTTCTTCTAGTATCCATCAGCCTCCTTTATCTCCGAAGCATCCACTTCTGATGTGAAATGGAATCTTGCCTTGAACAGCCTTGCTTGATGCAGTCAGACCACAGTCCACTGTCGGCCCATGCTTGGAAATTTAGAAGAGAGTTCTCCAAAGGTACACGTATGCCGGGGGTACAAAATGGAGTGCTGGAGCAAAGTGTCCGAACCCCTCCTGACATCCATTTTTATCTCTATCTAAAAATACAAAGGCTTGGGCTCCCTTCACATTGAACATGGACAGACACACAGGTCCTCCCCCGATGTGTGTGTCAGTCACTGTCACACCGCGGAGTGGTGGCGGGCACATCCTTGCTAACTGGTTCACTTTAGCCTCATGCAATACATTACTGGCTACGTGTGCTCCCAATTTACTGATTATACTATCTGGATTTACTGACCCTCACAAAGAAACCACAGATTGAAGACAATTCTTGTGATATGAGCTCAAGAGAACAAGAAAGTGGAGGAGCTGATGCTTCTAACAGGAGCCACACTCGCAGGTAAAAACAGTAATTATTTTATTTTTATGTGAACTTTTATAAACTTCTATTTCACTTAAAATGTATAGTGTACAAAATATGCTGGTACAACAGAACGTTCTCAAATTTATAAGTAAATATATAAACTCACTGTATGCTTAAACATGTTTCACTGACAGTGATTTTTCATTAAAAATGCTTAGGGACCATTGGTTTAAATTGCCAAGCCCCACCTCAAAGGAGGCGACCATCTCTGTCAGGGAGCTCACCTCATCCTCGCCTAGCTGGCTTCTGCTTCCTCTCCCCACACCAAGAGCTCTGCATGCATATATTATGGGTGCCACGCCCGCAGGGGAACAAGGAAACAAAAACAAAGCCTTGGGTAAATTGCAAGGCAGAAATCCAGAGGGACTCTTCCTGTCTCCTGGCTGGAGTCCCAGAGGGCTATGAAACAGTAGAAAGGTCGACACCTTCTTGGATGTGGCAGGCCACCGTGCACCCTGGTGACAGACGTGCAGCTCACCTTGTGCTGGGAGGTGTCGCCAAGCTCTATGATGGTTTTATGAAATCCTGTCTTTGATTGGGCACCTGGCAGTTTGCAGTTTGAAGTCTCACCTTGCTCTGGATGGAAACCATGTAAAACTATCACAATATATGTTGTTTTCATTCTAGACTATGAATTCGTTGGCCCCCATCCAAACCAAACCTCAGCCCCGGTTTCCTCAATATCTGGCCCACATTTATAAACCTCAGAGAACCTCCCAGCCAACCTAGCTTGAATATGAAGTTTCTTTACCCACGTTTTACACAGCCCTGCTTTTAAAACCAGCAAGCCTGCAATCGACTGCTCAAGAATCCCGTAGCTTCCTTCCACTTGTGTTGTATGTAATTTCTGTATTGTTTGTTTAAAAAAAGAAGAAAGATTACTTGGTAATTCAAATTGAGTAAGCTTAATAGAACTGTAATGATCTCTGCAATCAATTTCAAAGCTGCGATAGTTAATCACTGTAGGTCTAGCTCTATATCTTGACAGACACATGGAGCGTATTAACAGAAATCTTCGCACAAGGTGTTTTTAGAGCTTAGTACTGCAATTTGCTAAATGTTCTCCCTCACTTTCTGTAGAAAAGGTCATGGTCCCTTTTTAGATAAATACTCTAATGTCTTCTACATATTGCATTTGTAAAAAATACATACGTGTGTGCAGGTCCCAAACAGGAGCGATATTTGTATGTGGCAACATGTCATACAGTTTGCATCAGGACACTGCAGAGTTAACACCACCTGGGAAGAATGTTGGCTCCATAATGAATGCTTATATTGTATGCACAGGAGAAATATGCCATGTGTATTACACCCTATAAATGTTATACAGGAAATTAACATAAAGGCATTTGCAAAGTAAAAGCTTATATATCTCTCCCACGGAGGGTCCCAAGACTTGACTTCACCCCTGAAACGCTGGGCAAGGATGTATAAGTCCAGGTGTTGATTCCTCCTCAGTCCTGTATACACTCTCAAATACGTGAGACAAAAAGGCTTTGTTTGTTTCCTTTTCCTAATGTTTATTATAGCACCTGGGACACATAAGCAGGAGATACTGGTGGTCAGAGCTCTGGCCAAATTCAGAGGCTGGGGTGCAGGAAGGCATGTGTGCTGCTGCCCCCCACCGAGCCAGACAGAAAAGAAAGAGGAGTCCCACTGAGGGTCCTGTTCTCCTGCAGGCTTGCTGCTGTGTGATGGTGATTAATGCCTCCAGCTGGGTCCAGCCTGCAGTTTGGATGTACTCGGTTGGGAGAAGCAGAAAGGAACAACATGGTGTTGTTTTAGGTATCGGTGGCTGCCAGGCCACTGGCCAAAGAAGGTGAGTCTTGAATCATGTGCAAGAAAAACAGAAAGGGGAGCGCCAGGACTGGTACGTGTGTATTACAGGCTGAAAGTAGACACCCTATAAACTGAGGATGAGAAACTGGAGTGGGGGCGGGCATGACTTATACCCAGCTGTTGATGTAAATACCGCCTTTTCCATTGCAAATTGCATAAACTCCCATCTCAACATGTGGTGTAGGTAATAGACACAGACATCAGCCTGTTCTTGTGTGTGAAGGGCGCATATGCGACTGTTGCCTTTATCAAGGCCTTGTCAATTTTGAACCTGATTCCTACTCACAACTCAGGCAGCAATTTGAAATGCTGATTTCTGAATTTAATGAGAGATCCTGGAAGGTGTTCAACTCCTGTAAGGTAAATTGGAATGTCTTGCAGTTAAATCATGGCCTTACCTCCCTATCTTCATTTATTTAACAACTACTGTGGTTCATTGAATCTGAGACACCATCCACTGCCACATGAAACCTTATTTTATGTTCCTCTAAGAAAAAGAATAAGTATCAATAACTATAAGAGCCGTCATTGAAAGATGCACACTGGTTTCCAAGGTGTTCACTGTGAAAATGGACATGACTTAGAATTTATGAAATAGTGTATCTTTGCAGGCCTATTAGATGCCAGGTACTGTAGAGATTTCTTCCTTTATTCATGGAACTTACTACCCAATCAGATATGGGACCAAACTACATCTGTAACCTCTTCAGGTCTTCCATAGCGCTGACCACAAGGAAGCCAGACTGTCTCCCCAATGTTTCACTCCAGAAAGACAAGTCAGCCCTTTACACCTGCCATGTTTAACAACAGGTGAACAGGTAAACAAAAGAAAATAGGAAGATAGCACAAATCTTCAAAATAGCAAGCATTTGAACTCTATGGGACTGGAAACCTCATGGAACCTAATTTCTATGACTCCGCACTGATTTCTGTTTTGTTTGCAAATACGTTTCCTGTATTTATTCCTCGTGAATAAATAACACTGTCTAGTTCATTTCTAGAAAAATAAACTTGTGCTGTTTCACAGACAGCAGTACACTGGACAGAGAAGAGGAGAGGGTATGTTGAGCAGAACCCAGATGGAGAGCACACATTTTGAAGTAAGATTTTAAAAATAGATTGTTAATCACCTACACTGCCTCATCCTGCTTGACAGGTGAAGGCTGGAGGCACGTTTTGCTTTGACTGGATTAGTTTACCATTGATGCCCTAAGACTCACTTCTGAAAGTGACCAGGACAGCCATTTAAGACAGGTGGGGGGGGGGCTGAAAAGTGTGCTGTGTACACATATCTAAGGCCCCCACTGCGTCCTTTGCTTTCATCCCTGTTCTGCCTGCGTAGTCTTCGAACCCCAAGCTACAGACCACCCATCCAACAAAAAGGAATTGGTTTCTTTATCCCACTTCTCTCTGTCAGGAATACTTTCTTCTACTTACAGATTTGAGCCTGATTTAATTCTTTGAAATTAATTATTTTCTACATTTTGTTTCATAAAAGCCTTAGGTTAAAGGTAAAAATGTTCCATTGAAAAGGTTGCATCTGATCACTGCCCTATCCAGTCTGAAGGAAAGCAGCTCTTCTGGAAAGGTTGTCTGCAGCATTTTGAGTAGTAAGATGGTCTGTAAACTTTACGAGTAACGTAAGCTCAAAAATGTTGCTCAACCTCTTACTGCCATCACAGCATCGGTGAGGATGGCTCTCCCGTTCACAGTCCTGAACTATTTTATTTTCATTTAGATTAGTTAATTGCCTTGTTTTTATTTTAATGTCATCAATGATTCTGAGGCTTGCAGAGTTGGGAGTTTCCTGGATCTGTTGTTCCATCAAAGTGGTCTGCTCAGTAGTTACTTGAGTAATTTTATCCTTATTCTCAAGTTCAAGATCGGCTACCTTGTTTTATTCTTTCTCTTTCTTCTTACAGTATATATATATAATGTTTTACATTTGTAGTAGGCTTTGCAGTTCCCAAATACTTTCTCGTACATTACTATATTTGAAATTCACAAAAATCTTTGTTAAGTGGCCCACCATAGCCTTTTAGGCAAAAACTCTTCATTTTCATATTCATCTTTACAGAGGGGAAGGGGAAATAGCTTCATTTGTTGCCATTTCAGTTTATAGTCAATTTTAGCACCAAAAAACAGAGACTTAAAATAGTCTTAAACCATAGACTTAAATAAAGATTACTGTCATGACACATTATAGAATAAAATCTCTTCTCCTTTGTAAGTGACTATAATGATTAAATTCCATTCAAATGACTAAAAATAAAATATTAAAACACAAAGTGACACTTTGAGTATGGTAGCATGAAGTTGACAGTTACATCTTTTTTTCTTGGAAATTACTTAATCACCACAAGAAGATTAAGAAACAAATGCAAACTCCATTTCCAGCAAAACTCAGGGGCACCTAAAATCACAAATAACAGGAAAAGAAGACTTTGCGAAAGGGGCAGATGGAGCCCCGGGAGTGTGGAGGGGGCGGGTCTGGGACAGAGCTGGGCTTCAAAGACAAGAAGTCCTTTGGGCAGCTGGGCAAAAATATCAATTAATTTATAGACTTTTCCACAAGAACCAATACCTATAAGATCCTAAAGGAAAGGAGTTTGATCCAAGAAAATTTCTATTTGTCCTTATTTAATGAAAGAATCAAGAAACAGACAAAAGGTTTTGAATTTCCGAGAACTCGGGTAATATTGTTCCCATGGACTCTTCTTGAAGAATCCAACAGGAAGGCTAGAGGCACCAAGCGATGCCTGGTAGGGGGAGAGGGGGCAGAAATAGGGTCAAAGGACCAGTTTTGAGCCTTGACTCTGTTTAACTAAAGCACTAAGACTGAAGCAAACCTGAGAATTATGTTTTCAAAACAGAATATAAATGTTATAAACCAGAAAAAAATGTAGAGACATGAAAACTGACAAAGAAGAGAAGTGGGAGGTGGGAGATAGAGTCAATTCCCTGATTTCCTTATCTTTACTAAGGAAAGACGTTAAAATACATTATTGAGAGCTAAAAACTCAAGGGGTAGTGGTATAATCCCATTTATTAGTATAAACATGAATGCTAACACTGATGAGAAAACCAAAATATCTAAGAGGGCTGGGAGAATAGGAAGGGAAATGGGGATGAAGAGAAATGAGTAGGGGGCAGCAGAGCATCGCTTTACATAAAGGTGAGTGGATTAAGTTTACCCATTAAAACACTGTCAAATTGGATCACAAAGCAAAACAGATGGAAGGAATGAATAAATAGAAAACTGGATTCAGTCATTAGAAAACTAATTAAAGAGCTTGTTTTTTGAAAAAATAGATAACTTTTTAGCTTAAAAAATCCTAGTATATACAATAAGAAATGATGAAAGGGAAATGACATTAATTGTCATTAAATGAAAATAATTAAAATAAGGATCAGAAACTATTTTGCTTTATTCTCTGTAAATAAATTTGAAACTTGGAATGAAATATATACTTCCATAAGAAAACACGATATGCCAAAATGAATTCTAATGAATCTAATGATTACAAAATACATGAAGTTTTCTAAAAGTTACCCCTTATGAAGACAAATAGGCCCAAATGGCTTCACAGGGGACTTCTACCAAACCTGTAAAGATCAGGTAACTGGAATGCTATTACAGCATAAAAAAGAAAAAAAATTCCTAAATTATTTTGTTAAAGGAGCATAAGAGTGAGCATAAAACCTAACAAAAGACCACAGACACACACATACACACACACACACACACAAATACTATTTCTCACCATGCAAAACATCCTAAATAAAATATTAACAAATAGAATCCAGGAGCTCATTAAAAATTAATATGCCATGACCAATTGGGATTGAATTTATGAATGGCAAAGTCCTTCAAAATCAGAAAACCTATTAATGTATTTTATCATTTTAATAGACGTAAGGAGATAAATCATAAGCTAATTCATAGGTTCATAAAACATATTTAGTATGATTTAATGAACTTTCATGATTTAACTACTTATACTAAGATAGAAGTATATTTCTTTTACCTGCTAACATATTAGTCTCACTATAAATGTTGGTTTCACGGCTAATGGGAAAAAATCCTATAAAATTTGTTGATGTCATAACTATACACCACCCACAATTATATAACATTATTCTGGAGGTCCTAGCTCATGTAATTAAATAAGATAAAGAGATTATTGTTATAATAATTAGAAAGCAGAAGGTAAATTATCATATTTATGTTTTAAAGATTGTATTACTGGAAGATCCAATATTATAATACGTATTACAATGATAAAATAATTCAATAAGGTGCCTAGGTACAAAATTAATATACAGAAAGCATTAGCCTTCATGTATACCAACAACAATGATTGGAAGACACATAGCAATAAAGACTCCACTTACAACAACATCAAAAGATAAAATACCTAGAAATAAACTCAACAAGAAATATCAAGGTTCACAGAAAGAAAAAAGTTAAATGCTTCTGAGGCAAACAAAAGAAAACTTGAAAAACTGAACAGGCATACAATGTGCATTACTTAATTCATTCAGCAACTGTTTGCTAAGTATCTTTTATTGCCATTTTGAGATCCTTCTGAGATCTTTGCCTTTTACAGCAACCGGAAATGCTTCCCACGGTAGTGGCGCTGCCAGCCTGAGTCTCTGACTGATTATGATGAGAAGAGCCTCCTGCTAACTCATGGAAGACATCATAAGCAAGAAACAAACCTGTGTTATTTAACTGTCTGAGATATTGGAATAATTTGTTATTGCAGCATAACTTAGCTTCTTCTGACTAATCTGCTACCAGACAGGCTTACTTCATGTGGTTTTATATTATGTCCCAATACCTGACAGAGCTATTCCCATTCATTCCTCTCCTTTCTTCTGAAAATTTTGGCTAGTTTTACTTGGATATTTTTTCATACTGAAGTTCAGAATTAACTTGTCCAATTTCCCATCAACATACCCCTCCCATGTACAACTGACATTTTTATGGCCATTGCATTAAGTTTATGAATTCACCTAAGAAAAAAATAACACCTACATTATATTGAATTTTCCTACCTTCTCTGTCACAAAGAGGTAAATTTTCAATCAGGTTCACATAACACACAAGTCTTACCCAGTACCAAGCTTTCTAATGATTAACGAAAGATACAAGAAAGAAGCAGTAGAAACACATTGATATCTGGGAGGTCCCAAATCCATCAGATACAAATCCTCTTTTTTCCCCGTTGAAATGAATTTTAGATCTACAGTGAATAGCTCTATGTGTACAGGATAAATCAATTGCTTAATTTTATTCTCTCTCTAAGGATTACATAATTAACTTCCATTCAGAAAGTCATTAATTGGAGGTTTCTTTAAAAGATCATGTATATCCTGCTAAAAGGATGCTTTAGATAAAAAATTAGTACAAGGCATTCCCTAAAACACCAACACTTATCCTTCAGTCATTAAATTCTATCCTATGTTTCCAAGGGGATCTAGTTGAAGTCAAGACTAGGAGTGAGGAACAGAGATACAGATCTGCTATTAATCCTTTACTTCCCATAGTCCAAAACTCCAAAATCCTCTCCTTCATATACACGAATAGGTGCTGACTTACTTATTATTTCAGTGAGAAAATAGCTACAACCAGGAGAAAACTTCCTTGACTTTCCACCACCAAGTCTACTAAACTATCTGAAATAGCATTTTCATTTCTTTCACTGTCCTTATCTGGTACAGGTATGAGATTACACTCATAAAATGAATCAAATTTAAAAACTCATAAAATTATAAATTTGAAAGTATTCCCTCTATTTCTAGTCTCTGAGAAAGTTTTTATTAAATTGGAATTACATCTTCCTTGAAAATTTTTGAAACTTACCTATAAAATTGACTGGACATATTGTTTTCTTATGGGAGAATTTTAAATTGCAAACATGAATGCTTCAAAGGTTATAGGACTATTTAATTTTCTATTTACTTTTGAGTAAATTTTGGTAAATTATATTTTTCTAGGAATTTACCTATTTTATCAAAAATTTCAAATTTATTGGAATAAAACTGTCTATTGTATTCACTTACTATTTTTAATCTTTGGTGTATCTTTAGTTCTGCCTTATTTTCATTTCTAGTGTTTATTTGTGCTTTATCTCTACTTTTCTTTCTATACCAGTCTAGCCAAAGGAATGTCTCTTTTATTAGTCTCTAAAAACCAGCTTTTATTTTTCTCAATTTTCTCAATTTTTTCTTTAATTGCTTTTTCTCTTCTCTTATCTTTGTTACTTTATTTCTTCTGATTTCTTTGGGTTTATTCCATTAGTATTTTTCTAATGTACGAGGTTGAACATTTAGCTTTTTTATTTTCAGACTTTCTTCTGTTCTAATAAAAGAACTTAGAACTATATATTTCCCTTCAAAATAGATATTGTTTAGTTGTATTCTATAATTTTGATATGTAATAATTATATTATCATTCATTTTTTTTTTTGCGAAGAAGACCAGCCCTGAGCTAACATCCAATGCCAATCCTCCTCTTTTTTGCTGAGGAAGAGGGGCCCTGGGATAACATTCATGCCTATCTTCCTCCACTTCATATGGGACGCCGCCACAGCATGGCTTAACAAGCAGTGCATCGGTGCTCACCCGGGATCCGAACTGGCGAACCCTGGGCAGCCACAGAGGAGCACGCACACTTAACTACTTACACCACCGGGCCGGCCCGATATCGTTCATTTTTAAGTATTTCATAACTCATAGTAATTTATTCTTTGACCCATGATTTATTTAGAAGGATGTTTTATAATTTCCAAAATCATGGGGAATTGTTGGTAATCTCTTTATGATTGCTGTCTAACTTTATTGCATTGAATATAGAGAATATGTTTATATAAGTTTTCGAAATGCATTAAGACTTGCTTTTTGGACTATTAATTGTCAGTTTTTGTAAATGTTCCATGCATATTTTCTAAATGCAGGATTTTCTTATATATAGTGTTTCCAAAATCAAATTTATTAATTGCACTTTTCAAGTCTTACACTCTGATCATATTACAAAGAAACACTTCCACTTGAGCGCTGGGTCCCGTCCTTTTGTCCACTCAAGGAATTACTCCTGCATTTGACATCTTTCTTCTTTTATCATCATTTTCCTCCCTCCTGGATCATTCCTATGAGTATACACATATACTGAAATTTCTCCAAACTTAAAAACAAGTTCTCTTGATCCAACTTCCTCATAGCACTGTGTCTTAGTCCATTTGGGCTGCTATAGCAAAATACCACAGACTTGGTGGCTTATAAAATTTATTTCTCATAGTTTTGGGTGCTGGGAGTCTGGGCTTAGGGGGCCAGCATAGTCAAGTGAAAGCTCTCTTCTGGGTTGCAGACTTCTCCTTGTATCCTCACATGGCAGAAGGGGCAAGGGATCTCTCAGGAGCCTATTTTACAAGGCATTAATCCCATTCATGAGGGTTCCACTCACATGACTTAAACACCTCCAAAAGGCCCCACTTACTAATACCATCACCTGTGGGGGTTAAGACTTCAACATATGAATTTTGCAGGGACACAAACATTTAGAGCCAGCCCTGGGGTCTGGTGGTTAAGGTCCAGCGCTCTCACCACCACAGCCTGGGTTGGTTTCCTGGTCAGGGAACCACACCACCTGTCTGTTAGTTGTCATACTGTGGTGGCTGTGTGTTGCTGTGATGCTGAATCCCATGCCACCGGGATTTCAAATACCAGCAGGTCATCCATGGTGGACAGGTTTCAGCGGAGCTTCCAGACTAAGACAGACTAGGAAGAAGGACCTGGGCACTCACTTCCGAAAAAACTGGGCATGCAAACCCTATGAATAGCAGTGGAGCATTGCCTCATATAGCACCGTTAAGGTAAAAGAATGGGGCAAAGAGACGGAGCAGGATTCCGCTCTGCTGTCCACAAGGGTGCTAGGAGTTGGAATCAACCTGACAACATTAACAACAATGACAAACATTTAGACCACAGCACACTGCCACTCCATTTCCTTGTTCCCTTTATTAAAAATTTCTTGAGACTCTCTTCCACACACGTGAACTCCACTACTTCTCCTCCAATTCTCTAGTCAACCCATTTAAACCCAGCTTTTGTCTCTACTACTCCAAAACTGTTCCTACCAAACCACTAATGACATTCATGTTAACAAAGTTAATGGTCGAGTGTCCACAGCTCTTCAGTATCATAGTGATGTTGAACACATTTGCTCATTCCTTCTTCCTTTCTTTAATCTCTTTGGCTTGATTTTCTTTATTTTTGCTAAACTCTAAGCATTTAGGTATACTAGCACTTGATCTTCACATATTAGGAAGTCATCAATGGATATGTATTTAATGACATAGGAAAGGAAATCACCTATGGAGTGACTATGTACGAAGAGAAGAGGGGAAAAGGAAAGAGATTTGGATAACTTTAATAATGGGAGGTATTATTAGGTTAGCCTAGCAAACTCTGCATTAGAGCTTGGACATTTTGAGGTCTCACCTCCTCCCTCTTCCTGTCCTGGTTTCTTCCTTTTATACTGCTGGCAGCATAGCTGATGTTGTTTTCCCTCATAACTTCACGGTTTCTCTTTGTGTATCTATTTTCTCCTTCTCATTTTCTTCCAACTTGATGGCTCTCTCTCTAGCTTCTTTTAAGCTTTTTTGAGAAATTTTGCCTGGTTTCATAACCACCATTTTAGTTTGGTAGAAATTTTCACGACAGGTCACCTCAGTGGCACCAGCCAGCCTAGAAATTCACTGAGCTTGGATCAGTTGTCTGTGTTCAGTTCAATCAGTGTCAACCCCTTACTCAAAACACAGCCTGGGGCCATGACATTTAGCAGGAAGCTGTGGGAGGGACAGTTTTTCTTAGAAGAGGACAGTGGGCATTGTCAGGCAACTTGGCTGATGATCTTAGTGCTGTGAGTCTTGAACATTGGTCTGAATATTTGGCTATGTCGTCCCGTGGATCAGAAAGCATTAAAAAAATTAGATGATTTACCTAAAATGTTTCTATTTTTATTAATTCAAAATCCCTGAGAGTCTGTTGACCATAATTTAAGAAAGAGATTCCACCTAATTTCAGGCTGAGTAATATTATTTAAATTTTGTTCATTATAAAATTCTCTAATACTATAAAAATCTAACCACACATTATGCTATTCACAATTCATGTACCTCTTTTGTCTAGCTATAGGGCTATACAATTTATCTTCAAGAAATTGTGGAAAACTCACTCAGATGTTTAGGAAAAGCTTGATCTGGCTCGTATATTCAAATATGAAATTCTTGAATTTCAGCACTGTGCAGGTGACATTATCATCACAGATGTAATACAATAAATATTGAAAACCAAAATCATAAAGGATTTTGAGTTGAAATTGAGTAATTTCAAAAATCATTAGTAATTGCTTTGCTTGAAGTCCTTATATCTAGAGTGAATCTGTTTAGCACAGTCACTACTGTGTCTTAGTAGATAACCAAAATTCTTGGTTGTTTCAATTAGGAAAGATTTCATTAAAGAAATAGTCCTTTATTGTAAGTGTGTCTCTGTGATGCCTATTCCAGCGTGCAGCAGATGAAGTTGGCTTCTGTTTGTGCAGGTGACGTGGTGCTGAAGAGCATGGGTCAGGCTTCAAATCCTGGCTTTCCCACTACCAGTAAGGCTACCTTAGGAAAGTTACTTGAACTCTCAACTTTCTCAATATGAATTATAAGAAGATGATTAATAATTAATGCACCTCAGTTATTGTAAGAATTAACTGAAATAACACATATGAAGAGCTTAAAACAATGCCTGGCACTTATGAAAACCAGATACACAGGGGACGGCCCCGTGGACCGTGATTAAGTTTGGGGTGCTCCGCTTCAGCGTCCCAGGTTCATCTCCCAAGCGCAGACCTACACCACCCGTCAGCGGCCGTGCTGTGGCGGTGACCCACATACAAAATAGAGGAAGATGTGCACAGATGTTAGCTCAGGGCGAATCTTCCTCAGCAAAAAAAAAAAAAAAAAAAAAGGAAGAAAACCATGTACACATGTAATTTGTATTTATTTCAGACATATATCTCCAATCCTGTTCACTAAGAAAGGCATTTTATTTGTCCACACTTTCTTATAGTAAAACGTAATTGCGACAAAACCTCTTAGATATTCCATTGTGTTAACAATAGTAATAACATAAAACTCAAGCAACTTGTAGCAAATATGGAAACACATTAAGATAACTCTGAGTTTCTCCAGTAGCTGAGTGCTTTTCAAAATGTCATGTGCATAGGAACCACCTGAGGCTCTTACTAAAATGTAGGTTCTGATTCATTTCATTGTTTTAAAGCACCCGTATGACATTGATATCCCTGGTCTTTGGACCAGAGTTTGAGTGGTAAGCCTCCGAAAAAGGAGCTAAGAGTTGAAATTAATTAAAATATTACTGTGGGGTGTATAGCTTCAACTTGAAATGTAAAGGTATAAAATCAAGAAAAAAATGTGGATGAATTTGAGCCAAGTGGTCTATTAACCCAGGGGTGTTTGCAAAAATCTCCTAAATAAAAGGCTTTGTTTGCAAAGCAAGTTAGCTAATAGACTTTCACTCTTCAGTCATATTCTCAGTTCCTACTTTACAGGAGCATATAGTTACCATGCTCCTTGAACTGTGAAGACGTGGTATGGATGAGAATAACAGATCAGAATATTGGAAACAAGGACTGTCCTAAAAACTTGAGATACATGATCCCAGACATCTGCTTTCAGTGGCTGATACACGTGCACAATCCCACAGTCTGAATCTATAAAAAATGCTTTCAATGTTATTTTTGAAAACCATATTTGCCTTTCTTTCCAGGATCCTGATCACTCTGTAATGGAACACATATTTCCTTTCTTTTACTTAAGAAAGAGTCTGTATTTTCAATATTAAAATGTAGACACTCTACACACATGAGAGATTCTCTGTCGCTATCTCCCCTCTGGTCAATGGTTTGAAAGGTAAGCTGGTGGGGATGGGAGGATGGCAGGGCAGGGTCTGGGAAAATGTCACCCCCAGAGGTCAGCATCAAAATCACAGATTTTGGGGTCAAGTGAGATAAAGCTTTTCATTCAATCATTAGAAATAAGGTTTAACAAGTCACTATCTCTGGGAGTGGAAATATGCTCGTTTAAATTTATTCTACAATACAAATGGCTTGTAATTTTTTATTTTTATACCTTCCTTTATAAAATTAAAGAAAAGGGAATATAGATACTTTATATAAATGCATACACATTGTAACAAAATTTGAAGTAGAGGTGATGAGGAAAGCAATAATGTAACGAAAGGAAAGGAGCAGTAAAGATGATACTGAACCCATGCCTTGAGGGCTTCTATATTTATGAGAAGTCTGTAAAAAAAAAAAGGTTCTGAGAATTTGGCCACTGATTGAAAGAGAAATGATAGTCAGTTATACGACATGAAATGCCTGCAAGATAACAGTAAACAGTTGGCCAGGAACCACTCACTGCTGACAAGAGCACAGAGCAGTCCCTTCTTCATGAGAAGACGCTGAAAGAAGGAAGACAATGCCTGACAGTTATCACTGCCATATAGACAGCAGCGAGTTGGGTAAAGTCTTTCCCCTCAAAGTAGATACGTAGTATCATGACAAAGCAGAATTCAGTAACAGCAATTTCACAATGCAGTTCAATATGCAGATTTCTATTAGTCGACGTAATCCAAAAATAAATTATATAGTATCAAGAAAAATGCATTGATTGACAATTCTCCAAGCAATCATCTCTATATACTTATAGCTTTTGTTAGGTAGAGACAGACAGTAGTTCAGGTTTATAACTGAAAAATAGCTGAAGGAGATCATCTTGTATAGAACCAGGTTGTTCAAATGCAAAGCCATAGCATTAGCTGGTTTGAGAGGTGAGGTAGGACTGAGGTCTTCCTGGGAAAGCTGAGCAGCGTGACAAGAACAGTACCTGAACACAACCCCTCTCTTCACAGATGCAGACCAAGGGGCTACTTAGGAAGAGCCACAACTTCCTCAAGAAACAATTTAGGTTTATTATACCAAGGTGCTGAAGAGGTCATCTAGTCCCTGAAGTTCTGGGTCATAATCCGTGCTTTCAAGGTGGTTATAGCAATCAAACCCTTTATACAAGTAAAATCTTATGTGAATGCCTAATAGCCATCAAAACAATAAAGACAGCTGCCCTCATTGAGGCAGGGGTGCGTGCCCGCAGCCACACCTCCACTCTTCCGTGGACTATCCATAGCACCTCAATGGCAAGTCCTGAATAAATAACCCCACAGTCACTCTACTAACAAGTTTCAGAAAATCATTTCTTTTAAAGTTAATAAAAACAGCTGGAAAACTTTAAAATTAAGAATATCTACCTCGTAAATGAAAAAGCATCAATACAGCTCTCATAGAATATTTAATACTAAGCAATAAAACTTCCTGATGCACTCAGCAAGATAAAATAGTTGCAAGTGTATGTCTGGGCAACCAAGTAAGTTTGTTAACTCGAAGGCAATAACAACATGCTGGTGGATGTCTAACAAAAATGATGTAATTTGATAATATTGTCAACTGACTCTTAAAGCCTAATCAATGACATAGAACTCATACCTTTTAATCTTTGCCTAAAATAATGGTTTCTTTTGTTGTTGTCCTCTATGAATAATGAGGTCATTCAAAAGAACTTGAAAAAACTTCTTTTGAAATGTTAAATGTTTAAACATTTAAATGTTAAAAAGTTTACATTTTTTAAAAAACAAACTTAAAAATTAAAAAGTATTTCAGAATAGATTACTGTTTGACCCTACTGGAAATGGCTTTCTTATCCTTCAAAAGATGGTACCTATCAAACCTGACTTTCCAGAAATATAAAAGACAGGTTCTGAGTAACAGCCAGAGACTGGGAAGTTTCAACTGAGCTCCCACAGCAAATTCCAGGATAGATGCAAATACGGAGGTAATGTTAATAAACATATTCTCTTATGTCAAATTTAATTTATACCCCCATAAAAGTGAAAGGGATCTAACAGTGTCCAGAATTGGAGTAGCTATGCTTGAATCCCAGAACTTTCATATTACCCTGAGAAAAACATTTTTAAATTTAATTAAGAAAGAAGCTGGCATCATTTTAAAAGAAATGTCTCATATAATATCACCTCAAGGAGAAAAAGAGATGATCTTTTTTAAAATAGGGTAAACTAGTGTTGAATCCACCAGGTATAAATGTGCCCCTATAATTACAAAATTGGTAAAATACACAGAAATGGCCAAAAACGGAAAGTGCATTTCCAATTTGGTGCTAAACTGTTTCAGAGGCAGAAGATCTTTCCCAGTTTTGTTTTGTGTGTCTTTAACTTGATTCAACCCCACAATAGAAGAAAATGATTCATACAGTAGCTTGGGGAGGTGTGAATGATTAAGGTTAGATTATTTCCCAGAGGACACTTGGGTGAGTAGACCACACTGTTGATCTTCCAGGTGGGAGAGGAGGAGAGCACACAACTGTGTGCTGGCAGATGCAGAAAGCAGAGGCTGGAGAGGATGGAAAAAAATGTATTTGGCAAATGATTTTTTAAAAAAGACAAATAAATGATTAAATAAAGGATGCTATTACTCAGGTCACAAGTTTAATTTATTAGCAATAAAATGCAATCTCAGCCAAAATTCTGGCACTATTTTTTTTTTTTAATTTTATTTAGTTATTTTTTTCCCCCAAAGCCCCAGTAGATAGTTGTATGTCATAGCTGCACATCCTTCTAGTTGCTGTATGTGGGACGCGGCCTCAGCATGGCCGGAGAGGCAGTGCATTGGTGCGCGCCCGGGATCCAAACCCGGGCCGCCAGCAGCAGAGTGCACACACTTAACCGCTAAGCCACGGGGCCGGCCCTGGCACTATTTTTATAAAGTGTGAAATATTAATTCTAAAGTGTGTGTGTGTGTGGAAGATACGCAAAAATAGTCAAAGTCTGTTTTACAAAGAAGTAGAGTGAGGACAATGCTAGGTAGTAAAACACATTAAGTAATTACAGTAATGAGAAGAGTTCACGACTGGAACAGAATAAACAGTCACTAAAACAGGCTAAAGTCCAGAAACATATCCGTATATATGGAAAGGTAATACATAATAATGGCAGCATTTCACCAAGTCATTGCAGAACATTATAAATGAAAAATGTTTTTAAAATGGCATGTCCATTTGGGAAAATAACAAATTTTGATTCCCATCTCATACTATACAAAAAAAAAAAAAAAAAGAAACTCTAGATGCATTAAATAGCTACATATATAAAACAAAACTATAAAAACACTAGCAGAAAATATTGGAAAATGTTTGAATGTTTGTATAATTATTATGGAATTATAATTATTAGGGAAATGCAAATAAAAACTACAATGATATATCATCTCATGCTGATCAGCATGGCTATTATTAAAAAGACGAGAAATAACAAATGTTGGAGAAGATTTAGAGGAAAGGAAACCCTCATACACTGCTGATGGGAGTGCAAACTGGTGCAGCCACTATGGGAAACAGTAGGGAGATTCCTCAAAAAATTAAGAATAGAACTACCATATGATCCAGCTATTCCACTGCTGGGTATTTATCCAAAGAACATGAAAACATGAATGCATAAAGATATATACACCCCTATGTTCATTCAGCATTCTTCACAATAGCCAAACCTTGGAAACAACCTAAGTGCCCAACAACAGATGAATGGATAAAGAAGATGTGATAAATATATACAACAGAATTCTACTTGGCCATAAAAAGATGAAATCTTGCCATTTGCAACATGGATGGACCTTGAGGGCATTATGCTAAGTGAAATAAATCAGATGGAGAAAGACAATTACCATATGATTTCACTCATATGTGGAAGATAAAAAACAACAACAAACAGACACATAGATACAGAGAATATGTTGGTGGTTACCAAAGAGGAAGGAGGGAGGGGAGAGGGAGAAAGGGACTAAAGGGCATGTGTACAGTGATGAATGGCAACTAGACTTTGGGTGGTGAACTCGATGTAGTCTATACAGAAGGTGAAATATAATGATATACACCTGAAATTTTTATAATGTTGTAAACCAATGTTAACTTAATAAATAAATAAATAAATAAATAATGTCTTCCGCAAATTCATCTGCAAATAAATAAATAAATATAATAAAAACATTGGATTGGATCAGTGTGCTTTAGTGTAATTTGGTTATATCATTCCAGAGTTAAATGTTTCATGCATACTTACGGCACAAAATTATCATATCTAGAGCTGTAACTTACACAAATAATATCCCCAACACGTGAAGATGTATATAATTTCAGTGAAATATTGTCTATAGATGAAAAGTTAGAAGTGATTAAATGCCATCAAGTGGAACTGATTAAGTAAATATTGATATACTCATACTTCAAATCATATATTGCATAAAAAGAATAAGGATATATGTACATGTCAGAATATGGAAAGATATTAGTGATATTATTAGAAAGAAGCAGATTACAGAAACATCAATACACTATGACCAAATTTGTTTTATGACACACAAAGTTGTAAATGCATAAAACCCCAGAAAAAAGCACATTAAACTGTTGACAACTTCCTTCTGGGATGTGGGGAGAAGAGGAGTATGGTCTAGGAAGGGCTTTTCTCATTTTTTTCTTTATATTTCTCTATTGTTTACATTTTTAAAATTTATTATTTATAATTGAGATAAAATTCACCCATTTAAAGTGTGCACTCCAGTGGTTTTCAGTATATTCACAATGTGGTACAACTATCACAGTATCTAATTCCAGATTATTTTCATCATTTCCACACCCATTAGCAGTCACTCCCCATTCCTCCCTCTCCCCCACCTCTGCCAACCACTAATCTAATTTCTGTCTTTACGGATTTGCCTATAGTGGACATTTTATACAAATAGAGTTATACAACATGTGACCTTTTATGTCTGGCTTCTTTCATTTGGCATAATATTTCCAAAGTTCACTCACGTTGTAGCATCTATCAGTACTTCATTTCTTTTCATTGCAGAATAAAATTCCATTGTATGGATATACTCCATTTTATTTATCCATTTGTTAGTTGATAGTTATTTGGATTGTTTCCACTCTTTGGCTATTATGAATAATGCTGCCATGAACATTCATATACGAGTTTCTGTGTAAGCACGTGTTTGCAGTTCTCTTGAGTATATACCCAGAGGTAGAATTGCTGTCATATCGTAACTCTATTTTTAACTTTGAAGGAACTGCCAAACTATCACCAAACTGATTGCACCATTTTATACTCTCACCAGGTTCCAATTTCTCCACATCTTTACCAACACTTGTCACTTTTTATTTTTTATTTATAGCCATCCTAGTGGGTGTGAAGTGGTATTTCAGTGTGGTTTTGATTTGCCTTTCCCTAGTAACTAATGATATTGAGCATATTTTCCTGTGCTTATTGGCCATTTGTATATCTTCTTTGGACAAATATCTGAGTACTTTGCACATTTTAAAATTTTAATTGTGGTAAAATACATATAACATAAAATTTACCATCTTAACCATATTTAAATGTACAGTTCTATAGTATTAAGTGCATTCACATTGTTGTGTTACCATCGCAGTTATCCACCCACAGAACTCTCTTTATTTTACAAAACCAACACTTGTACCTATTAAACAGTAACTCCTATTCCTTCCTTCTATCCAGCTTCTGGGAAATATACTACGTTTTGTTTATCCATTCATCTGTTGGTGGACACTTGGTCCGCTTCCACATTTTGGCTATTGTGAATAATGCTGCTATGAATATGGGTGTGTACATACCCAAAAGTGGAATTGCTAAATCACGTGGTAATTCTGTTTTTAATATTTTTGAGGAAACTCCATACTGTTTTCCCCAGTAGCTATACCATTTTACATTCCCACCAACTGTGCACAAGTGTTCCAGTTTCTCCACATCGTCACTAACTTGTTATTTTCTGGTTTTCTTTGTTTGTTTGTTCTATAGTAGCCATCCTAATGGGTGTGAGGTGGTATCTCCTTGTGGTTTTGATTTTCATATCCCTCATGACTAATGATGTTGCGCATCTTTTCATGTGCTTATTGGCCATTTGTATATCTTCTTGGGAAAAATGTCTATTCAAGACCTTTGTCTACTTTTAAATTGGGTTGTTTGTGTTTGTTGTTGAGTTGCAGGTGTTCTTTATATAGTCTCAATATTAACCTCTTAACAGATATATAATTTGCACATGTTTTCTCCTATTCTGTTGGTTGCCTTTTGACTCTGTTGATTGTATCCTTTGATGCACAAAAGTTTTAATTTTGATGTAATCCGATTTATCTATTTTTCCTTTTGTTGCCTATGCCCTGTTCACATTTTATTTTTTTATTATTTTTTATTATTTTTGAGGAAGATTGGCCCTGAGCTAACATCTGTTGCCAATACTCCTCTTTTTTTCTTTTTTCTCCCCAAAGCCCCGGTACATAGTTGTATGTCCTAGTTGTAGGTCCTTCTAGTTCTTCTATGTGGAATGCCACCTCAGCATGGCTTGATGAGTGGTGAGTAGGTCCGTGGCCAGGATCCTAACTGGCGAACCCCAGGCTGCGGAAGCAGACACATGAATTTAACTACTTTGCCACCAGGCCGGCCCCATCCTTTGCACATTTTAAATTTGGTTATTTGTCCTTTTGTTGTTGAATTATAAGAGCTCTTTATAGATTCTGAATATTAAATCCTTATCAGATATATGATTTGAAACACTTTCTTGCATCCTGTAAATTTTCTCTTCACGCTCTTGATAGCATACAATACACAAAAGTTTTAAATTTTGATTAAGCTCATTTATTCTTTTTGGTTGGTTGTTTGTGCTTTTGGTGTCATATCTGAGAAACAATTGCCTAATCCAAGCTCATAAAGATTTATACCTGTTTCCTTCTAAGAGTTTTATAATTTTAACTCTTCCGTTTAAGTCTTTCATTTATTAGGAGTTACTTTTTGTATATGGTGTGAGATAGGGATTTAACTTCATTCTTTTGTGTGTGGACATCCAGTTGTCTCAGTAACATTTGTGGAAAAGACTATTCTTTCCCTCAACAAATGGCTTTGGCACTCTTGTCAAAAATCAATTGACCATAAATGTGAGGTTCTGCCTGCATAAAATACGTGACTTCCCACCTTTCACTTTATGCATCAGCAATGCTGGCCTGAGGACGGTGCCTGGACACAGTATATGCAGCTTCAGTCTTCATGCCTGTGGGAGTGCTGCTCCCTTCCTAGATGCCCTCTCTCTGCCCCGTCTCAAGCTCAAGGCAATCACTCGCCCATTAAAGACATTTTAAACTCTGTTAACTGGCAATATGTGTATGTCAACACACACATACCACTCACAAATATACATATCTTCACTTTTATCATATAATTAAATGTATGTGAAGAGCTAATAAAATCAGAGAAGGTAGACTATAAAACAAAGTCATTTTTCAAATTTTTTTAATGAGCTGCTTACATAGTTGGCCAAAGAACAAGAAGGAGGACATTCATTTACATTCCAGTTCAGGAATGATCAGGAAGATTTAGGATGAAATCAGGAAGAGGAGAGGATTTGGCGAGACTGGAAGTGTCTTAAAACTAAAGACTGTGGTCAATAAAGTAATGGAGAACTTCCAGGCCAGACTGCCAAAGGATGGGGAAGAATTCTACCCAAAAGCTGAGGATGTAGAAACACTTCTGCTCTTGCCTCATGAGTTTGGCTTTATCTGTTTCCCTCCCATCAGTCTATCTGATGCTTCCTAACAAGTAAAATAGATCCTCTCCCAGCATCTTTAGTCCACTTTTTGCATTTTCTGCCCTCTATTCACTCCCATAGGAACTTATTTTCCCCATAGTCTTCTCTTCCTTCTATTCACTCTTCAAAACCTGCTGTGGGAAATGAGTTAATAAACTAACCGGGATGGTATACTGACTGGTAAGTCTTAGTGCAATTGCTTCCTCAAGGATTTGTATTTTAACAGAGAACAAGGAGCCTTATAATAAAAGAACACATCTCCAACTGTGACATTTCCAATATGATCAAGCGGGAAGAGAATATGATTTTCAAGAAGAGCAAGCGTTCCTGGTGACCCTCCACCCATCTGGTGACCAGCTGCTCTGCCTTCATCTGAGGTTGATGCTGCTCATGTTTCCAAGCATCATTACCTGCAGTAAATCTCCCTTCCTAGAATAAATCCAGGAACCAGCTATGTCTTTTTCCTTCTCTGACATCTGAGGACTGGCACAGTCTGAAAGGAGTCTATGCCCTGTGGCTCCAAACACCAAATGTCTAAAAGCAAATTCTAGCAGCCCCTGGAAATCCAAGTATATACGGAAATATGTATATATTTAGTAATAGTTGCAGAATCAAAATAAACTGAAACATTTTTTCTTGGTGGTACCCATTGTGTTAATCAAATCTCACCTAAAATAATTTATCTGTAACCCCAGGCACTGGGAAGGAATTTAAATTCAGTAGTGATTCAGAATCAAAGAATAAACACAAGCATGTGTCTTTGGCATAAGAGAAAGCCCTGGGGACATGGGGACAGGATGTGGCTGCAAAAGGAATATTTCCCCTCTAGCCGCTGGTTTTGTGAAGCCTTTGGTAAGAAAAGATTAAGAGGTCCTTTTCATCTGATGGCCTACGGGAGAGAATTTTGAACTTAAACAGTTACCAAAGGTACTAAAAATTTGGCGATGTTTCAGTTTGTAAGTTTTTATTAGTGTGGTAAAACCAGGTTTATACATAATCCACAGTCTAAGAAAGGAAGTTAATAATCCAATGCCCTATACCATCTCATTGCAATGTTATGACTCTTTGTTATTACTAAGGCAAATAATAATGAAAAAAATATTATTCCTAGAGAATTTTTTGCTAAGTTTCAGGATAGTAAATAAAGAGGGTTATAGAATGAAAATAACCCTAAGGAATAAATACCTAGGTTTATAGTTTGTGCATTTGTGTAACCTACTGAAATCTAAAGTGGGGAAGATGGGGATGTGGGGGAATGGATCAGGGTGCAGGGTAGACAGAGAGAAGGAAAATTCTGTTTTGGACATGTTCTGTTTGAGCTGCCTACAGGAAATTCAAACAGGGAGGTCAAGTACAGAGTTGGTTATACAAATTTAGAATGCTGTAGAAATTCTGTCAAGAGATATAAACGTAGGCGTCATCAGTATATAAATAGTATGAAAGTCATGGGAGAAAATGTAGACAAAAACGAGGACCCATGGCAAAGGCCTGGGGTTTCATTGCTGTGTACACATACAGCATAAAGTGAAGGGGCAACAAACCCTGTTTTGCTTGTGAAGGGTTTCCAGCCTTCTCCAAATCAATAGATTCATGGATCAATTGGCCCCTCAGCACCACTCAAAGTAGGTGATTGAAAAGAGTTTAGTGAAAGGGTGTTTCCCAGTGTGTGATCAGGGTTAAAAACAACAACAACAAGAGATGACAAAGCTCCTGGGGTCGTGCCACCACCACCACTGTCAGCCCTGCCTCCCCTCGGCCAGGGTGCAGAGGACACCAGCACACTGGATCCCTGTCCTTCTGCATTTTCTGTTGACCAAACCCAATGGAAACCAATGCACATGGCATTGCTGGGACAGTCCTAGAATCAACCCCCAGGCACAGGGCAGAGTAGATGAGAAGGTAAGACTGAGAGTCACATCTTATCAACATAAATAGTTACAATAGACCCACGTCTGGGGTTTGGTCTACTTTCAATTTTCTAACAATAATCCAGCATTTATATGCCTTTCAGATGTTGCCATTCAAATAGCAACCTTTTCAAACTGGACCAGAACAGTCTAGTTCAGTTTTCCCTGTCATGATCTTCATCTATAAAACCCTATTGTACAATACCTTTAATATTTTATTGAATTTTCCATTCTTCATTTTGTAAAATGATTGGAAAATTGAAGTATAAAGACTGATACTCTTGATGTGAAGCATAAGCCTTACAATTTTATACTATTGAAACAAAAATGGAAATCATTAGATGTGCCAATTAGAAGCCAATTTTAGGTTTCAAACAGAAGGGTAGTGTGAAGAAAAAGAATAAAATTAAAGAATTTCTATGAGATGCACAAAAATAATGCCCGTAATATGTATCTGAAAGGAAAGATGTAATTAGAGATTTTAGAATAATTTTGGGTTTCCAGCAAACAAATTTCCTTCCCTATATCATTTGACCTTTATAAATTTTTTCAAGAAAATATTCTCTATGAAATTCAGTAGGAGCGTATCCTATTATTTTGAGGAAGTTTGATAATATTGACTTTTCAAAGTTCTTTCGTGTACACCTAGACCAGCACCATCCAATAGAACTTGCTGCAGTGATGACAATGTTCTACATCTGTACTGTCCCATATGGTCACCATGAGCTGCAGGAGGTTACTGAGCATTTCAAGTGTGACTATTGCAAATGAGGTATTGAATTTTTAATATTATTTCATTTTTATTATTTAAATTTAAGTAGCCACATGTGGCTGGTGCCTACCATAGTGGACAGTGGAAGAATCTATGTATTTTGGGAATTTATCCTACACATGCTGGTATTATGTATTCCACTTTACATATATGGACACTCACATTTAGATAGTCAGATGAGACATAAAACTGAGGTCCTAATTAGTGATACCTGTAGATACAGCTCCCCTCTAAAGTTACAATCATTCAACAATGATTGAACTCCAACTACACACCCCGAGCTGGGATGAACGGGTAACTAGGTGAACACGGCTCCCGATCCTGCCATTGCCTCTCATCTGACAACCTGCCCAGGCGCTTACTTTGGATAGATGCAACAGAACAGTCATAAGCAGCTCCACGCGACGTGGTGAGGGTTCTGATGCCAACAGAGTGCCAGGGAAGCCATGGCAGGAGGTCCAGCCTTGTCTAAGGAGGGCTGGAATCTTTGGTTGTGGCTCAGGGTGAACACACCCCAGTTTGCCAGGACAGCCCTGCTGTAGCGACATAATTCATATGCTATGCCTTTCCACTCCCAGACGTGTCCCACTTTGGGCTATAAATTACATGGTCAGCCCAGATATGCCAATTGGATGTCTTTCTTCCCCTGGAAAAGGGCAAGCTTCCTAAGGGCCTAGATAATGTTTTATACTTCTTTATATGCCCTGGCAGCCCCTAGTGCAGCTCTGGGGATGTAAGAAGACATAACCACTTCGACAATTATATAATATTGACATCGTGCCTCCTACATGCCAGGTAATTACATTCACATCACTTCCACATCTACATAATGTAGCATCGTCCAGTTTAAGATGAGGCCTGGGAAGCGGAGAGGTTGAGCACTTGCTCAAGTTCTGCCAAGTGGTACCTGGCACAGCTGGACCCTGTCCCGCGAGCCTTATGCTGCCTCTCACGTCCATTTCCACCAGACAGCGCGGTGTCCCCCATGTTTACTCTGCAGCTGTCACCTCATGTGGAGCTTTGTGCAGAGGAAGGTCTAGAGGTCCGAGGAGTCATTAGTCTTTTTCCTGCCTACATCACTGGCTCTGCCACAGGCCCTGCTCCTCGGGATGGTGTGTCCTCATCCTGCCTTGTGAGCAGGGACTAGAGACTCCCACGGGCTAATTTCAAGTTCAATGCCAAATTCCTGGGAAAAGCCCAGGAAACCATGAGGGTCTCCCAGGTCAGGAGACTAGACAGAGTGACTCCCATGAACCCCTCTGCCTTTTGCTCCCACTAGTGCTCCCTTAGCACCCCAGGGGCTTACTTCCATCCTGATCTTATCTCTCACAAAGTGGTTCTAATGCTTATCCTCCCAGTGGTTACACGTCGTCCCATCATATGCAGTATTTGTTTTTTAAAAAGATTGTTTTTCAACTTTAAATCTGATTTAAATTTGAATAGCTGTATGTGCCTAGTGGTTGTCATATTGGGTAGTGAACATTTGGCCAGTCTCACTAGTCATGATGTTCATCCCTGTCCTAAGAAAATCTCAAATGTTTTTATGGAAAGAAGTTAACAATTAACAAGTTAATCTTTCTCTAGGAGTGTGCCAAGCGCTGTCATAGAGATGCTCTCATTTAGAACTCACCCATCTTCATGATAAAAAATGTGAGGTTTGTTAAGAACACCCAGCTAGTTAGGAATGGAGGTAGATATGTTTATTTTTAAAAGCTGGTTCTCTTGTTGTTTTCCGGGAGCCGCAGTGCAGCATAGTAGTTCACGGCTACACTCTAAGTGTAGTTTGGGGTCAGGCAGATCTTGGGTCCAGTTCCAGTTCTATAAGTAACTTGCTTGTGACCTTGGGTCAGTTACTTAACCTGCCTGAAGCATACTTTCTTCATTTTCCAAGTGGAGGTAACAATAGTAGCTCGATTACATATTAAATACGTTACATAATATTCTACATGTATTTCATGGTATAATATTATATGTGTAGAATTAAGTAACAATTAATATAATTAATATTAATATTGTTATTTATATGTAAAAATTCATTTCAAATCATCTTTTAATTTAGTCACTAAGGCAGGATCCCAAACACCTCTCTCCAGTCACACTTTCTTGGACTTCTTTGATATAATGATTAAGATGAGCATAACACTATATCTCGTATTTTTTAAATCTCAGAGAAGGGGAAAATAAAAGCCTCTTATTCACTCTAGCATTTTTTTTCAATTATTTTAAATGGATGGTTTAGGGATTGTCTGGTTTTGCCTGTCATCATAATAATCAAAGTGGGTGAGAAGATTTTAAGAACTATCTGATGTGGAAGCAAACATTTTCCTGAGAGCCAGGCCCTGGCCCATCCTGAGGAGATGGCCTGTGAGTCTCTCAAAGCTGGAGGTCATCAGGGCTATAGCAGTCACCAGGGTCCACTTAAAACTATGTGGCCTCAGAGTCCTAGAATCACTCCCAGTTTTCCAGTTCTTTCCCAGTGGAGCAATATTGAAGGGAGGAAAAGAAATCATACTTTAAAGATTAGTCTTTCAATCCCTTTGCCCTGAGAGCCAAAGATGAAGGCACATAATTTCTAAAAAATTATTTGGCCCTGTGTTACTGCTCTGTCAAATATCAGACACTGTCCATATTTTAAATTGATTCTAGTATTTTTTCCAGAGGAGCGTATCCTAGTTAGCCAGGTACATATTCATAATGGTATAAATTAATCTTGTTGACTATTATATTAAATTCTGGGGAATTGCTGACTGTTCTTCACAAAGCCAAGAATTTTTCTCATATGAAGGTTTTTTAAACTCAAGCCAGATTTTTCACGGTTCATATGTCAGGCAGCTATGTTCACGGGGCAAGGATCAAATAGCCTATGATGCCTTTAGGCAAGTGGACAACATTTATAACTTTGATGCAACTATGGGGACCGTGGGACGTTGGCAAGGTGGCAAAGGGAAAGGCTCTGTGCTGCACAGTTTAAAGACTCAAATTTCTCTTTTGTTAGTTTCAGAATGGTTGGCTGGCTCATGCAAGAAGTCTGGTGGGATATAGGAATCAGAAAGATTTCAAAAATCTTATTGAAAGTCTGCTGGGATATACGAATCAGAAAGATTACAAAAATCTTATTGATTCAGAGCAAAATAATACTTCACAACCTTCCTAGAGACTTGGCTTAACTTTGTGGAACATGTATGTTAAGGTCCATATTTAACATTAGAAGCAGAATTACAGGTGATGGTGAGGTGGGGCAGAGCAAGACAGAGCCACAGGGCTCCAGCCACTTCATACCTTGGGAATGCAGTGAATGGCCCTTTCATTCCCCGCCCAGAGTGTCACCTCCCTCTCTCCACACAGGGCAGGTGCTGATGCAGGGAAAGTCTGGGGTTTCATGAGGTGCTATGTTCAGTGCTCTTAGATCCAGTTCCTGCTTCAGCTTCTGAACACCTTTTCTTAGTGGAAACATTATTCTTTTCTACACAGTGAAGGCAACATCTTAATTTAAAACCAATGTTTGTGTAGTTCTGATTCAACTAGTATGTTTCCTCACCGTGCTTGAGACCTAAGGAGTAAATGGTCTGTTGCAATGACAAAATGACTGATAGCCAAGAAAGATCTACTGCTAACACAACAAGTAGTGGTCCAAGTGGTGGTGGAAGTTTTGCAGGTAGGACTTAAATTTAACACATTTCAATCTGATAAGTTTTTAAACTTATGGCTGAGAATGGTTCCATTCATTTACCAGGAAAGTCAGAGAGATAGGAATAAAAAAAAAAAAAAAATGGCATTTGGCAAGATGGATTATCAACCAGAATGCAGACCTTTAGTAATAGATCAGAATGACATATGAAGTATCAGTTTCTCAGAGCAGACCTTTCAAGGCAAAATTGGTCAAGTACTCTCAAGCTGTTGCCAAATGTAGGATGACTATGCCAACTATAATCGGCTTCTGCAACTGCTGCCCTGTTAAGAGATGAAGGTGTTCCTAGTGAAGGTGAGGGAGATATCATTGTGAAAAGAAACCAAAAAAGTATAAAAGGAACCCAGTGTCATTATTACATTGCAAATACTTGTGCTGTTTTTTACTAGCTGGTTTTGGAATACTTTCAGTGGGCATGATTTGGGATATAGCACAGAGCTGAGAAGTTGCAATGGTTTGAGATTTGGGGAGATATTGGGAAGGAGTGAATATACTCTGTGTGTGGGATGAACTTGGATTTTTGAGGTCCAGGGGGTGGACCATAGTAAACAACATAATGACCCCACAAATATATCCATGTTCTGATCCCCAGAACCCATAAATATGTTGACTCACATGGCAAAAGGGACTGTGCAAATGTGACTAATTTAAGGATTTTGAAATAGGAAGATTACCCTGAATTATCTGGATGGGCCCAATGGAATTACAAGAATCCTTATAAGAGAGAGGCAGAAGGTCAGAGTGTGAGAGGAAATGTGATGATGGAAGCAGGGGTCAGAGAGAGAGAGAGACAGAGACAGAGATGGAGAGAGAGACAGAATGAGCCAAGGAATGTAGGTGGCCCCTAGAAGCTGGAAAAGGTAAAGAAACAGATTTTCCTCTAGAACCTCCAGAAGGAATGCAACTCTGTTGACACCTTGATTTTTAGAACTTCTGATCTCTGGAACTGCAAGATCATAAATATGTGTTGCTCTAAGCCACTAAATTTGTGGTAATTTGTTACACCAACAATAATAGGAAAGTAATACAGAAGTGTTAAAAAAAAAAGTAACAGAAGTTTTTGTTTTCATCTTACACTTCTTGGTCTCAAGGCAACTTAGAAATGATGTTGGCATCCAGATTATCCACTACAGCAAATGTTGGAAAGATGGATTCATCCACTGAAAAGTGGAACATAATAATCAACAAATTATCCTTAAAGCAGGTCCAGGCAACAGCAGTTGGTTTTCTTGCAGCTGTGGCAGCAATTATGTTGGGCTGGGTTCCAGAGGGGAAATACTACCTTGGTCATTCCATACTTCTGTGCTCCAGCAGAGTAGCAACCACCTTCACTCTTCTGCAGGGAATAATAATGGTTGGGCTTATCACTGCTTCAAAGAAGAATGGGATAATCCTGATAATGTTACTACACCCATGGCTGCTAGTTTGGGCAAACCTATAACTTTTCTGCATTATCTTGGGTAAGTCAGGGTACTCTTGTCTCTATTACTATTACCTATTACTGTTACTCTATTACTGTTACCTATTACTATTACTCTATTACCTATTATTATATATTAGTTGGTGGCTTTTTCTTGGTTCTAACTCAAAAACACTCAGTTGCAAGGGCAGTTCTCTGCTCAAGCTGGGAGCCTGCCCTAAAAGTGATGCCCAAAAGTGACGTTCAGCCTTATTATGGAAACAACTGTATCTGACCCAACTTGATTGATTGTTGCTGATACATTGTTGTTATACTATTTACTAATGATATCGCTAGTAATTTAGTGGCCATTCATGCTAGAAGGATTTCTGTCTAACTCCATCTACATAGCAGTGCAGGAGGATGGCCTGATGAACCCAAAGGTTGTTAGTACTCATTCAGAACTTTTTTGGTCCAGGACTTAATAATAAGCCTGCTGAGGTTCCACTGCTTTTGGTGATTCCTCAACATTTTATTCCTTTTACACGATTCACTTGACAAAAAGCAGCCACACTTCTTCAACTGTAATCTTCATATTAATATATTTATTTGCTGTTTTGTTATAGATTTTTATCCTATAAGACTTGTTGTGGATTGCTGACTGGATGGTCCATTACTCCTGGAGAGAAGGAAAGAACTCCGATTGTTTCTCCATCCCCTATATAAGGGAATTGGTTGATCTGCTTGGGTCAGCTTTATTAGCCTTAGGTTTTCTGTGGTTTATTAGAGATAGTGAGGATGATGCTGGAGACTAAAAATGCCCTACTAGTCTCAGATGGTCAAGGAGAAAATTTGTGGTTCTTCTTTAAAAATTTTAAGGCACTGCTTTGCCTTTTCCTGGTAAATTAAGGTTGGCCTTGATTAAATTAAATAATCTTCACTTTAAAAAAAAAAGAATTTTGTGTTGAACTAGAATGAAGAATATTCATGCTGTCTTTCATAGAATAAATGATAACTTGACATTGACATAGATACAAGCTCAATCTCTGGAATTAGTTAAATAGGAAAGGATATAGAATGTTTGTAATGAATAATTCTAAAACCACATACATAGCAGAAATGTGCTTTATTATTGTTTGGTAATGCAAGGTTAGGGGAAATAAAGCTCCAGTCCAGTTCTTCTTGTCTCACAGATGTGTTGTGCTGTAAAGCAAGCTATAAAATGGAAGAGGCCAACTAAACTTCTCACAGTATGTATGTGCCACGATTTGTTTATCCATTAACAAGCTGATAACTATTTAAGGCAATTTCTATTATCCATTTTTTTGTGTGTGTGTGAGGAAAATTGGCCCTGAGCTAACATCTGCCAATCCCCCCCTTTTTGCTGAGGAAGATTGACCCTGGGCTAACATCCATGCCCATCATCCTCCACTTTATATGGGACACCGCCACAGCATGGCTTGACAAGCGGTGCATTGGTGTGCGCCCAGGATCCGAACTGGTGAACCCCAGGCCGCCACAGCACACTTAACCACTTGCGCCACTGGGCCGGCCCCCCTATTATCCTTTTAACATCTGTAGGGACTGTAGTGATGGCCCTTTATCAATCCTGTTATTGATCAATTGTATCTTCTCTCTTTTCCTTGATTAGTCTAGGTAGGTACAGGCTTATCAGTTATATTACTCTTTAAAGGTAACATCTGTTTCACTGATTGTTCTTTATTCTTTGATTTTTATTTTATTGATTTATGTTCTTATCTTTATTACTTCCTTCCTTCTACTTACTTTGCTTTGAATCTGCTCTTCTTTTTCTAAATTTTTTAAATTAGATTTTTAACATTTTAGACAAGTAATTTTAGATCTTTTCCTTTTCTGCTCTAAGTCTGCCCTGAAAGGATGATAAGGGCATAGATTTGGGATCTGGAGCCCATGGCAGGACAAGAGATAACAGCATTAGATGCTAGCACATAAAACAGCCCAATTTTGGGGTCTCTGAAAGGACTAAATAAATAGAAACTTAGTTCCTTACCTATGGTCTGAATATATTGAGAAATAAGGTGGAAGAAGCAGCAGTTGGAAAACCATAATATTTCCTAAGTTGAAGGACGTAACTTACATTGAGTCCACATGGGCCTGACAACCTCTGAATTATGCAGAGTATCCCGATCCTGGTATCACTGGACCAGGGCGGGAGTCTCCAGGAGGTCTGCTCATGTAAGATTGTCAGTATGGAGGAAGAGGAAAATTCCATCTTCTTATAGAAACCTTATTCCTAAAAGAAAAAAAAAAAAGAGCTGGGCTAAATAAGCTCTGTTTACTATTCTTAAATCTACTAATGTTTTAAATCACTTCATTTCCCCTGGGCTGAAGTGGTAAAGGGTAGAAGGAGTCTAGAAGTGTTACACTAATTGAGCGCCCTCAACATGGGAAAGAAACATCAGAGGTAGAGAAGAAGCATTCCACCTTAATAAGCAGGACTAGATAGGACTAGAAAAACTGTAGTGGAGGTCACAAGTACAAAGGATAGCAAGAAAATCAGATGGCTCCACCTTTTTGCCAAGATAATATAAGTGCCAGCCTCACTTCCCACTCCCAGGAGAAAATGTCATGAAGGGAGAGGGATAGCAGCCTGAATCGGGCCAGAATTTGGTGCAAGAGTCAGCTTCGAAACCAGATGATACTGAAAACTGGCAAGGAACTGCTTTGCTATCAAGATAAATAGGAGCTAAAGTTGGTTTCAGTTACACAGAAAGAAGAAAAGCACGTTATTACATATCTCATCATGATTTTAAATTTTAACCCATGACTTTGTAAATATCAACACAAGCACTCTTTAATTTCCGAGAAAGACGCTATAAAAAGGAAAGCCACAGAAAACTTCCCCCTTGGTATCCTGTTACATTTAACGAAGCTAGCTATATACAGGTAAACTCTTCTCATCCAGATGACATATTATTCAACACCAAATATCCCAGTCAAAAGAAAGACAAACTTGCTTCATTAAATATCTGACTCAAAGTAGAAAGCTGATGAGTTAAGACTGAAAGTTGTAGCATTCTGCAAGTGACGTATTTTATTTTAAGCTCTATTTTAATGTATACTGCAGCCAGAGTCCCTCTTTAAGAGTGAGGCACCCATTGCCCAGCCGGCTGAGAATATTGCCTGCTGACCATTCATAATTGCATTCCTCCCTGGGAGTTATCTTTGGGCACAGGAACCACCCCACCCAAGGTTGGGATGGATTACTCACTGGCAGGCTGAAATTGAGGACGCCATCTCTGGTGGTTGATGGAATTTACATAGCCCCTGGCATGCTTTAGTGGTACGATTGTTAATTTCTTTCACTGGTGTTGAAATGGGATGGCATACCAATGAGAGGGGACATACTGGCTGATGCACTATCTTTTGCACTCGAGAGGTATGAGGGAAATGGTAACTACAATGACTATGGGATTGCACGGTTGTGCTGAGGGCCACTGATCTACTGAATAGAGATAATGATAGGGTGGGGTGATTAGCGAACAATTGAAAGTAACATGTGAAAGCCACAGGGTCCCCTTGCTAGTATTTAATGAAATGCTCATCTCTTCAACCTGAAGGACAGATAGAGTGAAGCACCGAGCCCAAGGCTTCATCATAAGAAAAGCAGAGCTTCAGAGGGTGGATTCTCAGCCGGCAGGTCCCCTACAAGATGGTCAGAGCTCCAACAGTGAAAGAGAGGGACAGTGAAACCTGGGATGGAAATATCTGGCAGATGCAGTTAGGAATTTTGAATTCCCAGATCCTCTTGCAGAAGCGGCCCACTTCTCCTTGTTAGAAGATTACCCTCTTTCCTTTTTGAGGAACACGCAGAGGCCCCAGATGAGGCAGGTTCCTTAGGAGACAACGCTCACCCCCTCTTGAGACCAGCCTCCATCTTCTCTCAACAACCAGACCAATAAGAAGAGTCAAATCCCAGAGACCAGCTGGGAACATGATGGGCCTGCTAAGGAAATAGAGGGAAGAAATGCCTAAGAATCTAGAACACCAAGATGCTTTTTTTTTTTTTTTTGTGAGGAAGATCAGCCCTGAGCTAATATCCATGCTCATCCTCCTCTTTTTGCTGAGGAAGACTGGCTCTGAGCTAACATCTATTGCCAATCCTCCTCCTTTTTTTTTTTTCCCCCCAAAGCCCCAGTAGATAGTTGTATGTCATAGCTGCACATCCTTCTAGTTGCTGTATGTGGGACGCGGCCTCAGCATGGCCAGAGAAGTGGTGCATCGGTGCGCGCCTGGAATCGAAACCCAGGCCGCCAATAGCGGAACGCGCACTTAGCCGCTAAGCCACAGGGCTGGCCCAGAACACCAAGATGCTTTTAACGATTCCACACTGAAAAATAGAACCTTACTTATTTCCACGTGTGACACAGGCTGCTCCTGGGAAACTTCCTGCTATTTTCATACTAAAAACAGAAGGTATGTTATAGCTTATGTCTAAGCCACCTCTCCTCCCCAGAAGAGCAAACAGTAATAAACTTCCTAAAAAGTTATGACAGATTGGAACATAGACAAATTTCTTTGGTATTGCTCAGTTTAGTAGCCAGTGAATAAAATTTATTGAAAGGAGTTTTCGAATACTTGGAAATAAATTTCCACAAAATAAAAGTAGAAAAATGTTTATTTTAAAATATGATTCTGAATTTCTAAAGGGTGCATTCTTTATCTCTATGCAATAAATTAAACAATTACCTGTTCATTCTGAACCAGAAGCTAATACACAGAAGAGAATTGCAAAATCTTAATGGACTTGTACATATTTAAAGCTCTTCAAAACATTTCAAGCTGGGCAGCATATTGATAACGAACTGCCCCAAAACGGGTCCTGGATTGCCTGGGATTGGGTCTAACATCACAAATTGTTTAAACTATTTGAAATAGAAGAGCTGTGTGTAGTAAACAAAAGGAAATATAAACATGTTAATTGCACAACACTACTTCTGTTCAATCAAAATAGTATGTGTGGTAGACATCTTATTTGGCTAAAAATTAAATTTTTCTTATGTTAAATGTTTTAAAATTGGGAGGAAGTCAGGATTAAGAAGTATTCTACTAGCTGCAAGATAGTAAATTGAAGCAACTTACCATTGTCCTGACAGATTTTATCTATTTGAGAAATAATAAATTTATTTCTAATAGACTTCTTCTTCTACATTTAGCAGGCTGCTCATTTTACCATCTCAATAAAACTCTTTTCTAAGAGTCATTCCAGGAATATGTGTGAATTTTTCTTAAGTGATCTCTAAAAAACACCGAGGAAAATTAATTCATTGCATAAATATTATGTACAAATATAAAAATAATTCCCCAAGTATGGAAATTCTGAGTACTCTAAAATAAAACCAACTAATTAGTTACAATTAATCTAGGATATTTTTTGTTCTTATAGATTTTTTTCTAATGTTAACAAAGAACCATAGATTCAAATGCCATTAGTTAGTCTTAAGAGGAGTTTCATTTTCCTTTACTGAAATGCTGTCATTCATGTTCAATGAAATCTCAACTTCTCCCCGTTGTGTACGATTGTACCATGAAATGCCAGCTACGCTTCGCTACCTTGTGACTGCAGGATGTCCGGAGGGCGGGCGTTTATGCAAGAAACTCGGAGCTTTCTCTAAAATTCACACACACAACTCTCCTTAAAAACTTCTTTCTTCAGAGCACTTCTACTTCCACCCAAGGGCCAGATCTACTCTCTCATATGAAAACAACTAAAAACCAGGGTAAAATATACGAAACAGTAGTTTTTATACACCAGACATCAGGTAGCACAGGACCGATCCTTAAGAGATGGGCAACAAGTGAGGTGAGCCCACTTTTTTCCTTCTGACAGCCTATAGAAAGCTTCCAGGCTGGAACACCCGCAAAATCACCCAGCAATCTCCTTGATCTCCTTGATTTGATAAGATGGAGCTGGGAACCTGGGGAGGCCACACAGCAGAGAACCGAAAGGGGAGAGCTGCAGAGAGTGCTCTGGAAGGTCTTCAGCTGAGTCCAGATCCATCATCACCTGTGTATGAGGAAACCACCTGCGGCCAGGGAAAGATGCACGCAAATGGAGCAGAGGGAAAAATCCCTGCAACTCACACAGGCCTAGAAGTCTGTGTTCCTGCTAGCCAGGGTGTCAAACTTCATGATTCAGGAGGCATCAGGTAGAATACTCAGAAGGGTATTTTACTCACAAAGCTTAAAACTGAGACTTGAAAAGACCAAATTGTTTCTAGAACAAAGTTGAAGAACATTTATAGGAATATAAAAACATCCAGCACCCAACAAGGTAAATGTTGTAATACCTGGTGTCCCAGTCAGATGTGAGCAGGCAAAGAAGCAGGAAAAGGCAATGCTGAGGAGCAGATCAATCCATTGATAACACGCAGACCAAGAAATGATATAAATGATAGAATTAACAGAAAAGGACACTAAAATGGTATTAAATCTATATTCCACATGTTAAAGAAGGTAGAGGAAATATTGAGATATAGAAGATATGAAATATTCCCACTTGAAATTCTAGGTAAAGAAAATATAATGCCTGAGATGAAAAATACACTGAATGGAATTAGACATGAAGAAAAAAAAATATAGCAATAGAAACTGTCCAAAATAATGAAAGAGAAAGAAAGAAAATACTGAAAATACATAAATAGAGCATCAGGGAGCTGTGGAACAATTTCAGGTGTCCTATTCAAGTCCCTGTGGAGGAGGGCACAGAAAAAATATTTGAAAAATGACTTAAAATTTTCAGGATTTCATGAAAACTATAAACCTACAGATCCAAGAAGTTCAATGAAACTCAAGTATAAGAAACATGATGAAAATTAGACACATTATAATCAAATGGCTTAAAACCAGTGATAAAGAAAACTTCTTCAGGTTTTAAAAAATTATATTCCTATGGGGCCAGCCCCGGTGGCCCAGCGGTTAAGTTCTGCGCACTCCGCTTCAGCGGCCCAGGTTTGGTTCCTGGGTGCAGACCTACACTGCTCTGTTAGTGGCCATGCTGTGCTGGCAGTTCACATACTAAAAAAATAGAGGGATATTGGCACAGAAGTTAGCTCAGGGTGAATCTACCTCAGCAAAAAATAAAATTATATTTATATTACAACCACACTGCATTGGAGTTAATACCTTTCCCTAAATACCTTATACACTTTGTACACGTGAAATAAAGTCTGTAAACATCCCTTTATATAGCAAGTACTATGTTATAAATTTAGTGGATGGAGATATACAAACATGAACTAGATTACAGTCAATTTGTCACCAATCCACTAATTTTGGCCATTTTTATGAAAGAAACTATTATGAAAACCCTACAATTTCAAAAATCTCTCTTACTTGAAGGTTAGAGACCCTTTGGCACCAGTTCTACATGAATCTGCACCAAATCCCGTTGCTGTTTGGTGGTGATTTTTTGTGAGTTGGGGTTTTGTTTTTGCTCATTGGTTTGTTGATTTTAAGGAAAAGAACAAAGGGACGACATAGATGTTTGTTTTACAAAAGTAGAATCAAAATGAACAAAAATTGAGGATGACTGGTGAATTTAGGGAAGAAAATCCAAGTAGTAAAAGGACAGGAATTCACAAGATGCCTGGCAGCTGAGTTCTGCCCAGACACTAGGGAACAGTTTCAGATGATACCCATTTACTCAAAAATCTGCATAAATATTTCTGACATTATGTGTTTAAATAGGAAAAAGAACAGAATGCAGCTAATATGAAATCCATGATAATTATAGCTATAGTTTAATGCCTCCTGTGTGGCAAGTCCTTTTTGTACATTATAATATTGAATCCTTAATACAACCGTGTCGTGTATGAGTTATTAGTTATAGTCCTGTTATTACAAAGTAAGTGAATACTGAGGTTTTGAGAAACTAACATCTATGCCAAAAATTGAGACACACAGAATATGAAGTAACACCAAATATAAGGCACACAACAAAGAAGGCTATGACCATCTTCCCAATGAGAAGATCTAATCAGAGCTCGTTCTTGAAAGTCTCAAGTCCTCAGCGAGTCTCCCCGACAAGCCTATATTTGTCAGTTCTTCCCCAACACCCACGGGAATTTATCAGAGTTCTCCACAATTTGGAATTATTTATCTATGCATTTATTTATTGTCTCAGTAGGCTTAAGCCTCATGAAGAAAAACACAGTGCTTTCCTCATTTATCACTCACTGCTGTATACCACTACCACTGCTGCTACTACTACTACTAATATGAACAATAACAATATCATAGTACTAGGTTTAGTACTACACAAGTGTTACTGAGCCCCAAGGGGCTGGTGACCCGCAAGTGGGTCCTTTTGCCCGGAGCCTCCAGTGCCAATAGAACGAGACCAGCTTTGGAACAGTAAAGCAGAAAGGTTATCCATTGATGGATAAGTGGAGGAGGCAGAGCTCCTGCTCTAAAAACGCCTTCTCCTGCAAGGGAAGGTGAGCAGGCTTCTTACGGGATGTGAAGGGGGCGGGATCTCCACGTCATCCCTCAGCATTTGGTGCATGCGCAGATCTTCCCTTCTTGCACATGGCACCTTTTGCACACGTTTCCTTTTGGGCATGGCCCCACATCACCATCTTGGACCTTTCTGGTTTGGACCAGTACTGGCAATATTCTGCCTTGGTTCCTATAAGCAAGCACAACTTAAAAACAAAGCATTAGACATGGAAAATGTTTTAAGGACTTCTCTGGGTGACATAAGTACTTCTGTATCCACAGGGTCCAGAGGAAAGATGGCTGATAGAATGGAAGGCTTTCCATTTTTGTCACTTTGATAAAAACAATAATAAAATGAGAAAGTCAAAATATATTTACTGTGATAAGACGAGCAACACATTTTAAATTAAAAACAATTCAAATTAACATCACAGCCTGCTCTTTAGCAGTCTTTCCATTAGAAGTAGACTATTTCAATAGAAAATAGCCACTTGCATTAGAAGTTGCCATTTTCAATACGTGAAGCTCTGTTTTTAGTTCAAGGAAATCTTATTGGCCAAGTAATGTTGCAAGAGAGAGATGTAATTAAGTAAACCTCCACTTCATGTTTTCTAAGAAGTCTGTGTAGTGTTTTGAAAGTAATTAAAATTCTTGTGGCTTTTGGATGTTTGATATCATCAAGCCAACAATCTCTTCAACCTTATTTTCCTAATTCTTCCCTTCCAATATTCATTCTGGTCACCAACTGGCTTATGGTTTCATTTAATGAAGTGTAGAGCTCCGTAAGTACATAACATAAAACACATGGTAATGCACACACCCAGAAGCAATTAAATCAATGGGAAATTCAGAATGCACTCCATTCTGTCCACTTTGGAGTTCCAAAAATGTAAATTAGTCACACCCATCTGAGACAACTGTGGATTGAGTGCTTGGAATGGGACATATTTAGTAAAAGAATCACAGAAGAGTTTCCTTAAAGTAACAGATTTGTGCAAAGAAAATGAACAACAGTATAAATAGCGTTTTTCTTTCTAATACCCAATAAGTTAGGAGTATTAACCCTAGTTTTTAAAAAAAGGTAGAATACACTCGGTAAATTCCTTTTGCGATTCTACCAAAGCCATTACTGCTTCTGTACTTTAAGTGATAGCCTCTAAGCCCAGATGAATTTTATTCCTTAACATCTAACTTACATAGATAAAAGGGAACAGTGGGGGAAATATTTGATTTTTATCCCCAAACCTTGGTTTTGAATCTTTGCTCTCTTGCAAACTTAAGGTAATTTTCATTTATGGGATTTTTATGGAATTAAATCAAATAAAAGAGCACTAGGGATATGTGGGATCTTATCACCACCATGGCTATCTTATTGCCTGGATCACTCTATTAAATTCCTGGCCAGCCTGCTCTTTTGTTGCTTCCCTACCTGGTGTCTCAACTCAGGCCATCTAAGACATTAGCCTTCTCTGGTTGTTTGCCACCAAGATTCCTTTGTTTTAAAGAAAGCACCTAGGTCTGGGGTTTTTCCTTGCTCCCCACCAAATCAAGTCAACCCCTTTGGCAAAGAAGGTAGCAGTACTCACTTCCTGCCTTGCCATGTCCTGGAAGAATCTCTGTGAATAATGATCTGGAGGGAGACAGGAAGGGAATGGCAGCAGCCCCTGGCTGAAATGCCACAAACTCTGTTGTTCTTACCAAAGTTTCAGTAGTTTTTCCTTGAATAAAGCTTCGCAATTGTTTTATGCCTTCGATCATTTTCCAGAGGCCTCCAATGGCTGTTTTTGACAACTTTGTCCATTTTTATCATCATTTTTGGGGGAGGAAATTTGCCACACTTCACTCCACCATACTGGAAGTCGACTGTCAACCTTTGTAGTTTTAAGCCACTGAGATTTGGGGATTGTTTGTTACCTAAGCTATCCTGACTGATATAGCAGGTATTTCTCTCTCTCTCTTTCTCTATCCCTCTCTCTCTCTGTCAAGTCAGTCACAAATATTTAAAACATTCAAAATTTAATCCCCACTTCCAGTTTCACCTCCAACATGTAAAGAGCTTAGAGGTCACTGCTCCCTTTTTCACAACAAGAAAAAAGATGAATGCACTAAAAGTCAGTAAATTTTATTAGATCCATCAAAAAAGTGAGGTCAGAGGGCAAGCCACCACCCCAACATCTGGAGAGACAAGGAAATACAAAGACTCACAGCCAATGTCAGTTTACCTAAAGCAGAAGTATCTGAACCCATAACTGGTACAGAACAATTAATGGTAACTTAGATAAATTGCTGGAGGCTGAATGCAGACTAGCTTGAGAATTAAAAATCCTTGGGTGGTCCACCTTTAGGGGAGCCCCTAACTTTCATAAGTTCTACCTCCAGCAACTCTACCAGCTTACCATGATGAAGATGAGAGAAAAATCCCTTCTTGTTTTAGGCAAGGGGAGGGGAAAACATAACCATTTAAAAATATACTCAAGTATTTTTAAATATCTCAGAGCTTTCTCCATAACAAAAGCCTGCCCTGGAAGGGAAACTACTTTCCTAGGGCATCATCTGACCCTCGGGAACAGCAATTAACCACACTATTCCCCTCCAAGATTTCTGTTTTATTTAAGGGGAGGGGAAAAAATGCTAAGAAGTGCTTCTGGAGGTCACAGCCCAGGAACTCAGCCCACAAAAAAAATGAATTTCAATCATAAAGTTATAGAACAGTTCCTCTCCCCAACACCTTTCCACCACATCAGCAGGGCTCCACTATAATAAAAGTGGATTGCAGATGAAATAGTTGCAAGACATAGACTCTGGTTAAGAAACTCTTAGGGAAACCCTAAAAGGAGATAAAAATGAAGACACTAGAGGAAATTAAAGCCTGAGGTATCCACAGCTACAGAAGACATTACACACAGTCCAAACTCTGTGGTGTAAGGACTGAAATTAGCATTCATATGGGCTGTCTTGACACCTGGTGAAATCAGTAGGGCCTCCAATGGCCTAACCACATTTGCCATCCCATCTTGGACTCCAATGGGTAAGTCTCCCTCGCCATACAACCCTCCTCTTCACAGGACTGGCAGAGTGCCTGCTTATCCCTGAGTAGTGAGCTTCTGGATCCCTGTCAGTCTATGGAATTGTTCAAACAAGCCAGTCACATCATTGTGTGAGAATGAGGGGTCACCCACCCTGCCCGCCTCCCACTGTCCCTGCTTGTTCACTCAGTTCTCAAATGCACCCTCCATGTGCCCTGCATGGCATTCAGTGCCCTCCTTCCCTAGGATGTGAGTATATGTGACAAACTGCTGTGGATCTCATCTGTCCTCTGTCAGGTGTCGTGTGTTCAGCCATCCCCAGAACCCTAGGGCAGGAATCAGCTCCTCACCAAAGGAGTGAAAAGCAGGTGATCAAAACAACACCTAGCCAGATTAACATAAACCTCACATTAAAGTATATTTACTTCAGTTTCTAAACCCAATACATCAGTCTGACTTTCAACAAAAATTACAAGGCACACTAAAAGGCGAGAAAAAATACATCTGAAGAAACAAAGCAGGCATCAGAACCAGACTCAGATAATGACACAGATTTAGGAATTATCAGAGAGAGAATTTAAAATAACTATGATTAATATGGTAAGGGGTCCATGGAAAAAGTAGACAACATATGAGAATGGATGTGTAGTATAAGCAGAGAGATCAAAACTCTAGGAAAACATCAAAAGAAAATGCTATAAATCAAAAATGCTGTAACAGAAATGAAGAATTCTTTTGATGGCTCATCAGTATACTGGACCCAGCCACAGAAAGAATCAGTGAATTTGAAGATCTATCAATAGAAATTTCCCAAAGTGACATGCAAAAAAAAAAGTAAAATAAAAAAAGAAAACAAAATATCCAAGAACCGTGACAACTACAAAAGTACAACATATACAAAATGGGAATGCTAGAATAAGGAGGAGACAAAGGAGAAGAAGAAACCTTTGAAGTAATAATGACGGACAACAATTAATGACAGACACCAAACCAAAGATCCAGGAAGCTCAGAGAACATCAAGAGGGATAATTAAAAAATCTACACCTAGGCATATCATATTAAAACTGCAGAAAATCAAAGACAAAGAGAAAACCTTGAAAGAAGCCAGGGCGGCAGTAGGAGGGGAGCATGGACATTACTTCTACTAGTTATATAGCACATGAGTCTTTTCACTGGTACCCAAGTCAACTTCTGTTAAAACAAGTAAATAAAATTTGTAACTTTAAGAATCATCACAAAACACTGGTAAAGAAGTCTTCCAGTGTATAAGCATTGAAGAGAAATCAAGGCAGCCAGGATTTGAGTCGCTAAGGTCTCAAAGGGAAGGGAAATGCACTAAGGTTAGTTCAGAGTTCTGTTACCACTCTTCTCAAGACATTTGTCCATGGGTAAGCAGAGAAATGTTTAAGGACTGACAAGAATGCCCTTGAAAACATACACAACATGCATAAAAAGATAGGAAATTTCAGCTGAGAGGTGGAAATGATAAGAAAAGTCAAATGGAAATGGTTGAAATAAAAAACAGTTTCAAAGATGAAGAATCTCTTCAGCCCATCCATCAGGACACTTGACACAGTTAAAGAAAGAATCAGTGAAATTAAAAAATAGATTAAAATGCAGAGCAACTACATCTTTCATACGTTGCTAGAGGGAATGTAAAATAATGCAGTCACTGTGGAAAACAGCTTGGCAGTTCATCACCAAATTAAACATGCGCCACGGGACCCAGAAATCATACTGTTGGACATTTATCCAACAGAAATGAAAATTTATCTTCACACAAAAACCTATGAACAAATATTCATAGCAGCTTTATTTGTAATGGCAAAATACTGAAAACAATCCACATATACTTCAGTTGAATGGTTGAACAAACTAAATACATCCATGCAATGGAATACTACTCAAGGGTAAAAACCTATTGATTCATATAACAACCTGGCACCATGTTATTGAAAAAAGTCAGTCTCAGAAGGTTGCATACTATGTGATTCTATTTATATAACATCCTTAAAACAACAGAACTATAGAGATGGAGGACAGATTAGCAGGCACCAGGGGTCAGGGACCAGGGTGGAGAAGAGAGTGAATATCAATATAAAGAGGTAGCTTAAGGGAATTCTCTTGTGGTGATGAAAGAGTTTTGTATCTTGATTGTGAGGGTGGTAGCAACACAAATCTGTACATGGGATAAAATTGCATAGAACTACACACACACACACACACACACAGACACACACACACAAATGAATGCAGGTTTTAAAATGGTGAAAATTGAATAAGTCCAGTTAACAGTAATGTACCAGTGTCAGTTTCCTGGTTTTGGTATTGTACTCTAGCTATATAAGATATTACCCATGGGGATGCTAGATGAAGGATATACAAGACCCTTTGTACTATTTTTAAAACTTCCTGTAACTCTATAATTATTTTTAAGTTAAAAAATGGATCAATAAAATTATTCAGACTGAAAAACAAAGAGAAGTAACAGTAAGAAAAAGGAACTAGAATAGAGCATCCATGGCAACATCAAACAGAATGATGTGTGAAACTGGAATACCACAAGGATAAGAGAGAAATAACAGGCCAGAAGACATATTTTAAGAAATAAGGGTCAATAATAATGAAAGATGACAAACCACAGATACAAGAATCTCAGAGAAACCCAGGTATAATAAATGCCTCCATTAACAAAACAAAACAAAAACCTACACACATGGTTAAACAGTTGAAATCCAAAGATAAAGAGAAAACTTTGAAGTCAGCCAGAGAAAAATGACACATTACATATAAAAAAATAAGGATAAAAACTACATGTGGTCAGAAACTATGCAAGCCAGAAGACAGTGGATTTACATCTTTAATGTTCTAAGAGAAAAAGTTGTCAATGCAGAATTCTATAGTGAGAAAAAATATCTTTAAGAAATGAAGATGAAAGAAAGGTTTTCCAGGCAAACAGAAGCTGAGAGAATTCATTACCAATAGACCTGGCCTACAAAAAATTTAAGGAAAATTCTTAGATAGAAGGGATACAGGATACAGAAACCTGGATCTGCACAAAGAAATAAAGAACTCAGTAAATAGAAAAATTGAGTTAATTATAAAAGACCTTTTTTTTTTTCCCATATTTTAATGGCTTTAAAAATAAGTGGTCCAACTGGATACAATAAGCCCACTGCTGCCTGCCTCACCCGTTGATTAAAACTAAAGACTCTTGTCAAAATACAAAAAATAGCTTTCTTAGCGCTGAAAAGTAAACAATAGCAGATTAGGGAGGGAAGTCAAATCTTGAAGAATAATTAATATGGCAGGTGTGCTTCCTGGGTTTTTTCTTTTTTCCTCCTTTTCTCTCTTCTTTGACCAGAAAGCTTAGGCTAAATTGGCGTGATGCATTTGCTGGTCAGCAAAAATTGAGAGCAAATCTTGTCTTTCAGCCAGAGTACTAGAAAGGAAAAAAGGTCCTAGGAAGAGACGGGGGAGACCTCCCGTGGTTTTTCTCCCTTCTGACTCATGTGGACCTGCCCGAGGACAGCCTCCATCGCAGAGCTACAGAGCTATGGTTGGGCAGCAGGACAAGACTTAGAACCCCTAGAGAAAATCTATTCTTCTGGATAAAGAAACTCAGAAAGGTGCCCCTGTTGTATGAGGAGTGGAGTGGGGGTGGGGGTAGTTGATGCTGGGTATTTTGTTCTATTTCTCTCTCACTACTTCCCGTAAAAAGTGGGCTCAGTCACATGAAACTGCATGAGAAGAGAGGTGGACAAAACTGAGAAAAATCCATCTCGCTGGCTAGAGGAACTAGACAAAAGGAAGTGAAGAGTAAGAAGGAGTTCCCAAAAGGGGAAAGCTGGAGAAGGGGATCCCTGATTCCTTGTATTAACAGACTATAATCTACACATGCAGAACACACCCAAAGAAGCATAACAAAGGCTTTGACAAATGAAATATAACATAAACTTCCCAATTCCCAGACTAGTCCCCGAGTTCCCACTGCCCAGGTTCCAGACAAATCCCTGAATGGTACATGAAAAGAGCAGACTCAAACAGCAGAGCAAAGGTTTTGAAAAATAAACTGACATTGGAATTTCTTCCCACAGAATGTGAGACAGAACTGGTGGTCTATACCTAAGTTGGTTGACCCCCTGCCAAAAGAAACAAACGAATCAACATTCTGCAGAGGATTTTAACAGGATAGGGTCTCAAAACATAACACCCAAAATCTCCACCACACAATCAAAAATTACTCAACACACCAAGAACCAAGGAAGTTTGAACAATTCTCAAAGGCAAAGACCATCTGCAGAAGTTAACCCTGCCTGAAATGACCCAAATGCGGGGAGGACCAGATAAAGACTCTAAAGCAACTATTATAAACGTGTGCTTGAAATCAATGCAAAGATTGAGAGATCAAAGAAATATAAAGTATAAAAAAGAACCATATGAAAATATCAGAACTGGAAAATGCTATATCTTAAATTTAAAACTTCACAAGATTGGCTCAATAGCAGACATTAACGCAGACAGAACAATTGAAGAATGAATGCCTGAACATTTCTCAAATGTGGTAAAGGTGCAAAAGCCAAAGGGATTACATTCATGGAAAACCATGCCCAGGCACATTATAATCAAATTCCTGAAAATCAAAGATAAACAATCTTCAAAGCAGTCGGAGAAAAATGATGTATTACATATAAGGAAACAACAATTCAAATGACTGCAGATCTCTCATCAGAAACCACAAAGGTCAGGAGATGTCTTTACAATGCTTAAAATAAAGAACTTTCAACCCAGAATTCTATATCCAGCAAATTATTCTTTAAGGATAAAGGTGAAATAAAGACACTTATTTACAATAATTAAAATGAAGAGTATTCACTGCCAGCAGACCCACCCTAAATGAAATGCAAAAGGAATTTTTCCACTGTAAGGGAAATTGTATCATAAGGAAATTTGGAAATTCAGGAATGAAGAAGGAGCAATGAAAAAGGTAAACATGTGGGTAAATATAAGAGACTATTTTCTTATCTTAAATTCTTTAAAATATGTCTGATAGTTGAAAGAAAAAATTAGAGGATTGCCTGGAGGATTTACAATGATGTAGATATATATAACAACTCTTAACTTAAAACAGGCATGTAAAGAGACCCAAAATGTTGTAAGACTTCTACATTTTACTTGAAGTGATTAAATATTAACTCTAAGTAAACTGTGAAAAGTTTACATATAATATAAACTGTGAAAAGTATGTATGTTATAATCCATAGAGCAACCACTCAAAACAAATACAAAAACACATAGCCAAAAAGCCAACAGATAAATTAAAATGGAATGGTAAAAAAATTTTCAAATAATTCAAAAGAGAGGAAAAATTCAACAGGGAAGCAAAACAAACAAAAAAAGAAACAAACACAAAAACAAAGATGGGACAAAGGGAAAAAAATTAAGTGGTAGAACTAAATCAAACAATAGCAATAATTGTATTAAGTGTAAATGGTCTGAAGACCAATTAAAAGTGATTGTCAAATTGGATTAAAAAAAGAAGACCTAACTATATTCTGGCTACAAGAAATCCATTTTAAATATACTAACATAAATAGGTTAAAAGTAAAAGGATAGAAAAAGATATATCATGCAAATACTATACTAACATCACTTAAAGTAGACTTCAGAACAATAAAAATACCCAAGATAGAGAGGGATATTGCATAAAAACAAAAGTGTCAATTCACCAAGAAGATAGAACAATCATAAATGTGTGTGCACCTAATAATAGAGACTCAAAATACCCGAAGCAAGAACTGTTAAAGGGGAAGGAGAAATAGACACATTCGACAGTTCTGGTTGGAGACTTAAACATTCTTATCTAAATAATCAATAGAACAAATAGGAAGGATATAAAATATCTGAACACCATAAACTAACATGAAATAATTTACATTTAAGAACAACCTACTGAACAACAGTAGAATATACATTCTTTTCAGTTTTAGATGCATCATTCACCAAGAGAGACTATATTCTAGGCTATAAAACAAACCTAAAACAAAATTTTAAGAATATAAATCATACAAAGTATGTTCTCTGGCTGTTACAATTAACAAGAAGTCAGTAACAGAAATATATCTGTAAAATCCACAAATATATGTAATTAAAAAAAAAGACTTCTAAATAACCCATGAGTCAGCATGTGTCAAGAAAAGATAAAAAATTGTTCGAACTAAATAAATGTGAAAGTATGTCGTATAAAAATTTGTGAAATTCAACTATATCAGTGCTTCAAGGAAAATTTATAGCATTTAATACTTGTATTAGAAAAGAAAAAAGGTCTCAAATTAGTAATCTGAGCATCCACCTGGTAAATTAGAAAAAGGAAAACAAACATAAGGAAAGAAATAATATAGACAAGAGCAAAAATCAATAAAACTTGAAATAATAAAACAATAGAAAAAAATCAATAAAACTCAGAGCAGACTATTTTGTTTAATTAAAAAAAAATTTTTTTTTCTTTTTTGAGGAGAACTAGCCCTGAGCTAACATCTGATGCCAATCCTCCCCTTTTATTCTTGAGGAAGATTGGCCCTGGGCTAATATCCGTGCCCGTCTTCCTCTACTTTATATGGGACGCCGGCACAGCATGGTTTAACAAGTGGTGCGTTGGTGTGTGCCCAGGATCTGAACATGCAAACCCCAGTCTGCTGAAGTGGAGTGCACACAATTAACCAGTGTGCCACCGGGCCAGCCCCAGAGCAGACTATTTTTTAAAAATAATAAAACTCTAGGCATACTGACCAAGAAAAAAAGAGTGAAGTCACAAATTACCAGCACCAGAAAAAAAAGAGGGACATCATTGCAAACCCTGCAGACTTTAAGAGGATAATAAAAGACTACCACCGATATCTCTATACTTACACCCTTGACAGCCTAGATGCTATGGACTGATCCTTGAAAGACGAAAAATGCTAAACTTGCTCAAGAAGAAATAGATAACCTGAATAGTCCTGTATCTAGTAAAGAAATCAAATTCGTATTAAAAAGTTTTCCAACAAAGGAAATTCCAGGATCAGATGGTTTACTGGAAAACTCTATCAAATATTTAGGAATAAATAATACCATTCTACACAATCTCTTCCAGAAAATAGAAGAGGGAACACTTCCCAATTTATTTTGTAATGCCAGCATTACTCTAAAGCCAAAACCAGACAAAGATAGTTCAAGAAATGAAAACTACAGATCAATATCCCTAATGAACATATGCACAAAAAAACTTCCACAAAACACTAGCAAACCAAATCTTGTGATATATAAAAAAATAATGCATATGACCAAGGAGGTTCATACCAGGAATACTAGGCTGGTTCAATATTTGAAAATCAATCAATGTAATTTACCATATTTACCAATGTAATGTTTTAATATGTGTTGAATTGTGCCCCCCAAAAGGATATGCTGTACACTTAACCCCAGTACCTGTGAACGTGACCTTATTTGGAAATGTGGTCTTTGCAGATGTAATGAAGTTGAGGTCATTAAGGTGAACCCAAATCCAATATGACTGGTGTCCTCATAAGAAGAAGAGAGAGAAACATAAGGAGGAATGTCATACGAAGAGACTGTGACACACAGGGAGAAGGTGGCCATGTGACAACAGAGGCAGAGATTGGACTGATGCATCTACAAGCCAAAGAATGCCAAGAATTGCTGGCAAACACCAGAAGCTAAAGGAGACAAAGAAGAATTCTCCCTTACAGGTTTCAGAGGAGCATGGCGCTGACAACACCTTGATTTTGGATTCTAGCCTCCAGAAGTATGAGACAATACATTTCTGTTGTTTTAATGATTGTCGGGTTTCTGTTGTTTGCAGTGCTTTGTACAGCCACCCTAGAAAACTAATACATAGACTAAAGAAGAAAATCTACATAACCTCAATAAAAGCAGAAAAATCATTTGAAAAATGTCATATCCATTTATTTTTAAAGATCTAGCAAAGTTTTGGGAATAGAAGGAAACTTTCTTAACCTGGTAACTGGCATCAAATAAAAACCTTCATACTTAATGGTGAAAGACTGAATGCTTTCCCCCTCTCCTCAGGAACTTGAGGATGTGCTTTCTCACCACTTCTATTCAGCATCACATTGGAAGTCCTAGTAAGAGAAATAAGACAAGAAAAAGAAAGAAAAGACAAACTTTTTGAGTGGAAAAAACAAAACTGTTTCTATCTGCCAATGATATTATTGTCTATGTAGGGGAGGAAGACTATCCCTACCCACTCTGGGTCCTTCTGGCTGGGCTAAGAATTAAACTGACATGAGACAGAATAACAGGAGAAAATCTAACACAGCTTTATAATATACATAAGGGATATACATGGGAGAGACCCAGGAAAAACTGAGTAACTTGCCCAAATGGCTGAGCCACCAGGTTAAATAGCATCTTCAGCTAAAGACAAAGGAGCATGTTGAGGGTGGAGGTTTGGGATTTCAGAGGGGAGGAAGGCAATTCACATGGAGATGGAAAAGCAAATGTTTGAGAATGTGGCCTGAGAGACAGAATTTTGATAAGATGGGCTTGTTGGTGCCTTTCTTATCACAACTATTTTACATTATACTATCGTTATCTCCTGGCATTAGCTCCTTCTTGGAACAGGCCTTCTATCTTAAATTCTTGTAGGCAGTTAGGGGGAAGGCCAAAGTTTCTTTCAGAGTCTTTTGTTCTTGAAAATAATCAAGGCAAAGAGACACATTTTGGAGTGGCCAATTCTGATCTCCTACATCTACAAAGAACATCCCATAGATTGTTTCTTGAAAAACTCCTAGAACTAATAAATTAATTTAGTAAGGTGGCAGGATATAAGAACAACATACAATAATCAATTGTATTCTCTTATACTTGCAATAAATAATTGGAAATTGAAATTTAAAAATTAAGTACCATTTAAAAAGCACAAAAAAATGAAACACGGGTATAAATAGAATAGCATATATGTAGTATCTCTGTACTGAAAACTGCTGAACACTGATAAAATGACAGAAAGAACACCAAAATAAATGAAGAGATAGACTGTGTTCATGGATGGAAAGACTTGATATGATCAAGTTTTCAAATTTTCCCAAATTGACCTACAAATTTGCAGCAATCCCAATCAATATCTCGGCAGGATTTCTTATATATATCAAGTTTATTCTGAAATTTACATGAAAAAATAAAAAGAACTACTATGGCAAAAAGGTTTTTGAAAATAAAAAAATAAAGCTAAAGTACACATACTACTTTCCATCAACACTTACTATAAAGCTATAGCAAACAAGGCAGTGGAATAGAGATTCTAGAAATAGACATACACGTTGTAGACAATGGATTTTAGGCAAAGAGGCAAAGGCAAGTCAACGGTGAAAGAGTATTTTCAACAAACGGTATTAAAATAATTGCACATCTGTATGCCAAAAAAAAAACCTCTTCATATATCTCACTTCTTATACAAAAATTAGCTCAAATGGATTATATACCTAAATGTAAAGTATCAAATTCTTAAAATTTAGAAGAAAATATGAAAAAATCTTTGTGGCCTTAATTTAGGCAAAAATTTCTTAGATGTGATAACTAAAAAATCAACCAGAAAAGATAAAATTGATAATTGTATTTCATCAAAATTAATGACACTGTTAAGAGAAGGAAAAGATAAAACATAGATGAGAAAAAAATGTTTGTAAATCTCATCTCTGACCAAGGCATTGGATCCAGAATATATAAGTATATTAATAAATCTCAAAACTCAATAAGAAAATTATTTACCCAATTAAAAAATTGGCAAATATTTTAGTAGGCACTTCATCAAAGTAAATATATGGATGAAAAATAAGTACATTAAAAAATTCTCAACACCATTAGATATTAGGAAATGCAAATTAAAACCACAATAAGAATGAAATACTACTACAAATACTACTACTACAATGAAATACTACTATAAAGTTTTTAGAATGGCTATTTGAAAGATAAGTGATAATATCAAGTGCTGGTGAAGATGCAGAGTAATTAGAACTTTCATACATTACTGGAAATTCAAAAAGGTACAGAAAACAGTTTGGCAGTTTCTTACAAAGTTAAACATGCAGTTACATATGACACACCAATTCCATTCCTAGATTTTTGCCCTGGAGAAATGAAACTTTATGTTCAGAGAAATCTGTATGCGAATGTTTAGAGCAGCTTTGTTCATAATTGCAAAAATCTGACAACAATCCATGTTTCCCTTAATTGGGGAATGGATAAAATAAACAGCAATATATCCATACTATGGAATACTTTCAAGCAATAAAAAGAAACAAACTATGGAAACATGCAACAACATGGATGGATCTAAAATGCATTATGCTAAGTAAAAGAAGCCAGACTAAATACTGTATGGTTCCATCCACAGATAATCATGAAAAGGCAGAAGTACGGGACTGGAGAATAAATCATTGCTTAACAGGGATCAGAGAGGTAGGGAAAGTTTGGCTAAAAAGGGATAGCACAAGTGAATTTGGGAGACAGCGAGATATAAATATTCTGTGTGTCGATTGTGGAGGTGGTACACAACTCAGTGCATTTGTCAAAACTCATAGAACTATAGACCAAAAAGGTCAGTTTTACTACATGTAAATTAGTTTTAATTGAAACAATAATTACAACAAAGATAATTGTCTAAAACAAATATAATACAGTGCGTTTTGTATTTATAACATGTAAATCTAAAATATATGATGACAATAGCATAACAAATGGGAGAAATGAAATCTTCTGTTGTATGGTTTTTACACTATACATGAAATGGCATTATATTACTAAATTATTTGAAGATAGATTGTGTTAAAATATATATAAAAAGAGGCATAGCTAATATGTCAATATTGGGGATAATATGGAATCATAAAAAATACTCAATCCAAAACAAAGCAGAAAAAAAGGGAAAAGGGGGAAAGATTAGATGTGACAAATGGAAAATAACTAGCAAGATGGCAATTAAAGGCAAATATTTTAAACATCTCAAGTTAAAAGTAGATTTTATCAGAGTGGATAAAAAAGCAAAACCCAATTATATGTTATCTACAAAATTCCACTTTAAAAGACATAACTAGGTTAAAAATAAAGTTAAACTTTTTTGCTCCTTAAAGGATATTATGAAAATTAACAAACAAGACATAGTCTGGGAGAAAATATTCATTATATATATTGTGAATTTATCTGACAAAGAACTTGTATCCAGAATGTATTTAAAAAGCCTACAAGTCATTTTTTCAGAAGATGAATAGCTCAATCATACAAATGGGTAAAAGTCTTGGACAAACACACCACAAAGATATGAATAGTCAAGAAGCATAAGAAAAGAACTTCAATATCATTAATCTTCAAGGAGATGAAAATTAAAAACATGAAGAAACACTACATCCTCATCAGAAGGACTAAAATAAAAGGTTGACAATACCAAGTGTCAGCAAGGATGTGAAAAAGTGGAATTCTCATACATGCCTGGTGGGAATTAAGATTATACAACCTATTTCTATTTATTTATCTAGCATTTTTGCTATTTCAGTCAGGCCAATTTCCGATACAACTGAAAATAAGAGGCTTTCTATGCTGTTCTTTTAAAATTCCAACTGCATATTGTCATGTCTTCTTTTTTGTTCCTATGATTAATTATGTATTTTGCCTTTTACTTTGGCTCAGCCTTGTTAAAAGTTTGCATCTATATCTTCATTTCATTAATTTCTGCTTTTATTAGTATTATTTATGTCCTCTTACTATTTTTGGAATTAGTCTTTTGTTCTATCTTCTTGAGTTTGATTCTTACCTCAATAATTTTTAATTAATTACCTACAATTATATATTATATATAAATTATATATATTATACATATAGTACATATTATATAAGGATCCTGGTCCTTACCCTTTGAAATATTAATAAATGTCTCCAGGGGAAAGATAAGATGAGCATCCAATAAGCATTTTATCCCTTTGAAATGCAAACACTTAGGACAAATACTCTCAGGGTTATTCAATCACCCTTTCTAGTTTCCCAGGTCCCTATCCAGGAATGCAACCTTTTATCCATGTCAGAGAGATAGAAGAAGGTTTATTATCCTTTGGCCAGGAGTAAATTAGCTTTGCCTTCAAGGAGACGACTACAGTTATAATACTTAAGGCATGTGAAAAGTAAAATATTTGAAGCATAAAGTAAAACATTCTCTAGCTTCATAGTATATCAATCTCAATGATTAAAGAGACCAGAACTCTGCAGGAATGAGAGAAATCCAGGGAAGATTTATTTCCCCATGCATACATTTTAAGGCTATAAATTTTCCTCTATTGGATGATGTAACTGTATTTCACAAATATTGCCTTGGCATTTACATTCTCTTCTAAATATTTTCTAATATCTGTTGTGGTTTCTTTTCTTTCTTTTTCTTTTCTTTGCTTTGTTTTCTCTCCCCCACTTCTTTCTTTTTTTCTTTCTCCCTCTCTTCCTTCTTTCTTTCTCAGTACCTTGAATTATTTTTCAGTGTGCTCTTAGTTTCCAAACATTTTGAGGGGAGGAATGGATTTCTTTGGCTATCCATTTTATTGTGTCAATGCAAATAATCCATAATCAATCTATAAATCAAAATTGGGGTGAGTTTATTATGAGCCAGATCTGAGGACTAGCCTGGGGCCTTCCTTCCCCAAGGAAGGAAGGGCACCAAAGAAGTGGGGTGTACAGAGTGGTTATATGCTGTCTTGGAACAAAGAGCACACATCACATATGATAGGGATGTCCCTTTTACAATTGTCACAAGATTGCTTTGCTGGCACAGCAGATCAATGAACACAGCAGGTTGGTCATCACAAGGTGAGTGGTCACAGGTGAGCACAGCAGGTCAGTAATTAATCCGTAGTTTAGGGAGAGATGCTTAGCCTTAAAGAAATGCTGATATTGGGGAAGAAGCTACATCTCTATCTTTAAGAGCATCATTCTTGTCTTTGGGACACAGTAAATATTTAAAGCAAATGCACAATGCATGCTCAACAGGCCACGGCAGGCCTTTTTGGAAAAACAAGATCAGGCCGAATTAGTTTTAAACCAAATGAATCCTCATATACTCCAATATATCCTATTGCTTTTCATTTGTTTATTTATTGTTAACTTCATATTGTATTGCATGTGGTCAAACAACCTAATCAAAAGCTGATATCAGTTCTTTGATTGGTGTTTGTTGAGTCTAGTCTAGCTTGTGGTGTTATGTTCCACAGGTATCTTTATTATTGTGGTAAAATATATATAGCATGAATCTTGCCATTTTACCATTTTTAAGTGTACAGTTCAGTGGCATTAGTAGGGTTTTATATTCTCCAATTGTTAGTTGCAGGCTTATTACATGTCTACTAAATCAACAGTATTGTGTTCAAATCTTCTATGTCCTTATATTAACTTTTTGTTACTCTTCTACCTATTATGGATACAAGTACAAATTTTCTCCTTGTAATTTCATAATTTTTTACTTGCAATTTTGTAGTTTATGCACCATGTCTTTTACACTACGTTGTAAGATCCACAGTTATTTTATCTGCTCAGTAAATTATTCATCTTTTAGTATATAGTTATCCCGATTTACCCTTGCCAATTCTTGCCTTAAAATTTATTTCATTTTATATGCTGTTGTTACCAGGATCAAATGGAGTGACCTCAGAAAATGGTACTTCTAGCAGATGGCCATGTGAAAATAGCTATAAACCTCTTGGGTGAAGAGGGAATTCTGTGGGATGAAAAACAAAGGCAAATTTTTATATGATTCAATTCTCTGCGGGATCGAGTGCTCTCCCTTCTCTCTGGTCAGTCAACTTTCCTCTGAAGATATGTGATACGCTGCTACTCCACGTGGCTCTGAGTCATCTTTGAAGTGACCTGGAGGGTTTGGTAATTTATGATACCTGATATTTGTTTTTCTCTCCTTCATATCTGTCATTTTCAGGCTCAGGAAAGTTTTATACATGATGTGTCTGTTCTCTCAGTCATTACTCTCTTAAGATAGTCTACTCCTTGTTTTGTTTCTTGGTGACGGAGGTTGGGAGTGGAAGCCATGCTCCTTTTGATGGCACGTTCTATTTTTAAAGCAGTCAGCATTCACTGAGATTCGCCCACACAGTATTCCCAGGAGGCATGGAAAGCCCTGCTATTCATATTTGTTTTGGTTGAATTAGAACAAAAATAAAACTGATGGTGAGCAAATAGGCCTTGATCATGGAGGCAATGAGAATGAATAAAAGTTGCTATGAAATACTATACACCCATATCTTGATTTTCACTTTTAAAAAACAAACTAAAAGGCTGAATTCATACCAACATTGCCCATTCCTATTTCGTCAAGCACTCTTTGTCTATTTTACGTCAGAGAAAAACAGCAGTTTATTCCAGTCAATAAAGTGTTAGATGCCATTCCTACTGCTCTTCCTATGAAACAACTTCTACCACTTTGCCCAACAAAAAGATGTCCACAGTTTCTCTACTGCAGTTCATAAATGACTTCTACTTCCTTCACCCACCTCACTCCTATTCTCCCTTTCATGGGATATTTCAACATCACTTTTTTAAAAAAAGATGGTTTATGCTCCTGAAAGCTGTTCAATTCTATAAAACATCCCCTCTTAACATCACTGGCTACTGACACCCTTTGGAGGTCTTTGGATATAATCAGAGGAACATCAACGCCTGCCTCTCCAACTGCTTCCTGGATGTTTATTTTTTTGTAAAATGTTTCCCACCAAATATGGTATTTCCCACATCTAGCCTACAATCTCTCAGATTCACTTCACAAACTGGTAAATCTTCCTACTAAATTTAATAGATTTTTGGAAAAACTTTCTTTTGGATCAACTGATTTATTTATTTATTTATTTATTTATTTATTTATTTATTTATTTGCAGTAACATTGGTTTATTACATTGTAAAAGTTTCAGGCGTACATCATTGTACTTCTATTTCTGCATAGATTACATCATGTTCACCACCACAATACTAATTACAACCCATCACCACACACATGTACCGAATTATCCCTTTCACCCTCCTCCCTCCCTCCTTCCCCTCTGGTAACCACCAATCCAATCTCTGTCCCTATGTGTTTGTTTATTGTTGCTATTATCTACTACTTAATGAAGGAAATCATAGGGTATTTGACCTTCTCCCTCTGACTTATTTCACTTTGCATTATACCCTCAATGTCCATCCATGTTGTCACAAATGGCTGGATTTCATCATTTCTTATGGCTGAGTAGTATTCCATTGTGTATATATACCACAGCTTCTTTATGCATTCGTCCCTTGATGGGCACTTAGGTTGCTTCCAAGTTTTGGCTATTGTGAATAACGCTGCAATGAACACAGGGGTGCATGTACCTTTGCAAATTGGTGTTTTCAAGTTCTTTGGATAAATACCCAACAGTGGAATAGCTGGATCATATGGTAGTTCTATCCTTGATTTTTTGAGGAATCTCCATACTGTTTTCCATAGTGGCTGCACCAGTTTGCACTCCCACCAGCAGTGTATGAGAGTTCCCTTCTCTCCACATCCTCTCCAACACATGTTGTTTCCTGTCTTGTTAATTATAGCCATTCTGATGGGTGTGAGGTGATATCTCATTGTAGTTTGGATTTGCATTTCCCTGATAGTTAGTGATTTTGAACATCTTTTCATGTGTCTGTTGGCCATCTGTATATCTTCTTTGGAGAAATGTCTGTTCAGGTCTTTTGCCCATTTTTTAATTGGGTTGGTAGTTTTTTTGTTGTTGAGATGCATGAGTTCTTTATATATTTTGGAGATTAAGCCCTTATCAGATGTATGGTTTGCAAATATCTTCTCCCAATTGTTAGGTTGTCTTTTCGTTTTCTTGATGGTTTCCTTTGCTGTGCAGAAGCTTTTTAGTTTGATGTAGTCCCATTTGTTTATTTTGTCTATTGTTTCTCTTGCCCGGTCAGACGTGGTGTTTGAAAAGATGTTGCTAAGACCGATGTCGAAGAACGTACTGCCTATGATTTCTTCTAGAAGTTTCATAGTTTCAGGTCTTACATTCAAGTCTTTAATCCATTTGGAGTTAATTTTTGTGTATGGTGTAAGGTAAGAGTCTACTTTCATTTTTTTGCATGTGACTATCCAGTTTTCCCAACACCATTTGTTGAAGAGATTTTCTTTTCCCCATTGTATGTTCTTGGCTTTTTTGTCAAAGATTAGCTGTCCATAGATGTGTGGGTTTATTTCTGGGCTTTTGATTCTATTCCATTGATCTGTGTGTCTGTTTTTGTGCCAGTACCATGCTGTTTTGGTTACTATAGCTTTGTAGTATATTTTGAAATCAGGGAGTGTGATACCTCCAGCTTTGTTCTTTTTTCTCAGGATTCCTTTAGCTATTTGGGGTCTTTTGTTGTTCCATATAAATTTTAGGATTCTTTGTTCTATTTCTGTGAAAAATGTTGTTGGAACTTTGAAAGGGATTGCATTGAATCTATAGATGGCTTTAGGAAGTATGGAATCTTAACTATGTTAATTCTTCCAATCCAAGAGCACGGAATATCTTTCCATTTCTTTGTGTCTTCTTCAATTTCTTTCAGAAATGTTTTATAGTTTTCAGTGTACAGATCTTTCACCTCTTTGGTTAAGTTTATTCCTAGCTATTTTATTCTTTTTGTTGCAATTGTAAATGGGATGGTATTCTTAATTTCTCTTTCTGCTACTTCGTTGTTAGTGTACAGAAATGCAACTGATTTTTGTATGTTGATTTTGTATCCTGCAACTTTACTGTATTCGTTTATTACTTCTAAAAGTTTTCTGGTGGATTCTTTAGGGTTTTCTATATATAAAATCATGTCATCTGCAAATAGTGACAGTTTCACTTCTTCCTTTCCAATTTGGATCCCTTTTATTTCTTTCTCTTGCCTGATTGCTCTGGCTAGGACTTCCAGTACTATGTTAAATAGGAGTGGGGAGAGTAGGCATCCTTGTCTGGTTCCTGTTCTTAGAGGGATAGCTTTCAGTTTTTCACCATTGAGGATGATATTAGCTGTGGGTTTCTCATATATGGTCTTTATTATGTTGAGGTACTTTCCTTCTATACCCATTTTATTCAGAGTTTTTATCATAAATGGATGCTGTATCTTGTCAAATGCTTTCTCTGCATCTATTGAGATGATCATGTGATTTTTAGTCTTCATTTTATTAATGTGGTGTATTACGTTGATTGATTTGTGAATGTTAAACCATCCCTGCATCCCTGGAATAAATCCCACTTGATCATGGTGTATAATCTTTTTAACGTATTGTTGTATGCGATTTGCTAGTATTTTGTTGAGGATTTTTGCATCAATGTTCATCAGTGATATTGGCCTGTAATTTTCTTTTTTTTGTGTTGTCCTTGTCTGGTTTTGGTATCAGGGTAATGTCAGCTTCGTAGAATGAGTTAGGGAGCTTCCCCCCCTCCTCAATTTTTTGGAAGAGTTTGAGAAGGATAGGTATTAAGTCTTCTTTGAAGGTTTGGTAGAATTCACCAGGGAAGCCGTCTGGTCCTGGACTTTTATTTTTGGGGAGGTTTGTGATTACTGTTTCGATCTCCTTACTGGTGATTGGTCTATTCAAATTCTCTACTTCTTCTTGATCCAGTTTTGGAAGGTTGTATGATTCTAAGAATTTATCCATTTCTTCCAGATTGTCGAATTGGTTGGCATATAGCTTTTCATAGTATTCTCTTATAATCTTTTGTATTTCTAAGGTGTCTGTTGTAACCTCTCCTCTTTCATTTCTGATTTTACTTATTTGTGCCTTCTCTCTTTTTTTCTTGGTGAGTCTAGCTAAAGGTTTGTCAATTTTGTTGATCTTTTCAAAGAACCAGCTCTTGGTTTTATTAATTTTTTCTATTGTTTTTTTGGTCTCTATTTCATTTATTTCTGCTCTGATTTTTATGATTGCCCTTCTTCTACTGATTTTGGGCTTGGTTTGTTCTTCTTTTTCCAGTTCCTTTAGGTGCATTGTTAGATTCTTTATTTGAGATGTTTCTTGTTTGTTGAGATTGGCCTGTATTGCTATAAACTTCCCTCTTAGAACCGCTTTTGCTGTATCCCATAAATTCTGGCATGTCGTATTTTCATTTTCATTTGTCTCCAGGTATTTTTTGATTTCTTCTTTGATTTCTTTGTTAACCCAGTCGTTGTTCAGTAGCATTTTGTTTAATCTCCATGTATTTGTGGCTTTTCTGATTTTCTTCCTATTTTTGATTTCTAGTTTCATACCGTTGTGGTCAGAAAAGATGCTTGGTATTATTTCAATTTTCTTAAATTTACGCAGACTTGTTTTGTGGCCTAATATGTAATCAATCCTGGAGAATGTTCCATGTGCATTTGAAAAGAACGTGTATTCTTTGGTTTTTGGATGGAATGCTCTGTATATATCTACTAGGTCCATCTGTTCTAGTGTGTTGTTTAAGGCCAATGTTTCCTTATTGATCTTCTGTTTGGATGATCTATCCGTTGGTGTAAGTGGAGTGTTAAAGTCCCCTACTATTATTGTCTTACTGTCTGTTTCTGTTTTTATGTCTGTTAATAATTGCTTTATATATTTAGGTGCACCTACATTGGGTGCGTAGATATTTACAAGTGTTACATCCTCTTGTTGGATTGTTCCCTTGATCATTATGTAATGCCCTTCTTTGTCTCTTTTTACAGTTTTTGTTTGAAAGTCTATTTTGTCTGATATGAGTATGGCTACCCCAGCTTTCTTTTCATTGCCATTTGCGTGGAGTATCTTTTTCCATCCCTTCACTTTCAGTTTGTGAGTGTCTTTAGGTCTGAAGTGTGTCTCTTGTATGCAGCATATATATGGGTCTTGTTGTTTTATCCAGTCAGCCACCCTATGTCTTTTAATTGGAGCATTTAGTCCATTGACGTTTAAAGTAGCTATTGATAAGTATGTACTTACTGCCATTTTTTAACTTTTTTTTTTTTCTCAGTGTTTTAGTAGTCCTTCTCTGTTCCTTACTTCTTCTATACAGAATTGATGGTCACTTTAGTTTGACCTCTGTCTGAAAGCTCTACTCTTTAACTCCCCTCCTCCCTCCTTTTATGTTTTTGGTATCATATCTAACCTCTTTTTTGTGCATTTGTATCCATTACGTTCTATTCATGGAAATAGATAATTTTTCCTATTTGTGGTCTTCTCTTTTCCCCTTAAATCAGTCCCTTTAACATTTCTTGTAGCACTGGTTTCTTGGTGACTAACTCCTTTAATTTTTGCTTATCTGGGAAAATTTTGATCTCTCCTTCCATTTTGAATGATAACCTTGCTGGGTAGAGTATTCTTGGCTGTAAGTTTTTTCCTTTTAGCACTTTAAATATATCATGCCATTCTCTTCTACCCTGTAAGGTTTCTGCTGAGAAGTCAGCTGATAGACTTATGGGGTTTCCTTTGTATGTAACTTGACATTCTCTTGCGGCTTTTAGGATTCTCTCTTTATCTTTAATTCTGGACATTTTGATTATGATGTGTCTTGGTGTGGGCCTCTTTGGGTTTATCTTGTTTGGGGCTCTCTGTGCTTTCTGTACCTGGATGTCTGTTTCCTTCCTTAGGTTAGGGAAGTTTTCATCTATTATTTCTTGAAATATATTCTCTGGCCCCTTGTCTCGCTCTTCTCCTTCCAGGACACCTATAACACGGATGTTAGTGCGCTTGATGTTGTCCCAGAAGTCCCTGAGACTGTCCTCACTCTTTTTAATTCTTTTCTCTTTTACCTGTTCACCTTGGGTAATTTCTGCTAGTCTTTCTTCCAGCTCACAGATCCATTCTTCTGTATCCTCTACTCTGCTTTTGAGTCCCTCTAATGAATTTTTCATTTCCAGTATTGTATTCTTCATTTCTGATTGGTTCTTTTTTATATCTTCCATTTCTTTGTTGACATTCTCACTGAGTTCATCTATTCTTCTCCCCAGATCAGTGAGCATCCTTAACACTCTTAGTTTGAACTCTCTGTCAGGTAGGTTGCTCATTTCTGTTTCACTTAGTTCCTTTTCTGGGGTTTTGTCCTGTTCCCTTACTTGGAATGTATTCTTTTGCCTCCTTGTTTTGCCTCTTTCCCTGTGCTTGTGTCTACGTATTAGGTAGGTCAGCTACGTCTCCTGCTCTTGGATAGGTGACCTTATGTAAGTGATGCCTTAGGATGCTTCCAGTGTGCTTCCCTCAGTTCTCAATGTTCCAGGGGTGGCCCCTATGTGGGCTACGTGTGTCCTTCTATTGTGGCCTGTTCGCTCTCCCTATAGGCGCCCAGGGAGGCTGAGTTATGCTCCTGGCCAGCTGTTGTAATGCTCAGCTGCTTGTAGTTGTTGTGGGCCCTTCAGTCTCTTTGTCAGGTGTGGGGCACCCCAGCACAGTTGGCTGTAAGTTCTAATACCACATTTGTGTTGCAGTATTTCTTTTAAGTGAGTAGGCCCCCAGCGTGGCAGGTTGTTAGGCTCAGGGCCTTACAATTGCTGCAAGCCTCTAGCCTATTATGTCTCTTGTCAGCTCTCTGAGGATTGCAGCTGGGTGGGGCTGGCCTCAGGCACAGGAGTACCCAATTGTTTCAGGCTTTGGAAGGTGGGGCAAACCTCCTACGTGGGTCATTGAGCAGCACAAGTCTTCTGCAGCTGACAAGCCGCAATGCCCACAGGTCCACACACACAGTCAACACAGTCCTGCCCCGTGTGAGTGCCCCGACCTTCCCAAACGGACCCAGTCTGTACACCGCGGGAGCCCCACACCCTCCACCACCGCCCCACACTCTCCACCCACTCCTTGTGCACACCCTGCTCCGCTCAAGTCAGCTCAGTTGGCAGGCTGCAGAAAATCCAGTCACCAATCTATGCAGGCCCACACGTTGCCTGAGGGCTTGTTGTTGGGTGGGGCTAGTCTCTAGGGTGGGCTGCCTGCCCGGGCTGAGCTGGATTAAATCGGTGCTCTAGCTGGTGGAGCAGACCCTGGGCTAGCAGGCCTCAGGGAGAACTCCAATGGCGTCTGTGTCAGCATGCTCACACCAGGCCACAACAATGGCCACCGCCAATGTCCCAGTCCCTGGAGAGGTCTCACCCCTCACCGAGATGCACTCACGGCCTATTAGGTGAGTCTCTTGTCACCAAAGCACTGTGCACCTTTCTTTCTGGTGGTTTTAGGATGCTTTCTGGAACGGGTGAGTTTGTGCGCTGGCCCTTTAAGAGCCAGTTTTAGTTTCTTTGTGAACCGGGTTTTCTGGGGGTGCTCCCCAATGTTTTAGTAGCAGGCAAAGTCAGATATTATGCCACTGGTGTCGATTGTGCTGGGTCCACAAAATGCCCACAGCGGTGGCGCTCCCCGGCTCAGGGCCCCGCGCCTCCAGGGAGGGCTGCGTACCTGTGAGCTGCTGGCGGCTTGTGAAGGCGGCGTTTTTCCTCTCCGGAGGGGAGTCTCTGCCTCTTCTACCCCAGTTAGGATTGTCCGTTGTTGCAGGAGTTCCTCTTATCCAGTTTTCAGTTCTGTCTCAGGGGTAATTTTTCCACGAGTAGTTGTAAATTGGCTGTGTCCGCGGGAGGAGGTGAGTTCAGAGTCTGCCTACGCCGCCATCTTGACTCTGCCCCCGCAACTGATTCTTTTTTGTTTGTTTTTATTGAGGTAAAATACACATAATGCAAAATTTACCATCTTAACCATTACTAGGTGTACAGTTCAGTGGTATCACGTACATTCACATTGTTGTGCAACCATCACCACCATCCATCTCCAGTGCTCTTTTCCTCTTGCAAAACTGAAACTCTGTATCCATTAAACATTAACTTCCCATTTCTCCCTCCCGTCAACCCCTGGCAACCACTGTTCTATTTTCTCTCTCTCTGAGTTTGACTACTCTAGGTCCCTCAAATAAGTGGATTCATATAGTAGGTGTCTTTTGTGACTGGCTTATTTCACTTAATGTCCTCCAGCTTCATCCATGTTGCAGCACGTGTCAGAATTCACTATTTTTTTAAGGCTGAATGGTATTCCATTGTATGTATATACATCATTTGTTTATCCATTCGTTCATTGATGGGCACTTGGGTTGCTTCCATCTTTTAGCTATTAGATCAAATGATTCTTGTCAAAAAAAACAAAAAACAAAACCCCAAAACTTTGAGCAATACAGAAAAGTAAAAATAGGGGGGTAAAGCCACCCCATTTTTTCACAGCACAGAGGTAACCATTCTGATCATTTTCAGGAATGATCTTCCCATCATGTTTCTCTCTCTCTTTCTATACACAACTGAACAACATGCCATAATCATGTTTCCATGTCAAAAATTACTATCTACATTATCATTTTCATAATTGGGTCATAGTCCATTAAATGATCATGCAATAATTTACTTAACCCAATCCATACAAATGGAAATATAATGTGATCTTTTTTCACATGGTGTAAACAAGGCAGTGACAACAATATTAGGGCAAATTTCTTAAAGTGAGATTTGAGGTCAAAGATAAAACACTCAGTAAAAAGATAAAAATGTTCAGTATTTTTCTTTTATCTTGAAAGCAAATTACATAGGAGAAAAATAATATCTATTTTAATGTGTGTCAGTCAGGTTGACAATCTTTTCATATGCTTATTGGCCATTTGTAATTCTTTTATGAATTGTCTATGTACATCCTTTATGTATTTTTCCTTATTATTTTAAAGAAACCTCTTGTTCTTACAATAATACTTACATGTCAATGGTTTTGTTAAACTATTTTTCTCCTTTTTGGTTTTTCTTTCAGTTTCTATAAAGTTTCTTTTGACATGGAGAAGTTTTACTCTTTTGGAAATAAATTTATTTTTTTATGGCATCTGATTTTTCTGACATTCTTAGAAAGGCTTTCATCACCACAGTCATCCCTTTGCAACTGACACACACATACATGTATACGTGATCATAAAAATTAATTAGCTATATTTCCTAATAAAATTTTATTTTTCAATTTTTAAATATAAAAAGGGATTCAGTTTTACATTAGAGTGATGTAGGGATATACTTTAGTGTTTTCACAAACACGTAGTCAGGTTTCCCAATGCCATATATCAAATCTTTTATTTCCCCTTATTGATTTAAAATGTCATGTTCATCATATAATAAAGCTCACATATACCTTAGTTTTATTTCTAGATTCTTTACCCCATCAAAGGGAATGACTACGTAATATCTTACTGATAATACAGAGTTTTAATTATCGCACTTTTAAAATACAGGTGATGCTGTTATGGCATGTGCTTTCCCATTTTTCTTTTCTTTTCAGAATTTTCAAAGTTTTTTCATTTTTTCAATATAAACTTATAATAATTATTAGAAATTTTTGAAAGAATCTTTTTGATATTGCTCTGGAATATATTAACTTTAGGAAAGAAAACTTTTTGACAAAATTACTTCCTTATCCGAGAAGTAGTTTATTCAATTTTTCCTTCATGTTCTTCGGCAAGATTTTGTCATTTTCTTCTATAGGTACAAAAAATACTTGCTAATTTTATTAAGGGTAGTCTACAATTTTGAGGAGATTTCTGTTGTCAATGGTTTACTTCTTTCTATTTATAATTCATTATTTCTGCTCAAATAAAAAGTACCTGTTAGTTTTAATATATTAATTATAACTAACAATCTTACTAAATATCCTGTCTAAAATTATTTAGTTCACCCTCTTGAGTTTTTTCAAATACAGTTATATTATTTCTATATGATGTCTATAACTTATATTTGGTGCTCTAATTATAGAGTCTAATACTTCCAGGACAATATTAAAAAATAGCGGTGAGAATAAAGCAGCATTTTTCTCCTGACTTTAGTAGTAGTGCCTCTCCCGTCCAGTTACGAAGCATGAAGTTGGCTTATGGTGAAGTATATAGACATGGTCGTAGGTGTGGATAATAATAGTTGTGGAATTTCCACAGTGTTACATTGGAAACTACAGAGATGAACATATAGTGTCTCCTCTTTAAAACTATTATTATTGTGCATTATTTCAGTCATTTCTAATATTGCACCATCTTATACTTCTCAGAATTACTTAATTTTTATTTAAAAAAAATTATTTATAAAAATACCCCACAAGATTTTATTAAAGTTGTAAGAATAGCACAATAAATTTTTCTATGTTTTTTATAGATTTATCAACTGTTAATCTCTTGCTATATTGCTATACTTGTTCTCCCCCCATATATTTATATTTAGTGAATTATTTGAGAGGAAATTGCAGATATAATTAACCTATTCATCTAAATACTTCAGAATATATGTAGTAAAAACTAGAACATTCTATTATACAATGATAGGTACAATTACAAAATTCTTAACATTGATATAATATTATCTAACCTACAGTTTACGTTAAAATTTTGCCATTGTGCCCATAGTGTTCTTTATAGCTTTTGTTTTTCTGATCCAGTATCCAATCCAAGCATGTGCATTAAATTTAGTTGTCCTGTCTCTTTAGTATATTTTAATATGGAAACGTTCCTCAGAATTTATTTTTCATGACACTGAAATTTTGAACAACACAGGCCAATAGCTTTATAGAATGTCCCTCAAATTACATTTTCCTTGTGTCCTAACAATTGGGGTTAGCATTTTCAGCAGGAATGCCATAGAACTGATGTTGTGTCCTTCTCAGTGCATCACGAGAGACATCTGGTGTCAGTCTATCCTGTTTTGGTTGTGTGAACTTTGATAAGATGACGTCTGCCAGGTTAAATTACCATTTTCTCCTTTGTAATTAATAGGTAATCTGTGCAGGTGGACAGATATTGAAAACTGTATAATATCTTTTTCCTCGTCCACATTTTATTCCACAAGTTTTAGAATCCCTTGATGATTTTTGCCTGAATCAAATAGTACTGTGCTGGTAGCAACATGGTATTTCAAATTCTGCCATTTCTTTTTGTATTTACTGATTGGCATTTTACTATAGGGAAGAGCTTTCCCTTCTCCCTAGTTACTTCCTTCCCTCTCTTCTTCCCTTTCCTCCTTCCTGCCCTCCCTCCCTCCCTCCCTCTCTCCCTCTCTCCCTCCTTCCTTCCTCCCTTCTTCTCTTCCTTCCTTCCTTTTTTTCCTTCCATCATACGGACACATGGATTCTTTTTTCCTCAATGAGTTATAGTCCATTACTATCCTTATTATGTATTCTTTTATTGTACTGCCAGATTCCATTTCTTAATATTTTATTTGTCATCAATATTTATAAATGATACTAATCTACAGTTTTTATGTTGTGTGCCACCTTTATCTGGTTTTCGTACAACTTTTATATAGGTGTTGTAAGGGTAATCAGAAAGCTTTAGAACAGTTGAAATAACATAAAAATTAGTCTGTTTCTTTTAAATTTGGAAGCATTTCCATATAAAGTTTTTGAGACTGAATAGATCTTTTGGTCTTCTCTCTCTCTTCAGTTTTGTAGTCATACTTTCATTTTATCTTATATTTGCTCTTGTTTAGGATAGATTTGTGTAAAGTATTCTTTTATAATTATTTTAAGTTTCTTTATAACTGGTTATTTCCTCATTTTCATTTCTAATTCAGCATTCTTACACTTTTCCCCCTACCCTTCCTTGGATTTATTTATCTGCTGAGTTTTACCTAAATTATTGTTTATTTTTCTCTTGAAGGTATAGCCCTTGATATATGCACCAGTTCTGTTATTTTTTCCTTTTTCTGACACAATATCTTCATAACTGGATTAGTTTTTCCCTTTTACTTTTCTTGGGTTTGTTTTCTGTTACTTTTTAACAACCTAAGTTTTATTCTAAACTCTATTTTCCTCTGAGTATAGGTTTGGCAATGTCATGGATTTATATTTGGAGTTTTCCCTTTATTGTTACTTTATAAATATTCTGCTATTTCGGACTTGACTTCCTCTATGATCTTACAATGATTTTTCAGATGTGTTTATCAACTCAAAATGGTTGGGGTTTTATTATTTTGTTTTTGTAGTTGGCACTCATTTATAATATTATTGCATAGCCAGAAATATATAATCTTTACTCTGAGTCTTATTTACAATTTTATGTTTCTTTGTAATCTTATATATTGCTAGTTTTTATAAATGTTCCATGAACATTTGAATTGAAAATCCAGTGTCTGTTTATAAGGCTCACATATCAATGTATGTTAGATCTATTTGATAAACCTTATTTCACTCAAATATTCTGTGTATGCACTTACTACATATTTGATCATCAGGACTGAGAAAAAGGTGTTAAACTCTCCTACTTGTGTTTTGTGTTGATTTCTCTCTTTTTAATGTATATCATTTCATACCAATATAAAAAGAACTTCTTTATGGCTCCAATTCAGCTTTATAGTACACCCCTTGCTTTGTATTTTGTTTAAGTTTGCCTGTTGTTTCTCTATCCAGTTTGCTTTGATTGGATCCAATTTAACGAATGAAATGAAGCAGGTCCAGACAAGACCGTGGGAAGGCAAAGCCCATGCTTGGCCCCCGTCCTGCCCTCCCACCTCCTCTCATCCAGCCGAGTTTTTGTCTGTCCATCGCAGTGCTTCCTCTCTGCTCTGGAGAGGTGTTAATGGGCTGCAAGAAGTCTGAGCCTCCTAAGAAGTGCTCATTTTATACCTACAATAATGGATCTTGAGGAATGAATTGTCGTCTTCAGGACAAAGTGAGAAATACATGTGGACACAGAGTACACCATTGAGGTCCTTGGGTCAGGCTGTTCCTCACACTCACAACCTCTGTCTGCCTTTCCTACTTCACAGTGCTCGCTCTACCAGGCTCCAACAGCACGCTGGAGAAGTCTCCTCGTATCTTTTATCTGAGCTCACTCTGCACACACTGTGAGAGTACATGCTAACATTCCTGAGGCTGCCATGTGTCCAGCACTATCCAGACTCTGTCACAAACCTTATCCTAAGTAATCATAACTAGTCTGCCCTAGATCCCAATGTTGTAGCAGTTAGTTGTTTTCACAGTTGCTCACGTCCACCCAACAACATTGATGTCAAAAATCACACAGATCCTAGGCAGTGGAGTGGCGATGTGAAACCAGTTCTGCTTAACTTCCATACCGTGACTGTGTCTCGACCTTCGGGGTGCTCAAGAGCCACCCAGGCGCTCATTTAGAATGCACATTCCCACACCCAACAGCAACAAAGTCTAATTCTGCAGGTCTGTGCTGGGCCCAGAAATCTAAATTTCCATCAAGCAGCTCACATCAGTCTGATGCGGTGGTTAATAGTCCACCTTTGAACAGCTGTGCCCCCAGGCTGGTTAAGGCTGGATGCCTAAAAAACCCTCTGTTAGCTGCTCTTGCTTGTTTATAAGAACATCATCAAAAAAAGTACATTTTGGTCTCTGATATGAAAGTCTAGTAAAAATACTTGCTCATTCTGCATTCTCTAATGTCATTGGGTAAACATATCGAAGAAAAATACAAGTTTTGTTCAGAGTCATTTTTGCTTTAAGTCATTCCAGTCTCTAAGAAGAGTTTCATTCAATCAACATAGTTTGTAATTTATGACTGTTATTTATAGGGTTTTTAAATATCATTCACATCCCCAAAGTTATTCAGTATAGTTTCTCCCCCTCTGTACATATAATGTCAAATATAATATAAAGTGGTAAAGAGAAAAAAAAGAAAGAAAGACAACGAAAAAATAAAGAAAATTGTTTCTTCTGCCAGAAGGTAAATACTGCTGCATCCCGGTACCCTCCCCCAATCCACCCTTTCCTTGAAGATGTTTTTGTTGAGCACAGAGAGCTCTTTATTCTCTTTCAAGTTGTAACAGGAAGAATAACTTGGGTGACTGTTTGACCCTTACCAGTTGGGTGACTTTATTTGATAGAAAAATATGAGCCATGTATTTAAAAAGTGAGTAGCAGCAAGCAACTGATCAACAACACCCTCCAAAGGAAAGACCACAGAATCCAGTGTGGTGGTTAATCTAGACACAGCTCATTCATCAACCTGGAAGCTTCACTCAATTTCCCCCAAAGGTCACTTTTCATGACCACTATAGAAAACACTCCAAGAACCCAGAGTTCAGAGTGAGAAAATCTAGGAGGGTTGCTAACTGTCTCTTAACTGGTTGGTTGACTTCAGACAAGTTGCCTAATTCTCCAAGCCTCTATTTACCCACGTAAATAGGAAACGATGCTGTTAACACAAGAGACTGCCGTGAAGATTAAAATCAGAAGACATATAAATGTTCCCTCCTCCAATTTCTGATGAAATTCTGTGATGAAGCCACAGCGATAGCACAGACAGTCCTGGGTGAGTACTATTCTTAACATATAACTTTGTAGTTTTACTTAAATATAGGCACTTCTTATTCCCCCAACATCATGCAGTAATTCCTCATCCTCAGACAGCATGTGTTGCATGTTACATATTATTAAATATGGTTTGTCTACTAAACTGGTTATATGTGTGTGATAGGTGACTTCAACAGAAAGCGGGAGGTGTCTAGCCATTTGGGATGCAGGAGTCACAGAAAGCCACGGCCTCTGGCCCAGCGGCACTCAGACTGTCAGGTGATGTGGTAGGAACAGCGGTGGGGAGCGGCACAGGAGGCCACAATTCTGTGAAACTAAAATCCAAATGTATCAGTTGAATGTATTTGGCATCTATAAGTGTTTCTTTGAAGAAAAGTTTTTCACTAAAAACTTTGAAAACCGCTGATGCTGTCAAGCCTTTTCATCCAGGGGAAGAAAAGCCAAATGACTGTGTGGTGCACACGGCTCTCTGTGCTGAGATGCAGGATTAGGACCAGGGTTTCCCGATCAGTTGTCCTCCAACTCTAGCATTGGAAAGATATTACATATAGAGATGCAGAATGATTGTGGGATAATTCAGTAGGAGATTAAGCTCCGTGTGTTGCAGAACAAAGACAGGTTGGACGTCTGTCCTCTTCATACCCTAGTAACGTGGGAACCATCAAATGATATATTTTTGAGAAGTAAAAAATCATAATTGCTATTTTAAATGGATCCTGTGACCCAAATTATGTTTACTTGAGATATTTTCTCTTTGATATGAAACTGAGCATTTATTTAAGAAGTTATAAAGCATTGGTTTTTCAGTAATTCCCTGGAAGGAGATTTAATTTCCCGAACTGCCTGCATACCTGAGTTTTTTGAACCCTCTTGAATGAGTTTAAGAAATGCATTCCAAAAATCACAAGTCCTATGTTAACTGAAAATCCTGTCTGACATGAGAGACTGCCTTGGTAATTTGGGGGGTCTCGGGGGGAGGCGGGTGGGAAGAGGAGCAGGAAGTGAGCAGCGGTCAAGCATCACCGTCTCAAAAACACACAAACACTGAATAAGAGTCCTAGACTCCAAAGTGTTTGGTTCGTGGTCAAGTTCTGGTTTCAGCCATTCATCTCTGTGCAGTGAGGGAAAAAAAACAAAGTGCTGTTGTTTTAGCTGATACTCGTTCCCACTTTCGTCGGTCTACTGTTCCACATCATCGCAAAGCCTCCAAATGCTGAGCAGGGAACTCAAAGTGTGGGAGTTATGTTTCGGACCAAGCAGACCATTATCAAGCCTTCTCACTCAAATCATCACATCTGCTCTAACAGCTGAAGTAGAGGAAAAAACCAGTGTTTTCAGTGAAAAAAGAATCTTTCCAGCAAAATGAGGCAGGCAGGATGGGATTAATCCATTTCTTCAGGAAGTTTCTCTCACCTTCTTACAAAAGAACTTGAAGGTAGCTTGCAATAAAAAGCGAAATAGCTAGAAGTAGGAGAAAAGCATAATAGAAGAAGGAGATTTTCCCAGGTGCCTGAGATATAGGGTTTGCTTGTGCCCTGAAGCCAGCCTGAAGCACATTGGGTTAGCAAGGTTCTAGTTCTTTGACCAAAAATGTGCCAATAAATGCATCTGCAGAATACATTTTTTGCCTATACATTAGCCGACCCAGAACTTCATCACTTGTTGTCGTATATAGAGGGTATGGTAATTTTGGTAACTTGATATTTTGGAAAGAGAATATTGATGAACACGATGCCTGAGACCTTTAATTATAGCTTCCCAAAAGATTGCTGAGACCTTTTCCAATGCACAATTTTGGTATCAACACTCCATAAGCACCAAGAACATCATTTAAGTGAGTTGTAACTTAGTGAGGGCATTTTTGTGCCGAGTACCAGCAGGAAGAAAAGGGCTCAGCAGAGAGGTTTGGAAAGGATTTGGTGAGGGATTATTTATAAGGGTGTGGGCAGAGAACTGAGAAACCCCAGAGGCCCTAAGGGACCACAGGACTAATGACAGAGGCCTTACTTCAGGTGGAGGAGGCGGTTACCAGGCCTTGGGAACAGAGAGGGCTGTAAAGGAAGCTAGCATCTTTGGTGGAGAGGCATAGCCAGCCCGGGACGGAGCCGGGAAACAAGTGCCAGGTCTGATTCTCCTCCTTTCTTCCCACCTCCTGCCAGGGCTTCCCGTGGCTGCAGTACATCCAGGATCCCCCAGAAGCAGAGAGAATGTAGGAGGGTGGAGAGTGGGTCTGCAGGACACGGGAAGACACCAGCACAGCTCAGGGAGTGGAGACAATGTGGTCCTTGCAGCTGGGGCCGCTGGGAGGCCACACATCTGAGTCTGAACCCAACTCCACCACTGTCTGGCTGGGTGGCTTGGGGCAAATGCTTTAGCTTTAGGAAGTCCAATCTCCTCATTTGTGAGACAGCTGCCACTCCAGAAGACTGTAAGGATGAGACGAGTAACAATTTTTAATGAGCCTCACACAGAGCCTCAACACGTAAGAAACACGAATCACATCTTAGCTGGCTTCAATCCTCTCTGACGACCTAACTGAGTGGGAGAGGACTAAGCTTCCTGGTTCCTAGCCGTCCTCAGACTGGTGAGGTGCCCCCAGGATGTCTATCACACACAAAGCTGCAGTGGGAGAGCCACAGCGGTGCCATGGAGAGAGAGCCAAGCAGGCTATTGTTTGCTGCCGCAGATGGCCAAGGCTGGCGATCGTGGGCTTCTCCTCAGGCCCCTCCTAAAATACGGGCACGCAGCATGCAGAGGCAGCTTTCCCCTGGCTCTGTCAGGACGGGGACGCGCTGCTGTCTAAACACATGGGAAGGAAGAGGCTGTCACACGTCCTTGTAGTTCACTCAGTACCGAAACCCTTACAACAACACGAGGACGATGACTTCACGTAAAGACACTGACAGACTGCCCATTAATGCCGAGGAAAAGCCCTCTAAAATCCTTCTAATGGCTGGGCAGGGTTTAGATACATAAACCAGTAACTGAGCACACAGAAGACCTCTTTGTCTGTTTTTCCAACCTGGAAGGAATGAAGCAGCACTGCAGACTCAGGGGCTACCCCAAAAGATCACAGGATAACTTAGAAATGTATACATTCTACATCCGTCAGAAAATTCACTGTATCTTGTTTCAAAGCTGCTGGTAATTCTGTGGGACTTTTTCTTGATGTACTTAAACCCTTGGTTAATTTGTAGAATATCCAGTATCAGAGGGGTTGCAGGGCAGCCACCCCCCCAGGCTAGTTCAAACAGTCAAGCTCTTGAATGAAAGAGAAATATTTTCTTCTCATTCAGAAAACTCCTTCAGTTTTGGTAAACATTCTTTATCCACTTAGGAGCTATTTCTAGATATATCCTGTCTTCAGAGGAATAAGCAGGAGAGCCCCAGCCCTCCAACAGTGTGTGACCATGAGAGACCGAGGCTCCGCGCGTTGGGCGCTGCGCCTTTAGTCCGCTGTGGGTCCAGAAGAGCGCGCGCCTCCCGAGAGACGCGGGTGCCTGTCATGCCGGGCATGGGGTTGGGTAGCGAGAATAGAGATGAGAGAGAGACATAGTCCCGGGCTAAGGGAGTCGCTGTCTAGTTACAAGTGGTTATCACTCTAAGAAGTGAGGAAGAGTATCTATAAAACGGAATAAGGGAAGTCAGAGCTATCGGGAGAAGCTGACGGGAAATATAATACATTTGCAATCTTGTATAAGTAAGTTCCAGCACTGATATTCTGAATCATAATCAAATGTTCCAATTATTCAAGGAAACAAACAAAACACCCTTTTAAAATATAATGGTTCTAAGACCATTTGAATTGCAGTAAAAATTAAAAACAAATTTCTTTTAGGACAGTACAGTTCTTTGTGGAAAGGTTGCTATTCTGGATTAGTCTTCTAACATTTATCACCACTCTGGGCCAGGCTCGTTTCTAAGCCATTAACTTGTTTCTTTCATTTTGTGCAGTTAATTGAAATAAAGAAATGTTGTGGTGAGGCAATAAGAGGAAATTCTTCTCATAACAAGGGAATTAAGATTTTTTAAATTATTATTACTATCATTATGGTTAATTACAGCTTCCTAGTGACACTGCAGGACTAATAAGAAACCAGAAAACTATGAGGTAGGATACTTCATTCATTTTTATTTATGAGGTCAGGCAAGCCAAAAATGCTACGGCAAAGGAAGGGAGGGAGGAAAGGAGGGAGGAAAGGAGGGAGGGAGGGAAGAAGAAAGAAAGAAAAAGAAAGAAAGGAAAAAGGAGAGAGGGAAGGGGAAGGGGGAAGGAGGGAAGGAGGGTGAGGGAGGGAGGAAGAAAGAAAGAAAAAGAAAGAAAGGAAAAAGGAGAGAGGGAAGGGGGAAGGGGGAAGGAGGGAAGGAGGGAAGTGGGGAAGGAGGGTGAGGGAGGGAGGAAGAAAGAAAGAAAAAGGAAGGAAGGAAGGAAAGAAGGGTGGGGTTGGGGGTTCATCTTTCCTGCACAAGCAAGCACTGGACTCTGTTGGCTATTGATGGATTAAAACTGGTAGATGACAGAGAGAAGTGAGAACTGTATCTGTACTGTCTTGGGTATCAAGAATAAATGACTGGCAGACAAAGATCAGTAGAACAGATGCCAATAGAGGGAAAGGAAGACTAGCTATGGGGGATACTGTAAGACACCCCAGCTGCTCTAAGCATCCTGGCATCCCAGCTTTCCAAGATCGGATTAGTTTTACCTTGAGGGCTCTGCAAGGATGTGCAGGTGTTCTCAGTGTACCAGCCCGGACCATGGCAAGAAGCAGAGGTACACTCCCATTTAGTGATGTGGAGAGGGCTTAAAGAAGTCTCTATTTACAAAGGTCCAGGAAGCCAAAAGGAGTAGGGCCAAAGCCAGGGGCTAATAACACTAAGCACCCTTACCACTAAGGAGAGCAAGGAGAGGGAGCAGTCCTGTGAAAGAGAGAGAGAAACTGAAAAGTGTGAATCAGAGGTGGCCACAGCAAGACAACTGCAGGAAATGAGTGATGGGCCAGAGGATGGAGCTGGACAATGAAGACCCTTGACTCCTGATGTCCTTGGCTTCCAGGGCACAGGAGCTCTCAGTGCTGTCTACACAGGTCAGCCTCCCAGGGGAACAGAGCAGAGGCAGAAGGGTGGAGCGTTCTGGAGGGGCAGATGGAAGACATCAAGCACAGTCATCAACTGCTGTTAGTTGCCCAGTGTTGCCCTGTTTACTGAATCGAGAAGATGTAAGTTGGGAGGGACTGCAGTCTGGATGTACAGCTGTAGAACAGCGGGGATATGGAAGCCGAGACTACAGACAACCTAGTGCCCAGTAGGTCTGATAACAGATGTTACCTGGTTCACCAGGTAGATCCAATCCCAGGAGCATGATTCCCCCTGTGAGTGGTAGTGGGGAACATCAGAGATGCAGGGGCAGGTGGCATCCTGATTCCAAGCAGTCTTCGTGTTCCAAGAAGTGACCTTTTAGTAGGGTCACAGGCACCAAGTTGGGGCTCAGAAAGAGTGCTTCTGAGTCTGAATGAGGGGCCAGGTTGTGGGCAGGTTTTCAGGGCCTCTGCATCCCAAAAGAGATGAGAGGTTTGATGAAGGCTAAGATTTGAATTGATTTTGAATATACCAATAAAGAGTTGCTTGACAATATTTTTAAATCATACTTTATTTCACCTGGTTTCAAAAAAGCTATTGATGTGATGGGAAGAGACAGATGAGTCTCCTTAAAAATGAGATCCTATTCTTTATTAAAGAATATTGATTGAGCACCTCCTCTTCACTGGGTGCCATCCTAGGTGAAGAGAAGGTTGGGAAGAACAAGATTAATACAGGTTGTCATGGACTTTGCTTGTGAAGAGTCTAAAATTACCTGAAAAATATTTATTTTATGCACAACTGAGTGTTACTTCTTTAAGAATAGAGACTATATGTCTTGTTCCTAGCAGGATCCCAGGACCTAGAGCTGTTTGTTGACTGACTGCCTCACGATGGGCATACTTAGTAAGAACTTACCCAGCCAAGGAAGACATTTTCTCCTCATGCCTACTGAACCATATTAAACACATATCAGATAACCCAAAATGAGGACGCATATGACACTCGGTGGGGTCCCGTGATCAATGATGAGTTATGACCAACACTATAAGGAGTGGAACATTTACCACAATTGATCAGACCAGAAAAGAAAAATAACATAAAAGGACATTTGTGTGTCTTGCCCCTTTTCATTTGTGGGGAGGGGATAAATATGGCATCACTCTTTTGCTGACCTGTGTAATCAAAATTCTACACAGTTCAAATCTTTCCTCAAAGTGAGTACACAATTGGAGGAAAATATTTCCAAAGGCATTCACATTTTACAGGCTTTTTACTCTATATTCCTGATGCCCACATTTATTCCCATTTCTTTTTTTTTCAAAGTCATCACATTTAAAATTTAGCACTAATAACTGCCAAATTCTTAGCACATTCATTCTTTCAACCAATCATTTTAATAACTGTCTTTAATCTTCCATGCTTGACTGTGTTAGTTCACACATTGACAAGATTTATAACAAAGACTTATTGACTCCATACGACAGAGCAGTTTTTCTAGAACCAGGTACATTAATAGAAAATGAAGAATGGCTCCTGATTGTTGTTTTCAAAATTCTGCACAGCATAAAAATTGGTAACACTTGAGTCACCCATTGTAGGAAAAGGGAAATAGTGAAATATTTCTCAGACAGAACAAACTTTTGAACTCTTTGTACTTGTTTTTCTGTCAGAAATATCAGCAGTTTTATCCACTTTGGTCCAAAATGATCAGGAAGGCTCCATTTTTTATAGAAAAACTACTTTTTAAGAACCATGATTTTGTGTTTCCCCAGGAAACTTGGAGGTGAAAGCCAAAAATGAAGGAAATCTTCAAATTCAGGGAAATCTCTGGCTATCAGCCCTACACAGAATGAGAAACCTTGATAGCTCTGTGCGTTAAGAAATAAATAGAAATTCAGGCGTCGCGAAGGCCACTTTCCTGAAGAGAGATTGGAGTTTCTTCGGCTCACGATTCCCCCTGGTGTGAAAGGGGAAAACGGGGTATGAATGACACAGCTGCTGGAAAAGACTGTCTATACTGTTACCAAAGGAAAACACAGTCACACCGATGATACAACAGCAGTGGGAGAACTGAAGTCTTGCTGAAAATTCATATCACATTTGGGCGAATCCTGAAGATTCTATGGGTTCACTTTAGTTCATTTTGGGAGAAGGAACAGTATCACTATGACAATTCAACTAAACATCTCTGTTTCTTTTTATGTCTTAGAAAATGCTAAGAGGTGAGAATAGGAAAGATGAAAGCATTTTACACTTTAAACAGGGTAAAATAAATATTTGGGTTCAAAGAAATGTCTCAAAAAAGAAAAATAATGCAATATTATTCTTGATTGTAGATAGATAGATCTTTCCTGTACCCATGTATAGATTTCTCTTTGGGCGAATAATGAGCATGTTTTTTGTTCTATGTTGCTGTCACTTTTCTCAAGGGATCTTAGTGAGTCAACTGGGAAGTTGGGAAAGATGAAATAAACAGTAATTTAGCATCAACAATATGAAAACCACCAAAAAAATGATTGCATTTTATTATTTGCCATAGAGACTCATGGAGCTCTTGAGTGTTGAAATATTTCTGATTAAAATAAGGATTTTTCAACTGCTTTCCTGGTTAGACGTCTACTACTTGCTTTAAATAAAAATATCTGATGTAACTCTTAACTATTGCTCTATTGCAAACTGAGGAAATCCTCTAATGCTTGAATAAAACTAGTAGATTTTCTTTCAAATATTTGCTGATGGCTGCATCTAGAAATAGTGTGTATTCTGTAAATTTCCAAGTCAGAATAAAGTTCTGAACAAATTTAATTTTGGTGGAGTAAGAAAGAAGGGAAAATGTAGTATTTAGGTAACTCTGTCACTTAATTTGCTTTTTTATTTGGATCTCTAACATATTTAAAATAGGACACATTATTTCACCTTGAGCAAAATCACAAGCACTGATCCCATGGTTTCCAGTGGTATATGACTCAGAGTTAAAGCAAAGGTAAAAATCTTTCTTTGGGGAAATCTTGATATATTGCCAAATGAATGAGCAATATATAAAACAGTGTGTACAGTGTTATCCCATTTTGGTAAAATATAACATAAAAATATAGCAAATATGTTAAATTGCATAGAACTTGGTACAATTAGTATGTAGGTGATATGTTTATTTAAGAGTGATTTGTACATGGAGGAGTGATATGCATTTGTATGGATGATATACATATATGTCATCTATCAGTGTATGCCACTTGTACACAGATAGAGACAGGGCGAGAAGAAAGACTGGAGTGGCATACACAAGAATGGTTATCTCTGGAAATTTTGGTCTTTTGTCTTTGGGCTATCTTTAACTTTCTAAAATTTCTGCAAGGAACATGTATAAATTTTAAAAATGAGTATGATAGATATCCTGTTTGCCTTCCAAGATTCACTCTTTACACCCTGCTGTGTTCTGTGGATGGCTGAAATGTATGGATTGCATCTATGGCTCAAATGATTGGTTCGGCCAATTGGATCTCAGTTTGGTTTGGCCAATGGGGAGCACTTGCAGGAAATTCCAGAAGAAGTCAGAGTGATGCTGGGTGTTTGTTTCCCTGGCTCTTTATCAGTGGTGTCACCGAGGATGACTCTAACCCTTGACCAAGGGTCATGGCTCCTGGCAGGCAGTTACTTGCAAACACCCTCCTTCTCTCTACAGGTCTCAGTAATCACCCCTAACCCAAAGTGCTCTTACTAGTCCCAGGGAACTAGTCCCAGGGATCAGGCCCACACTTTTTAAATAATTTCTTCAATACCTCTCCACAAATAACACAATGGTATGTGTCATCTCATTGCTACTGGAAACATGACTGAAACATGGGGGTAATTCCTATCACTACATTTTCTGGGGCCTCACTATTACTGCTATTCTTGGGACTTCATTGAGCATGGAAGTCATTGTAGATGTAATGAATTCATCCAACATATACTCACATAACACTATATATTGCAATGGACTTTCTGTAAGAAAAGTCAATGCTTGAACTAGGGTAGTTGAGATAGAGCTGAACAGTGTTATGAATCTTTCACTCTTTATTGGGACATAAAGTCATTCTGAAACTTTTTAGCATCCTGGATTGTCTTTATAACCATCCTAAAATGAACTTGTTTTCTTTTCTACTTCCCAACTTTAGTCCATGCTCTTTCCTGATATCACCAATGCCTTTCACATCCAGATTTGCCATATGTGCTGGGAACAGGGGAGTGTTTCTACATCTATGATAAGAATCAGTTGGCATAGGCAGTAGAAAAGAAGATTCCAATTTTTTAAGAAATTGGAAAATTATTTTCTTTTTTAAGAAACAAAACAAACTTCCACTTATGACAGTGATGAAATAAATGGAACCAGAATTAACCTCCTGCCTGAAACGACATGTATATGAGGAAACTACCCAAGGCCTGGGAAAGAAGCATTGCAGAAGGCAAATGGAGTAATTCCTGGAGCTCACACATGGCCAGGAATACTGTTTGCTCCCACCAGCCAGACTGGAATAGACCTCAGAATACGCAGGGCAAAAGGATGAGTTCACTGAAGGATATTGCCTCAGTAATGGGACCAAATTAGTCCTGTGCTAAGGGCTGTACTGAGATTGCCTGACAAAGCTTAAAAGCAAGCTATAAAAGAATGAAACTGTTCCCAAGGAATTTAACTGTGTTCCAGAAAGTAACTCATACATATTTATAGGAACACCAAAACTTCCAGGAATCAACAACACAAAATCACAATGTTGGGCATTCATTCAAAAATTACTAGCTATGCAAAGAAGTAGGAAAAAACAACCCATAAAGAAAATAATCAATCAATAGAAATAGACTCAGTAATGATAAAGATGATAAAATTAGTAGACAAGGACATTTAAACAGTTACTATGACTATATTTTATATGTTTAAGAAGGAATAGGAAAGCATGAGCCTGTTAATGCAAGACATAAAAGATATTTCAAAAATCCAAGTCGAACATCTGAAGATGAAAAACACAATGTCTTAAATAAAAAATATGTTTGATGGGATTATCAGGAGATCAGACATTGTAGAATAAAAGAGCAGAAAATTAGAAAATGCAGCAAAACAAAGTATCAAAAATGAAAGAAAGAGAGAGAGAAAAAGAGAGGAACAATTTCAAGAGGAACAATATATTTGTAATTGTAGTCCCCGAAAGAGGGAGCATTAAAAAAAACTTGAAAATATAATGGCTGAAAATTTTCAAATTTAATGAAAACAATACTCCCAGAATCAAGAAGCTCAATGAAGTCCAAGCAAAATAATCATGAAGAAAACTACACTGACATGAATTATAAAAAAAAAAACTGATAAATTTTATCAAAGTTAAAAACCTTTCTCTTCAAAAGATACTGTTAGGAAAATAGGCAAACGCAGACGGGGAGAAAATATATATAAAGCATATATTCGACTAAGGACTTGTATCTAGAATATATAAAGAACACTTAATAGCTGAATGATAAGAAACAACTCAATAGCAAAACTGGTAACAGATTTGAAGAGACACTTCACTAAGTAAGATAATAAAGCAGGCACATAACACATACAAAGATGTTCAACATCACTAGTTGTCGTAAAGATGCATAGTAAAACTGCAATGAGGTACCACTCCACATTTATTGGAATGTCTAAAATTTTGAAAGACTGATAATCCCAAATATTAGCAGGATAAGGAGCAACTGAAATGCTTATAGGGTGTGGATGGAAATGTAAAACGGAACAACTGTTTTGGAAAACAACTTTGCAGTTACTTGAAAATTAAACATAAGCTACCACATGATGCAGCAACTTTGCTCCTAAGTATTTACTCAAGAGAAATGAAAGCACACGTCTACACAAACAGTTGTACACAAACATTCACAGCAGGTTTATTTGTAATAGCCAAAAACTAGAAACAACCTAAATGTCTGCTTTTGGCTGAATTGTGTCCCCCTCCAATTTCATATGCTTAAGTCCTAATGCCCAATACCTCCGGAAGTGACTGTATTTGGAGATAGGGCCTTTAAAGAGATGATTAAGTTAAGTGAGGCTGGGAGGGTGGGCCCTAATCCAGTCTGACTGGTGTCCTTATAAGAAGATGATGTTTGGACACACAAAGAGATGCCACGAATGCATGTGTACAGAGGAAGTCCATGTGAAGACACAGCAAGAAGGCAGCCACCTGCAAGCCAAGGAGAGAGGCCTCAGGAGAACCCAAACCTGCCAATACCTTGATCTTGGACTTATAGCCTCCAGAACTGTGAGAAAATAAATTTCTCTTGTTTAAGCCACCTAGCCCATGATATTTTGTTATGGCAGCCCTAGTAGATTAATACAAGGTCTACAAACAGGTGGATAAACAAAATGTTGTACATCCTACAATGGAATACTACACAGCCATAAAAAGAACAGACAATTCATATATACTACAATATAGATAAATCCCAACATATACTGAGTGAAAGAAGCCAGACCAAAAAAAGTACATGTTATATAACATGCATGCATTCTGGATAAAATTCTAAAAAATGCAAACTTATCTATAGTGACAGAAAGCAGATCTGTAGTTGCCTGGGGAGGGGTGAAGGATTCCCAAGGGGCATGAGGAAATTGGGGATTGGGTGGATATATTCATTATTTGATTGTAGGTTTCCTGGATGCACACAATTCAAAAGTCATCACGTTGTACACTTTAAATAAGTATAGCTTATTGTATGTCAAGTATACTTCAATAAAGCTGTAATTTTTTTACAAGACAATCAGTTGACATAAATAGCTTGAGATTTTTCCAGTCCACAAAACCTGCCACTCACTCTCAGTGTGACCATGCCACAACCAAAAGGAAGGAGGAACCTGCGAATGGTAATTATAAGAATGTCACTTCTTCCCCTGAGCTGTCTTTCCCCTTTTATTAAGTTTTCATAGTGATTCCAAAAGATGCATTTCCCAAAGAGATCTGCCTAGAAATAGGAAAGTTGAGAAGCTGGAAGTGAAGGGAAAATAAAAAGCCAGCAGGAAGAATGAAGTAAAGATGCTATAGCCACTGCAAAGAGCTGGCTTGAGTAGTCCCATGACAGCAAAGGCTTCCACAATGATAGGGCCACTGACTGTTTCTTCCACACAATGAAAAAAGGAGTCTGTTCAGCTTCATAATGAGAAGCTAAATAAGTGGCAGCAAGCAAAACAAATGCTCTGTGGCAAGGTATTGCTATTTGTCCAAGTGCAGTATTGCAAGTCCTAAATCTTGTGTCCCTTTCTCCATAACTTCCCTTTTTCTCACCCCCTCACATGCAAAAACACATCCTCATAGTCATGTTTGTGCTGAGGGCCACATAGTCAGGGAAACTGACAACAAGTGTGAAGGATGGATTTGAGATAGGAAAATTAATGACTTACCCTTTCAGATGCTTTCACTTCTCACAGAAATTGCAAGCGTATTAACTCATTTGATTCCCACAAATTGCTCGTAAAGCATGCAGCACCAGCATGATCCTCCCAGTGCAGCTGATGGGGAGAGAGTGGAACACAGAAGCATTAAGAGGAATGAGGCATTCTTGTCACGGCCAACTGAGCTGTGAACATTCGGCGTGGACCTAAGCAAACCTGTTCTGATTTGTTACCTGTTTAACTGGACGCTGGGCCAGTAGGGCTCCAGCCCTTATCTTTCAAGTCTATTAGAGTCCTGTGGAGGAAACCTTTTTATTGTCAGAGACTGTGTGGAATTTGGTGCTAAATACTTATTTATTAAATAAGAAGATGAACTTTAAGGAAACTATCAATGCAAAGATAAGGACAAAGAGAAGTGAAGACTGTGCTCACTGTTTCTTTACTATGCATTAGCAGATATCATCAAGTCAGCATACTTCCAAATGAAGAGACGTCACATTAAATGACTTCCGTGAAGCACTTTGAAGAGCATGAATAATATTTTCAGTTAACAACACAAGAGTTGAGTCTTCCATTATCCTGAGTTTTTTCCTCCAGCATTAGTTGAAGCATCTCCAAGCTGGAGAGAACCAGAGACTTCTGCTGGTATAATAAAAACATAAATAATTGAAATAACTTAGGTTGCCCCTTCCTTTAACATTTCCTATGCAAAAAGGCCATAAACCACTTCAATAAAAATGTCTTTTCTGTAAACCCTGGATCTGTATTTAGGTTTATGTGCTTCTATCTGATGTATGCATCTGACACAGCAAGAATTAAATTGATTGCCTGTTTTACAATGTGCTAGATATGGGACCACCACTCAGTACTTCCAGCAAGGAGAGGTCAAAAAAGATAGATTTAGCAAGAGACTACCTACAACTTTCTTCTTCTGGCGATTTCATCCTCCACGCTCTGAAGCAGGTCATTAGCCGCAATTAATTAACTCAATCAAAGAGTCCTTTAAGATTAGATTGTGTGGGAGCAACAACAGCAACAACTTAGCCCACTAAGTGCCTGGTACCCAAGATCCTTTGTTTTATGAAATACTCAAACATAATCATGCATGGTTAATTCTATTTTCTCCATTTTATAGACTTAAAATGACAATGGACTTGCCTAAATCTCCATAAACAATTAGGAGAACCTGGATTTGGATTAAGTTCTCTCTGACTTGAAGATTTCATCAATAAAACTCGTCTTTTTTTTTTTTTTTTTTAAGATTTTATTTATTTATTTTTTCCCCCCAAAGCCCCAGTAGATAGTTGTGTGTCATAGCTGCACATCCTATTCTAGTTGCTGTATGTGGGACGCGGCCTCAGCATGGCCGGAGAAGCAGCGCGTCGGTGCGAGCCCGGGATCCGAACTCGGGTCGCCAGCAGTGGAGCGCGCTCACTTAACCACCAAGCCACGGGGCCGGCCCAAAACTCGTCTTTTTTAAAAAAAATTAAAAGGTGACTCTGGTCCAGTTGGTAGAAGAGGATATGAGATGTCAATTGCTTTAACTATTATCGTCAAAGCAAGATTATGACCACTTATTAAGGCAGATGAGAAAGCATCCTATTGTTTAACTTCTTTAGGGAACCCAATTTCCCAAATTGCTTCAGCAACCAACCTTGGACTATTCTGTAAAAGTAAATTCAGTTCCGAAATGTTGCTCACCCTCTGAGCAGGCTCTTCTAGTTCTACTCAATCCCATCTAGACAGTATCTAGTGATACTAATAAGTAGTACACACCAAGTGTAAGAACATGACACAGCTAATCCGTTCCTTTCAGGCAACTTCTCAGCTTCTATGTATTACAACAAGATGGATTTTGACATAATAATTACTATGAATTACAGGCAGCTTGGCAAAGCAGAAAATGAATAGATTTGGGAGTCAGACATAATTGGATTCAAATCCCAGCTTCATCATTTAACAACTGATTGACCTTAAGAAAATCACTTAACCTCTCAGAGTATTTATTTCCTTATCTAGAAAATGGGTTAATACCACTCTCTTTGTACATATTGATAGGAGTTTTAATGAGATAACGCAAGTAAGATGGTTAGTGATAAATTAACTAACGGTTGTAACTATGCTATTACTGTCACCGCCAAATAGGGGTCCTCTCCTCGCCACAAAGACAAGCCATTAGTCCAGAGGCAAGGTGGTAAGAGAGAAAGGGTCTTTTTTTATTATTACAGCTTGCTAGCAAGGGGGAAGATGGCGGACTAGTGTCCATAAAGAACCATCTTCAAACTACAAACTTTTGAAACAGTTATATAGGGCAAATGAGCTGAAAGGGTCGGGGGTGGAGGGTTTGGAATGTGACCCTCTGGTGTTGTAGTCCTTGAGGCACCGGATCATTCCTTTTTCTTGTCACCGGCGATGGATACCAGCATCGGGGCTCCTTTCTGAAGGTCATTACATTCCTGGGAAAACTTAAAGAACAAAAGGTACTGTCTTATCACAATAAGGAGGTTTATGTGCAAGCTAAGGCTGAGAAAGTAGCAGAGCGTGCATATTGCTCACAAGCAGGTGTGGACGTATCCAGGCTACGTGTAAACTAAAGCACTGCAGACTCAACAAAGGGGTGCCTTGTGGATCAGGGTTATTGATAGCTCCAACATGATTCCCTTCGACAAGATGGCTTCCCTTATGCCAACTTATGCTGACCTGTGACTACATATCTATCATAGCTGTTTAAGCAGCACTAACATTACTTTATAGAATATATATATATATAATCCCAATTAGTCTAAAATTAATTTGATCTCCCTCTGTGTATAAATGTAGACTTACTAATAAAATGCCTCCCAACATATTCCTCTACACAACTTCCGTTTGTGAGCTGTCGGGGGAAGAGAGAGAATCTCCCTCTGCCCTTTCCCTTAAGGTTCTTCTGGCTGGCCAAATAATCAACAAGACAGGTTAGCAGGAGAAAATAATACCAAGTTTAATAACATGTATACATGGGAGAAAGCAGGGACACTGCGTTTCTCAACACAATAGCAGAAATTCTCATCTTAAATATCATTTTCAGCCAATGACAAAGGAGGATTTTGGGGGTGGGGGGAGTCAGTTACAGGAGATTACCACTAAAGCACAGTAAACAAGAGTAAGGTTTATTATGTAGCTCAAGGCCTCACCTTCCACATTGATAAGTCACTAGAAATGAGCTCATCCCCCTCTCTTCTCCAAACAGAGAGGAAGATACCTTTACAAATGGAGATTTCCCTTACAAATGTAAATGATTGTCTGGCAACTCTTCGCAGGGTCATCCAAAGAATGTGGCCAGAGAGACAGAACTTTTGATAAGAGGGGCTTGTTGGTGCCTTTCCTATTGTAACATTTACCCTACGTTATCTTTACAGCCATCATGATAGATCTGTTCCAGGAAGGAGCCACCATGTCAAATTCTTTAGGCAGTTAGTGGGGGAGGTCAAATATCCCTAGAGCAAACAACCAAGGTAAAGAGATAGATTTCAGGGTGGCCAAATCTTGATCTCCCACAGAGCGAACAGTGCAGTGTGCTCTGAAGTAAGCTGAAGAAATACTGAACACTATGAACAACAAGATTAAGAACTAGAAACAAAACAGATGAACACTTTTTGATTCTATAATAAAAGGATGGAGCAAAAAGTAGGTATCCTTTTATTTGTTTTTTCCCTTCTTACTTGGCTCTCTGATACCCTCGTGCATATTTTTGACATGTGCATAACATCCTCCTAATCTGGAAGGGAAGTGCTAGAAGCAAGAGATGAAATTTGGGAGAGACACTTAAAAAAATCTCCTTGGAATCAATTTTTGGCAGTTGAATTTCAACTTGAGCAAGTTAAGACAGAAAGATATGCATGTAAATGCCTCAAACTAAATCTCCTGATTCAATGACTGTCTATTTAAAGTAACTTCACATCAAAGTAGTTAATTCACTGTCAAAGTGGGGAGAACAAATCAAATTTGAGGGGGCTACTCCATTCCTTGGGGTATACTCCTGTAGGAGAGGAACATTTTTTCCCATCTACTCTTCTGAGTTCTTGGCTGAGGCTCCTGTAATTGTAGGATCCCAAAAAGGAAACCCCAACTCCAGTCTCGGGAAGGCGCGGACCCACAGACACAGAAGACCGAGCTTGATGCAAACGCAAGAGGTTTATTAAGCGGAGCTCCGGGTCGACACGTATCTCTCGCAGGAGACAGAGGAGTCGACCCCGAACCTTAAGGGGCAAGCTCTTTTATAGGATTCGGAAGCATAAAGCGGGAAAAGGTTGGCGCGGTCTTACATGATTGGCTAATTTAAAACATTTAAACAGTTACATTTTATGGCGTGAATTGCTATGGTGCGAAGCAATTATCAGGTTACACACACGCGTCCCCATCTGGACCCCCTCCACCCCGACCCTCCCAAACTTATCCCTCTGGAGCACTCTCTTGTTCTCAATTCTTCCCCGAACAGTTTAGGGTGGGTCTTTCATGAATAGAGTCAGTCAGGATCGATAAACGTTCCCCCCTATACCAGGAATCCTTAGGGCGTGGAGGTGCCTGTCTCTAAGGTAGTAACTTTTTAATTTTTAATACAATTTTTACTTCCTTCATAATAAAAGACAGATTAACAACAGAAAAACAACAGAAGTATATTAACATGTATACCTCAGGTACATATGGGAGATACCCAGGGAAAAATGAGCACCTCAAAGAGGTGACTTAGAACTCTGGTTTATATAGCATGTTTAACAAAGAACAGTGACTTTGTGGAGAAATGACAAGACAAAGGAAACAGTTTTAGGCCTCCAGGGTTGGCAATCTGTGGGAAGGAAAACAAATGGTAGATAAAGGCTAGTTAGTAATGTGGGAGATCAAGATTTGGCCACCCTGAAATATATCTCTTTACCTTGATTATTTTCTCTGACGGACATTTGACCTCCCCCACTACCTGCCTAAAGAATTTGACATAGTAACTCCTTCCTGGAACAGATCTTCTATCTGATGGCTGTAATATAATGTAAAATAAATGTTACAATAGAAAAGGCACCAACAAGCCCATCTTATTGGAAGTTCTGTCTCTCCGGCCACATTCTCTGGATGGCCCTGCAAGGAGTTGCCAGACAAACATTTACATTTATAAGGGAAATCTCCATTTGTAAAGGTATCTTCCTCTCTGTATTGGGAAGAGGGGGGATGACCTCATTTCTAGAAACTTATCAATGTGGAAAGTGAGGCATTGAATCTGCATAATAACCTTACTCTTCTTTACAGTGCTTTAGTGGTAACCTCCTGTAACTGACTCCCCCCACCCCCAACATCCTCCTTTGTCTTTAGCTGAACATGGTATTAAAGACGAGAATTTCTGCTATTGTGTTGAGAAACGCAGTGTCCCTGCTTTCTCCCATGTATACATGTTATTAAACTTGGTATTATTTTCTCCTGCTAACCTGTCTTGTTAATTATTTGACCAGCCAGAAGAACCTTAAGGGAAGGGGCAGAGGGGGATTCTCCCTCTTCCCCCAACAGTAAAGTTTGTTATATAGATTCTTCTAGTGCCATCTCCAGGCTGACAGGGTCTAAAATTATCTCCAGTCCTACTTGCATCCTTCTTGGTAGGGAGGGGAGGAGGGATATCTTTGAAATTTATGTCCTGCTTTTAGGGAAATAGGGGGAGGGCAGGGAGATTTTCTTGTATCTGCTCCTTCTCAATTGCCTTCAGCTCAAAATAATCTTTATGCCAAAGTGGCATATTTTAGGGTGGCATATGCTGCTGCTCTTCATTCCCAACATAGAAAGCCTGACTATGAGACAATGGAATTTTATAAATACCAAGAGAGAGCACTGAGACAAAGCTCCTTGACCTCCAGGTGCCACAGTCCCAGCTCTGTCTCTACTTCCTTAAAGAGCTTTATGAAAGAACAGATCGTTTATCAATCGGATGTCTTTATACTGCAGAAAACTCAATTTACACTGGATTAAATAATAATAGGGATTTATTGGCTCATATACCTCTAAGCCCATTTATGGGGAGGGGTACAGGATTTCTTGATCCAGCTGCATAGTGATCCAGTGTTTTGCAGCATTAATAGTCATAGAGTGGCTGAAGGAAGAATCCAGGCCCACTGGGTAATGGTTATCTTTGATGAGGACAATTGAATATGTTAATTGACATAAGCCAAAAGAAACACCCTGGAGCTAGGAATCAGTTTTCTCTTAAGTACATGAGCTGACTGGGGAGGAATAGATATACTGATGAACATCTGATACTATTTGAAAGACGTGGAGGAGGAATTGGGTACTGGGAAGGTAAACAAATAGTACACTCGAGATAGTATAAGCCATCGTTATCTAGGACTTCTCTCATTTTAATGGAGAAATTCGAATGAGCCCTCATCGATCAGGAAATGAACCCAAGTGAAACCGGCAAACAGCCATTGATGATTAAACAGCTAGTAACTATGGGGGATTGGAATTTGTGAACTCAAAATATGTCTCTGCCTGAATGACATTTTCCCCACCCCCACTAACTGACCAAAGGAGTTTGGGATGGGAGGCCTGCCCCCAGAAAATGCTATTACTATAGACATCTCTGGGTACCTGGGTGGGTCGTGCTAAACCCATTCTTAGTTCTAGTTACCCTTTGTGAGAGACATTTACATTTGTAAAGAAAATCTCCATTTGTAAAGGTATCTTCTTTCCTGCACCAGGAAGAAGGGGGGATGGCCTTACCTAGAAACTTATCAGAAAGGAAGGTGAGGACTTAAATCTCCATGATAAACTTACTCATTGTTAACTGTGCTGTTTGGACAATATGCTATCCTATCCGACTCCCACTAGGTTCCTATAGATGACATCTCCCTGGAGCCTGGGTTACTATGGTAATGGGTGTTTGAGCTATTTTTTTCAGGAACTAAGCCCCTTGTCCACTTCAGGCCGGACTGAGATCACCAACCCATCAACTGGGCCCTTTTGATGACAACAGGTTGGAACCCCACCCTCAGGGCATGCTAATGATGCCATTCTGTGAAGATGTGTCCTATGAAGAGGCATGAAGCTTGACTACGCTTGCGCTTGCGCAGATCATCAATTACCTCATCTCCCCTCACCTCCAATCATTTCAGACCACCTTGCCCCCTCCCCATAAGTACCTCTGAGTCCCTATTTTCGGGGAGGCAGATTTGAGACTTGTTCTCCCATTTTCCTCACTTGGTTGCCTTGTGACTAAACCCTCTCTCTCTGCAATCTCGTCGTCTCGGTGATTGGCTTTCTGGGCGGCGGGCAAAAATGGACCTGGTGTGATAACACAAGAAGAGCAAAGAAAAACTGATACACTACGTGGAAAAAGGCTAGGATAAAACTCCTCCTTTCTAAAATGGGTGGATAGGAAAAAACATATCATAGAACCTGTGTCAGTTAAGAATGGGTTTGGTTACATACAACAGAATAACATGAAACAGCAGTAAATTAAGCAAGATAGAAGTTTATATTTTTCTTACATAAACAAATATAGAAAAGATCTGGTATGGTGATCTTAAGGATTAAAAAAGGAAACAAAACATAATGAAGGACTTCTAGATCCTGTTTTTCTGCTCTTCAATGCTGGTTTACATTTTCCAAGTCACTCATGTTTAACTATCTGGTAAAGCTCTAGTTATTACTTCCACACTGCAAACAAGTAAGAGGAGAAAGAAGTAAAGGAAAAACCAAAAGCATACTGCCCCCTCCCCGCCACCTTTGGAAGATGCTTCCTGGAACTTCTATTCAACACTTATGCTTGCATCTGATTTGCCAGAAATTTGTCACATGACCATATTTATCTAAAAAGAAGGGTGAGAAATGTAGTCTTTTAGCAGAATACACCGCCCACCCTTCTGAACCAAAGGACAAAGGAAAAATAAATATTGGAAACTATTGGTGGTATAATTCTCAGAACCTATGAAAATGACCTACAACAGCCAAAACAAATTGAAAGAGAACAAGTTTGGAGGACTACTGTTACCTATTTCCAAAACTTGTAATAAAAGTAAAATAATCAAAAGAGTGTGGTATTGGTGTAAGAATAAACATATACATCAAGGGAACAGAACAGAGTATCCAAAAACAGATGCAAACACATACAGTCAATTAATTTTTGGCAAAGTTTCCAACATAATTCAATGGGAAAGAAAAGTCATTTCAAAGAATTGCTGCTGTAACAATTAGATATCAGTTTGGGGAAAAAAAACTGTCCTCATCCATTGCTTCACAACATACATAAAAATGATACAAAATGGAACATAAGAGTTAATGCAGAAGCTAAAATTCTAAAATTTCTAGAAGAAAGCATAGGAGAAAATCAATGTGACATGGGGTTAGTCAAGGATTTCTTAAAGAGGACACAAAACCCATAAACCATATAAGAAAAATATGATAAAATTGACTTCATTAAAATTAGAAACTTGTGCTCTTCAAAAGATACGGATAGAAAAATGAAAAGACCACCTACAGAGTGAAAAGAAATGTTTACGTAACACATATCTGGTAAAAGGCATGAGTGCAGAGTTTAAAGGAAAGTCTTCAACTTAATACTAAGTAAGAAACCCACCCATTAAAATATAGGTAAAAATTTTCAACAGACACCTTACAAAAGACAATATATATATAGCCAATAAAAACATAAAAAGTTGCTTGATACCATTAGTAATCAGGGAAATGCAAATTAAAAACCACAATGAGACATTAATACCAGGTCACTTGAATGAGTAAAATTTAAAAACTGGCAATATCAAAGTGTTGTATAAAGTTAAACACACACTTACCATACAAACCAGCTATCCTGTTGTTAGGATTTACTCAAGAGAGATGAAAAAATCTGTCCACACAGACTCTACATGAATATTTATAGAAGCTTTGTTCATGATGGCCAAAAACTGGAAATAATCCAAATGTTGATCAACTGGAGAGTGGATTAACAAAGTATGGTATATCCATAGTATAGAATACTAATTAGCAATAAAATAAGAATGGAATATCGATGCTCACAAAATATTATGCTAAGTAAAAGGGGTAAAACATAAAATACTACAAACTGCATGATTCCATTTATATGAAATTATAGAAGAGGCAAAATTATAGAGGTGGAAAATAGATCAGTGGCTGCCTGTGCTGGGGGTTGGGGAAAAAGTTCTGGTTGCATAGGAACACAAGGAAACACTGAGTTTGATGGTGGTCAGAAGACTGTATACAACTGCTAAAATCTCTCAAACTTAAAATGAGTGAATTTAACTTTATGTAAATTCTACCTCAATAAAACTGGGTAAAAACATAAAGAATTCATGAATGAATAAATAAAGCTATGAATAGCTGGCAGTAAATGCTAAGTCTATTTAAGTAAAGAATAAATTTTATTATTTTGTGTGTGTGTGTGAGGAAGATCAGCCCTGAGCTAACATCTATTGCCAATCCTCCTCTTTTTTCCCCCCCTTTTTCTCCCCAAAGCCCCAGTAGATGATTGTATGTCACAGTTGCACATCCTTCTAGTTGCTGTATGTGGGACACGGCCTCAGCATGGCCAGACAAGTGGTGCGTTGGTGCGTGCCCAGGATCTGAACCCGGGCCACCAATAGCAGAGCATGTGCACTTCACCGCTAAGCCACAGGGCCAGCCCTAAAGAATAAATTTTAAATAATCTCTAATGACTTCAGTTGACAGAGTTTAGATGTTATAATTCCTAAAAGTGTATGTGTAATATAAACCAAAATAACTATTATTTTAATAGACAGAAACAGAATTTCCAGATCACACCCTCAAAAACATATGGAAAAGATAAAAATTAAAAAATGTAACATTATTGTTCAATATAAAGTTCAAGAATAAAAGCATTGATAAAGAGGCTTATTTTCTTGTTAAAGAAAGGTATGGGCAGGTAGGTCAAGATGGCAGCATAGGCAGACTCTGAACTCACCTCCTCCCGTGGACACAGCCAATTTACAACTACTCTTGGAAAAATTACCGCTGAGACAGAACTGAAAACTGGATAAGAGGAACTCCTCCAACAACGGACAATCCTAACTGGGGTAGAAGAGGCAGAGACTCCCTTCCAGAGAGGAAAAACGCCGCCTTCACAAGCTGCCAGCTTCACGGCCGCCAGGAGCAGTTCACAGGAACGCACCCTCCCTGGAGGCACGGGGCCATGAGCTGGGGAGCGCCCCCGCTGTGGGCATTTTGTGGACCCAGCACAATCGACACCAGTGGCATAATATCTGACTTTGCCTGCTACTAAAACATTGGGGAACACCCCCAAAAAACCCGGTTCACAAAGAAAATAAAACTGGCTCTTAAAGGGCCCGTACACAAACTCACCCGTTCCAGAAGGCATCCTAAAATCACCAGAAAGAAAGGTGCACAGTGCTTTGGTGACAAGAGACTCACCTAATAGGCCCTGAGTGCTTCTCGGTGAGAGATGAGACCTCTCCAGGGACTGGGACATTGGCAGCAGCCATTGTTGTGGCCTGGTGTGAGCGTGCTGACACAGACGCCATTGGAGTTCTCCCTGAGGCCTGCTAGCCCAGGGTCTGCTCCACCAGCTAGAGCACCGATTTAATCCAGCTCAGCCAGGGCAGGCAGCCCACCCTAGAGACTAGCCCCATCCAACAACAAGCCCTCAGGCAATGTGTGGGCCTGCATAGATTGGTGACTGGATTCTCTGCAGCCTGGCAACTGAGCAGACTTGAGCTGGGCAGGGCGTGCACAAGGAGCTGGTGGAGAGTGTGAGGCGGTGGCGGAGTGTGTGGGGCTCCCACCGTGGAGAGACTGGGTCCGCTTGGGGAGGTCGGGGCGTTCACATGGGGCAGGACTGTGTTGACTGTGTGTGTGGACCTGTGGGCAACAGGGCTTGTCAGCTGCAGAAGACTTGTGCTGCTCAATGACCCACATAGGAGGTTTGCCCCACCTTCCAAAGCCTGAAACAATTGGGTGTTCCTGTGCCTGAGGCCAGCCCCACCCAGCTGCAATCCTCAGAGAGCTGACAAGAGACATAATAGGCTAGAGGCTTGCAGCAATTGTAAGGCCCTGAGCCTAACAACCTGCCACGCTGGGGGCCTACTCACTTAAAAGAAATACTGCAACACAAATGTGGTATTAGAACTTACAGCCAACTGTGCTGGGGTGCCCCACACCTGACAAAGAGACTGAAGGGCCCACAACAACTACAAGCAGCTGAGCATTACAACAGCTGGCCAGGAGAATAACTCAGCCTCCCTGGGCGCCTACAGGGAGAGCAAACAGGCCACAATAGAAGGACACATGTAGCCCACATAGGGGTCACCCCTGGAACATTGAGAACTGAGGGAAGCACACTGGAAGCCTCCTAAGGCATCACTTACATAAGGTCACCTATCCAAGAGTAGGAGACGTAGCTGACCTACCTAATATGTAGACACAAGCACAGAGAAAGAGGCAAAATGAGGAGGCAAAGGAATACATTCCAAGTAAGGGAACAGGACAAAACACCAGAAAAGGAACTAAGTGAAATAGAAATGAGCAACCTAGCCGACAGAGAGTTCAAACTAAGAGTGTTAAGGATGCTCACTGATCTGGGGAGAAGAATAGATGAACTCAGTGAGAATGTCAACAAAGAAATGGAAGATATAAAAAAGAACCAATCAGAAATGAAGAATACAATACTGGAAATGAAAAATTCATTAGAGGGACTCAAAAGCAGAGTAGAGGATACAGAAGAACGAATCTGTGAGCTGGATGAAAGACTAGAAGAAATCACCCAAGGTGAACAGGTAAAAGAGAAGAGAATTAAAAAGAGTGAGGACAGTCTAAGGGACCTCTGGGACAACATCAAGCGCACTAACATCCGTGTTATAGGTGTCCCGGAAGGAGAAGAGCGAGACAAGGGGGCAGAGAATCTATTTCAAGAAATAATAGATGAAAACTTCCCTAACCTAAGGAAGGAAACAGACATCCAGGTACAGGAAGCATAGAGAGCCCCAAACAAGATAAACCCAAAGAGGCCCACACCAAGACACATCATAATCAAAATGTCCAGAATTAAAGATAAAGAGAGGATCCTAAAAGCCGCAAGAGAATGTCAAGTTACATACAAAGGAAACCCCATAAGGCTATCAGCTGACTTCTCAGCAGAAACCTTACAGGCTAGAAGAGAATGGAATGATATATTTAAAGTGCTAAAAGGAAAAAACTTACAGCCAAGAATACTCTACCCAGCAAGGTTATCATTCAAAATGGAAGGAGAGATCAAAATTTTCCCAGATAAGCAAAAATTAAAGGAGTTTGTCACCAAGAAACCAGTGCTACAAGAAATGTTAAAGGGACTGATTTAAGGGGAAAAGAGAAGACCACAAATAGGAAAAATTATCTATTTCCATGATTAGAACGTAATGGATACAAATGCACAAAAAAGAGGTTAGATATGATATTAAAAACATAAAAGGAGGGAGGAGGGGAGTTAAAGAGTAGAGCTTTCAGACAGAGGTCAAACTAAAGTGACCATCAATTCTGTATAGAAGAAGTAAGGAACAGAGAAGGACTACAAAAACACTGAGAAAAAAAAAAAGTTAAAAAATGGCAGTAAGTACATACTTATCAATAGCTACTTTAAACGTCAATGGACTAAATGCTCCAATTAAAAGGCATAGGGTGGCTGACTGGATAAAAAAACAAGACCCATATATATGCTGCATACAAGAGACACACTTCAGACCTAAAGACACTCACAAACTGAAAGTGAAGGGATGGAAAAAGATACTCCACGCAAATGGCAATGAAAAGAAAGCTGGGGTAGCCATACTCATATCAGACAAAATAGACTTTCAAATAAAAACTGTAAAAAGAGACAAAGAAGGGCATTACGTAATGATCAAGGGAACAATCCAACAAGAGGATGTAACACTTGTAAATATCTACGCACCCAATGTAGGTGCACCCAAATATATAAAGCAATTATTAACAGACATAAAAACAGAAACAGACAGTAACACAATAATAGTAGGGGACTTTAACACTCCACTTACACCAACGGATAGATCATCCAAACAGAAGATCAATAAGGAAACATTGGCCTTAAACGACACACTAGAACAGATGGACCTAGTAGATATATACAGAGCATTCCATCCAAAAACCAAAGAATACACATTCTTTTCAAATTCACATGGAACATTCTCCAGGATTGATCACATATTAGGCCACAAAACAAGTCTCCATAAATTTAAGAAGATTGAAATAATACCAAGCATCTTTTCTGACCACAACGGTATGAAACTAGAAATCAACTATAGGAAGAAAATCAGAAAAGCCACAAATACATGGAGATTAAACAAAATGCTACTGAACAACGACTGGGTTAACAAAGAAATCAAAGAAGAAATCAAAAAATGCCTGGAGACAAATGAAAATGAAAATACGACATGCCAGAATTTATGGGATACAGCAAAAGCGGTTTTAAAGGGAAGTTTATAGTGATACAGGCCTATCTCAACAAACAAGAAAAATCTCAAATAAACAATCTAACAATGCACCTAAAGGAACTGGAAAAAGAAGAACAAACCAAGCCCAAAATCAGTAGAAGAAGGGAAATCATAAAAATCAGAGCAGAAATAAATGAAATAGAGACCAAGAAAACAATAGAAAAAATTAATAAAACCAAGAGCTGGTTCTTTGAAAAGATCAACAAAATTGACAAACCTTTAGCTAGACTCACCAAGAAAAAAAGAGAGAAGGCACAAATAAGTAAAATCAGAAATGAAAGAGGAGAGGTTACAACAGACACCTCAGAAATACAAAAGATTATAAGAGAATACTATGAAAAGCTATATGCCAACCAATTCGACAATCTGGAAGAAATGGATAAATTCTTAGAACCATACAACCTTCCAAAACTGGATCAAGAAGAAGTAGAGAATTTGAATAGACCAATCACCAGTAAGGAGATCGAAACAGTAATCACAAACCTCCCCAAAAATAAAAGTCCAGGACCAGACGGCTTCCCTGGTGAATTCTACCAAACCTTCAAAGAAGACTTAATACCTATCCTTCTCAAACTCTTCCAAAAAATTGAGGAGGGGGAAGCTCCTAACTCATTCTCTGAAGCCGACATTACCCTGATACCAAAACCAGACAAGGACAACACAAAAAAAGAAAATTACAGGCCAATATCACTGATGAACATCGATGCAAAAATCCTCAACAAAATACTAGCAAATTGCATACAACAATACGTTAAAAAGATTATACACCATGATCAAGTGGGATTTCTTCCAGGGATGGTTTAACATTCGCAAATCAATCAACGTAATACACCACATTAATAAAATGAAGAACAAAAATCACATGATCATCTCAATAGATGCAGAGAAAGCATTTGACAAGATACAGCATCCATTTATGATAAAAACTCTGAATAAAATGGGTATAGAAGGAAAGTACCTCAACATAATAAAGACCATATATGAGAAACCCACAGCTAATATCATCCTCAATGGTGAAAAACTGAAAGCTATCCCTCTAAAAACAGGAACCAGACAAGGATGCCCACTGTCACCACTCCTATTTAACATAGTACTGGAAGTCCTAGCCAGAGCAATCAGGCAAGAGAAGAAATAAAAGGGATCCAAATTGGAAAGGAAGAAGTGAAACTATCACTATTTGCAGATGACATGATCTTATATATAGAAAACCCTAAAGAATCCACCAGAAAACTTTTAGAAGTAATAAACGAATATGGTAAAGTTGCAGGATACAAAATCAACATACAAAAATCAGTTGCATTTCTGTACGCTAACAACAAAGTAGCAAAGTGAGAAATTAAGAATAGCATCCCATTTACAATTGCAACAAAAAGAATAAAATAGCTAGGAATAAACTTAACCAAAGAGGTGAAAGATCTGTACACCGAAAACTATAAAACATTTCTGAAAGAAATTGAAGAAGACACAAAGAAATGGAAAGATATTCCGTGCTCTTGGATTGGAAGAATTAACATAGTTAAGATGTCCATACTTCCTAAAGCCATCTATAGATTCAATGCAATCCCTATCAAAGTTCCAACAACATTTTTCACAGAAATAGAACAAAGAATCCTAAAATTTATATGGAACAACAAAAGACCCCGAATAGCTAAAGGAATCCTGAGAAAAAAGAACAAAGCTGGAGGTATCACACTCCCTGATTTCAAAATATACTACAAAGCTATAGTAACCAAAACAGCATGGTACTGGCACAAAAACAGACACACAGATCAATGGAATAGAATCGAAAGCCCAGAAATAAACCCACACGTCTATGGACAGCTAATCTTTGACAAAGGAGCCAAGAACATACAATGGGGAAAAGAAAGTCTCTTCAACAAATGGTGTTGGGAAAACTGGATAGCCACATGCAAAAAAATGAAAGTAGACTCTTACCTTACACCATACACAAAAATTAACTCCAAATGGATTAAAGACTTGAATGTAAGACCTGAAACTATGAAACTTCTAGAAGAAAACATAGGCAGTACGGTCTTCGACATCAGTCTTAGCAACATCTTTTCAAACACCACATCTGACCGGGCAAGAGAAGCAATAGAAAAAGTAAACAAATGGGACTACATCAAACTAAAAAGCTTCTGCACAGCAAAGGAAGCCATCAACAAAACGAAAAGACAACCTAATAATTGGGAGAAGATATTTGCATACCATACTTCTGATAAGGGCTTAATCTCCAAAATATATAAAGAACTCATGCATCTCAACAACAAAAAAACTACCAACCCAATTAAAAAATGGGCAAAAGACCTGAACAGACATTTCTCCAAAGAAGATATACAGATGGCCAACAGACACATGAAAAGATGTTCAAAATCACTAACTATCAGGGAAATGCAAATCAAAACTACAATGAGATATCACCTCACGCCCGTCAGAATGGCTATAATTAACAAGACAGGAAACAACATGTGTTGGAGAGGATGTGGAGAGAAGGGAAGTCTCATACACTGCTGGTGGGAGTGCAAACTGGTCCAGCCACTATGGAAAACAGTATGGAGATTTCTCAAAAAATCAAGGATAGAACTACCATATGATCCAGCTATTCCACTGTTGGGTATTTATCTAAAGAACTTGAAAACACCAATTTGCAAAGGTACATGCACCCCTGTGTTCATTGCAGCGTTATTCACAATAGCCAAGACTTGGAAGCAACCTAAGTGCCCATCAAGGGACGAATGCATAAAGAAGCTGTGGTATATATACACAATGGAATACTACTCAGCCATAAGAAATGATGAAATCCAGCCATTTGTGACAACATGGATGGACATTGAGGGTATAATGCAAAGTGAAATAAGTCAGAAGGAGAAGGTCAAATACCATATGATTTCCTTCATTAAGTAGTAGATAATAGCAACAATAAACAAACACATAGGGACAGAGATTGGATTGGTGGTTACCAGAGGGGAAGGAGGGAGGGAGGAGGGTGAAAGGGATAATTCGGTACATGTGTGTGGTGATGGGTTGTAATTAGTATTTTGGTGGTGAACATGATGTAACCTATGCAGAAATAGAAGTACAATGATGTACACCTGAAACTTTTACAATGTTATAAACCAATGTTACTGCAATAAACAAAAAATTAAAAAAAAAAAAAAAAGAAAGGTATGGTACATAATGAAGATGTGCTTGCCATAAATATTTAGTCTACAAAAAACTACAGCCTTAAAATAGAAAACTCATATCTATATACATATATGCCCTATATCAAAAATTACTAAAATTATAAAGAAAAGCTGACAAAAGCAAAGTAGTTATTAGAGACTTTATAACATTGCAATTGGACATTAACTTTGGAAGTAGAAATAAACAAGATGATTGACTGTATAAACAAAAATAATAATGTAGTGTGGGGTTTTAATGTACGTAAAAGTAAAACATATGACAACATTAGTACAAAGGCTGGTAGGTATGAAATGGAAGTACATTATTATAAGATTCTTATACTATATGTGAAGTGGTATAATATCACTTAAAAAGAGACCATGGTAAGTTAAAAGTGTATATTATACACTCTAAATCAACCACTAAAATAATAAAGTGTTATAGCTAATAATACAACAAAGGAGATAAAATAGAAAGATAAAAGAAATACCCAATTAATCTAAAAGAGAGCAGGAAAAAAGGTACATGGGAATAAAACCCAGATAAGATAAATAGAAAACAAATAGGAACATGATGGACATATACCTAGTCATATCAATAACATATATTAAATATAAAGTCACAAATTTTTAAAAGTAAGAAGATGGAAAAAGATATACCGTGCTAACATGAAACAAAAGGAACCGAGAGTGGCTATATTAATATCACACAAAGTAGATTTCAGAGAAAAACTATTACCAGAGAAAAATTATTACCTGTTGATGTTTTTAAAATACTCAACACAACAAGATCAGAATTCACATTCTTTTCACACGCACAAGGAACATTTAGCAAAATAGACTATATTCTGAAACAAAGCTAAATATATTTTAAAGAATTCTTACAAACTATGTTCTCTGTCAAAATAGAATTAAATTAAAAATAAATAAAAGAAAGATTATCAGGAAAATCAACAAATATTAGGAAACAACATATCTCTAGTAACTCGTGGTCAAAGAAGAAATCAAAAAGGAAATTAAAAAGTATTGAAATAGATGAAAATGATAATGCAACATCTAAAAATCTGTTGAATGCCACTGAAATAGTATTTAGGGGAAAATTTATAGCATTAAATATCTATATTAGGTAAAAAAACATAGGTTTCAAATCAATGACCTAAGCTTCTACCTTAACAAACTAGAAAAGGAAGTAGAAATTAAACACAAGCTAAAGAAAGAAAATAGTGCAGATTAAAATAAAAATCAGTGAATTAGGAAATAAGAAAACAATAGATAAAAGCAAGAAACCAATAGCTGATTCTCTGAGATGATCAATAAAATTGATAAATTTCTAGTCAAACAGATCAGGAAAAGAGAGAAGACACAAATTATCATTATCAGGAATAAGAGATCTAATATCATTACAATTAACATGCATACTAGAAGGATCATAAGGGAATATAAGGAGCAGTTTTATGCCAACATATCTTACTACTCAGATCAATTATACAAATTCCTCGAGAGACACAAACCACCAAAGCCCACTCAAGAACTAGAATTGATCTCTTTGTATTAAAGAAATTGAAATTGTATTTTAAAAGCTTCCCACAAAAAAGACACCAGGCCAAGATGATTTCATCTGTGAAGTTTACCAAAAATGTAAGAAAAAACAAAACAAACATTTATGCACAATCACTTCTAGAACGTTGAAGGGAGCAAATAGTTCCAAACCCATTCCATGAGGGCAGTGTTGCCTGAAACCAAACCCAGATAAAAACTTTATAAAGAAATAAAACTTCAGACCAATATTTTTCATGAAAAGACATGCAAAAACTCTAAACAAGATTTCAGCAAATAAAATCCAAGAATACAAAAAGGATAATACTTACGTCCAACTGACATTTATGCTAGAAATGTAGAGTAGGTTTAACTGTTGGAAAATTAATCACTGTAATTCTTCATATTAACAAACTCAAAAAGAAAAATAACATGACCATCTCAATAGAGAGAGAAAAGTACTTGACAAAATCTATGATCCGTTCCTAATAAAAATTCTCCACTAATAGGAATAGAAGGGAACTACCTCAACATGATGAAGCAATCTGTGAAAAACCTACAGCTAACATCATACTTAATTGATGAAAGATAGAATGCTTTCCCCTGAGCCAGGAAACAAGATAAGGATGCTTGCTCTCATTAATTGTATTTAATATTGTACTGGAAGTTCCAGCCACTATAATAGACAAGAAAAATAAATAAAAGAAATCTACATTAGAAAGGCAGATATAAAGCTGTCTTTATTTGTAGAAGACATGATCATCTAAGAAGAAATCTGATGTAAATGTCAAAAAAAGTGTAGAATCAATAAATAATTAAAGCAAGATTGCAGCATACAAAATCATTATTTAAAACTCAATTGTATTTCTATATATTAGCAACAAATAATCAGAATTCAAAATTTAAAAGTTGATATCATTTGCAATAGCTTTAAGAATATAAAATACTCTGGAATAAACTTAGCAAAAATGTGCAAGAAGTATACACTGAAAAGCACAAACATTGTTTGGAGAAATAATAGAAGACCTAAATAAATGGATAGATATACCCTGTTTATGGTTTGGAAGACTCACTGTTGATAAGATGTCACTTCTCCCCAAATTGATCTATAGATTCTAGCAAACCCAGTCAAAATATCTGCAAGCCTTTTTTTTTTTTTTGTGGAAATTGTTGAGCTGATTCTAAAATTCACATAGAATGCAAAGTATATAGTACAGCAAAAACAACTTTGAAAAAGAACAAAGTTGGAGGACTTACACAATCTGATTTCAAGACATATAAAAAATGAACAGTTGAGCCAGCTCTGATGGCCTAGCAGTTAAAGTTTGGTGTGCTCTGCTTCAGCAGCCTGAGTTCAGTTTCTGGGCTCAGAACCACACCACTTGCCTATCAGCAGCTATGCTGTAGTGGCAGCTCACATCAGAGAACCAGAACTTACAACTACACACAACTATGTACTGGGGCTTGGAGAGGGGTGGAAAGGAAGAAAAAAGGAGCACAAGTGTTAGCTTAGGGAAAATCTTCCTCTAAAAAAAAAAAGAACAATAATCAAACATTTTGGTATTGGACTCAGGATAGACAAATAGATCAATGAAACTGAATAGAAAGTTCAGAAATAACCCATACAAATATGGTCAATTGCTTTTTGGCAAAAGTATTAAAGCAATTTAATAGAGAAAGGACAGTTTTTTCAATAAATTGTGCTAGAATAATTGGATATCTAGTAGCAAAAAAGAAAAAGAAAAGAATTTCAATCTATGCCTTCAATCTATACTATAAACAAAAAGTAACTCAAAATGGATTATAGAATTAAGTGTAAAACATAAACTTTAAAACTTCTGGAAAAAAATAGGAGAAAATCATTGCACCCTATGTTAGGCAAAGATTTCTTAGGTACACCACTAAAAGCATGATCCATAAAAAATGCAAACTTCTTAAGTTGAACTTCATCAAAATTAAGAACTTCTGTTCTTCCAAAGAATAGAAGAAAGCGAAAAGACAATTCAAGAACTGGGAGAAAATATTTGCACATCACACATCAAATAAAGGATTTTGTATTAGTCATCTACTGCTGCGTAAAAAACTACTCCCCAAATTAGCAGCTTAAAACAATACATTTATCATCTCACAATTTCTATGAGTCAGAAATCTTGGCATGGGTTAGCTGAGTCTTTCACTTCAGGATTTTTCACAAGGCTACAATCAACTTGTCAGCCAGGAATGCAGCCTCATCTGAAGGCTCAACTGGGGAAGGATCCACTTCCAAGCCCTCTCACATGGTTGTCAGAAGTATTCAGGTTTTCAAGGGCTTTTGGGCTGACGGCCTCAGTTTCTCATCAGTGGTTGGCCAGAAGTCACCCAGAGTTCCTTGCCATGTCTCCAACTTGCTTCATCAGAGCAGCATGCAAGACGAGCCAGAGAGAAAGTGCCTGGCAGAGAGAGTACTAGTAAAATGGGAGTCACAATCTTTGGGAACCTAATCTCAGAAGTTGTACCTCACATATGGAGATATACCAATGGCAATATAAGCACATGAAAAATGCTAAACACCACTGGTCATTAGGGAAATGCAAATTAAAACCTTAATGAGACATCATTGCAAACCCGTTAGAATGTCTAAAATTAAAAAGACTGAATACAAGTGTTGGGAGGAGATAGAGCAATTGGAATTCTCATACACTGCTGGTGAATAGTAAAAATGGTACAATCCCTTTGGAAAATCATTTGGCAGTTTCTAAAACATTGAATGTGTAATTACCATGTAATTCAGCCATTCTGTGCCTAGGTATTTCTTCAAGAGTATGGAACACATACATCCATATAAATATGGGTTTATACTTATGTTCACTGCAGTTTTATTTGTAGTAGTCAAAACGTGACAACAACTCAAATTTCCATTAGCAGATGAATGGATAAACAAATTGTGCCACATCCTTGCAATGGAATACTATTCTACAGTAACAAAGAGTGAACTATTAATGAACTCAGAAAGTGAAATTTTTCAGTATTTCCAAATTTTGTGATTGTAGCCGTGAAATGCCCAAGAACTTTCAGTAAAAATCTGAAAACTAGTAGACTCAATAAGAGAAATTGGCAAAAAGGATAATTATAAAGTAAAATATAAAAATTAAACTTTTCCAATAGTATTAATGAATAGCTAGAAATGTTATGACTAAAATTTTCCTTTTCAATACCAAAAAGTCATAATATATATATAGATACACATATATCATGAATTGTCTAAGGTTTATAAGAAAAAACCTGGAAATATGCACTTAAAAACTTAACAGACTTAAGTAAATTGATAGATATAATTCATCCTTGAATGGGAACACTCAAAACTGAACCTTCTAAACCTTCTAAATCATCCCCCAAATTAATTTGTAAATGCAGTGCAATTCCAGTCTAAATTTCAATGCTATTTTCTGAGGGAGAGTGGTATTTGAAAACTGTCAATCTGACTTTACAATGTGTCTAAAAGACAAAACATGAGAAAAGATTCTGAAAAAGTAGACTAATAAGCTGGAAATCATATCTGATATTGAAATATATCTAATAATTTAAATTAAATTTAAAAAATTAGTTATTTAAACAGTGTAATTATTGCACAGGACAGAAAAATAAGTGAAACAAAATAGGACTTAAAGAAATACCATGAAGTATATTCATGGCATTTCAAATCTAGAGTGGAAAATGGATTATTCAATAAAGATGGGGCAAATAATTGGTCATGAGAAACACAATACATGTGGATTTTTATCCTTATAACATAATGTACTCCAGATGGATTAAATTGCATATGAAAAAGATGACTATATAGAAGAGTGCAATAAGAAAATACAGCTCAATGTGTTTATGCCCTGAAATGTAAAATCTTTTCTAAGAATGACATTACATGCAGAAACTATAAAAGAATGAATGATAAATTTGACTACATAAAAATTTTAATTTTCTGTTCTTTAAACATTTTCTATAAAAGATAAATGACAAACTGGGAAAATATTTCCTTCATGTAAGCCAGCCAAAGACCTATAGCAATTAATGTATAAGGAGTTCTTACCTATCAATAAGAAACATATCACTAGAAAACTGGATAAGATATGATAGGCAATTCTCAAATGGCCAATAAATCTAAGAAAAGATGATCAATTATATAGTAAAGAAGAAATACAAATAAACAAGTTTTGCATATATAATTAGCAATTTTTAAATACTCACAATATGCGTAGTTGACTATAGATATTGTAAAAAGTACATTTGTGGGCCATTTTGGACATTCTATATCCAAGCTATTAAAAATTATAACTTTCATGTATTCGTGGACATGCTAATATACGCATAAGGTAGTTGAGTGGAAAAAGCAGCTTATCAAAAAACCATTAGAATGACCCTGGTTTAAAAAAAATATACTTGTGCACTGTTTGTGCATACATGTGCATGCATAGAGAAAAGTCTGTAATGGTATACTTCACAAGGATCATCTTTAATTCTCACTGTGTAATAAAGAGAACATGAGTGCAATGTTTGAACAGTGACGGGGCATGGGGAAGGGGCGTCTGTTTTGGTTATCGACTTCATTCTCATCACCTCTCTGGTTGTCATCTTTGCAGCTGCATGCTCCTGAATGCAAGGACTCTCTGATCCAGTTCTCCTAGCACCCAACATCTCTCAGAGGCACGGGAAGGCTATGCTAGAGAAGAAATCTGCGAGAGCACCATATCTTTAAAAATTATTTGTCAACTCTTCATAATCAGAACCTTTCTCCTACAATACCTAGATGCCTAGAGAAATTCAAGATTTTCTGAAGCAGAATGATTTGAAGGGACCATTTTGCCTCCGAGTCTAGTTTGACTCCTTTCCTCCCTCTTCCTTCTCTTATCTCGCTTATCTTCCCGTCCCCGTCTCATCCTCCCATTCCCTATCTCACCCCTGACCCATTCTCCTTCTGCCTCTCCTTCTAATTTCACTATCCACCCCTCCCCTTCTACTTTCCATGGCTTGCCCTCCACTCTCCTCTCCATTTCCCCCTTCTTCTGCCCCTTTGTGCCTTCCCCTCCTCCTTTCTCTCCCTCCCCTTTCCTTCTTCCCCCTCCTTCCCAGTCTCTCTCATTAGCGTCCTCATTTATCTGTCTCATAAAATTCCTCCCAAATTTCTCAGTGATCTGAAAAAATCTTACAAGTAATTTTTTCAAATTTATAAGTAATATTCATAGAAATAATCAACAAAAAATAAAATTGACACTAGCTAAAACCTCATAGAGTAAAATGATCTGCTGCCCAAAAACTGGTTGGTGAATCACAACAGCTTGATATCAATTTTAGAACTGCAAAATTTGACCTATCAAAATTTGTAGTCAAGAGAAATAATCTCTGCAAATGAAAATTCACGATAGGAGAACTGCTAATCCAAAAAATTTGATGGGAGAAAATATTTATTAAATGAATCAAATCTGTGTATAAAACATAAAATTTAAATAATTAATTCAATAAAAAATATGGAAATATGAAAACTGTGTGCTATATAAAATATTGATCCAGAGTTTAATTTAACATAATGGAATATGTTTTGAAAGCCACGTTCTCAATGAATATTTATCAATTTTGGCATAATTACGATTTTTCAAGTTTGTATTTTAAAATCCTCCATGCCAAAATGTCAGAGGTCAAAATGGGCTGAGACGGCTAATTTCCCGTTATTATGTCAGTCCCATGCACCACCTGAGCCAACAGCTGCCTTCGCTTTACAAGGAAGAGGAAGAAGTCTCTGGATGCTCTTCTTACAGCGTTACAAGAAGAATTGCGATTACTAAAGAAAGCCAAAGGAAGTGTATAAAGAACTGGAGCTGAAGAACTCTCACAGCACTACCTCCTTAAACAAGTTATTTTACCAAACGATGTGGAAATGCATCCTACAGCGCCAAGCAGAGTGTGTGAACATTCTGGTTCCACTACTGCACTTTAGCTCTCAAGCACCAGACCCTTGCCAGGATTAGTGCGGTAACACTAGAATAATCTTATTGCAGAATAATGTTTGAAATCATTCAAGAGACCAAAACCTAGAGGGAAAGGAAATTGTAGAAAGACTGCATTATTTATAAAGATAAACCATTTCCTGGAATTTGTCCACAATGGCTGTTGTTGAGCAGAGAGACCTTGAATGCTATGATCAAGCCACTCAGATCTGCCCCAGGTATGTGATCTAGCAGCTGCCTTTGGCCCACGCAGATATGCACTGTAAAATGCACAGTGGTGTACGTGCTGGAATTCATACTTCTTTAATCACTGTCCTTAAAACAGATATCAACTGTTACTTGCAAAAACTCAATTAAATGTTTCTAATGGCATTGTTGCCAAATTATATTATGCAGTTGCTCAATTTCATCATTGTGTACTATTATTGCTTAGTAATCACTTAGTAGGAGTGCAATGGGCATATCTCTGCCTATTTTTCTTTCACCCTTGCCTCTCTGAAGTAAATTGCTAACTTGTTTACACTCTCATCTTTTCACATAACCCTTGCAGAAAGAAGTAATCGTACATGCAGCTATCTCAGAGCAGAATAATCAAAGTGCTATATTCTTCGTTGTCAAGTCTCCCTTTAAGAAACAGTCAAATGTCCTCGTCTTGGTACCTCTCAACCTCAACATTCAAGAAAATGAATTCTTCTTATTTTCATCTGTCAGTCTGAATCAACCCACTTAAATAGGTTTCATAAATTGGATTCACGAGCACAGGACTGCACAATTCATAGACACAAACTGTCTAGTTACGGATTTTCCTCCGGACTCTGCCTCCCATCCAGCCATCACAGCCAGATAATCTTTTCCTCCTCTTCTAGATCTGCTTCTTATGCTCCTGTCAGACAAATCTCCTCGCTGGCACAATTTAATCTCTCCTTTGCCCTGAATGGAAAACTACTCGTAAAATAGGCAATAAATAAAAGAAGTGTCCCACAAGCAAAGAAACAGGAAAAAGAAGTCCCGATCCTTGAAAACAATACATTGTATAAGGAATTATCAATTATACCATCAATACATGACACCAGGAAACATCAGTGAGTCTTTTGTTGTTGCTGTTCCCCAACAGTAGAAAGAGACTGAGTCTACAATGAATGAGTCTACAAATACTAATTAATATCAATACTGAATGAATACAAAGCTTGACAGAAAAAGCTTACCCTATTCAAAGCTTGCTTAAGCAAAAGGTGAATCTACCACATTGAAATAAAAAACAAATAACAAGCACTTAATAACCATTGAGTCAAATAAAACATTTAAAAAAACATAGAATAATTAGAAATTAATGACAGTGATGTTCATAAAATATGGCCTGCATAATTTCTGATTTGGTTTGCTTTTTTGTGGTCTTATATAATATTAATTTAAAAAATATATTCAGTGAACAATGAGGGAGTCATTCTCTGTGTATCAGATAAAAAGCTCATAAGCATTTATTTGAATAGCTTATACAATTTAGTAAATTTTTAGTAATTTATTAAAACTCTAGTGATTTAGTAAATTTTCAAATCCTTTATTTTCTTTACTACCTGAAGTCTTAGGTGCTAACAGAGATATTTTAAATCTCCCAATGTTATCCTGTTTCTGTTAATTTCCCATTAAATTACTAAGATCTTTTGTTTTATATATTTCCAAGCAACTTGTTTTAGCACAGAGTTTCGTAGAACTTATATTGACAAAATGAGTATTATCATTTCATTTTTAATTTTTATTTATGTATTACTCAATATTTAAGAAATATACAAAATTAGAAAAACAATGCAACAAATACCAATTTGAAAACCAAAACATTGACAGCACAGTTAATTCATCTTCATGATTCCTCCTCTGGGCTATCAGTCTTTCTTCCTCTCTGATTAAAATCTTTATACTAATTTTTAGGTTTACATTGGTCGTAAATTTACTTATACTTTTTTTAGCTAAGGATCCATAAATAATATAGTGTTATAGCATTTTATACAATGGAATTTTATACAGCAATGAAAACAAATGACCTAGAGTAAGACATTTCAAGTCATATGAAATCTCAAAAACGTATTTAGTAAAACTAAGCAAATACAGAAAAATATATGCAGTGTAAAACCACTTATATCATGTCTTACAACAATAATTGTACCTTATGAGTATAAAATAATCCCCTTTCTCCCATTTAAGTCTTCTTGCCTTGAATTGTTATCTTTTAATATTTAATATTCTGAGGTGTGGTTTGTTTCCACGTTCATGATTTATAAGTATCCACACTTGTGATTTTATTCTTTTGAAGGCAACTTTGCTTCAGATATGTTTATTTACACCAGATATTTTGTCTTATATCCAATGTGAAAGGCTTTGTCTTTTAATATTGTAGTTCAACCAATTAGCATATACAACTGCAATATTTAGACACCTTGGTATGCTGTTCTTTTCTTTCATGTTCTTAAATTTGTTTTCCTTTGTTTTTTTTTTTCTTGCCTGGTAAACCACATGGCCTTTATTTTGATCATAACTAGTATTTTAATAGAGATAGATAAATGATTGATAGTAAGATAGATACATACACACACGCGTTGGGTGTGCATACACAGACAACAAACTTTCTCTTTTAATTTTAACTATCAGTTACTTTTAAGCTTTTCCAAATCATATTTAACCTATGTTTCTTAACCTATGCTTCTTACTTTGTCATAGTTAAGACAAAAACAGTGTCTTTTGAATTCTCCGTTGAGCAGAATATTTCAATACACTTCTACTTCTCCACCTACTCTTCCCTCCCCTTCTCACTACTGGACTTTATTAGTGTAATGAATAAGAAATTCTAAATATCTTTTATTATATTATCATTTTTAAATGTATTTTCTCTTTGGAAAAATATTGACATTTGCATTAAGTATCTAAATCAAAGGTAGAAGTGTTTTTATTTATTTCTGTCACTGAACTGGTTTTCCATTGGCCATCTGTCCCCGTACTCTGTCTTCCCCCTTTTTGAGATTAATAAAGATTCATTTTTGCGGGCTGGCCCAGTAGCATAGTGGTTAAGTTCCCATGCTGTGCTTCGGCAGCCCAGGGTTTGCGGGTTCGGATCCTGGGCGTGGGCCTACACACCGCTCATCAAGCCGTGCTGTGGTGGTGACCCACATACAAAACAGAGGAAGATTGGCACAGATGGACAATCTTCCTCAAGCAAAAAGAGGAAGATTGGCAACAGATGTTAACTCAGGGTGAATCTTCCTCACCCAAAAATAATAATAATAATAAAAAAATAGGGCCGGCCCCGTGGCTTAGTGGTTGAGTGAGCGCGCTCCACTGCTGGCGACCCGGGTTCGGATCCCGAGCTCGCACCGACGCGCTGCTTCTCTGGCCATGCTGAGGCCGCGTCCCACATACAGCAACTAGCAGGATGTGCAGCTATGACACACAACTATCTACTGGGGCTTTGGGGGGAAAAAAAAAAAAAATAGAGGGGCTGGCCCGGCGGCATAGCAGTTAAGTTCATGTGCTCTGCTTTGGCAGCCCCAGGGTTTGTAGGTTCCAATCCCAGGCATGGACTGATGCACTGCTTGTCAAGCCATGCTGTGGTCGTGTCCCATATAAAGTAAAGGAATATGGGCACGGATGTTAGCCCAGGGCCAATCTTCCTCAGCAAAAAGAGGAGGATTGGCAACAGATGTTAGCTCAGGGCTAATCTTCCTCACAAAAAAAAGAGAGAGAGAGAGAGAGAGAGAGCTTCATTTTCCAAAGAGATGGATAACTATGGGATAGATATTGCAAGCAGGTGCATGGAGCATGTGTGAGCATGTGTCCATTTTGCCTTGACTCCTTTAAAAAGGTGGGAGGTCATGGAATACAAAATCCCTGTGTCACAACATGGACCTGAAAGATTCTGATGGTGATGCTCCGGTGCAGCATGTACGACCGCATCTGAGAAGTCTAAGACGAGGCTGGCTTTTTTTTCCCTTTGTGCAAAGTCAATTTTTCTCTCTCCTGTCTCCTGACCCCCCTATCCTGGATGATTTTAAGTGTTCATTTTATTCCCATAGCTAGTAAGAATTTTCCAGGGCATGTTTAGGCTTTAGTCCCGGCATGATGTGATAAAACCCTTTAATCTGTACGTACAGCTCAGGGAAGTTGTTCTCCCCACCCCCACCATTATCTTTGGTCATTTCTTGTGTTAAATTACTCTGGTTTCTCTTCCAGGACCACCAATTATCTCTGTGTCAGGTCCCTTTCAACTTCATAGGTATTCCATCTTATTGCATAATTTTCACGTCTTTATTTTTTTCTGTATTTGAGGGAAAAAAATCTTCTCAAGTTTATCCTTATTATTATTGGTACTATCTTCTGCAGAACGAATTCCAGTTTTCCTTGAATAAATATAGATTTTAATTGTGAAATTTTTGGTACCCTAACAATTCTTCCTTATCTCATTATCTCCATTTTCATTCATTTCTGTTGATATTTTTCTCACTTCCTTGCTCCCTTATTCCATTCCTTTTTTATAGGTGCTATATTTTCCTTTACTCTCCTAAGGATTACAAAGAGTTTTTTTAATTTTGTTTTTCTAGATTCTTTTTAGTTCCACGCATGGCCTATGATTCAGTTAAAGCATAATCTTTGCCTGGCTTTAAGGGACTTTTTTAAGGGCCCGTGATATTTTTTTCTTCATATGCTTGTCTTTAATGATGACCCAGTATTTGTCAATAAACTGGATTTATGAATGTTCTTTTTTTTTTACTTTCTGCCAACTCAAGTATGCAATCTCTGATAATCAACTGGAGACAAACAAGGATTGACACCAGAGTGTGCAGATTTCCCTTGGTTTTACCACTCAGTGATTTTGTACTCTATCACTCTGCTGCCTCAAAGCTACAAGTACATGGAAAAATCCTGAGGTTACACCAGGCTTCACCTTCTGTGAATCTACTAAAGTAACATCTTTCTTTGACTCTCTTTGACTGCTTCTGTCTGAAACAAAAATGTAGTACATTAAAACTTGCAGTCTTCGGGGCCAGCCCCATGGCTTAGCGGTTAAGTGCGCGCACTCCACTACTGGCGGCCCAAGTTGGGATCCTGGGCACGCCCCGACGCACCGCTTCTCCAGCCATGCTGAGGCCGCGTCCCACATACAGCAACTAGAAGGATGTGCAACTATGACATACAACTATCTACTGGGGCTTTGGGGAGAAAAAGGGGGGAAAAAAGAGGAGGATTGGCAATAGATGTTAGCTCAGGGCCGGTCTTCCTCAGCAAAAAGAGAAGGATTGTCGTGGATGTTAGCTCAGGGCTGATCTTCCTCACAAAAAAAAAAAAATTGCAGTCTTCAACATGTCTTAATACCAAGGCTTTTCTATCAATGACTTAACCCACAAGTAGTTTACTCATTAGACTATACCTCCCTAAATGTATTTAACTTCCGATATTTTAGGATTTTATAATCTTCCTGAATGTACACCAATGGTGAGCAGTGGAATGGAAAGGGGATTGGCTAGAAAGTCAACTTTCTTTGTAGATTGGCTCATTCAACACTTGTTCCAATTCACCTCTAGCTTGCCCTGCTCTAATGTCAAGATTGAGAAAGCTGGGCACTATCTTGCCCAACCTCTTTTGCAATTAGAGTTTCCTCTGAGGCTCAAGTTTTGTTATGCAGCTGTACCTATGTAAGAATTCTAAGATAGAAGTGACCAACAGAGGTGGAAGCCATGAAGGGAGACTGAGTCTTCTGGCAAGCACACGGATAAGGGTATTTGGTAGTGCTGTATCAGTTGTAGTAGAGGTTCCAGTTTTCAAAATCTTTTGTCTTAGGTGCCAAGCAGTGGGCCTTGAGAACCTTGGGATTCTGCTAGTGCAGACTGGTAATTTCTTGTGAATCTTTGGGTCCTAGCTGTATAATATCTAAGCTTAATTTCCTGATACACTATTACCTCATTTTTATTGTGTGATTTGTAACTAAAAATACAGGAAGATACAGTGATTGGTGGTAGATGTGGTTTTAGGCAATAGACCAGCAAGGAAATGGAAATCTACAATTGGTTATTTGGCGTGGTTGGGGTGAAGGTAGTGTCACAAAAGAGTCACTGTTATCTTTTGTAATCTCCAGGAATGAAATGCCTATTGAAGGCAAGTCTTCAGCAAACTGAGTGGCTACTGTGATGAACCATTACCTTGAGCAGTAGGAACACAAGGACCCAGATGGGCTGATTGCTCCTCCCTGTGCTAAAGAAGCCAGAGTAGTAAAGTAACCCAGTCAGGATGCTAAGTACTTGGTTCAAGGCACAGAGCTTCTAAAACTGCTTAAAAGAATTCCTTACCTCTAGTAGATGATTTGGTTGATGCGACCAAATATCATTGTTGAATTATCACGTGGTTTTAATTTACAACCTCATCCATACTTTTCTATGACAGTTAAAACATTAAATGAGAAAGAATGAGACGCTAGGAATTGTAAAAGAGACATTTGGGAGGATTCCAATGACTATGAATATATCCAAATGCTAAACTCCATTGAGATTCTCCTGTCAGCAGAAGCAGCCTTCCTTCACCTGATTGATGAAGCTGGTTTTGACTTGTTTGAAGGCATCGTAATGACTTCATCTACGTTAGCTACCTTGTGAGGGAATGCCAATTCTCTATGCATATCCAGAGAGCATTCATGTTGGAAACTCTCTAGAAGGCATAATTCTCATTTTAATTCATATAAATGGCTACTCCTACAATTGAGGACATGGTAATACTGTTCAACCCTACTATTTCTCATTTTATAAAGACTATAAGTAGAGTCAAATCCAAGAATACACAAGGGACCAATTACAAAATGAAACCAGAGAGAATGGTACACACACCCCAAAATCATAATATTTCTAATTTAATTTATTTTGCTATAGCTTGCCATTTTTTTTAAATTTGCAAGATTCTGAATGGTGGATTATCATAACCTTAATCAGGTGGTGATTCCAAATGAAGCTGCTATTCCACTTTGGATATTTTTCCTGGAGTAAATCAACACATACCAGTCATCTATACACATAGTAAGCAGCTCTCGACTTGGAAGAAATTTTTTTCTCACATCTAAATAATCATAAAACACTAGAATCTATTTTTCGTTCACTTGTCTATAATATCAATACACCTTCATGCTCTTACTTCAGGATAACTCAGTTCTATAGCTCTCTGTCATACAGAATTCAATTGTCAGAGACATTGATCCTATCACACAGACACACACACAAACAGGATATCATGTTGATCCACTACATTGATATCATGAAGATGAGATCTGATGAAAAGGTAATGTCAGCTACCTTAGATGCCTTGGTAAGACACGTGCATGACAAAGGATGGGGAATAAATCCCATGAAAATTCAGGAGATTCAATGGTCTGGGGAATGTCCAAATATCACCTCTTAAGTTAAAGACAATTTGCTACACTGAGAACTCCTACCATTAAGAAAAAGTATAGTGCTTAACTGTCCTACTTAAATTTTAAGAAGAAGATATTTGCATATTTGAGTATACTGTTCTAACTCATATATGTGGTAAAGTTTTGGACTATAGGACAAGATGTTTTGCCACCTTTTATGACTCAGTGAATTGAAAAGACCCCCAAAGTGCCTGTAGTTTATTGGGATGCTATAGAAAGCCTGCGGGAAGTTTCAATAGGAAAAATCCCAGAGAATTCCCCTGAGCTTAGCAACAAAGCTCTACTCTCTTCAGCAAGTAACTCTTCTTTCAAAAACCAGCTCTTGACTTACTATTGAGTCCTAGTTGAGACTGAATGACTGATCATAAAACAACGTTATAAAGTAATCTGAGTTGTCATGAATAAAATGGGTAATTTCTAAATCACACCTAGAGGAAGGTAGTTGTACAAGAGGTCTCATTTTCATGGCGTTTAGCTTGGGGACAAGTGTAGATGGCTTAGCACGTGAGGCAGTGGGGCATCAGTGGAAAAACCATAGTCTTTCTGACCTGAGGAACTAGAAAACTGAGTTGGGAAAACTGTAACTGTTGAATAGAGTGGAAGAACCTTGGAATATAAAGAGCCCAGGAGGGGATTCCAAAATATGCCTACCTACATCTCTGAGTGACCATTTGTAAAAACCATTTGTTCATAGAACATACACAAAGTCTAGCTAACAAAAAACAACCTAAACTGAGAACAGAGCCACCATCCAACAAGTTTTCAAGACCAATTAAGATACCTGCGTGCAAAAACAAAACAAGCATTGGAGAAAAATTTATAATGTTCAAAATACTATTCAAAATTACCCAAAATACTAAGTACCAGGAAAATGGAACACATTCTCAAGAGAAAAAATATCAACTGTGAATCACCCTAAGATGACTAAGATGTTAGAAGTAACAATCAAGGATTTTAAAGTGGCTGTGAGAATCATCCTCAATGACGTATAACAAATATGCTCTCAAAAGATGAATAATAGGAAATCTCACCATAGAAATGAAAACAATAAAGAGGAACCAAATGGAAATCTAAAACTGAAAATTAGTTATAGGCAATAAGAAATTCTTTTAAAAATTGTCCCTTGGCTTGCTATTGGGTCCTATTTGGGTTTTAGCTAGATGGACTTAGCTAAATGGAGATGACAGAGGAAAGAGTAAGTGAAATTGAATACAGATCAATAAACATTACCCAAAGTGAAGAACAAAAATAAAAGTTAAAAAGTAGAAAACATGAACAGAGTATCAGGGACTTGTTAGATGACACAAAGCAGTGCAACATATATGTAAGAGAAGAAGAGAAAGGTAATGAGGCAAAAGTAATATATTTGAGAAAGTAATGACTCAAAATTTCCCAATTTGATGAAAGACAGCAATTTATAGACACAAGATGATCAACAAAAGCCAAATAGAATAAGCGTGATAAAGCCCACACGGAGGCACATCATAGTAAAAATTTTTTAAGCTGAGGATATGAGCAAATCTTGAAAGCAATGAGAGAAAAATGGCATAACATAGAGAGGAACAACAGAAAAAAGAGAAGAAAGAGAAGAGAGTGAAATAATATTACTAAAGTGGTATAAGAAAAGGATGAACAACACAGAATTCTATATCTAGTGAAAATATCCTTAGAGAATAAAGGTAAAATAGAGATATTTTCAGATAAAAGAAAAACTAAGAGAATCATTACAAAAGATCTTAAAGAAAGTCTCCAGACTAAACAAAACTGATACCAGATGGAAACTTGGATTCTCAGAAAGGAATGGAGAGCATTGGAAATGGTAATAACTACATAAATCCAAAATACCATTTTTTACTTCCATACTCTTTTTTGCTGTTTAAAGAAGTAGAAGTAATACAAATAACAAATATAGCATAAAAAATGTGGATATATATGGACATAGAGTGTTGCAAGTTTGCTACATTTTATGGAAAATGCTAAAATACTGACTGCAAGTATGCTATAAAAGGTTAAAATTGTGTATAATCCCTGCAGCAATCACTAAATAATGCAAATAAATATGCCTAAAAGGTCAATAGGAAAATTAAATTGGAATTATAAAAATATCCAAATAATTCAAAAGGGAGGAATAAACAGAAAACAAATTACAAAATGATAGATACAAATCCAACCACTTGGATAACTACATTAAATGTTAATGCACTGAATGCTGCAACTAAAATGAAGGTACTTCCAGAATGCCTTAAAAAAATCAAAGTATATGTTGTCTACAAAAAAATGTAGATTAGATATAAAGACAGATATATTGAAAGTAAGTGGATGATAAATGACATGCTTTGCAAACAGTAAGCATTAGAAGGCTACAGACCTAAATTAATATTACATAATATACATTGCAAGACAAAAAAAATTGTAGAAGATAAAGATAGACATTATGATAAAATGTGCCAATTATAAATGTGTGTGGATATAACAACAGAGCTTCAAGATACATGAACAAATTGATACAATTAAAGAAAGAAGCAGATAATTCCACACTCAGAGTTGGAGATTTTAACACAGGAGTCAGCAAAATTTTTCCCTAAAGGTCTGGAGAGTAAATATTTAAGGCTTTGAGCATATTCTTCTCTGAGGTGTGTGTGTACGTGTGTGTGTGCGTTAATAACCATTTAGGATAGTAAAAACCATTCTATTTTTTGTGTGTGTGAGGAAGATCAGCCCTGTGCTAACATCTGCCAATCCTCCTCTTTTTTTTTTTTTTATTTGCTGGGGAAGACTGGCCCTGGGCTAACATCTGTGTCCATCTTCCTCCACTTTATATGCGCCGCCGCCACAGCATGGCTTGCCAAGCAGTGCGTTGGTGTGTGCCCAGGATCCGAACCAGCAAACCCCGGGCCGCTACAGCAGAGTACACACACTTAACCACTTGCAACACCAGGCCGGCCCCATAAAAACCATTCTTAACTCAACAGTCTGTGGGCCATCAGTTGATAGAGCAGTCAGACAAAAGAACCAGCAAAGACAGGGAATGTCTGAACAACACTATCAGTGACCTAGAATAAATTGATATTTATGGAACACTACACCCAACAAGAGCAGAATACACATTCTTTGCAAGTATATAAGCTACATTTACCAGGATGGACCATACACTCAGTCATATAAAAAGTGTAAAATTTAAAAGATTGGAATCATACAAGTATGCTCTCTCACCACAATAGGATTGAATTAAAGCTCAATAACAATAAAATATATAGGAAAACTCCAAATATTTACAAACAAATCACTTTCAAATAATCAATGACTCAAACAAGAAATCCCAAGGAATATCATCCAGTGATTAAACTAAGTGATCATGAAAGTGCAAAAGGTCAAAATTTGTCAGATGCAGACAAAATAGTGTTTAGAGAGAAATTAAATGCTAATGCTAGAAAAGAAGAACTAAAATTAGTTTTCTGAGTTCTCACCTTAAGAAATTAGAAAAAAAAATTAAACCCAATGTAGGTAGAAAAAAGTAAACAGACACAAAGAAAAAGAGGAAATCAATGAAGTAGAACATGAAAAACCAACAGAGAAAATAAATAAAACCAGTATGTTGTTCTTTAAAAAGATCAACAAAATTGATAAGCCTCCAGCAAGACTGATCTATGGAAAAAAAGAGAAGACATAAATTATCATTACCAGACGTGGAAAAGGAGACATCACTATAGATCCTACAAACATTAAAGAAATAATCATCAAGAATAACAACTTTATATCAATCAGTTCAAAAATTTAGATAAACTAGATTAAATAACTGAAAGGTACAAGTTTCCAAATGGATACAAAAACAAATGAAAAATCTATTAAAGATATTAAATTAATAATTGAGAACCTTCTCACAAAGAAACCTTCAGGCCCACATACTTTCACTGGTGAATTCAATTAAATGTTTAAAAACGAAATAATAAAATTCTTTATAAACTCTTTCAGAAAATAGATGATTAGAGAACACTTTCTAATTTATTTTACAAGGGGAGATTTACCCTGATACAAAGACATCATAAGAACACCACAAACTAACATTCTTCATGAAGATAAATGCAAAAATATCCTTAAAATTTTATAAATAAAATCCAGTAATACATATATTGATGATAATGCATAATAACTATGTAAAGTTTATCATAGAAATGTAATGTTTATTTAATACTTTAAATCAATATAATTCAAACACATTAACAAAATAAAAGAGAAAAATCATATGAGTAGCAGAATAGACTTAATAAGTTCAACACCAACTTGTGATAAAATTTCTCACTTCCTCAACTGGATAAAGAGCATTAAAGAAAAGCCTGCAGTTAACATCATGCTCAGTGGATTCAATGCATTGTACTTAAATTCAGAAATAAGGCAAGAATTCTGCTCTTACAACTTTTGCTCGAGATTGTAGTAGAGGGTCTAGCCAGTGAAATTTAAGGCAATAAAAAGAAATAAAAGGCATATAGAGTATAAAAACTCTTTTTATTCACACGAAATATAATTACGTATGTCACAATTCCTAGAGTCTTGAAAAACTGTTAGAACTGATAATTGAATTTATTAAGGCCACAAAATGCAATGTCAACATATAAAAACTCAGTTGTATTTCTATATCACAACAACTAGTCAGTTAAATTTTAAGAAGCCTTTTACAATACTGTAAAAAACACAGGCAGACCTTGGAGATATTGTGAGTTCAGTTCCAGACCACTGCAATAAAATGAATATTGCAATAAAGCGTGACACAAATTTTTTTATTTCAGTGCATATAAAAGTTATGTTATGGTAGTCTGTAAGTGTGCAATAGTATTATATCTAAAAAAAAGTACATACCTTAATTAAAAAATACTTTATTGCTAAAACATGCTAACCATCATCTGAGTCTTCAGTTAGTCATAATTTTTTGCTGGTGGAGGGTCTGTAAAAAATGCAATACCTGCAAAGTGCAATAAAACAAAATATGCCTGTAAAGTACTTAACAATAGTCTTAAAATATGGGGAAGAACTCTGCACTGAAAAATGAGAAAAATTAAAGATTTATATCAATAGATAGAATACCGTAATCATGAATTAGAAAACAATATTATGAAGTTATTGGTTCTCTCAAAATTTATCTATTGATTCAACACAATTCCATTCAAAATTCCTGGAGCTGTATTTGGTAGAAAATGACTAGCTGGTTCTAAAATGTGTTCGGAAATACAAAAAGTATCCAAATCAGTTCTGAAAAAATAAAAATAAAAAACGGCATTGTAGGACTTACACTATCTGATTTCAAGACTTGCTATAATACTATAGTGATCAAGATAGTGTGATATTAGTACAAAGATGGATATCTAGACAAGAACACAGTCTAGGGAGTCCAGAAATAATAAACCACAAATCCTATCTCACACTACACATACACACATACACCCACACACAGACCAGAGACCTAAAGATAAAAGCTAAAACTCTAAAACTTCTAGAAGAAAATACAGAAGAGAAATCTTTGCATGTTTGGAGGGCAAATATTTCTTAGATCACGTATAAAATAAAAAGCAAAGAAAAAAATGATGGAGAAAGAATTATTTCCTAGGTCACATAACATTTCCAGAAGGATAGAAGAACCAGATTCTAAGGTAAGATTGAAAGGAAGATGACTTACTCACAACTGTACTGAATTTTAAACCTAGAAAGGACCTCAATGGACACCTGCTCCAACTTCTTTATTTTATACTTGAATAAACTAAGGCCAAGAGAGTCATTGAGATTCAAACAGGTGATTAATGGCAAAACCACTTATTTTTCTATACTAAGCCCAAGGTATTTTTCAAACTAAGCCTAAAATTAGCAGAAGGAAGGAAATAATAAAGGTTAGAGCAGAAATAAATAAAATAGAGAACAGAAAAACAATAGAAAAATTGATGAAACTAAAAGTTGGTTTTTTGAAAAGATAAACAAAACCAACAAACCCTTAGCTAGACTAAGACAAAAGAGAGAAAAGTCAAATAAATAAAATCAGAAATGGAAGAGGAGACATCACAAGTGATGCCACAGAAATAAAGAAGATCATAAGGGACAATTACGAGCAATTATACACCAACAAATTGGAAACAGAAAAAATGGATAAATTCCTAGCAACATACAACCTACCAAGATTGAATCAAGCAGAAATAGAAAGCTTGAACAAATTAATAACAAATAAGAAGATTAAATCAGTAATCAAAAGCCTCCCAACAAAGAAAAGCCCAGGACCAGATGGCTTCACAGGTGAATTCTACCAAACATTTAAAGAGGAATTAATACCAATTCTTCTTATATCAAAAATAGAAGAAGAGGGGATACTCAAGCTCTTTTTATGAGGCCAGCATCACCTTGATACCAATGCAAGACGAAGACACCCCAATGCCAAAAGAAAACTTGGGGGCCAGCCTGGTGGCATAGTGGTTAAGTTCATGCATTCCACTTCAGTGGCCCGGGTTTTGCTGGTTCGGATCCTGGGCGTGGACCTACTCACCGCTCCTCAAGCCATGCTGAGGTGGCGTACCACATAGAAGAGCTACAACTCTACAACTATGATGCACAACTATGTACTGGGGCTTTGGGGAGAAAAAAGAAAAAGAGGAAGATTGTAAACAGATGTTAGTGCAGGGCCAATCTTCCTCAAAAAAAAAAAAAGAAAGAAAGAAAGAAAAGAAAACCACAGGCCAATATCTCTGATGAACGTAGATGCAAAATCCTCAACAAAATATTAGCAAACCAAATTCAACAGCATGTTAAAAAGATCATACACCATGACCAAGTGGGATTTATCCCTGGAATGCAAGAATGGATCAACATAAGCAAGTCAATTATTGTGATACACCACATTAATAGAATGAAGGATAAAAACCACGTGATCATCTCAATAGATGCAGAAAAAGTGGTTGACAAAATATAACATCTTTTCATAATGAAAGCATTCCACAAATTAGGTGTAGAAAGAACATAACTCAACATCATAAAGGCCATATATGTAAAGTCCACAGCTAACATCATACAGATAACATCAGAAAAACTGAAAGCTTTTCTTCTATGATCTGGAACAAGGCAAGTATGTCCACTCTAACCACGCCTATTCAACGTAGTACTGGAAGTCCTAGCCAGAGCAATTTTGTAGGAAAAGGAAGAAGTATATCAGAAAGGAAGAAGTAAAATTATCTCTGTCTGCAGATGACATGATCTTATATGCAAAGACCTTAAACATTCTGAAAAAAAACCAGAACTGATAAACAAATTCAGCAAAGTTGCAGGATGCAAAATCAACATACAAAAATCAGCTGTTTTTATACCGTAACAATGAATTATCAGAAAAGGAAATTAAGGAAACAATTGCATTTACGATAGCATCAAAAAGAGTAAAATACTTAAGGATAAGCTTAACCAAAGAAATGAAAGACTTTTACACTAAAAACTATAAAATACTGATGATAGAAATTAAAGAAGACACAAATAAATGAAAAGACATCCTGTGTTCATGCATTGGAAAAATTAATATTGTTAAAATGCCCATGTTACCATAAGCAATCTACAGATTTCATGCAATCCCTATCAAAAAATCCCAATGGCATTTTTTACAGAAATACAAGAAACAATCCTAAAATTCCTATGGAATCACAAAAGACTTCAAGTAACTAAAACAATTTTGAGCAAGAAGAACAAAGCAGGAGGCATCACACTTTCTGATTTCAAATATATCGCAAAGCTACAGCAAACAAAACAGTATGGTACTGGCATATAAATAGACATACTGACCAACGTAACAGAATAGAGAGAGCAGAAACAAACCCACATGTATACAGTAATCTTCAAAAAGGGAGCCAAGAATACACCATGGGGAAAGGATAGTCTCTTCAATACTTTTGGAAAAACCGGACAGCCACAGGCAGAAACACAAAAAAGAAAATAAAGAAATTGGACCCTTATCTCACACCATATACAAGCCAACTCAAAATGAATTCAAGACTTAAATATAAGACATGAACTTTTAGTAAATGTAAGATCTTAACCCCTAGAAGAAAGCATAGGGGAAAAGCTTCTGGACATTGGCCTTAGCATTAATTTCTTGGACATGACACTAAAAGCACATACGTCAAACTAAAAAGCTTCTGCACAGCAAAGGAAACCATCAACAAAATGAAAAGACGATTTACTGAATGGGAGAAAATATTTGCAAATCATATATCTGATGAGGGTTAATATCCAAAATACATATATAAAAAAACCTCATACTACTCAATAGCAAAAAAACAAAAAATCTGCTTAAAGAATGAACAGAAGGGCCCAGCCCTGTGGCTGAGTGGTTAAAGTTCCACACATTTGGCTTTGGCAGTCTGGGTTTGTGAGTTCAGATCCCAGGCACAGACCTACTCCACTCGCCAGCCATGCTGTGGCGGTGTCCCACATACAAAGAAAAAGTAGAGGAAGATTAGCACAGATCTTAGTTCAGGGCTAATCTTCCTCAGGAAAAAACAGAGGAGGATTGGCAACGGATGTTACTGCAGGGCGAATCTTCACCAGCAAAAAAAAAAATAAGAGAAGAAGATTTGAATAGACTTTTTTCCGAAGAAGACATACAGATAGTCAACAGGTATGCGAAAAGATGCTCAACATCAGTAACCATCATGGAAATGCGAATCAAAATCACAATGAGATATTACCTCACACCTGTTAGAATAGCTATTATCAAAATGACAAGAACTAACAAGTGTTGGTGAGGACATGGAATAAAGGAAAAGCCTTGTGCACTGTTGGTGGGACTGTAAATTGATGCAGCCACTATGGAAAACAGTATGGAGTTTTCTCAAAAATTAAAAAGAGAACTACCATATGATCCAGTAATTCTGGGTATTATCCAAAGGAATTGAAATCAGGATCTTGAAGAGATATCTGCACTCCCGCGTTCACTGCGGCATTATTCACAATAGCCAAAACACGCAAGCAACTGAAATTGGTGGTTGCCAGAGGCTGAGAGAGGGGGAAATGGGAAGGTATTAGCCAAAGAATGCAAAGCTTCAGTTATACAAGATGAAAAAGTCCTAGAAATCTACTGTACAGCATGATGCCTATAGTTAATACTGTATTATATACTTAAAAATTTCCTAAGAAGGAAAATCTTATGTTAAGTGTTCTTATCACAAAGAAATAATAATAGATACAAGGATAGGAGTAAACATTCAGAGATAATGGACAGGTTTAGGCATAGATTGTGGTGATGGTTTCACAGATGTACACTTTTTTCCAAAGTCATGAGATTGGATACATTAACTATATACAGCTATTTGCATGTAAAAAAAAAAGAATTTTCTCAAAAAAAAAAAAAAAGAAATTATATTCTTCCTCTTCTTTCCTTCTCAGCTATCTTAATCCAATCCTTGACCCTTTCTTACCTGGAGCATTGCAATCTGCTATCTACATTACTGCTGGAAGGACCTGGAAGGACCTTTCTAATGTTCATGAGATAAGGCCCAATGTTCTCAGTATGGTGTACAAGCTCCCTTATGAATAGATCGCCATCTCCCAGTTTGCTTTCTTACCAGTTTCTAGATTGCATTTTGCTCCTAGAATTCCAAACTGTAATGCCTATGTAGAATTTTATGCCTACATAGGCTTTTATGCCTCTGTGCCTTTGTGTGTGCTGTCCTCTCTTTGTGAATTGCCCTTCTCAACTGCATTTGCAGAGCTTCTATGCTTACTGCAAGACTCAGATTAGGCATCAGCGTTCCTGATCAATTTAGGCTGAGTTTAGTGCCCATTTGATCATTTACCACATTTTATTGAGATTTCTCTTTCATTTTGTCCATCTCCCCAAATAAATTTTATGTGCTAAACTTACCTATACCTAGCATAAATCTCACATAGACACTAGATAAATGTTAAACTTTTCAAATTCCCCCTAATTTTTAGATAAGGAGAATGGAATTTTTGTGCATTAAACTACCACAGTTTTCTCTGGCAAATTAAAGATGTTATTTAGTTCTTGACAATCCAGGAAGCTTGAATTCGCAGAATCTAGTGCATCAAATTACAACCATCACTGGTGTGGTTAATGTTAACCTAGAGCACTGCATTGCATCCATCACTGGTGTGGTTAATTGTAGCAATCTGGACTAGACACGCCTGACATTAGCCAATAACTGCGGTCTGCAGTCTACTATTCAACGACTTGGAGTCAATTGCACACTAAGTGACCAATTCGCCAGGACAAGCCAAGTGTGATGTTCTAGCTTTGATATGCACTTCTTGGCTTCTCCAGCACTGAGTCAAGCCATGATGTTACTTTAAGTGATATATTACCTGCTTTGGGTTTGAACATCTCAAGTGAAATGTTCTAAACATGGAAAATGCAAAGACTTCCTGTATTTCTATTTTTAAAATGTATTGTGAGCCTCCAAATTGCTTGTACATTTGATGAGACTTACCTTATACAGTACCCAGAAGGCAACAATTGTCCATGAATATTTGCGATTGAGTCAGTCAGACTGTTCTCATGAATAATTTCCATATTTCTCAGGTTGTTACAAACCGTGAAAATATAATGCAATGATCAAATGAAGGTAGATATATCTATCAAGGAAAAAATGTGCATTGTTGAAATTTCTGAGCTGAGAAACATTTTTCCAAAGGGATGGATTTTTCGGTACACTGTATGACTCATCTTGGAATTACTGTGTCCAAATATAGATGACTTCTAAGATATCTAGAATCTCCCCAACCAGGCTTGCTTAAGCCTGAGCTGTTTTCCCAGGACAGCTCCATATTGTATCTGCACATCTCAGATCTGGCCAAAACTAGACTTGCCTCTATGGGAGCAGTGGCCAAGAGCCATTAGCTCTTCTGATCCTTGGGACTGAATGTCCACGTATGTGGGAGGTTTTCTCTCTCTTAGCATTCTTCCTTTTGTCATCACGCTTCAGACACTTCAATTAAATTCAGCTCATAACAAAGGTGTAAGTTTGTTTCAGATGCAGAATAAACTAAAAATATGAGTGATTCTTTAACCAGGTTGTGAGTAAGCCCCGGAAAGGTCAAAGATGGGGGAAAGGAAGTAATTCAACAAATAATTAGACTCTCTAGTACATAGTTGAATCCCTTGTGTGCAGTATGTTATTTTTTTAATGCAATCTCTTGGCCTTACTGGCATAACTTCTCAGGCATTTACTCTGCAAAATATTTATTTGTTCAAAGTTTCTCATCATAAACAGGAAGGCAGAGATTTACAGAGCTTTTCTTTATGCTTTATTTTCTTCATGAGTAATTAATTAGAAGCTTTCAAGATTACCAGAAAGATTTTAGAAAGATGACACAGATGGCATTTGTTAGTATTTATGCTTTAAGTTTTGATCATGTAAAGCAGAAAAACAGGGAACTGGGCAGTTCGCCGAGCCATCCAACCAATTCACAGAGAAGCTGACTGACAAGAGAAAAAGTTTTTCCTGACAAATACAAACAACAAGCAGAGAAACTCAAAAAACATTAGATGCAGATCTCAAAAAAGGAAAGAAACCCAGAGGAGAAGGTGGAGGTAGCATGAGAGTTTCTGCATGTGCTATCCATTATTAGGCTGATCCTCAGCCAAATCCCCAATAGGGATGAAAAAATAAACTTTCAACTAATTAATTATGGCCTGGTTTTTGAGAAAACTGGTCTTTTTGAGTAAAAGAGTTCTCAGAGCACCCCCTTCTCTTGGTCCCTTGAGAAGAGCAGGCCTTTCCAAATGGCTTTCCTCTAATCCAAGCCTCAGAACAACTAGTCGAGAAGGAATCATGGGGAGATTGTTACTGTTCCCACTTTTTCTCTGTGAGTTTGGTAGCCATATAAAATGGTTTATCCCCCAGTTTATCCTCCAGGCATTCTTTGTCTTAAAAATAAAGCAGAGTAGAAATCTTAAGAAGAAAATTCATACACCCCATTCAAAGAATTACGGTATGATTTGGCAGCAGTGCAATTTTCTGAAAGTAATCTTTATGTCTCTTTTTTGCCCCATGCTCCCAATACAGTCGATACACTATTGTTTAGAAATACCACCAGGCTAAATTGCCAGATACCATCACGCATACTATGCTTGAGTTTGTCCTGGGAGGACAAACTGGGAGGAGGCATGCTCTTGTTAGCAATGACCTAGAGATTAGAACACCTTCTCTAAGACCCTCTCCCACTCTGTAGGACAGCCAGGATTAAGACCTGAGTCACACTCCCTCAACTTCTGCTTCACTGCTGCTGCTTCAGCGAGGGAGTGACCACCAGCAGCCCCAGACTCGAGGTCAGAGCCTTGCATATCCAGGTAACAAACACTGGATGGAGGAAGAGTGAGAATTTGCAGGGCATTGGTTTCCTACGGCAGGTAACAAATTACCATGATCCGTGTGCTTAAAACAACAGAAATTTATTCTCTCACAGTTCTGGAGGCCAAAAGTCCAAAATCAAAGTGTTGCCAGAGCAGTGCTTCCTCTGGACGTCGCAGGGCAGACTGCATTGTTCTCCTCATCCAGCTTTCGGTGGCTGCCAGCATTCCTTGACTTGTGGCTGCGTCACTCCCATCTCTGCCTCCGTGGTCATCTTGCCTCCTTCTCTTCTCTGTGCATGGACTACTTATTACTGGACTTGGGCCCATCCAGATAATCCAGGATAATCTCGCTATGTCCAGATCTTTAACTTGAAACTTTTTTTCTATTAGGTAACATTTACAGGTTCCAGGAATTCGGACCTGATGTCTTCAGGTGGCCACTATTCAGCCTACTACAGAGGATAAGAAGAGTCTCCTTTATTTAATTCAATCTTCACTTCTTATACTTGATGTCTTAGTCTGCTCAGGTTACCATAACAAAATACCATAGACTGGGTGGTTTAAACAGCAAAATTTTATTTTCTCACAGTTCTGGAGGCTGAAAGTTCATGACAAAGGTGCCACCAGTCAGCTTCTGGTGACGTTTCTCTTCCTGGCTTACAGATGGCCATCTCCTTGACGTATACTCTTCTTTGTGTGTGCTAGAGGAGAGAGAGAGAAAGGCCTCCGGTGTCCGTTTTTATGAGGACACTAATCCCATTGTGAGGGCCCCACTCTCACGACCTCATCTAATTCTAATTGCCTCCAAAAGACCACATCTCCAGATACCATCACATTGAGGGGTTAGGGCTTCAACATATGAATTTTGGAGAGATATAGATATTTAGTCCATAACACCTATTTGCTCAAACTTGAGCTAAAAATGTATAACTACAAGCTCCAAGAAGGAAAATAACCCAGGACCCCAGAATCATCCTAGAGTCTCTGAGTACTAGCTTCATCAAAGATGGAACTAGCTGAGTGAAGAGCAGAATGCTGTTCTCTTTCCAGAGTAAAGATGGTATACCAGGCTTCCTGGCGTGTGGGTGGCGATAGGATAAACTCTTTAGAGGGCAAAAGCTTATGTCACTAAATTCTTTTGCCCCCAAACCTGCTAGTAGTCTTTCAGCTAATGACACAACTGTAGTGAAAAAGTACAAATATCTTTTAAATTATTTTGTTTTATAACATCTAGGTCATAATAGTTCTTGAGACACAGAGGTTTCATAACTTGCATAAGAATTCCAGACCATATGTTATACATTTCTCTCTGCAATTTTACATTCTGGATATACATCTGGGCCTAATCCAAAAATATCATGTAATCATTCTGCAATGCAATAAATTTTATTACAAACTGAAGTATGCAAAATCATAATCTAACATTAAAGCATATATTTTTTACTTCTAAATAGTTTAACCACTTATCCTCAGAGATCAGTAATGCAGCCACTGAACCCAAGTTCCCTCCATGTTTTTTGAGCAAGGAGATTCAGAAATATCAATTCTTCTTACACTTTTCTGTAGTCTGTGAAAAGAAGAGGAAATCACTAATATTTACATTGGGCAATGCCTATGAAGATTACTACAGAGCACATATTAAAATATTCTACATGAGAGAGAGACAGAAAAAGAGAGAAGGAGAGCAAGACAGTGATAGAGAGCGGTGAGTATGTTTGAAAGACTTGGAACAAATCAGAAAGATCATCTCGCTAGAGCCAGCTGGCCCTGCAGTTGAACCTTTTGCAAAATGTGTTTTATACTATTTATGGAAAAATTTCCCCAAAGATATTGCCCAATTATTTTTGTGATCATTTAGACTGTCTTCTGTTTTTAATGAAATAAAAGCAATACATAATTTAAAAATAAGTAATAAACAACAGAGACTAAAATCTTGGGAGCTCTTTGTTCTCTCTGAGAGTAGAGCTATACCTTAAAGTGCACCACACTTGCTCGAGATAAACACACCATCAACCCACCTCCTTCCCTTTTACATCCAAGGGGTCTTTTCCTCATTCCTAAATTGGATGTTTATTGCTGAATATCATGAAGATGGAATCTTCTTCTTGGGTGTGTTTTTTTTTTCTTTCTTTCTCTAAGGAGCATAGAAGACTACGATGAGTATGAAGGGAAAATAATTTATAAATCTAACATTCATAATGCTGCAACTTTTAGACAAATAGCTTTACTGTGAGAATACACAGAAAGAATCGACTGTTGTTTTTTAAGAAGAATCATATGGGAACTGCACAGAGGATTTCTGTATCATGACCTTAAGTGTTCTTTTAAGGTCATCATTGAGGAAATATCATGATATGGCATATTTATAGGTAAGCCTACATATAATTTGTCTTGATTGGGAGGAATATATCGCATTAAGGGTAGCTTTTGCTAACCCAAAAATAAAGAGCCAAAATAAGAGGCAGAGAGGTATTTATTTTGGGATCACAGAATTGCAATTCAGGGTAAACAGATTGGGGTAACAACTCAAATAGTGTCCTGCTAGGAAGTAAGAGGCAGGAGCTTTTAAAGGCAAAAGAGGGAGGTTTGCATTACAAAGAATGTTGATTGGGGTTGGTGACAGAAAGCTAATATGGGCTAAACCTTATTGATTGCTAAGGCTAGCTACAGGGAGGCAAAAATTGTCACTGTGATGAGCTGTAGATTTCTTGCAGGGTTACTCAGGTGAAAAGTTCATGTTCTGCTTGATGAGAATGTGCGTAATACCCATTTCCTTAATGGCTTCCCGGCTCCATTTTAAAGCCCTTAGACATAAGTGACTCTGCTTTGTTTCACATTTCACATTTTTCCCCTTTTGATGGAGATCTCCCTCTGAAAGCATCACTGATCAACCATAGATTTATTTAGTCCCATGTTGCTATGATGGACCTGTCCCAAAATATCATGTCCCATTTGTATGTGTGTGTGGGGGGTGGATTTTTTTCCCTTTTTCCCAATGGTTATTACAAGGAATCAGTGTCATAAGGGTTAGGCCACATGTAAGCACCAAAGAGGTGGTCAGGAAATGACTTTTAGGCAGTTTCCTCATCGGGGCATTTTATCTGGTTACCTGAAGATTCATGTGGATAAGCCTCATCTACCATTTTAATACGTCGAGTGACCATAATCTTGGTGTTTATAGAAGTTCAGGAGCAGATTTGAGTGAACAGTAGCATAAGAAGCTTAAATACAAGTACACATAGTAAAATTCCGATAATAATCATAAACAATATTTGAAATCCTGATCTTATCCAAGTACCTATACCTGAAGGAAGCCAGCTTGAAAACATCAATAGGAAACCAGAGGGTGTCATTAAAAGACATTGGACTAGAGATGCCCTGTGCTGTTTTTCTAATTTTTCTGAGCTCTAACTCAACTTCACCAGGAGAACTGATCCAGATACAGCAAGAAGTGTTGGCCATGGCAGAGATGCCACTCTATTTTATAAGGATAGATGCCGCCTTGTTCTGCAAGAAAATAATCAAGTGCCATTCAGTTATCTGTGACAACCCTCACTAGGGAATCCAGGGATCATTTTTGTTGAGCCAAGACTTGAGCAGTAGAATTTGCCAGTTTAGCTATGGTTAGGCATAATTTTTTTTTAACAGGTCCTTATGGACAACACCCATCCAAGGGACAAAGCCTTTGGCAATGGTAATCAATGGAGAGTAGGCGGGGTGTAAGAAGGGGGTTGCCAAGTCTCACCCAGACCTATGAGATTGTGGTTGGGTATTTCTTTAACAAGAACTTGAAAAGGAATACTATGGTATCCTAAAAGGCATTGTCCTGCCATATGCCAGTACTCTATACATTCATAAGCCCATGGTTCCCTGTTGTAATCACACACAAAGGAGTACCTGGAAGGGGCAAATAGTATGCAATGCCTTCTAATTCTGTAGCAGTGTCAGTGATCAGGAGCACTTGGGAAGGTCCTTTCCAATGGGGCTCAAAGGCTGTCTTCCTCTGATGACACTTCCAGAATACCCCAGTCACCAGGCTCTAGGCTGTGACCAACAGGATTTTTAAATTGGAATTCAGGAAAGCTTCTTTAACCTGTTGATGATAAGATTGAGCATAAGACATTCTCTAATGTCTCTCTTGCAGTAGCTGGTCCTACCAGCATAAGACAACAAGGGATCAGCAGAAGTTTATATACCAATAGACATTGGTCTGCTGATGATTACTTCATGTGGAGTGAGTTTATGTTTTCCAAAGAGGATACTGTGAGCAATCGGCAAAACCAAAAGCAATACCTTAGACCAGGGGAATTCAGTCTACATATATATAGCAAACCTCAGAGACCATTAATAGGACTAGAATCTAATATCTGCAAAGGTACAAACATAATTTTCTCTATAATTACCCCATTTTTTTTTTTTTACCAAAGATAATCCCAGTAAAACCAATTTGTTTGTACTAAACCTTGGCCTGATTATTTACATATGTGATATGTATCCCTCCGAATTTTGGAGGGATCAACTAAAGAAAAAAAGTAAATGTTTCTTTGTGAGAAAAGATTTCTTTAAATTTGGAAAAACAAAACAGCAGAGCATCCTCCTCAGTTTATGCAGTCCCATGTAATTAATACTTGTTCTGCTTGAATCCAAATTTTTCATTAGTTTTCTTTCCTTTGCCTGATGATTGAGGGTGATAGGGACGTTGATAATGCCAAGAAGTTTCCAAGGTTTTCATTAAGGCTGACATAATTTGCCCAGTGAAGTGGGTTCCTCGATCACTGGAGACTGTGGAAGGTATACCCTAAGTGGGAGACACATTTTCTAACAGTTTCTTTGCCATTGTGAGGGCATCTGCTTTGTGGAAAGAGAAGGCTTCAACCCATCCAGAGAACATACATACAATAAAAAGAACATATTGATAATCTATATTAAGTGACATATGAATGAAATCCAACTGCTGGTGCTCAAAGGCCCCAGAGAGAGGAAATCTGAGGCCTCTGGGGACAAAAATAGTTTTTTCTTCATGCACTATGGTGGGTGAAGGAATGCAAAAAATAAAAAATGGGGTTTGCCAGGGAGTCAGGAAGAGCTAAGCAGCCATCTTGGATTTCTCATAGATCTGACTCTTTAATTTACAACCATTGTTTACCCATCTTAATTTCTCTGATTCAGGAGCAGACTGTTGCCATGTCACAAGGAAATCAGGATGGCAAAAGTCTGGCAATGAGGGACTGTTTCTTGCGAGGCAGAATGGACTTTATCCACGCATGCCAATCTTTTTAGATTCTATTGTTGCTGCCTTTACGTGAAAATTAGCTGAGACTTTCTCTGATATTCAGGTGCAGTCCTTTTAGCATGAGCCTCAGTTTTGATGACAGTGTCGATGCAAATCAAAATTGGGGTGAGTTTATTATGAGCTAGGCTTGAGGACTATAGCCTGAGGCCTTCCTTCCCCAAGGAAGGAGGGCACCAAAGAAGTGGGGTGTACAGAGTGGTTATAAATCATCTTGGAACAAAGAGCACACATCACATATGACAGGAATATCTCTTTTACTAGTGTCACGAGGTGCTTAGCTGGCACAGCAGGTTGGTGGTCAGCAGATCAGTGGTCACAAGTTGAGCACGGCAGGTCAGTAATTAATCCCAGGAAAAGTAATTAGTTCCCAGGAAAAGATGCTTATCTTTAAAGAAATATGGATATGGATGGCAGTTATATCCCTATCTTTAAGGGCTTCAGTCTTGTCTTTGGGACATTGTTAATGTTTAAAGCAGACGTTCAATGCATGCTCCACAGGCCATGTCAGGCCCTTATGGAAAAACAAGGTCAGGTGGAATTAGTTTTAAGCCAAATGGCATCCTCATGTACTCCATTATATCTTATTGCTTTTCATTTATTTGTCAACAGACAGTATTTTATACCAGGACATATTAGACTTCTAGGAATTTTATATAATTTCTAGAACTCTTCTAACATATATGTTATGAAGACATAACATAAAGAAAGCTTAATGTTATTTATTTGAAAATGTTTCCCATGTAATTTAACACATCAAATGAGCCTAATTAGTTTAATATCCCTCTTTTTATAAGGAGAGAGAATAAATCTTTTGAGATGTTTCAAGGATCCTCTGAAAAATCCCAAAGTTAGCTAGAGGTCAAAAAAGACTTCATTTCAGGGCCAGCCCAGTGGTGTAGCAGTTAAGTTCGTGCATTGCACTTTGGCAGCCGGGGGTTCACATGTTCAGATCCCGGGTGTGGACAGATGCATGGCTTGTCAAGCCGTGCTGTGGTGGCGTCCCATATAAAGTAGAGGAAGATGGGCACGGATGTTAGCCCAGGGCCAATCTTCGTCAGCAAAAAGAGGAGGATTGGCCACGGATATTAGCTCAGGGCTAGTCTTCCTCACACACACACACACACACACACACACACACACACAAAGACTTCATTTAGAATCCGATTTTGGAAAGTTTGTCAAAAAATATCAAAAACAAGGCTTTAAAACACTTGCCTAAATAGGATCATAGACCATTATGAAACTTAATATTTAATTTTATATTTAATCAAAGTGACAAAAAGATTTCAAAGACAAATATAGGTTACATAGCTGAAAAATCTGAGCTCTTCTTAATATCAAAAACTCAGCTTTTAACACGAAGCACAGTAAATTATTTTGGAAAAACTTAAAATCCCTGCCTTTTAGGCAGATTACTCAGAAGGAAAGAAAAACCTTTCATAATCTCTTTATCAAGAGAAGAGTAAAAGCCCAAGAAAACCTTATCCTACAGCAGAGAGAAAAACCAAGTTATAATTTTGCTTTATCTTACTTTTGATGTTAAAACTAATTTACTTAGTTAGATTTATTCCAATAAATTTAGCTAGCTTGACAATGAATAAAACTTCTTTTCTCAGGATTCCTTTTCCATAAATCTTCTACAACTTTCTGAGGCCATTTTAGTTTGTCTCTTCTTCTTTTTCTCATATGGAAATAACCAACTTTATTTTGGAACAAAAAATTTTTCTTTCCTCAACAAAAATGTATCTCCATTCGTCATACTTTTTCTTACCAAAACATACATTATATTTTCCTTGCATATAGAGATTTTTCTTATTATTTTTAGTAGCTTTAATTACACATGTTAATTAGAATTCTTAATCTTTAGAAACCTTAATTTCTAGTGAAAACAGAAAGCAAGCAATTGTGAACTGTATATTGTACCCATGTTCTTTAGATTAGAAAATTTATGAATACATTTTATAACTTCTAGAAACATGTTTCCTCATAATACAATCTTTCAATAAAACACAAAACATGTTTACTAACAGACCCAAATTTATCATTTAGTTTGTCTGTAATAAGAAGCCCACAGGGGATAAACCTCTACTTAGTAATTAATGTTTTACTATTTTATCTTATCTGGAAATGATCTAGACATTTAATGAGTTTTTCATCATTTAACTTAGCAAAACTCTCCAGTTTTAAGTTACCAAAAGGTCTTGAAGTCATTTTTAAGTACATATACAATATAAAATTATTGTTTAAAAATTTACCTAAAACACTTTTATCTTCCTTACACCTATTTAATTTACTTGTTCCCGATAATTATGTTTAGATTACCTGCAAAAACTTCATGAGACATTAAACAAAGTCAGCCATCAATTTTTTGCTGACAAATTTTGTAACAGAAATAACACAAATTTGTTTGACTTTTAGTAAACCTAGGTAAAAGAAAAGCTTTATATTTAATTCTGATAACTCTGAAGACATGGTTATTTTAATTAAACCAACAAACTTAAGCAAGCTTTTATTTACCAAAGGTTATTTTATATCATGTTAACTTGAAAAACATTTGGGTTAATTTCTATTATATTTAGAAATAATTTATATAAGTGCTAACTTTAAGTTAATTAAATAGAACTCTTTTTAGAAATTAATACCATCTGGAGGTAGAAAAATATAACACATATATTATGTATATACAGACACAGACAGAGATCATATAGCTTTTATTTTAAAGTTTTAGTCATGAATTAGAGTGAAAAACTCATTAGTTTATAAATAACTGTGTCTTTAGCACATAGAACAAGTTAAAGTTACCTGCTTAAAAGCGTTTTGTTGTTGTTAATATATTTGGAGAAGACTTTTAAGGTTTATATTTGCCTTAGACAAGAAGGCTGTGAATTAGATCTTGGGTAAGAGAGCCTCTCTAGCAACTTGGCATTTTAAAACAAAACACTTTTCCCTTTTTTTCTTTAACCTCAGGCTTTACTAATTGAGCTAGTTAGGTTTAGTCTCAGGCAATTGTGGACTGTTATCTCCTGCGGTGTTTACATTCCAAAGACATGGTAAAGTTTACAACTTCAAAGGACAGAGAAAAAAAATGCAAGTTTTTTCCTAAGAGTTTTGGGATAGTTGCTGTTTAATTTTTTCTTCAGTTTAAGAAGAATTCAGTCTAAAATTCAGTTAAAATTTTAGGAATTGAGAATGGTCTAGATAAAACCTGGAGAGGTTATAAGCCTTTTGAGATAAATGGGGGGGAAGAGGGAGTTGGGATTGGTGAAAGGGAATGATTGGAATCTGAACTGCCTCTAAAGTTGCATTTCCAGTTTTGCAAAGATTTGTAAGATAAGGACAGTTGTTTTCAATTCCTCAGGAATTGGATTGTAACTTAAATGACAACATAGGTGGATTTACCCATCCAATTACATTATCTCTAGTTTGTTTCTTTCCCACTGGGTACATAGTTTTATTTTAGCTTGGGGGAGAAAACCTAAAAATATTCCTATCAGACTCTGAATATTAGCTTCCAATTTGGCCAAATTTCTGATTATAAAGTTATTAAATCCTTTCAAATATCTTATCAGGATTTGGTCAAGACAAACAGTAAATATTTCTGGCAGTATTAAACAACTCCATTAATTCTAATTTTAGTTTCCCCTAGGCTGTTTAAGGGACTAATGTAGCAGTTTACCAGGAAAACCTTCAGAGTCTTATCAACTCTGGGAGGGGCCCATATGAGGGCCCTCCTATGAGTTTATCTGAGGGCATCTGTAAGGCCAGTAACTTCGTGGACTTTTGTTTACAGTTGTGTAGTCTTTTCTTTTAGATACCTCCAAAATCTCTAATTTTTCATTAGCTTTTTGTAATTAAACTTCAGTGAAGCTATTTTAGAATTTTGAGGCCTTTGTGATTAAGTGCACCTTTTAAATGATTTTGTAGTTAGAATGTTCCTTCTACTGGCCACTATAATTTTTTTTTTTTAAAGATTTTATTTATTCATTTTTTTCCCCCAAAGCCCCAGTAGATAGTTGTATGTCATAGGTTCACATCCTTCTAGTTGCTGTACGTGGGACTCGGCCTCGCGTTGGACGGAGAAGTGGTGCCTTGGGGCATGCCCGGGATCTGAACCCGGGCCGCCAGCATCAGAGCGCGCACACTTAACCGCTAAGCCACAGAGCTGGCCCTGGCCACTATAATTTTAAATCATTCTTAGTAATTTTGGTCCATTGAGATAGAAATTTACAAGAGAAGGGACCATAGTTCTTAAACATAAAACCAGCTGGAGTACCCGAGGGAGAAACTTCTGGGGCAATTTTAGAAAAAGAAAATCCCATGTTAAAGAAAAATGTGCAAACAAAAAGTACAATAAGGATGATAATAGAAAAACCCTCAATCACGTCAGAGTACTCACCAATCAGAGAAAAAAAAACTCTGCCGAAGAAAGCCCATCCTGTGGCAATAAGCCATGCCAGCACTGAGACAACTGTCTCCTGGGGAGTTGCCCCTGATCCCCAAAACAAGGCACTGACCTTGACCAAATGGAGGGAGGTCAGCACTTGGGAGGACTCACCACTGGAGGAGTCAGTGATCTGTGGAAACAATGAGCCCAACGGGCTCATAGGTACCATACCTGGTTGCAGAGGACACTTCTCCACGAAGATGAGATGGCTTCAGATCCCACTTCTGACACCATGTATAATTAGCCTAAAAATAAAGAGCCAAAATGAGAGGCAGAGAGACATTCATTTTGGAATCAAAAAGTTGCAATTTGAGGCACACAGATCTGGGTAGCAACTCAAATAGTGTCCCACTAAGGAGTATGAGGCAGGGGATTTTAAAGGCAAAAGAGAGAGATTTGCATTAGAAAAGAATGTTAATTGGGTTGGCGGCAGAAAGCTAATCTTGGCTAAACATAGCTAGAGACTAGCTAGAGGGAAGCAAAAGTCTGTCACTGTGACAATCTGCAGGTCTCTTGCAGCATTGCTCAGTTCAAAAGTTCATGTTCTGCCCAATGAAAATGTACGTAATATCCGTTTCCTTAATGACTTCCTGGCTCCATTTTAAAGTCCTTAGACATAAGTGACCTCATTTTGTTTCACATTTCACACTCCTAACCTAAGATGGATGGCATTCCCATTGCTCTTTCCTAACTTGATTGTTTGCCATTAAGACTCTTCTCCCAGGTAACTACATAGTAGGTGAACTACCTGGCCAGCCCACAGAAACACATTTTATCCAAACTGACACTGAAAGGGTCCTGACCAGAGCAGTGGTTCCTCCAGCTGTGGCTTCAGTAATGAGTGGAAGCCAGAAAAGTCTATTTGTGCTGCCTGATGGCTCATAAATCAAGTATTTATGAATTGAGGACAGCCTGGTCAGGCTGTCTCTTTGTTGACATACATATTCTTTAGTTGCAGAAAGCCTAAAGTTTTCATAAAAACCAGCTTCTCTCAGAAGAGTGAGATGAGCAAGAAAACATTGTCTCAATAAGGACCAGTATCTTTCATTATTGGAAATACAAAAAAAAAACAAAAAATAGGTTTCAATTCATTATCTTTTTAATTACATTGCTTAAAAATGAAAAAGAGTTGTGTTCTCAAAATAGTAATGATTAAATAAGTTCATAAGCCAAATTATATCTGAAGAATAAATTGAATTTCTAACCATGGAAATTCAGAGATCTTTACATAAACAATGCTTTCTGAAGTGACAAAAGTCTTTGCTAATACTCATCTATGGAGGATAGAAACATTTTAAAGGCAAACGTTTACCATTGAATTAGCTGCAAATTGGCACCAGACCTCTGTTGTCAGCCTGCCTGTGCTGTGGTTTTATGATTACTATTGCTTGTATCATCAATTTGTATTTACTATACTCCACTCTTAAGTGAAAATACAATTTACTGCATAAACCACAAAAGCCTCTTGTTATCCTTCTCGGTCAGGCAGTAACAATGCACCCTGATGTCACCCTGTTCATAAATACAAGCACATTTACAAACTTCACACTAACCATTGAGGCCTCCACTGGACCTGGTGCCCTCTTGCAGCCATCAGAGATAAGAGAGGTGGAGCATCCCTGGTCTTAGCTCCACCGAGCACCTCAAAAGTAAAAATACCTCGGTTGAACCTAAACAGAAAAATATTATTTAAAATTAATTATCATGGAGAAAGGAAGTGGAAAATTATTAGGATTGTCTTGAAATCGTAGAAAGGATGCTCCATGGAAAAAGATTTTCTTTGTTTGCTCTGAATATTTTAACTTTTAGTAAATGTCTAGGATGTTTTACTTGTCGACCTTGATTTTCCATGATTGTAATATAATCATTGAAATTTTGAAAATAATTATTAAAATTATTATCCTTTCTTTGAAAGAGGTAAACTGATTAGACCCAAAGTTTGAGTCTCTGTGGGGCAGATGCAGGGAACTGAGAAATGCTGGAAGCTGTTACCTGAGGTCAGGCAGGTGTTGGGCCAAGGTTTCAGGAAGAGAGATGTTTCAGGTTTCTCTGTCACTTTCAGGAAAAGAGAAGCAGTGTGCTAGATTTTATCTGCACCTCTTGCCCTCATTACAGACCAAGACCCCCCATGTCGTTTTATTCTTACCCTCTTCTCTATCCTTCCAATTCTTGTGGCCCTTTATTCACGATTATTATCTTTTATCCTGTACATTATCCTTTCTCTTCTTTCTTTCTTTTCTTCCTTCCTTCTCTCCCTCCTTCCTCCCTTGCTTCTTCTTTCTTTTCTCCCTTCCTTCCTTTCTTTCTCTTCCTTCCTTCCTTCCTCTCTCTCTTTCCTTCTTTCTTTGTTTCTCTTTCTTTTCTTTCTTTCTTTCCTTCTCTTTCTTTCTTTCTTTCTTTCTTTCTTTCTTTCTTTCTTTCTTTCTTTCTTTCTTTCTTTCTTTCTTTCTTTCTTTCTTTCTTTCTTTCTTTCTTTCCTTCCTTCCTTCCTTCCTTCCTTCCTTCCTTCCTTCCTTCCTTCCTTCCTTCCTTCCTTCCTTTCTCTCTCTCTCTCTCACTCTCCCTCCCTCCCTCTCTCTTTCTTCCTTCCTTTTCTTTTTCTCTCTCTTACTCCCTCCCTCCTTTCCTTTGTTTCTTTGTTCCTTCTTTCCTTCCTTTCATCTTTCTCTCCCTTCTTTCCATCTTTTTTCTCTCTTTCCTTCTTTCTTTCCTTCCTTCTAGCTTTCTTTCTTTCTTTCCTTCCTCCCTCCCTCCCTCTCTCTTTCTTTCTTTCTTCTTTTATTATAATCAAGGGCTTTAGAATCAGACAGACATAGGTTTGATGCCAGCTCTATCTTTTATAAGCTGTGAGACCACCCCAACAAGTTCATCCTTACTTTCAGTAACCTCATCAGTATACCTGGAAATAATGTTTCCATTGCAAAATTTTTGTGAATATTAAATGAAATTACATATATAAAAGTACCTATCATAGACTAGAACATAAAAATACCTTCCTTACTTTTCAACTTCTGTTTATCTTTCTTTCTTCTCTGTCTGGTATTTCCCCTACTTTTGACTGTGCAATTTAACCTGATCTGAGAAGTTTAATGCCAGTTTTGATTAATATTTAACAACATTACTTCTAATTTTCTGATTCATATGAGAATTGCTTTCTCCTATGTTAATCCAGAATCAATGTCATAAGAACATCATAGAAAAATTGATAATAAAAATAATTTACATTTCATATTCCTACCATTCACTTCAAAGGCTGCCCTGCCCTCATCAATGCTCAAACTACCAATATTTAATTTAACCTCACAAACCCCTTTAAAAAGCCAAATGAATAAAAAAACCATGTGGTCCTGCACATTCAGTTAAAAGTATTCATAAATTAAGATACAATAGATAATCCAGTTAGCTAAGAATTTTTACCATATTTCTTGGGACTTGAATAGTTAAACTCCACACTGGCAATGACATTAGGGTTTTAGTAGAATTAACTACACACACTCATCACATAGAAATGCTTTTTATGACCACTAAAATAGCATAAGCAAAATGAGATGTGCACTTAACAGCAAAAGAAGAACCTTCTCTTTCAGTAGTCTCGCTCAGCTATCAATAAGCATGTGTTTCCCTTACTAATTAATTTATAGAATCTCAACATTGAGAAGAAACCTAGAAATCATCTACCCACATACCAATTCAAAGCAGAAATTTGCCTTGGCCCCTCCCGAACATACCAGAGGGAAAATCTCTAAGAAGGAAGATATTTAGTTGTTGTGTTTTGTTTCTCTAGATAATAAAATGCCCACATGATGAAAAGTAAATCCAACATGATCTCAATAATCAGTGAATGAATATGAAAGTGGCAAATAAGTTTTATCGTGAGCAAGTTTAAGTTTTAGGAGTAAAAGCATCTGAAAGAGTTATGAAAGGGGGCCGGCTCCATGGCTTAGCGGTTGGGTGTGCGCTCTCCGATACTGGCGGCCCCGGGGTTCGAATCCTGGGCGCACACCGAAGCACCGCTTCTCTGGCCATGCTGAGGCCGCATCCCACATACAGCAACTAGAGGGATGTGCAACTATGACATACAGCTGTCTGCTGGAGCTTTGGGGGAAAAAGGGAGGAGGACTGGCAATAGATGTTAGCTCAGAGCTGGTCTTCCTCAGCAAAAAGAGGAGAATTAGCATGGATGTTAGCTCAGGGCTGATCTTCCTCACAAAAACCAAAAAGAGTTATGAAAGAAACATGTATTTGGCTTCTATTTTACATAGAGCATATTTCAGACAGCTAATACTACTTGGTTTGTTCCTCAAGGAGTTTATAATGTAGAGGCTATATGCAGAAAATATTTACAAAAAAATTACTGCAAGCTAAAATGTAAGTGCCATCAGAAAGGTGTAGATAAAGTGTCTTGGACGTTTAGAGCAGAGAAAATATACTTTCTTTTGAAGGGATTGGTTTAAATTGTTGAGAAACTTTTTAAAATATTGGAGTCATGTCTTCCATAAATACATTAATTTAATAAATTGTAACACCAAAATTTCAGAAAATGCAATGAATCACTGGAGTCTATTACAGACCACAGAAATAGTATGTGCCAAGGAAATTTTTGTTCCATGAATCCATGAGGGAAACATGAAAAGTAAAATAGAAGGTATTATGCTAAATGTGCATCTTTATCTGAAGTATAGTGTGATCCTGAAATTCTGAAAAAAGCAACCTAAACAACCACAGAAACAGTCAGATTTTCGTACGAGGATGAATTTAAAATAATCGAAATTCTTTAGAATTGATCCTATAATGTTCTTACTCTTCTTAAGCACAACTTTAATTCATATAGAAAAAGAAACATCTCAAGTTCATATCATTGAAGCTTCTTAAATATTGAAAAAAATATCTGGAGAGAGTGAGCATGGATTCAGTCATCAAATTGGATTGAGGAAGATTGCGTTCATTTTGTTAGTTTTCCTGCAACTACTCCGAGAGTACTACAGGCTGAGAACACTGACGGCGTTAAGCAAAATTCTGTGGGCAAATCTGGGTTTTTCCTGAGTGTCCACTCTACAGCTACTCAGGTACATATTTTCACTAAAAGTTATTTGATTTGCATAATGTCTTAGTTTGGGTTCTCTCAGGAGTTGACCCTGAGACAAGGATTTCAGCATTCGTAGTTTATTAAGGAGGTAAAGAAATCATCTACAGAAGTAGGGAGGTGAAACAAGGCAGTGAAGGTAGCCAATAAATGGTGCATTATCAAACCAGCTACCACTGAGGGCCCTGGAAAATTCTGCCAGCCAGTGTAAAAGATAAGCCTACGGTCACCTCAACCAAGGGATGAAATTGCTTGCCTATCTATCCACCAACTCCTGTCATTGGTTGAGGATCACTCCCCAGAGGGTGTTAATTCCCCTAGTTGATTCCTTTCCTGCTCTGCTGCATGGGATAGCTAAGGCTTTGGTGGCCAAAGAAAGCCCTTAGATCAAGAAATGCAGGCATGGGCAATAAATGAGTTGCTGCACTGAATTGGTAAGAGGAAGGTGACATGTGTGGGCACGGCAGCATCTGCTACTCATGGAATGCATGTCTCAGCCATTGTGAACGTTTTAAAAGCTGTCTGACATGCCATGTTGTCTGGTAGCAATCTCCGCTAACAAGCTGCAGAGATAGAGAACTGAATGCTGCTCTTGCTACACTCTGCCACGATTATGCAGGCAACTAACTCAGTCCTCAAATGATTTAAGTAATTTTAGAAAAATTATAAAAAGTTTATATCAACAAGGTTGAAAACACTGCTTGTAGTTCTAAAATAAATTAATATACCTGAAGCCTGTACAGGCTTTCTGAGGACGGTCTAGAGTCTTAAAAGAAAGCTTTTCCACTAATATTATACAGCTATCAGGAGCCTCTGTCTGACTGTAATGCACACAGCTGGCTTTCCAAAGCAACAAGCCCATGACAAATACCTCTGTCAGGCCAGCAGCCTCATTACTAAAACGTCAGTAGAAAAATGACCTTTCTATTCACATTTCTTATAACTATGGCAATACTATCATCACATAAAATTTACTCTTTTGCACTTGTGCAAAAACAATGACATTTGACTCATCTAATCTAAAGGAGTAATAGTTTCCATCTAGACTTGGGATTTCTGGAAAACATTTTATTTTCAGAGCTATAATTTATTGAAATTCTGAAAGACAATATATTCTTCACACTCTACCTATGTCTACGTCAGGAGCCTCTGTAAGACTAAATGTCTGGGGTTCCAGGACACTGCTTGGCCCACAGAGACACACACAGTTGGAACCTCTCAATGAAGATACTATAAATAAATCAAACTGATTTATTCCTATGTAAGTTTAGGAGGGTTTTTCAACATATATATTTTAATTGTCTATCCCTTAATTTATTCAACAAATATTTATTGGTTCATCTACTTTTGAACACCAAACTCTGTGCTAAGTGTTAGGCATGATGTACAATGGTGAGCAAAGCAGACAGTCTCTCACACTTGACTACTTATTGCACAAACAGCATTAGAATTACTCTTACAGAAATAACAATGAAGAAAACTGCACAGAATTCTGCCATCCCTGTGTGTGTGTGATTTTGTCACACCATCCCCTTCAGTGGCTACCCTTTGTTCTTATGATAATCATCAAGTCCTTCATATGGCATGGATCATGTTTAAGAATTCATTTTAGGTAATTTTTAAGAAGATACTCCATTGAAGAAGAGATATATACTATGGAAATTTTTATTTTTTTATTTTACAACTCTTTTGCAAGTGTAGCAAATAGAGCACTCTACTCTGGTTTTATAGAGGATTATGCAGATTCTATTCAGATATGCAAGTCATTTCAGTTTAGAAACTCCAAAATGGTGGTACATTAATTCCTAGAAAAGGAAGGAAGTATAACGTAGAGATGAATTCAGCAAGATGAAAAACTTCCCAATGTTTAAATACAACAAATGCAGATGTACATTTTGGGTTTAGATTTGAATACTTAAAAACTGGAATTATCTAAAAATATTTCAGGAAAAAGTCATATCCTCATGCTGTCATCTGACAAATCACAGGTGGAATAGATTTTTATATTCACAGGCAGAAAGGTTATTAATTATAGATTTTTTTCCTGTCATATGTGTTTCTCTAAGTCATTTAGAAAGGTTTTCTTTTTCCTTGCAGGTACATAGGTTTATTTACTTGTAGGCCTAAACCAGACACCAAAAAATACAAAAATGTCTTCAGTTCATTTTAGCCAATTAAGGATAATTTATTCATGGAGGACTCAGAGAAAAAAAAATTCATTCTACCCATTTGACAAAGTATTTATTAAGTGTTTACCATGTGCCAAGTGCTATTTCAAGCACTTCAAATTGAATGTGAGCAGAAGAGTCCCAGAGCCCATAGAGCTCTTCTGTGGAGTCAGAAGGGCTGATTCTGGCCCATTTTCCACTTGCAAACTTGCTGAGTGAGCCAGGGTGGGACACTTCACACTTGGGGACCTCGTGTCTAAAATGGAGAAGCTCTCAGTTCTAAACTTCTATGGTTCTATACTCTGAAATGTACAAATAGAAAATATCCCATGTAAATGCAGACAATAATGGTAGTAAGAAACATTTTCCCATTTAAGGGGATAAATTTCCACAAACTCACTTATATTCTCTTCCAAGCCCCTTCAGAGATTATAAAAGTAAATATTCTATTGTCCCAAGAGTATGATGAGTATGGATTCCAAGCTGGCTTTAAAATCATGAATCTTAAATTATAAACAACTGATTTATAGATTTAATCTGCCATAGAATTATTTTCATGAACAATAAAAACCTTAAATGAAATGTAACATTTACTACATAAAACAATTCAACTACTTGAAATATTTGAAATGGTTAAATCACATCACATCATTTGTCAAACAAAAATATGATGTACTCCCTAGGATATAAGTTATATAAGGGCAGGGATTTGTATTTGTTTTGTTCAGTCCCTTAGCCCCAAAAGCTTAAACACTACCTACATATAAGAGACAATTAATAAATATTTGTTGATTGAATATTTTTAAATGTAGATATAAAACATATAATTTTATATCTACAGGTACTTGAATTAACAGCCAATTAATATAAGCCAATTAGTAAATCCAAATTATGGGGGATGGATGGTAATTCAAAGATGAGTGAAGAATTGGACGTTTAAAGGGGCTATCAAAGAGTATCTTCTCCTAATCCAACTAGAAAAACGTTTGAAGGAGCCAATATTACAGGAGTTGTTTCAAAAAGGAGAGTAGAGTAGGAAAAAAAATTTCAATAGTTACTAATTATAGAGTTTTCCAAGGCTAAGGGAAAGAGACCTAGGAAAAATCACAGAAGGACCAAGATTAACATGCTACCTGTCTCTTCATGCTCCTTGACAATAGGGTTTTGATGGGTTTATTTTATGAGTTCAGTACTTACTATATGCCTAGTAGGTTGGATGGGACTGAACACACATATGATCAAAGGATGGCTAGACAAATGAATGAGTGAATAAGAGAGAGATGCTTTCAACGAAAAAAACCATTACCAAGAGCAAGTCAGTAATCCCAGAATCTGAATAATTGAGTTATCCAGTTATTTGATTACACTAGCATGTAAGAAAAGTTACTTCACTGCTCCAATTCATCTCACATTCAGGGTTTAAGAACAATCCAGAGTAAATTTGGCATCATCTTTCCACATTCTAAGTCTTAACAAAGATCAGCACTAATGATATACATTGATACCAACCATATCAAGCTTTATTTTTAACATTTACCTTGTACACAAATGATCACGGGGTTTTGATAAACCATCCCCCTCAAGTCCATATGCTTATTCAAAAAATCAAAAAGTTCAACTTTTTTATTATAGCTTAATTATTCAAAAAACTAATTACATTTATGGACAATGTAGGGTGTGAAAAAGTTAATAATTGAGATCAAAATTCCTTTCAGGAATGAAATTGCCTCAGTTCAGAAAGCTACCTTGATTCATGGGGTACAAGGTAAGACATGGATGTTGAGTTATATTAAGGATTCAGAAAAGCATATTTGCTCTGTTTGAGACAAATAAAGGAAAGAGAGTTTTGTTGCTCTAGAGGAGATAAAAGAAAGTGTGGGAGTTTTGAAACTAGGTGCTCTGTGGAAGCAGGTTAGAAGAACAGCCATTGCTGGAAGGCATAAGGATGTTCGAAGAACAGAAACGCAATAGGCATTTTCTGATGGGACTCCAAACCCATCAGAGCCATAATTAAATCTTAGTTGAAATCTATTAAACTCACAAATTATTTGTTATTGTGTATTGGTTCAATATGATTTCAAATCCACTTGTTTATGACTTAAGTGGAGTTGTTTTAATCCACTTGTTTGTGGATAAAAACAAACAAAAAGATGTTTTAATAAAAGAATGAAGTAGGTTGTGTCAGGATGTTCATCTCATCTGTTGTTATTGATAAACACTCAGTAGCTCAGCTGATGACAGATACTTCTGGGAGCTTATCAGTAAGAGTATGTGGAGAAGCAACTATGGCAAGGAGACATTTAGACTATAAATACCCAGAGTTTGTGAGAATAATTTGAAAGTTTTGATCTGACAAAGCCAACACTATGCTGACCTAAATAAACTTTTGGAAGATCTTGGAGCATTAGCTCCTACTGTGGCAAGGGGAACTCCCTTATCCGTAGAGGTGTCAAATCTCACAGCAGCCTCATGAAAGAGATCAACCTACTCACCAACATCAGCACCATCATTCCCAAGCAATGAGCTCTAGAAACAAGGATCTTTTATTTTGTGCCAGCAGCTGGATGTCAGCTCTCAGTTGGTCAAGCTGTCTTTCCTGAGTGTCTACTCATATAAAAAGGTACAGCTTGATTAAATTTGGACTTTATTCCTTTCATCTCCTTTTGCCTGTGATAAATAAATGAAAAGCAATAGGATGTATTGGAGTATATGAGGAAGCTATTTGTTTTAAAACTAATTTGGCCTGATCTTGTTTTTCCAGAAAGGCATGATGTGGCCTGTGAAGTATGCATTGTACATCTGCTTTAAATATTTACAATGTCTCAAAGACAAGAATGTTGCCCTTGAAAATAGAGATATAGCTTCCCCCCATAACAGCATTTCTTTAAGGGTAAGCATCTCTTCCTGGAAAATAAGGATTAATTACTGACCTTGTGACCACTGATCTGCTGTACCAGCAAAGCAATCTTGTGACTCTTGTAAAATGGATATTCTTGTCATATGTGATGTATGCTCTTTGTTCCAAGATGGTGTATAACCACTCTGTACATCCCACTTCTTTGGAGAGCTTCCTTTCTTGTGGAAAAGTTCTCCCAGGCTAGTCCTCAAATTGGCTCACAATAAACTCACTCCAATTTTGATTTATAGATTGATTACAGATTATTTTCATTGACATTTCTTGGTGTAGCTGGCAGGATTTCAGAGAAACCCACCAGAGAACACTTGGAATCTATACTGAACCAGCATTTGGTACCAATAGCGGCCCATTCAGCCCCCTGGATCACTGCATTCTTCAGCGACCTTGGTGAGTTCTTCTGAGACCCAGACCTCCTTATTTTAAGTTGATGGTCTAGAGTTTATATGAGCTGTTTCAAGCCTTAAGACTAGGTATCTTAAGGGGTACAAGTACATACCCTAGGTTAGAAGAACCTAAGGGGAATTCCTAGGCAAAAGGAATATGGAGGGAATTTCCTAGGCCAGGGAAGCCTAGGGGGAACTCTGGGGTGAATGGGGCAGGCTGACCTTTTTAATTTGGTTTTAAATTGGAAAGAGTTGTGTTTATAAAGACTGAAAAAGCTGCTTGATAGAGAAATGAGAGTCTGAACTTGTTCTGCTCCAAAGAGAAGGGACACCAGCTCCTTCCAGCCAAAGGGCACTCTCAGGTGATTGAGAACCACATGAAAGTGTCAGAGAATCAATCCTTATGATGTATAGTGGTCCCATAGGGAACACCACTATCATTCACAATAATTAATTAAAGGCTTATCCTGGGAGTCACAAATGAGGAGTTGTCTTCCAGCACTCTGAGCCCCCACAGCAGTTTTAGACTACCAGTGGGAGAAACTGAGGCACAAAAGAGAGTGTTTATGACCTTTCTTTAGAAAGTAACACTCATAAGTGGCACATTTCTGACCCACTACATTGTCCCTAGAAACAGTTCAGATTTTATAATAAAATGAAACTAAAAGAAAAAATGGGAAATCATGCTTCTAAAAGCCAAGCAATTCCTGAAGAGGCAGCTTCCCCTGAGAACTTTGGCTGGCTTCGTGCTGAGACCTGTAAGTACTTAACAAAATGGGGATAGCTATAAATGGCTGGCAAGATAACCCAGGATAATTTAAAATTACAGTGGCCATGTTGGGGCTCCTTTTTAAGAGCTAGGTAACAGACAAATCTTTACAGAGTCAAGCTCACCATCTTCTGGTATGATTGCTCTAAAACTAAAGGTTCCAGAAGCTCTAAACATTTACCAAAATCTTACTAAGCTTGTTTAATGTCCTGAGGGCTTGGATTGATAATTGTCACATTGGGGGGAAGGTCTCAAAATACAATCAGACAAAAATGTGGTTGCATCCCATTTTGTGGTCAGAGATGGTCGGACAGAAATGTGGGTTGCACTCCATTCACAGTAAAGGGTCTTACCAAACTGCTGCCAGCCTCAGGGGAATTACACTTGCCATTAGAAGGAATGTTCCAATTAGATAAGATCATTTAAGAAGTGCACTTAAAAGCAAAAATTTCAAAATTCCAAAATAACATTATTGAAAGTTTTGTTACAAAAAGCTATTAGCAAATTAAGTTATAAAATGTATCTAAAAGAAAAATATACTAGATCATGGCTTTACAGACACCTGTGTAATCTACTTTTAAAGGAGGGCCCAATATGTGCCCCTCCCAGAGTTAACAAGACTCAGAAATTTTCTGGGAAACTGCTATGTTAAAGATTAATGGAGTTGTTCAGTACTGCTAGGTATAGTTACTGTTTGTCCTGGCTGAAACCTGACAAGATATTTGAAAGGATTTAGCAACTTACAATCAGAAATTCAGCCAAACTGGAAGCTGATATTCACAGCCTGATAGCAATTTTTTTAGACCTTCTTCCCTAAGTTAAAATAAACTAAACACCCAGAGGGAAAGAAGCAAATTATGGTGATGTGGTTGGACAGGTAGATAGACTTATAATGTCATTTAAGTTACAACCCAAATTTCTGGGGAATTAAGAGCAACTGTTCCTAACTTACAAATTTTTGCAAAACTGGAAAGCAGCTCTAGAGGCAGTTCAAATTCCACCCATTTCCTTTATCCCAAAAGGTTTATACCCTCTCCAGGAACTGTTATCTAGCCCGTCAACAATTCCTAAGACGGAAGAAAAAAGAAAGGAAAAAAGGGAGCCTTGTATTACTGTACCTGATTCATGGCAGTAATTTTAAAACAATATCTGTGGAGTCTTGTGTATGTGTTTCTATATATATGTTACATATGTGTGTGATATTTTTTTACCTCTGGGTGGTATAATTTCTAAAAGAGCTCTATTTAATTGACTTAAAGTAAGCACATATATAAATATAATGGAAACTAACCCAAATATCTTTCAAGTTAACATGATATAAAACAATCTTTGGTAAGTGAAAGCTTATTTAAGTTTGCTGGTTTGATTAAAATAAACACGTTTTCAGAGTTATCGACCTTGGCTATGATACAGACATGTTATCTCTGTTATAAAAATTTTCAGCAAAGAAAATGACTTAGACTAATAGCTGATTTTGACTAATGTGTCATAAAGTTTTGTAGGCAATCTAAATAATTATTTGGAAGAAGTAAACTTAATAGATGTGAAAAAAAAGTTTTGGGTGAAATTTTTAACAATAATTATGTGTTATGGTGTATGTACTTAAAATAGCTTCAAAACCTTTTGGTAACTCGAAACCTTAGAATTTTCCAAAATTAAGTTAAATGATAAAATTCTTTGAGTATCTAGGTCATTTCCACATAAAGTAAAATATTAGACATTAATTACTAAACATAGATTTATCTACCTTTGGCTTCTTATTACAGAGAAACTATAAAAATACCTGGGTTTTTAGATAAACATGTTTTGTACCACGCTGAGAAATTTTCTATGAGAAAGCACATGTTTCTAGGCAGTATTTGTGGATCTGTCAGTCCACAGGATGCAATATATAAAAAATTAAGGGAAGTAAGATGTGTTTTTAGTAAAGAAGATTTAATGAATAGAGATATTTTTGTTTGTTTTATTAAGAAACATAAATTTGTCCTAAAGTACTACTAGGAAGGAAAGAGGCTTGGGACAAATTCTTAATGTACAAGAAAAGTTATAGAAGGTTTGTGGAAGAGGAACGCTGAGGAAAGAGTTTTGTGCATGGTCAAGATGGCTAAGATTAAAATAAATTTATTTAAGTGAGTAAGTTTTAATATCAAAGGTAAGCTGGTACAAAAATAAGAATCTGGTTTTCTCACTCTTAAATGGATAATTTTCCTGGACTTTTAGTCTGCTCTTGATAAAGAGATTATAAAAGGTTTTTCCTTACCTTTGAGTAAATCTACCTAAAAGATAGGAATTTTATGTTCTGTCAAAATAATTTCCCATGTTCTAAAAGGCTGAACTCTCCCTATTAAGACAACTAAGGGTTTTTAAAAACTGTTTAACTCTGTATGTTTGCCTTTCACATCTTCTGTTGCCACTTTGATTAAATGCATAACTAAGCATTGTTTCACAGGGACCATTGTTTCAGAGTAACACAAGATAAGCAAACACTTTATCTTGTTTGACCAAATGTTTTGAAACTTTTTGATATTTTTGACGAGATTCCTCAAAGTTCAAATCCTAAATTAAGTCTTTCTTTTGACCTGAAAAAAAAATAACTTTGAGAATTTCCAGCAGGCCCCTGGGACTTTTCAAAGAAATTTGTTCCTCTTCCTATAAAGAGGGAGCTACTAAAGTAATTAGGCTTTTTTTGGTATGTTAAGTTGCATGGGAAGCATGATCAAGTGAATGATGACAAACCTCAGGTTATATTGTGTAGGTAGATATTATTCACTATCTTAACCCTGCTGCCTTGCTTCCAGCACCACAGGAGAAAAAGACTAAGACTGCATTTTATTATCCAATTTGGTTTACAGATGGGTCTTACTTACAGGATAAGCAAGGACATTATCAAGCTGAGTATGCTACCCAGACTTGAGAATGGCTGCTACTTTCTATTAACTCTGCTAACCCAGTAAAAGATTTCCTTCTATAGGCTCAAGAAATTGCCATGGAAGAAGAAAAACAAATGGCAACAAAAAGGGGGAATTTTTGACATCACAACACAGATGTGGTTTGGACCTGATTAAAAAAATACATAGCACCTATTGGAGCACAGTTGCCATTGCTCCAGGATATACATCACTTAACCCATTTGGCACCTGAAAAGATGATTTTACCGAGAAAACAATACTTTTGGAAACTTTCTCCCACAGTAGCTCATAAAGCCTGTACTCATTGTGCTATATGCCCAAAATATAATGTAGGGAAACCATTTCATGGGTCACAAGACCACTTTCCTCTTCCTAAGGGACCCTTTGAGGTATGGCAATTTGACTTTGTTCAAATGCCACCATCTAAAAAATAAATGTATCTTAGTAACTATCTGTATATTCTCACATTGGGTTGAGGCCTTTCATTGCAGAAAAGTGATGGCTTTAATAGTAGGTGAATTATTATTGGAAAGGACAATTCCTGTTTGGGGGATTCCTACCAATTTGCACAGTGACAGGGGAATTCATATCACAGGACACATAATTAAATCTATTTGTGATGTTTGACCAATAATGCAACATTTTAAATAATGGCACAATCAAAATGCAATTGGCAAGGCTTTCAGAGGCATTTAATCTCTCGTGGCCAAAAGCTCTTCCTCTAGTGTTCCCTGATCTTAGATCTACATGCTTTGGTAAATGTCAGCTGTATTCTTTTGAAATAATAACTGGATGACCTATGCAATTAGACAAAGGAATATATGAAACAACTTTGCTTAAAGGAGATATCTTACTTTATTGTCAAGGTCTCATTGAAATACTTAAAAGAAATGAGAGGTTGGTAGCCAATTCTTTTCACCGTGAGCTCCTGGGAGATGAAGACCTTAAGGGTCATGGACTACAACCCAGATATTTTGTTTATTGGAAAAGACATCAGATAAAAGACTCTTTTCAGCCCCATTTGAAAGGACAATACCAGGTACTCTTAACTAATTCATGTGCTGCAGAATAAAAAGGCATAGACTCAGGAATTCAAATTTCTCATTTAAAAAAAGTCTCCACCTGAGTGCGTTTCAGTTCCTATTTCTGATACCTGACTTCAACTGACTGACACAAATATCTCCAAGCCAGGATAAGAAGAAGATATCATCTGTTATAGACAGCTAACCCAAGACTTTGGACCACGTCTGTATTCCCAACCTTATATCTCCTCATTTAAATCCTTGTATTGCTTAAACTATATACCCATTTTATAATTGTTCCATTTAAGGTTTTCAGAATGCTATCATACTTAAAGAAAGTGATTGGTTTGGAACAGACTGGTCTCGAAGGCCAGGCATTTGTTGGGTGGCCCCTAGTGGAACTCAATGGTTATGTGGAACATAACTCTGGCCTTGGCTACCTCCCAGATGGCTAGGACACTGCACCCTGGGCTTCCCTTGGATGCAGGGAAGGATTTGCCCTGAGCTAACATTTGTTGCCAATCTTCCTCTCCTTAAGGTCAGGTGGGCTCATTCAGTGTTCCATTGGTATGGCCACCTAGCAGCATTCTTTCCATGGGGCTAGAAGATGTCATATCACGTATAGAAGCTCTGACTAAATTTACTCAACAAGCTCTTAATGATAGTCAAGCAAGAATAGCCTTATTAAATACTGAAATGTCTTTAATGAGAAAGGCTGTCCTTCAAAATAGAATGGACTGAGATATTCTAGCAGCATCCCAAGGTGGTACATGTGCAACCATTCAAACTGAATGCTATGTTTTTATACCTGATGGATCTTCCAATGTGTCATTTCTGCTAAAGCACATGAAAAAGCAGGTGAATGCCTTAAGTGATCCTACACCCCGTCTTGATCTGTTTGGTTGGCTCCCTCCGGGTATTGGTTCCCTTTTGCTACCTGGATTGTAGTTCCTGTTTCTATTGCTCCTTGGAATTCTTGTATTAGTACTGTTTTCTTAACTCAGTGTTGTAAGACTGGCATGCAGGATAGAGTACTGTTTGCTCAGCGACTTGAGATGGTCGATCAATCTTACAACCCTGGACAAATTTCCTTTTCTGGTAAAGGCTATGCCTAAGAACTCATTTTAAAACTAATGTTTTCAAGCACTGACTTATCATCATTGTTACTGTAACTATTGTATAATTGTAAACAACGTAAGAATAAGGAGTCATGTAAAAGCACATGTACAATGTTTGTGCAATAATCGAAAATTAATTGAAAAATTATATAACCTATGAAATGTTTTTCCTGTTAGTATATACCTCTATGCTTGTCCACTATATCTGATTATGTCCCCCTATGTGGATAACTGGGCAAATAAATGAGATAAAATCCTAGCACCAAGAGACATGATGGACGCAGGGTGGAGAGAAGTCACTCTGGTGCCAAGGGACAATATTTTGATCATCAATGCTTTCTATCAAAAGATTACTAATCAAAAGGGAGAAAATGATAAATAAATGAAAAGCAATAGGATATGTTGGAGTATATGAGGAAGCAATTTGTCTTAAAACAAATTTGGCCTGACTTTGTTTTTCCAGAAAGGCCTGATGCACCCTGTTGAGCTTGCATTGTACATCTGCTTTAAACATTTATAATGTCTCAAAGACAAGAAGGATGCCCTTAAAGATACTGATGTGGTTTCCCCCCATAACGGCATTTCTTTAAGGATAAGCATCTCTTCCCAGAGACTAAGGATTAATTACTGACCTGCTGAGTTCACCTTGTGATCACCGACCTGCTGTGCCAGCTGGACAATCTCGTGACTGTTGTAAAAGGGATATTCCGGTCATATGTGATACACGCTCTTTGTTCTAGGGCGGTATATAACCACTTCTTTGGAGAGCTTCCTTCCTTGGTGGAAAAGTTCTCCTGGGCCAGTCCTCAAACTAGCTCATGATAAACTCACCCTAATTTTAATTTATAGATTGATTATGGATTATTTGCATCAACCCCTGGGATAATAGTGTGATTAAGCTACTGGTGGATTGGAGTATGTTATGTTATTTTTTTATTGGCTTATTAAGGGATATTATTCTGTATGCTATTGGCTTGTGAAGTTATTATAAATCCCCCAGTGAACCTATGTTAAATAAGTTATAGACAAAGACAGTCTCAGTTTCTGAGCATAATTTTGCCCCCTAAAACAGAAAATTTCCATTACTGGAGTTATTTTTAATAAAAAGTAGTGGGAGGCGGAGTCAAGATGGTGGCGTAAGCAGACTAGGAACTCACCGCCTCCCGTGGACACAGCCAATTTATAACTACTCGTGGAAAAATTACCCCTGAGACAGAACTGAAAACTGGATAAGAGGAAATCCTGCAACAACAGACAATCCTAACTGAGGTGGAAGAGGCAGAGACTCCCTTCTGGAAAGGAAAAATGCCGCCTTCACAAGCCGCCACCTTCACGGCCGCCCGGGAGCAGCTCACAGGTACGCAGCCTCCCTGGAGGAGCAGGGCCCTGAGCCAGGGAGCGCCCCCGCTGTGGGGATTTTGTGGACCCAGCACAATCGAGACCAGGGCATAATCTGCCTTTGCCTGCTACTAAAGCGTTGGGGAGCACCCCCAAAAACCCGGTTCACAAAGAAAATAAAACTGGCTCTTAAAGGGCCCGCACGCAACTCACCCATTTCAGAAAGCATCCTAAAATCACCAGAAAGAAAGGTGCGCAGTGCTTTGGTGACAAGAGACTCACCTAATAGGCCCTGAGTGCATCTCGGTGAGGGGTGAGACCTCACCAGGGACTGGGACACTGGCGGCGGCCATTGTTGTGGCCTGGTGTGAGCATGCTGACACAGACGCCATTGGAGTTCTCCCTGAGGCCTGCTAGCCCAGAGTCTGCCCCACCCGCTAGAGCACGGATTTAATCCAGCTCAGCCAGGGCAGGCAGCCCACCCTAGAGACTGGCCCCACCCAACAACAAGCCCTCAGGCAATGTGTGGGCCTGCATAGATTGGTGACTGGATTCTCTGCAGCCTGGCAACTGAGCCGACTTGAGCAGGGCAGGGTTTGCACAAGGAGAAGGTGGAGAGTGTGGGGCAGTGGCAGAGTGTGTGGGGCTCCAGCCGTGGAGAGACTGGGTCCGCTTGGGGAGGTTGGGGCTCTCACACGGGGCAGGACTGTGTTGACTGTGTGTGTGGGCCTGTGGGCGGCACGGCTTGTCAGCTGCAGAAGACTTGTGCTTCTCAAAGACCCACATAGGAGGTTTGCCCCACCTTCCAAAGCCTGAAACAATTGGGTGCTCCTATGCCTGAGGCCAGCCCCACCCAGCTGCAATCCTCAGAGAGCTGACAAGAGACATAATAGGCTAGAGGCTTGCAGCAATTGTAAGGCCCTGAGCCTAACAATCTGCCACACTGGGGGCCTACTCACTTAAAAGAAATACGGCAACACAAATGTGGTATTAGAACTTACAGCCAACTGTGCTGGGTCTCCCCACACCTGATAAAGAGACTGAAGGGCCCACAACAACTACAAGCAGCTGAGCATTACAACAGCTGGCCAGGAGTATAACTCAGCTTCCCTGGGCACCTACAGGGAGAGCAAACAGGCCACAACAGAAGGACACACGTAGCCCACATAGGGGTCACCCCTGGAACATTGAGAACTGAGGGAAGCACACTGGAAGCCTCCTAAGGCATCACTTACATAAGGTCACCTATTCAAGAGCAGGAGACGTTGCTGACCTACCCAATACGTAGACACAAGCACAGAGAAAGAGGCAAAATGAGGAGGCAAAGGAATACATTCCAAGTAAGGGAACAGGACAAAACACCAGAAAAGGAACTAAGTGAAACAGAAATGAGCAACCTAGCCGACAGAGAGTTCAAACTAAGAGTGTTAAGGATGCTCACTGATCTGGGGAGAAGAATAGATGAACTCAGTGAGAATGTCAACAAAGAAATGAAAGATATAAAAAAGAACCAATCAGAAATGAAGAATACAATACTGGAAATGAAAAATTCATTAGAGGGACTCAAAAGCAGAGTAGAAGATACAGAAGAACGGATCTGTGAGCTGGATGAAATTATAGAAGAAATTACCCAAGCTGAACAGGTAAAAGAGAAAAGAATTAAAAAGAGTGAGGACAGTCTAAAGGACCTCTGGGACAACATCAAGCGCACTAACATCCGTGTTATAGGTGTCCCGGAAGGAGAAGAGAGAGACAAGGGGGCAGAGAATCTATTTCAAGAAATAATAGATGAAAACTTCCCTAACCTAAGGAAGGAAACAGACATCCAGGTACAGAAAGCACAGAGAGCCCCAAACAAGATAAACCCAAAGAGGCCCACACCAAGACACATCATAATCAAAATGTCCAGAATTAAAGATAAAGAGAGAATCCTAAAAGCCGCAAGAGAATGTCAAGTTACATACAAAGGAAACCCCATAAGGCTATCAGCTGACAACTCAGCAGAAACCTTACAGGTTAGAAGAGAATGGCACAATATATTTAAAGTGCTAAAAGGAAAAAACTTACAACCAAGAATACTATACCCAGCAAGGTTATCATTCAAAATGGAAGGAGAGATCAAAATTTTCCCAGATAAGCAAAATTTAAAGGAGTTTGTCACCAAGAAACCAGTGCTACAAGAAATGTTAAAGGGACTGATTTAAGGGGAAAAGAGAAGACCACAAATAGGAAAAATTATCTATTTCCATGATTAGAACGTAATGGATACAAATGCACAAAAAAGAGGTTAGATATGATATCAAAAACATAAAAGGAGGGAGGAGGGGAGTTAAAGAGTAGAGCTTTCAGACAGAAGTCAAACTAAAGTGACCATTAACTCTGTATAGAAGAAGAAAGGAACAGAGAAGGACTACTAAAACACTGAGAAAAAATAAAAAGTTAAAAAATGGCAGTAAGTACGTACTTATCAATAGCTACTTTAAATGTCAATGGACTAAATGCTCCAATTAAAAGGCATAGGGTGGCTGACTGGATAAAAAAACAAGACCCATATATATGCTGCATACAAGAGACACACTTCAGACCTAAAGACACTCACAAACTGAAAGTGAAGGGATGGAAAAAGATACTCCACGCAAATGGCAATGAAAAGAAAGCTGGGGTAGCAGTACTCATATCAGACAAAATAGACTTTAAAACAAAAACTGTAAAAAGAGACAAAGAAGGGCATTACATAATGATCAAGGGAACAATCCAACAAGAGGATATAACACTTGTAAATATCTACGCACCCAATGTAGGTGCACCTAAATAGATAAAGCAATTATTAACAGACATAAAAACAGAAATAGACAATAACACAATAATAGTAGGGGACTTTAACACTCCACTTACACCAACGGATAGATCATCCAAACAGAAGATCAATAAGGAAACATTGACCTTAAACGACACACTAGAACAGATGGACCTAGTAGATATATACAGAGCATTCCATCCAAAAACCAAAGAATACACGTTCTTTTCAAATGCACATGGAACATTCTCCAGGATTGATCACATATTAGGCCACAAAACAAGTCTCCATAAATTTAAGAAGATTGAAATAATACCAAGCATCTTTTCTGACCACAACGGTATGAAACTAGAAATCAACTATAGGAAGAAAATCAGAAAAGCCACAAATACGTGGAGATTAAACAAAATGCTACTGAACAACGACTGAGTTAAGGAAGAAATCAAAGAAGAAATCAAAAAATACCTGGAGACAAATGAAAATGAAAATACGACATGCCATAATTTATGGGATGCAGCAAAAGCGGCTCTAAGAGGGAAGTTTATAGCGATACAGGCCTATCTCAACGAACAAGAAAAATCTCAAATAAACAATCTAACAATGCACCTAAAGGAACTGGAAAAAGAAGAACAAACAAAGCCCAAAATCAGTAGAAGAAGGGAAATCATAAAAATCAGAGCAGAAATAAATGAAATAGAGACCAAGAAAACAATAGAAAAAATTAATAAAACCAAGAGCTGGTTCTTTGAAAAGATCAACAAAATTGACAAACCTTTAGCTAGACTCACCAAGAAAAAAAGAGAGAAGGCACAAATAAGTAAAATCAGAAATGAAAGAGGAGAGGTTACAACAGACACCTTAGAAATACAAAAGATTATAAAATATCATATATGGTGGGCTATATGCCAACCAATTCGACAATCTGGAAGAAGTGGATAAATTCTTAGAATCATACAACCTTCCAAAACTGGATCAAGAAGAAGTAGAGAATTTGAATAGACCAATCACCAGTAAGGAGATCGAAACAGTAATCACAAACCTCCCCAAAAATAAAAGTCCAGGACCAGACGGCTTCCCTGGTGAATTCTACCAAACCTTCAAAGAAGACTTAATACCTATCCTTCTCAAACTCTTCCAAAAAATTGAGGATGGGGGGAAGCTCCCTAACTCATTCTACGAAGCTGACATTACCCTGATACCAAAACCAGACAAGGACAACACAAAAAAAGAAAATTACAGGCCAATATCACTGATGAACATCGATGCGAAAATCCTCAACAAAATACTAGCAAATCGCATACAACAATACGTTAAAAAGATTATACACCATGATCAAGTGGGATTTATTCCAGGGATGCAGGGATGGTTAAACATTTGCAAATCAATCAACGTAATACACCACATTAATAAAATGAAGAACAAAAATCACATGATCATCTCAATAGATGCAGAGAAAGCATTTGACAAGATACAGCATCCATTTATGATAAAAACTCTGAATAAAATGGGTATAGAAGGAAAGTACCTCAACATAATAAAGACCATATATGAGAAACCCACAGCTAATATCATCCTCAATGGTGAAAAACTGAAAGCCATCCCTCTAAGAACAGGAACCAGACAAGGATGCCTACTCTCCCCACTCCTATTTAACATAGTACTGGAAGTCCTAGCCAGAGCAATCAGGCAAGAGAAAGAAATAAAAGGGATCCAAATTGGAAAGGAAGAAGTGAAACTGTCACTATTTGCAGATGACATGATTTTATATATAGAAAACCCTAAAGAATCCACCAGAAAACTTTTAGAAGTAATAAACGAATACAGTAAAGTTGCAGGATACAAAATCAACATACAAAAATCAGTTGCATTTCTGTACACTAACAACGAAGTAGCAGAAAGAGAAATTAAGAATACAATCCCATTTACAATTGCAACAAAAAGAATAAAATACCTAGGAATAAACTTAACCAAAGAGGTGAAAGATCTGTACACCGAAAACTATAAAACATTTCTGAAAGAAATTGAAGAAGACACAAAGAAATGGGAAGATATTCCGTGCTCTTGGATTGGAAGAATTAACATAGTTAAGATGTCCATACTTCCTAAAGCCATCTATAGATTCAATGCAATCCCTATCAAAGTTCCAGCAACATTTTTTACAGAAACAGAACAAAGAATCCTAAAATTTATATGGAACAACAAAAGACCCCGAATAGCTAAAGGAATCCTGAGAAAAAAGAACAAAGCTGGAGGTATCACACTCCCTGATTTCAAAATATACTACAAAGCTATAGTAACCAAAACAGCATGGTACTGGCACAAAAACAGACACACAGATCAATGGAGTAGAATCGAAAGTCCAGAAATAAACCCACACATCTATGGACAGCTAATCTTTGACAAATGAGCCAAGAACATACTATGGGGAAAAGAAAGTCTCTTCAACAAATGGTGTTGGGAAAACTGGATAGCCACATGCAAAAAAATGAAAGTAGATCCTTACCTTACACCATACACAAAAATTAACTCTGAATGGATTAAAGACTTGAATGTAAGACCTGAAACTGTGAAACTTCTAGAAGAAAACATAAGCAGTACGCTCTTTGACATCGGTCTTAGCAACATCTTTTCAAACACCATGTCTGACCGGGCAAGAGAAACAATAGAAAAAATAAACAAATGGGACTACATCAAACTAAAAAGCTTCTGCACAGCAAAGGAAGCCATCAACAAAACAAAAAGACAACCTAACAATTGGGAGAAGATATTTGCAAACCATACTTCTGATAAGGGCTTAATCTCCAAAATATATAAAGAACTCATGCATCTCACCAACAAAAAAACTACCATCCCAATTAAAAAATGGGCAAAAGACCTGAACAGACATCTCTCCAAAGAAGATATACAGATGGCCAACAGACACATGAAAAGATGTTCAAAATCACTATCAGGGAAATGCAAATCAAAACTACAATGAGATATCACCTCACGCCTGTCAGAATGGCTATAATTAACAAGACAGGAAACAACATGTGTTGGAGAGGATGTGGAGAGAAGGGAAGTCTCATACACTGCTGGTGGGAGTGCAAACTGGTCCAGCCACTATGGAAAACAGTATGGAGATTCCTCAAAAAATCAAGGATAGAACTACCATATGATCCAGCTATTCCACTGTTGGGTATTTATCCAAAGAACTTGAAAACACCAATTTGTAAAGGTACATGCACCCATGTGTTCATTGCAGCGTTATTCACAATAGCCAAGATTTGGAAGCAACCTAAGTGCCCATCAAGGGACGAATGCATAAAGAAGCTGTGGTATATATACACAATGGAATACTACTCAGCCATAAGAAATGATGAAATCCAGCCATTTGTGACAACATGGATGGACATTGAGGGTATTATGCAAAGTGAAATAAGTCAGAGGTAGAAGGTCAAATACCCTCTGATTTCCTTCATTAAGTAGTAGATAATAACAACAATAAACAAACACATAGGTACAGAGATTGGATTGGTGGTTACCAGAGGGGAAGGGGGGAGGGAGGAGGGTGAAAGGGATAATTCGGTACATGTGTGTGGTGATGGGTTGTAATTAATATTTTGGTGGTGAATATGATGTAGTCTATGCAGAAATAGAAGTACAATGATGTACACCTGAAATTTTTACAATGTTATAAACCAATGTTACTGCAATAAACAAAAAATTAAAAAAAAAATCAGGGACTCTTTATATAAAGACAGTCATTACAAAAACAAAGAGTTATATGTAATAAAGATATTAACATGTCTGAATTCAAAAAAAAATAAAACAAATAAAAAGTAGTAAAGAGATTAAGAGTAAGGTATAAAACCAATACCCCACATATGAAAGAAAGGTCTCCAGACAGTACACAGAAGTCCTAAGGAAAACTTTAAAAATCAGAGGGCCTGGAGTGGAGGTTCAAGTCCATCTACTTAAAATCTCAAGTGGCTGGGAGACATCAACTGACATTCTGATTCATGAATTTGCTTCATATTTTGTTTATAGGAAAAGTTTCCTTTTTATACTGTAACATTGAGGTGTACACATTCTGTTCTTCCTAACTTTCTTTGACTTAGTGGCCTTGAGATACTGTCTCATGTCCACTCAGTACCCAATTTCTTATTTACTTTTGCTTTTGCATACACAAGGCCTGGAAACCTTCTTCTGATAACTTCTGATACTTTTGACCACTTGCAGGTTCTTTGTTAAACCCCAACCTCAACTAGATTTACATCAGAGTTCAACAAACAGCATGTGAGTGCTGAAACCTACCTCATCCCCAAGAAATGTGACATGATATTGAGTACAAAGACCAGAGATAAAATTCTAGAAGAAGCAAGGAACAGAACTGTCATAATATGAATAATTATATCATAGTATTTGAGATGTGGCATTGGATTAAATAATACTCTTGGAATCTCTAACCCCAGAAAAATTGAAGCATAGATCCCACTTTCATCCTCATTATTGAGAGTGTATACACATGCTTTAACAAATATATTGTTGCACATTAGACAGGAAATGCCACAAATCGAAGAGGTGGAAAAAGTTAGAAGTTGAAATAAAAGGGATTCACTTGTACTGTAGGTTAGATTTAGAGATACATGTACTAAAATTTTGGTCCAACAAAAAAGGCTGTGCATGTAAAAACCCAACCAATGGTTTTATTATGAGAATTCTTGAAGTATTTAAAATATTTACCAGAAAATCCAATTGCCTAGGCCAGTTAGTCAAAGGGTCTAGCAAACCATAGAAGACTGTTTGTAAATACAACTACGAAATTGCAAATGATTGACAGAAATTGCTGTAGACAATTGGAATGTGATAAGAATAAGGATATATTTTTCACTTTGGGGCTGAATCAATTACTTCTAGAATAGATGTGGGAAGTCTGAAGCTTCTTAAGATTGGTTGGAAGGTTTTTGAGAGGATAAATGCCCACAATAGTGAGAAAGCCTGACTGGTATGACTTCATGGCAGAAAATAGTATGAATATGCAAGAAGCTAAACAAAAGAAAGATTTATTTCAGGATTTTATATAAAGGAAAAAAACACCCAGGTAGAGGTGAAACAACTATTCTTTTACACTTTTCAAATTACATTGCATGCTCTTTACCCTGTCCTTTAGCAAATAGCTATTCATTTTTCTTTATTCCCTCTCTTCTCACCACTTCCCCTCCCCACAACGAACTCAGTGGCCATATGCTCCCATTCGCATAGCTACAAAGATGGAAGCATTTATTAACACCCTGTGACAATATTAAAATAATAAAACATACAGTTTCTATCAATCCCTTTATATGGCAAAGACTGACTAGAGGGTCACCCAACCTGCTTTCCTTTCTTGCCAGGCTCCCAGATACATCACATTTCTCAACCCTGGTGTCAGCACGTGACGCTAGTGTCCAGTGGGAAGTGAAGCAGAAATGATGTTCAGCTTTTCCAAGCCTTGCCCATTAGATTGTCCTGTGCAATTATCCACTCTATCTATCCCCCTGACTGAGGGCTGGGGACAGAATATCCAGCAGAGGACTCCGAGGCCTAGGAATTAGCCAAGCCACACAGAGTTAAGATCCTGTGTCCCCGCATTGCAATATGTAGGGGCGCCTATTGAACACCAGCATCAAATACTTACAAGGCCAAAAAATAAAATCCCACAGTGTTATGCAGCAGTGCACATGGGGGTTTGTTATTAAGGCATGTATTCTATCCCAAGTAAAACAGTTCGTTACTCTGAAAATTTTATCAATCTTGTAATGCAGTTATTTTTAAATTATCTGTGGTGAAGGACTAGATTTTGTTTATTTGTTTGTTTTTAAATTTTGTAAAATAAAAATGAATTACTGGAAAATAAAATGAAAAAATAATAAAGGTATACAAACACAAATTTATTATTAGTGTCAATAGACTTTATCAAATTGCTGTAAAGTTTCTCAACTTTTTTTGCTCTAAAGCATCCTTTCATAATTTCTTTTAAAAAATCAAGGTTCCTAAAACCTTGAAAACAAATAATTCAATTTAAAAAATTGGTAAAGATATGAGCAGATAGCTCACCAAAGAAGATATACGAATGGCAAATAAGCATATGAAAAGATGCTCAACATCATTTGCAATTAGAGAAATGCAAATTAAAACAATAAGGAAAACCATAGACAACAAAAACAAAAATAAACAAGTAGGACTACATCAAACTAAAAAGCTTCTGCACAGCAAAGAAAACCATCAACAATATGAAAAGACAACCCACTGCATGGGAGAAAATATTCACAAACAATGTATCTGATAAGGGGTTAATATTCAAAATATATAAAGGATTCATACAACTTAATAGAAAAAAACCAATTCAATTAAAAAATGGGCAGAGGAACTGAGCAGACATTTTTCCAAAGAAGGCATACAAATGGCCAACAGCTACATGAAAAGGTACTCAACATCACTAATTATCAGGGAAATGCAAATCAAAATCACAACGAGACATCACCTCACCCCTGTTAAAATGGCTATTATCAAAAAGACAATAATTAACAAGTGTTGGCCAGGATGTGGAGAAAAGGGAATCCTTGTGCACTGTTGGTGGGAATGTAAATTGGTGCAGCCACTGTGGAAAACAGTATAGGGGTTCCTCAAAAAATTAAAATATAGCTACCATATGATCCAGCAATCCTACTTCTGGGTATTTGTCCAAAGAAAATGAAATCACTATCTCAGTAAGATATCTGCACTCATGTTCATTGCAGCATTATTTACAATAGCCAAAACACGGAAACAACCTAAGTGTTCACTGATGAATGAATGGACAAATAAAATTATATATATATACAATTCTGCTATAAAAAAGGAGGAAATCCCGCCATTTGCAACAAAGTGTATAAACATTGAGGGCATTATGCTAAGTGAAATGTCATATAGAGAAAGACAAGTTCTGCTTGATCTCACTTATATATGGAATCTAAAAAACAGCTGAACTCATGGATACAGAGAACAGATTGATGGCTGCCAGAGGTGGAGGGTGAGGGGGGGTAAAACAGGTGAAGGTGGTCAAAGGGTGCAAAATTCCGGTTATGAGAGAAACAAGTCTTGGCGATGTAACATATAGCATAGTGACTATAGTTAACAATGCTATATTGTTATTTGAAAGTTGCTAAGAAAGTAAATCTTAAAAGTTCTCATAACAAGAAAAAAAATTGTGTATGTGGTGATGAATGTTAACTAAAATTCTTGTGATAATCATTTCCCAATATATACATATATCAAATATTATGTTTTACACCTAAAACTAATACAATCTTATATGTAAATTATACCCCAATAAAAAAAATCAACAATGAGATACAACTACCCTCCTATTAGACTGACCAAAATCCAAAAAACTTTATGCTGACAAGGATATAGAGCAAGAGGAACTCTCATTCATTGCTGGCAGGAATGCAAAGTAGTACAGCCACTCTGGAAGACAATTTGGCAATTTCTTACAAAGCTAAATATTGCCTTACAGACAATCTAGCAATCATAGTCCTAGGTATTTACCCAAGTGAGTTGAAAACATGTCAACACAAAACCGGCACATGAATGTTAATAGCACCTTTATTTATAACCACCAAAAAATGAAAGCAAACAAGATATCCTTCAGTTAGGTGAATGGATAAACAAACTGTGGTGGATCCATAGAATGAAATGTTATTCAGCAATTTTTTGTGTGTGTGAGGAAGATAAGCCCTGAGCTAACATCCAATGCCAATCCTCCTCTTTTGCCAAGGAAGATTGGCCCTGGGCTAACATCTGTGCCCATCTTCCTCTACTTTATATGGGGTGCTGCCACAGCATGGCTTGACAAGTGGTGTGTTGGTGCACGCCTGGGATCCGAACCTGTGAACCCTGGGCCACCAAAGCGGAGCACGTGCACTTAACTGCTATGCCACTGGACCAGCCCTGCTATTCAGCAATTTTAATAAACGAAATATAAACCATGTTAAGACATGGTTGAATCTTAAATGCATATTGCAAAGTGAAAGAAGCCAGTCTAAAAAGGCTACGTACTATGGATTCCATGTATATGACACCTTGGAAAAGGAAAAACTATAGAGATGGTAAACAGATTGTACAAGTACTAGGAGGTGGGGTGAGGAAGGCTGGAACAGATGAAGCACAGGGGATATTTTAGGGTGATGAAAATATCTGTAGTTGTAGATACACGATATTATGCATTTGTCAAAACTCATAAACTTTTACATAAGAAAGAACGAACCTTAATATATACAAATTTCTTAACAAATTAGTTAATAGATAGAGGAATCAGAGGATGGAATGCAGACTGTTACAAAAGTTTCTGACTGTATTACAGCTGTATGAAACAACTCACTGAAGTGGGTAGGGGATAAAGGTGCGGACCTAACTATGGAAATGAGCAGACTCTATGAGATGAAAGGCAAAATGAACTGTACATAAGCACTGTACTCTAGTTGATAAAGTCATTTCCCACAGAGGTATAAGTTAACAATTCAGAAATCACTAAACCTGTATACTGGAATTGAACAATTGAGTAAAGGTGTGGCAGATGGAGGGAGCCAGATTTCTCAGTGTTGGAGTGGAAAGTTACAGACAAGCAAAGAGAGAAGGCTATAATGATCCACGTGGCAATAGATTAGAGTTGGAGCCTTCAGTATGAACTCGTGCTTAGCTTAATAAAGATACAGATAGTTATACATAGAAATCTTTATAGATATGTGTATATGCACAAGTTAGTGTTCACGTATATTCCCTTTCTGTCAGCTGAGAGGCCTAGAAGCAATGACACTCCAGTAGCAATGAGCACACCTAGTACCCAGATCATGGTTTCTAGTACCAGTCTCCAGTGAAAGAAACCAAGGCTCCTTGGAGAAATGGCTGATTCTAGTACTGGGGCAGAAAATACGTAAGATAGCCTGGAGCATCTTGTAGTCCAGAAAGTAAGGAAGCGCTCAAAAACCTCCTACAATGATGCAGCCAAGTCAAAGGAACACACAGGAGCCAACTGAAACAACTCCCAATGTCCAAAGCTGGAACAATTGGAGCAACTAAATAGTTTTGGATTATGAACCAAGTATAAAATAAATATCCAGGAGTAAATACTGATATAAACAAGTGATTAAATAAATAAATAAGAGAGACTAGACAAATCTCCTGTGCAGCAGAATTCCCAATAATTTATGTAGATACATCACCCTCAAGAAAGTGGAACATAACTCCCAATGTGGGCTTCCTTCCAAAAACAGCATAGTGAATTCCTTCCATACAGTACAGTATGGAAAAGGAGTGGGGAGATCAGATATACAGTTGAGAGACCTAACAAACACTACAGCCAGGTAATCAAAATTAATAACAATCACGTCAACACCATAAATCATGCTGATAGTACGCACCCTTGATAGGATGTGATGAGAATAGTACTTTACTTCTGTGATTTTCCTTTCCAAAACCCATCACCCCAGTGTAACCATGAGAAAAACATCAGATAAATCCCAATTGAGGGCCGTTCTACAAAATAGCTGATTGACAGTCCTCAAACTGTCAGTCATCAAAAACAAGGAAAATCTGAGAAACTGCCGCAGCCATGAGGAACATAAGAAGACATGGCGATTAAACGTAGTGTGGGATCCTGCATCGGATCCTGAAAGAGAAAAAAGACATTGGGTAAAAATTAAGGAAACATGAATAAAGTACAGACTTTAATTAAAAATTAAACTAAAATAGTATCAGTTCCACCCTTAAACAAATCACAGTTGTCTTTTTTACTTTCCATTTATCCGCCTTGCCCATTTATACATCAGCCTGCTCGTATTCCTATTCGAGTATGATCTCGAGCATCCTTTCTTCATTATGATTATCAGCACCTGGCCAAACTTTCCTCACCAAAAAATTGGCAAAGATGATCAAGGAGACTTTTTATGTCACAAAACATCAGACAGACCTAACATTGCTTGTGAAGCAGTATTTGAATGAATATGCTTTCTTAAGAGAGTCTCCATGGAAACTTAGTGATAAAAGAAATAAATAGCTTTTGTGTTGAAATTTCAATTTCCTGAGGCCTCTTTTGGTGTATACGTAATAACTTAGTGATCCAAGACGTAAAGAAGAAAGTACTGGGATGATACTAGACCAGCCTCATAAAAGCTACTTTGAGGATGTCATCAATGTTTCTATGTCCTGCAAAAGAACTTTTTCTATCATAATAGGTAACATTTCCTCAGCTACCTTTTGCCTGTAAAAGAAACAAGAGACTCTGGAATTAAACCAGAAGTCTAAATTTCTGTGTAAAACTTAAATAAAAATTATTTTTTGTATCCCTATAAACACGGGAAAAAACTATATTTAGGAACAATGTAGACGGTATATTAGTTTGCTAGGGCTGCCATTACAAAATACCACACTCTAGGTGGCTTGAACAACAGAAATTTATTTTCTCATAGTTCTGGGGGCTAGAAATCCAAGATCAAGTGCCAGCAAGGTTGGTTTTTTGTGAGACCTCTGTCTCCGACTTGCAGACAGCTGCCTGCTCCCTGTGTCTTCACATGGGCTTCCTTGGTCTATGTGTGTGGACTAGAGGGAGCTCTGGTGTCTCTTCCAGTTCTTTTAAGGACATCTGTCCTACAGGATGAAGGCCCCACCCCTATGACCTCATTTAACCTTAATTACCTCTTTAAAGGCCTGTCTCTAAATACAGTCACACTAGGTGTTAGATCTTCAACACATGAATTGTGAGGAGACAATTTACACCACAGCAGATGGACAATCAAATTTCACTTTTTGGGTCACCTTTTGCTTTCCACATGCTTGTTATGTTCCAGTGTATTGAGATTGTCTAGTAAAATTAAATATAAGGCCTGCAGTTACCCAGTACTACATCCTGTTATTCCTTTTAGACATTTATAACCTTCATGCTTTCAGCTTTCTTGACAGTCTTAAATAATGTTATTTATGTTTGTATTGCGAAAAGTAGAGTGTTACTACTTCCTCTTATTTTACCAGAGAAAGACTGAAGAAGAAAACGTATTATGTAATTTAACTCAATATCACCTCAGAAAAATATCAGAGTAAGATTAAGACTCAGTAAACCAGACCTTCTGATCCACATAGTTCTAGCTTTTTGTTTGTTTTTCATAACACTCAGCAGTTAGACACAACACCCACTTTTACATTTAAGTTCTCCATTTGTTTAAAGAACGCAAAAGCTTCTTCAAGTTTCAACTCTTATTTAGGTAGAGTCCTTTGGGAGTTTTTATTCCCACTTCTTTTTATTAATTTAGAAGAAGGGGACTTGGGGGTTCTGAAGACCGACTGAACTTGCCTGGGTAGTGGGACCACACCAGGAAGAAAGGTCAAGAATCTTCGACTTCAAGCCTTTTTGAGGAGATTTTTGAAGACCACATGGTTTGCATAGAACTCTTAGGTTCACAAACTCTTTCAGTCTGTTGAGATTACATATTCTACTCTTTGAGGTAACAATCATTATGTATGCTTATAATCATCATTTAATCCTAGAAAATTATGATTATTACATTATCAGTTGACAGGAAAATGTGGTAGCACCTATGGAAAATTATTAATTAATAATCACAGTATGTTAAGAGAAGTGAGGCAATGTGAAGAAGAGTGAGCTATTTCAGAAAAAAAAGTCATCTTTAAGTCTCTCATCAATTTTCATCAATGTTTTGCTGAAAGAAATTGTAAATTTGTGACACAAACTGATTTCAGCAGCCTGCCCAGTAGGTGTGGAGTGAACCCGTTAATCAGTCAACTCACAACTAAATGTAGCTTTTATTTTAGATTTAAGATTGAGCTCTCCAAAGGGTGGCAGGTGTGGGAGCCCAGGAGCCTTCCTGGATTTCTGTGTGTTCGTTGCACCTCTCATTTTTCACTCTCCACGTCCGTGTGACTTCTGCAGGGCCGGGCTGGCAGGGCCACAGTGCATCTGCTCCACTGCAACTCCTCAGTGTTTGCACAGGGAGAAGTCCGCATTCCTGCTTCTTCAACACTCTGTATGGTTTGCTGTGTCAACACAATATTAAATGCTGCATTTAGTTAATGGCCCAGTTTTTTTCTCCACCTTTTTATGCTACTGCCTTGAGACAAACCACATTGATAGAAGTGGTGTTTGTTCTCTAAGGTGTTTGTGTTTCTGTGCACATGCTGTCATATTTCTTATAAAGATACGATGAAGTGTGTTTAAGCTACTTCTTTGCCAATAAAGAATCATATTTAGACGATAGAATTTTAAAAATAGAAGGAATCTGAGATTATCTAACCCAAACCATCATGATGAGAAAACTGAGGTCCAAAGGAGTGAAGCAGCTTGTTCCACGTCAGTTAGAACCAATCAGGTGTCCTGACCTCCATACCATCCCTTTAGCAGATCAAAGTTACTACCTCCCATCTTTCATCTGAACTCCCTTCTGCCTGCCTTCTCCTTCTCAGTCTTTGTTGTGGCTTCATCTTCCTTTCCAACTGCACTTCTCTAAGCATTAGCGCTTCCATAGTTCTACCCTCCAACCTCATCTCATGCTGAAATGCTCCTCAAGCCATCTTCTTCATTCCAATGACTTCAATGATCTCATCTCCATGGGTGAATCTTAAATACTCCAGCTAAGGATTTTCTCCCCTTCCCCAGACCTCCGCAGTCCATGACATATTGGAGATCTCCAGCTGGGCCACCTCATTCCTCAGTGTGCCCAATGTACCCATCCAAATGCGTTCCTCCTCCCGTATTTCCTACCTCGGCAAATTAATTTGTTATTCCAGCCAGTATCCCAAAGCAAAACGCTGGAAATAATTCTTGAATCCTTTTCTATACACACACCATTCAATCAGTGACCAATTTTCCTCCTAAATCCTTCTGAAGTCCACCTTCCCTTCTTCATCTCCACCATCACTTCCTCAGTTCAGGCTCTTCTTTTCTCTAATACATCTTCATGAGAGACTATTCTTCTGTTTCCAAGGGCCAGTGGTGCTCTCCCTCCCCACTTCCAGTAACCAGGACAATAAGCCAATCCAGAAGGCTGAGCTAGTTCCTCAAAAGAATTCATTGAAAGAAGTGCAGCATGGGGTGGGCCCCAAGGCTGAGTGGTTCAAGTTCCCCATGCTCTGCTTTGGTGGCCTGGATTCGCAGGTTCAGATCTTGGGTGCAGACCTGCACCACTCATCAGCCATGCTGTGGTGGCGACCCACATACAAAATAGAGGAAGATTGGCACAGATGCTAGCTCAGGGCTAATCTTTCTCAAGCAAAAAAAAGGAAGATTGGCAGTGGATGTTAGCTCAGGGATAATCTCCTTCAGCAAAAACATGTGCAGCAGCATAAGAATTCTCCTAATATAATCACCTTGAGATCACAGGCTTCAAGAGGAGAAAATACTCTAAGGCCACCATACCACCAGGCTGAATATTCAGAGCTACAGCGTGAGCCAATTACCACCTTCTTCTGTGAGGATTAATCCCATCATGCCTCACATTATATGATTGTAAATCATATTAATGAGCACATAATTTGCAATCATTCTTTTTTCAGTAATATAACCATTTGAATGTCTACAAAATTCTGGATATGTAGCTGTAGTTGAAACTCACAGTTTTATTTGGGCCAGCCTGGCCCAGTGGTGTAAGCCATTAAGTGTGCGGGCTCTGCTGCAGCAGCCTGGGGTTCCCCGGTTCGGATGCCGGTGTGCACTGAGGCACAACTTGGCAAGCCATGCTGTGGCGGCATCCCATATACAGTGGAGGAAGATGGGCATGGATGTTAGCCCAGGGCCAGTCTTCCTCAGCAAAAAAAGAGGAGGATTGGCAGATGTTAGCACAGGGCTGATCTTCCTCACACACAAAAAAAAGAAACTCACAGTTTTTCAATATTTAGTATTTTCATCATCATAGACTTTTCTAGCTACCCTTATGTAAACAGCTTTATTGAGCCCTAATAATGTAAGTGTATAGTTCGTTGAGTTTTGGCAAATAAATTCAGTCAAGTAACCGCAACCACGCTCAAGATACAGATCATTTCCACCGCCCAGAAATGTTTCTCACTGCCTTTTGTTATTGTCCCTCCTCGCCTATCTCCCCATTCCCACTGCAACCCCAGTCTTAGGCAACCACTGATCTACTTTTAATCACTATGGTTTTGCCTTTTCTAGAATTTTATATAAATGAAATCATACAGTATGCAGTTTAGCATGATGCTTTTGAGACTTCTCCATGCTGTTGCGTGTATCAGTAGTCATTAGTTTTTGTTACTGAGTATTATTTCATTTTAGGAATATACTACATCTTGTTTACCCTTTCACCAGTTGACAGACATTTGGGTTGTTTCTAATTTTGACCATAATGAATAATGCTGAAGTGAATATTCACATACAAGTCTTAGTATTTATTTATTATATTCTTATATATTCATTCTCATGGATAAAAACCTAGAATCGTAATTGCTGAATCATATGGTAAGTATATCTTCAACTTCAAAATAAATTGCAAAACTGCTTTCCAAAGTGACTGTACCATTTTCCCATAAGCAATGTACGGGAGTTACAGTTGGTTCACATCCTTGCCAGCACCTGGTACTGTAAGTTGTCTTTGTTTTAATTTTAGCTATTCTGGAGAGTGTGTAGTGGTTTTAATATTCATTTTGATGAAAACTAGTAATGTTGACCAACTTTTCATGTGTTATTGGTCATTTATATCACTTTTGTAAAATGTCTAAATCCTTTCCTAATTTTTTAAAAAGTTTGTGTCTTCTTATTTTTGAGTTGTAAGTTCTTTTAAAATGTATATTCTGGATAAAAGTCACTCTTCAGATATATGTATGTTTTTACTCCAGTCTGAGAATTGCCTTTTCATTTTCTTATTTTAAAGAAAAAGTGTTAAGTTTTTATAAAGCCCAAATAATCTTTTTGTCTTTCATGGTTCAGTTTTTAGGATTCCATGTAAGAAATTATTGCCTACCACAAAATCATAAAGATTTTATTCTACGTGTTTTTCCGAAAGTTTCACGGCTCTTGTGTTTAGGTCTATGATCCATTCAGAGTTGCTGTGAGATATGCTCTAGAGACGTTGTTGGCTTTATTTTTTTTCTTTTTCATACATATATCCAATAGCCTCAGCATCATTTTTTGAAAAGACTATGCTTTCACCATTGAATTACCTTGGAGCCCTTGCCAAAAGTCAATTATTTGTTTCCATATAAATTTTTTTTATATAATTTTATTTATTTATTTTTCCCCTAAAGCCCCAGTGGATAGTTGTATGTCATAGCTGTACATCCTTCTAGTTGCTGTATGTGGGATGCGGCCTCAGCACGGCCAGAGAAGCAGTGCATGGGTGTGCGCCCGGGATCCAAACCGGGCCGCCAATAGTGGAGCGCGCGCACATAACTGCTAAGCCACAGGGTCGGCCCTCCATATAAATTTTAATATCATTCCTTGACACTGTCTACAAAAGCTTACTGTGGCTTTGATTGGAATTGCACTGAATCTACAAATCAATTTGGAAAAAACTGCCATCTTAACTATCATGTCTTTCAATACATAAGCTGATATATTTGTCCATTTATTTAGGTGTTTAATTTCTCTTGGCAAAATTTTGTAGTTTTCAGTGAGCAAGATGTGTGGTTTTCACAGATCTTTTGTTAAATTTAGTCAAAGGAATTTTATTTGTGCTTTTGTAAATAAAGTTGCTTGTTAAACAGAGTTGTCCTTCATTTCAATGCCCAGGAGTTTTTTGCTGATATATAGAAATGCAATTGAATTTTTAATCTCAAGCTTGTATTTGTGACCTGGCTAAAATCACTTCTTTTCTTTAGCTTTTTTGTAGATTTCTTTAGATTTTCTGCCTACGTAATCATGTTGACAAATAAAGGTTAAGTTTACTCATTTCCAAAATGCATTCCTTTTACTTTTATTTCTTGCCTTATAGGACTGACAGTGCAATGCTGGAAGGACATCCTGGCTTGTTCCTGATCTTAAGGACAAAGTATGATGTGCTTTTTCCATTAACTGTGATGTTAGTTTGTGAATTTATCATATCTGTCTTTTATCAGGTTGAGGAAGTTATCGTTTATGACTAGTTTGCTGAGAGTTCTTCCTGTTTATATTGAATTATACCACCTGCTTTTTTGACCCTTATTGAGAAAAATTATCCTTTTTAGTCTTTTATTCTAATATAAAAGAGAATATAATGTAAAAGTGAATATAGTGAAATATGGTGGCTGATTTTCAGATATTAATACAACCTTGCATCCCTGAGATAAAACATCATTTTTTCATACTTTATTATTCTTTTTATATGTTTTATAATTTGATTTGAAAATGTTTTGTCAAGGATTTTTGCATATATGTTCACGAGAAATATTTTTCTCTATTTTCTATTCTTGTAATTTTTTGTCTGGCTTAGATTTGAGGGTACACTGGCCTTATAAAATCAGTTCAGAAGGCTTAATTTATTTTAATTTTATGCAAGAGCTTTTGTAGCTTTAGTGATCTTTCTTTTTTAAATGTTTGATAGACTTCATCAATGAAGCCATCTGAGTCTAGAGATTTCAATTTGAGAAGATTTTTAATTATGAATTCAATTTCTTTCATTGATAGAGGGCAATTCAGGTGTCTGTTTCTTCTTCAGTTAGTATTGTTAAATGCAATTTTTCAAGAATATGACCATTTCATTGAGGTTGTCATTGATATTCCTTTATTTTCTGTTTCATGTCTTAGAAACTGAATTGATGTCCTCTCTTTTACTCTTGATATTAGAAATTTCCTTTGGTTTAATATGCTATCCCAGCTTCTTAAACTGGAAGCATAGATCATTGTTTTAAAGTCTTTCTTCCTTATTGAATATAAATACTAAGGCAATAAATGAGCTCTCTAAATACTGTTTTAGTACATCTCACAACTTTTGATATGTTATGCTTTCATTGTCACTGAATTCAAAATGTTTTCCTTGTGACTACTTCCTAGTTTCCCTTGTGACTTCTTCTTGGCCAGTGAAATATCTACAAATTTTTGTTTAATTTCCAAATGCCGATTTTCCTACTATCTTTTTGTTATCAATTTGCAATTTAATTCTTTTGTAATTATAGAACATATGCTATGATTTCAATCCTTTTATATTAGTTGAGATTTGTTTTATTTCTCAGCATATGATTTATCTTGGTAAGTATTCATGTGCACTTGAAAAAACATGTATTTTTCCATTGTTGGGTAGAATGTCCTATAAATCTCATTTAAATCAATTTGGTTGATAGTGTTGTTCAAGTCTCTATCCTTACAGATTGTCTACTTCTATCAATTACAGAGAAAAGAGTGTTGAAATCTCCAACTATAATTGGTCTTTTTTCCATTTCTTTTTTTAGTTTTGACAGTTTTGTTTAATATATTCTGGGCTCTATTATAAGACACATATATATGTTTATAAGTGTTATTTCTTTCTTCTGGATTGACTGTTTTATTATTATAAAATATTATTCTACGTCTCTAGCAATACTCCTTATTTTACAGTCTATTTTTTTTATATTAATATAGACAATACAGCTTTCTTATTCTTACTGTCTTCTTTAAGATATCTTTTTCCATTATTTTTACTTTCACTTTTCTTGTCTCTTTGTATTCAAAGTGTATTTGCTAAAAATAGTGTATAGTTGGATATTGCTTTTTATCTAGTCTGATAATTCTACCTTTGCTTGGAGTTTGGCATCTGAGAATATAACTAAGACGCAATATTATTTTCTTGTCCTGAACCTCTCATGGGCGCTAAAGCAATGTTGTATTATACATTTATTAATTCTTTTTCCCTGAGTAATCATTTCACCTTCTTTTCATTTATTATTAATTTTTACCTGTACTTTCATCAATATAGTAGAACTACTGGGCTTAGTAAAAGGATTAAGCTATAAAGCTGGTGGTAATATGAGTCAAACCTATGCTTCCCCTTTCATCCATTCTCAATTGTTCCAGATAGGATCGGATAACTATAGGCATATAGAATCGTCTCATCTGCTAGTTGGGAAGGATGCTGAAGATGTTAATCTTAACTTAGATGAGTAAGGAAAGTTGACAACTCATGTGCTTAGGAATTTAGGCAATTATATTCAAAAGCATTATCATTTTGTCTTGTTTAGCAATAGAAATTGTAGATGCAATCTGGGTCCCACTCTGTAAGATCAAGCAAAGAAAAAGAAAAATTTTTAGAAGTAGGGAAGATGTTCCCGTAAATTTCAATATCCTTTCCCTCTTCTCTTCTCTATCTTTCCCAGTATATCTTACAATTGATCTGATGGTGATCCACCTTAATGTCACACTTTCCTTTAGAAATGCAAGCAATCCCTTTAATCCTTTATCTCCCCCCCAATCTAGTAAGCAGGTATTTTAATTGTCCATTCCAGTTTCCTAATAACCCACTGCTCTGTGAATGGTATAATATATGATAAGTCTATTGTATATGGTATTTTTAGCCCACTGTTGCACTGCATCCTCAGTAAATGGGTTCCTTGATATGAAGATATATAAGTAGAGGGTCTAAATTGAAATAATGTTTTATGTTCTAATCATCTGATGATATTAGAAGCAATTGCTTCCATTACCAAATCCAAATCCAAAATAAATCTTTATCACATTAAAAAGCCATCTTTATCCTACTGGGGCCATGACCAATGACCAATGTAGTCCACTTGCCTGCCAGATCTTTTCAGTACATAAAAGCTTTTACTCTATGGTCAACCTGTTGACAAACTGAACAAGTTTTAGTTTCATTTTAAGCCTAAGAGGTAGTCAGTAGGATCTGCCTTTCTTCTGCTCGTTGTCAAATTCCTTGAATGTCTCCATGACCACTCATTTCATGTACCCAAGAGCCACCTCCAGTGAGGACTAGAGCATTCATTTGTTGACTCTAGGGCTCTTCTTAATATGAAAGAAGTTTTTACTGTTGAGAATCAACATGTCTCACTTTGTTTTTTCCCTTTTCATATCTGTATTAGTTAGCTATTTCTGCATAACAAACATTCCCTGAAACAGTTTAAAACAATAGGTACTTATTATGTCACACAATTTCTGAGAGTAAGGAATTCAGTAGCAGCTTGATTGGATGGCTTAGAGTCAGTTATGAAATGCTAGTCAAGCTGTCTACCATGGCTGCAGTCATCTGAATACCACAGTCACCTGCATACAATATTGCAACTGGCTTTCTCCAGAGAGAGTGATTCAAGGGAGATCAAAAGAGTGAGAGAACCTGGACAGAGTCAGTGTCTTTCATAATCTAAACCTGGAAGCGATACACTATCACTTCTGCTATGTTTTATAGGTCACACAGACCATCCTTGCTACAATGAGGGAGGGGACTACATAAGGTTGTAAACACCAGGAGGAAGGGATTTCAGGAGACCATCTTGGAGGGTGGCTAACGCAACGTCTGTAATGTTTTTCCATGACATTGAATCCCATGCCAAAGTTTCTTTTATTTTCCAATTACCTAAGGCTCATTTCCCATTGGGAAATCACCAATTTATTGGCTGTAGCTCAAGAGTTATTATCAATCTCTACCACATTTTTTGTTAACATCATTTGGTTTCTCTGATACCTTGAGGAACACCATTCTGAATTCTGTCCGTTACATGGTCTGATTTTTCCCTTCTACGGTAATTGTCTAGCCATCAGCAGGCCACAATACAGCCACCTTTGAGGTGAATGTTGGCCCTCCACATTTAAGCTGCTCTCTGTAAGCCATGTAGCCTTTTTGAAACCCTCCAATATTAATTATATGGGTATATATATTCAGCTGTGGATTAAATAACTCATCAAGGAGATTTTTGTAGGGCTCAACAACATAGTTGCCACTTGCTCATGTATGCAATGGGTTTCTTCAGTGGATTCCTCTGCTGCATATTCTTGAATACACCATTTCTTTTTGGTGAGGGCACTCTTCTGTGCAGCTCCCTGTTGACTGGAGTGTTTTTCTGACATAAGCCATTACATGCAGAGTATTTCAGGTCTCAAAATAATTTGTCATTCAGTAATAGATACAGTTTCAATCAGTGATCAATAACAGGTTAACAATTTTCCCTCAAAAAGAGTATATCTGGCAGCTATTTCAGGCAATTTCTTAATCTAAAATATCGAATGATCATCACTGACTGGCAATTAAGGGCTTTTGTCAAATATCTGGTCAGCATGAGTATGTGTTGCTGATGTATTTAATATCATTTCTTTAAATTATTTTTGAGGTTACTTTAGGGATTACAACATGCATCTTTAACTTACCATAATTTACTTAAAGTTAATTTTTAATTACTTCTGATGAAACGTAGAAAATGTGCAACAGAAGTTCATAAAAATTCAAGGTAAATATATATATACTCATAAATACTCATATTTATTTGCCATTTCTGATGATCTCACTTCCATGTTGAGGGTCAAGTTAGGTGTCAAGAACATCAGGTGTCATTCTCCTTCAGTTTGAAAGATTTTATTTAGTATATCTTGAAGTACAAGTTTGCTAGCAATGAATTCTATTTTTGTCTATCTGAAAATGTTTTAACTTGATACTTTAATTTTGAAAAATAGTTTGATGGATATAGAATTCTGGGTTATGTTTTTTTCTTTCACTCCTTTGAATACAGTTGTCCCTCAATATCTGCAGGGAATTGGTTCCAGAACCCCATGCAGGTACCAAAATCCATGAATGCTCAAGTCCCTTATATAAAATGGTGTGGTATTTGCATATAACCTATGCACATTCTCCTGTATACTTTAAATCATCTCTAGATTGCTTATAATACCTAACAATGTAAATGCCATATAAATAGTTGCTATACTATATTGTTTGGGGAATAATGACAAGAAAAGAAAGTCTATATATGTTCAGTACAAGCATAACCATTGTAGACCTTTCAATTCGTGGTTGGTTGAATTTGTGGGTACAAAACCCACAGATGCAGTGAGCCAACTGTATGTCATTCCAACAACTTCTGGCTTCCATTGTTTCTGTTGAAAAGCTGCCCACTAATCTAATTGTTCATCTGTATGTAATATGTCATTTTTTTCCCCTTGCTGCTTTCAAGATTTATTTCTTTATTTTTGGCTTTTGGAAGTTTGACTCTGATATACTTAGTGTGGCCTCTTTGTATCTAGTTTATTTGGGATTTATTAAGCTTATTGGATCTGTAAGTTAAAGGTTTTCACCAAATTTAGAAATTTCAGCCATTAATTTTCAAATATTTTTAACCCCCATTCTCCTTATTCTCACCTTCTGAGGCTCCAATTTCATATATGTTGGACCTCTTGATATTGTTCCACAAATCTCTGAGGATTTGTTCATTTTTCTTCAGTTTCTTTATGTTTTCCAAATTGCATAATTCCTATTACCTATCTTTGAGTTCACTGATTTTTTTCTGCCATCTAAAAGGTTTTTTCATTAAGTCCATCTAGTAAACTTTCCATTATATGTATTGTATTTTCAGCTCCAGAATTTCCATTTATTTCTTGTTTTGTAGTTTCCATTTCTCTGTTGAGATTCCTTATCTGTTCACTCATTGATACCACTTATTCTGTTAATTCTTTGAACATATTTACAAAGCCATTTTAAATTCTTTGTTGCTAAATGCAACTTCTGGGTTACTTGGAATCAGTTTCTATTGATTGCTCATTTTCTGATTATGTAACAGAATTTCCTATTTATTTGCATATCAAGTAAGTTTTGGTTGAAAACTAGATACTATAGATAATATATTACACATTGTATGAACTCTGGAATCTGTTTTATTTTTCTGAGACTTTTTTTGGGTTCTTTATTCTATTAGGTGGTTAATTTGCCTGGAACCAAACTGTGACATTTCTCACGCCTATGGTGTGCAGCAGCTGATGTCTTGCCTCAGCTGGATTTTGGCATACAGCTGCTGATTTTTAGCTTGGACCCTGGAGGGATCTCCCCTGCACCTGTGTAGTTTAGACATCAGCCAAAGATTTATACAGAGTTTATACTCACATGTTGAGCTTTATCTTCTCAGTGCTTCCCTTGATTCCAGGTTTTGTGCCCTAAATTTCCAGTTACTGTGCCAGCCCGAAGTTCTGTGTTATGACACTTCAATCCAGTAAGATTTTCAGCTTGAACTATGTGTGTGTTGAGAAATGCACTCAGTGAAAGGCACTGAAAACTCAAAAATCTTACCAGGTTTCCTGACTTTCAAGTACAGACTTCTTCTCTAAATTCTATCTGCTTATTCTTGAAGCTCTCTTGGAATCTCTTCTGTGTATGCATAGCTCCATGGTCATCCAGGGATTTATGCAGAGTTTATGCTCAGATTTTGGACCTTTGTCTTTCTATGGTTCTCTTCCTTTCAAAATTTCACTTAAAATTTCTAGCTGCTCTGCTAAACTGTCATCTACCCCTTCAAGTCACTAATGCCAGTGTCTGACTAGGGAAGGGGATTTTGGAGCGGCGCCAGACAAGAAAGCCATAAACTCATAATTTTTACCCCATACAATAATAGTCTGTCATGAGTAAACTTATCTCAAGTTTCTTCCTGCTTTTGTTCATTTTCCAATTTTTGTCCAGTTTTTATAATTGTTGTCTTTCAGAGGAATCATTCAACTTCTTTACACAACAATTTACTCTGTCCATTTAGTCTTAAATATTTCTTAAATTTCATGCTCATTGCTTTGAAACGTGAGTTAAAGTTTTCAGAAGTATGGGTGAATTAATTATATTTTCTTACTGATTTCTAGCTTAATGGCATGCGGTCAGATAAGATGTTCTGGATGAGACTAGATTTTTGCTATCCTTTGATATTTGCTTTATGGTCTCCTACATGGTCTAGTTTAATAAATATTCCATAAGTGCTTGAATAGAATGTTGATTAAATATTGAGTGCATGCATGCATTCAATCACATTTGTTTTTCAAATGCTTTTCATTCTTACTAATTTATTTTGTGCTTCATCTATTTCTTACTGAGAGAATTATGTTTAAAAATCTCGCTTTTTTAGTGCTTACCTTTAAATTTTAATATACATGTATTTGATTAACATTTCGTAAAGTCATTAAATATCTTTACCCTCCTCCTAAATAATACAAGACTTTAGTTTGCTTTGTATCTGATGACCTCTCCCTGTCTGGTTGTTATTCCTCCACATATTGTTGTTATTGTTGTTGTTCTATGTTGTCAATACTTTCTTGCTTGTTTTATTATATATTACATGTTTATTTTTGCTTTATGTGTCTTTCAAAGTGTTTTATGAGCATTTGGTGGCAAGAATTTAAAGTTTACAAAATTCAGAAGCAATAAGTATATTTTCTCAAGCACATTTCATAAACCATAACTATATCTTAAATTAAAACTATTTGAGTAGAGTAAGGATAAAAATTACATTTCGTAAGAAAAAATTTCTTTGAAATTTAAGTAAGTTCTCTGAAGTAAATATTTATTTACCATCATTTATATTGCTTTTAAAACAGAAATAAAAAAATTAAAATCTTTCTCCCATTATTTATTATAAAATTATTTCTCAGATGTCACTTATGTTAATAGTTTCTTGTATGTCCTTACAGACATTTTCTTTGAATAGACAATCATATTATATAGTCAACACTTATTTGGATTTACCCACATAAGTATCAACTTCTTCAATCATCATTCATTATTTCATCTGAGTTCTTCCTTCTTGGTTGAATTTTCTTTTCCAGGAGTAAGTCCTTTAACAGGTTTCTCAGTGAGGGTCTATGAATGGTCAACTATTCCCATTCTTTGTCTGAAAATGTTTTTATTTCATCCTTAGTCTTAAAATATTATTTAGATATATAGAATTACAGTTTGCAGTTATTTTCTCTGAAAACTTAGATTCTAGTTTCTATATTGTTGAAAATCTGTTATCAGTCTATTTCCTTTTGGGAATTTGTCTTTTCTCTTAGGCTACTCTTTTTGTGTGTGTGAGGAAGATCAGCCCTGAGCTAACATCCGATGCCAATCCTCCTCTTTTTGCTGAGGAAGATTGGCCCTGGGCTAACATCCGTGCCCATATTCCTCTACTTTATACGGGATGCGGCCACAGCATGGCTTGACAAGCGGTGCGTCAGGTGCACGCCCCAGGTCTGAACCTGCGAACCCCGGGCCACTGAAGCGGAGCCCATGCACTTAACAGCTACGCCACTGGGCCGGCCCCTCTTAGGCTACTTTTAAGATCATTTCTTTGTCTTGCTGTTCTTCTGTTTCATTCTGATATTCCTAGGTGTGGATTAAAAAAATGCTTAAATATCGTGCTCTTTGAACTGAAGAACTCATATCTTTGTTTTTGGAAAATACCATTTTTTAAAATATTGCCTCTCCTCCCTTCTCTCTATGCAAGACAATTTCTATGTGATATATTCTGGATCTTCTTCTTTTATTTTCCTCGTCTCTTTACCTCAGTTACATCTTTTCAATATTTTGAACTCTTATGCTGTATTCTGGTAAATTTTCTCAGCTCTATCTTCCAATTCTCTATTCTCCCTTCAACTGTACATGCCAATTGAGTTTTAATTTCAAGGACTATATTTTTTATTTATAGATGTTCTATTTATTCCTATCAAATATATTTTTTATATTTTCATGGGCTTTTGTTTTTCCTCATGTTTTTTCTTTCTTTATTTTGTTCTTAATCACTTTTAATATATTTATTTGATAGACACTATATGAGAGCTCCAAATATGAAGTATTTATTGTAAGCTAACACTTGCCCATGGTAGACTATTTTCTGGATTGTTCTAAATGTGGGCTTATTATTATTCTCAGTGGGACTTTATTCCTGGGACTTTTCTTTGGTTGGTTGGAGATATATACCTCCGGAAAAGTTTTAATATAGCTTCTTTCATGAACCCCAGATGTATCGTCAGCTTGATCTATCTTCTTATTCATCTATTTTTCTAATGAGATAACATTTATATACAGCAAAATAAACGTGTTAAGTGTACAATTTAAGGAGTTTTGAAAATGTATAAACTGGTGTCACTATTAACAAATCAAGATATAGACCATTTCTATCACCCTGGAAATCTCCCTCATGCCCATTTCTAATCAATTCCCATCTCCCATAGGAAATGCCTATACTTATTTCCATCACTATAGAACTTCATAAATATATCACACAGTGTTGACTATTTTGTGTCTTGCTTATTTTATTCAGCATAATACTTTTGAGATTTACCCATATTATTTTGTATAACAGAATTTATTCCTTTTATTGCTGAGTAATCCATTTTATTAATATACACAACTTGTTTTTCCATACTCTTATTGATATCATCTGGGTTATTTCCAGTTTGGGGCTATTATGCATAAAGCTTCTATGAATGTTCCTGTAAAAGACTTTTTTGTTAATATATTTTTTTCATTCTTGGATGAATAGTAGGAGTGGGATTGTGAGATCACACCACTGATATATATTTACCACAGTAAGAAAGAACCAAACAGTTCCCAAAAAGGTCACAACATTTTAGGGCAGTGTTGGGATTTCTAGGTGCTCCAAACCATTGTTGACATTTGGTGTTGTCCATGTTTTTAATTTTAGTGCATTCTTTTGGATGTATGATGTTATCTCACTGTGATTTTAATTTGTATTTTTTCTGATATCTAATAATATTAAGCCACTTTTCAATATTATTTCTCCTTTTCCAAACTATGTGCCTTTGATTTCATCTTCTTGACTTATTTCACAGACTAGAACTTCCACTACATTGTTGAATAGAAGTGGTGAGTGAGAGTGGACAAACTTGCGTTAGTCCCCATAGGAGGGGAAAATCTTTCAATCTTTCACCATTAAGTATGAAGTTAGCTAAAGATCATTAAATGATACCTTTTATCAGCTTAAATAACCTTTTTATTCTTATTTTACTGAGATTTTTATCACAGTGGGTGTTGAATTTTATCAAATTATTTTGGTACCATCTATTGATTTGATCATTTATTTTATCTCCATCATTCTGTTAATGTGGTGAATTACATTGATTTTCATCTGTTAAACTAACCTTGTATTTCTGGGATTAACTCCACTTTATCATAATGTATTATCCATTTTTAAATATTACTGGATATGTTCGCTAATATTTTTTAAGAATTTCTGCATCTATGTTCATGGTAGTACAGCTCTTTAGTTTTCTTTGTTATGTTCTTTTCTGGTTTTAATATTAGAGTTATACCAGCTTCATAAAAATGTTGGGGATATTTTCCTCATAAAAAGTTTTTGAAAGAATTTGTATAAAATTGGTTTTACTTCTACCTTAAATACTCATAGAATTCACCTGTGAAACCATCTGGGTCTGGAGCTTCCATTATAGAACGTTTCAGGTATATATCTATATTCTGGCAGATATAGGACTATTCATACTTTTATTGTGTCAATTTTGGTGTGTTGTACTGCAAGGAATTTGTCCATTTCATTTAAGGTAAGGAATTTCTTGGAACAAACTTGTTCACAATATTCCCTTATATTTTTTTATATCTGTAGGATCTGTAGTAATAGTTCCTCCTTTATTCCTAATATTGGGAACTTTTGTTTTCTTTTATTCTCTCTTTTTTTTTTTTTTTTTTGAGGAAGATCAGCCCTGAGCTAACATCTTTCCCAATCCCCCTCTTTTTGCTGATGAAGACTGGCCTGGGGCTAACATCCATGCCCATCTTCCTCCACTTTATATGGGATGCTGTCACAGCATGGCTTGATGAGCAGTGCATCGGTGTGTGCCCGGGATCTGAACCCCTGGCTGCCAGCAGCGGAGCACACGCACATAACCACTACACCACGGGGCCAGCCCCCTGTTTTCTTTTATTCTTAATCATTCTTTGTAAAGGTTTATCAATTTTGTTAATTTTTTCAAAGAATCAAAGTTTGGCTGTGTAAATATACCCTATTATTTTCTTGTTTTGTATTCCATTTATTTCTATTCTTATCTTTATTTCCCTTTATTCGTTTACTTTGGCTTTGATTTGTTCATTGTTTTCAACCATCCTCTGAAGAAAATTAGATCATTGATTTTAATCTTTTCTTTTTTAATATAAGCACTTAAAGCTATAAATTTCCTCTAAGTACTGTTTTATCTGTACTCTACAAATTTTATTTGCTGCATTTCATTTTTATTCACTGTGAAATATGTCATAATTTTTCTTATGCTTTCATTTTTAACCCATGGGTTATTTAGATTTGTGTATTTTACTTGCCAAATATTGAGGGATTTTTCTAGACTTCTTACTATGTTAGTATCTGATTTAATTGCATAGCCATCAGAGGACATATTTTGTAAAATTTTAGTCTTCTGAAATTTACTGACGTTTATTTTATGGCACAACGTATGTTCTATCCAGTAGAGTGTTCTTTTTCACTAGAAATGTATAATATGCAATTCTTGGGTCTAGTGTTCTGTGAATATCAACTAGGTCAAATTAATTGAAGCTGTTACTGATATTTTGTGTAATTTTTCTCTGAATTACTGAGAAAGTGTTGTTAAAATTTTTCCTCATTCTTTTGGATTTGTATAATTCACCTTTTAATTCTGTCCCTTTTTGTTTCACGTATTTTTAAGCTTTATTATTAGGGATGTACACATTTATGTCTTCTTCATGTATTTTTTCTTTTATCATTATAAAATGTCACTTTTTTTTTTTTTTTGCTGAGGAAGATTAGCCCTTAGCTAACATCTGTGCCAGTCTTCCTCTATTTTATACATAGGTTGCTGCCATAGCGTGGCTGATGGATGGTGTAGGTCCACACCCAGGATCCGAACCTGTGAACCTGGGCTGCCAAAGCAGCATGCGCTGAACTTAACCACTAGGCCACGGGGCCAGCCCCTAAAATGTCACTCTTTATTTTGGTAATAATCCTTAGTTTGAAATATACTTTATATGATATTAATATACCTACATCAGTTTTCTTATGTTTACAGTGTGCAAGGTATATATTTTTCCACTCTTTTATTTTTTTCCCTTTAGAATTAAAGTGAGTTTCTTAGAAACAGCAGAAAATTGGGCCTTGCTTTTTCATCCAGGCTGATTAGTCTGTGCCTTTTAATTGAAGTGTTAATCCAGCAAACAATAACATTAATATTAATATGACTAGATTTAGGATTACCATTTTGCTATCATAATTTTCCCATCTGTTTTTTTCCTTCAGTTACTCCTACTATAAACTCTTTGGTTATGACTGAACTTTTTATTATTCCATTTTATTTCCTCTAATGGGTTTCAGATATACCTTTTTACTATTTTGGTGAAACTTAAAGAATTACAATATGTGTCTCTAATTTGTTACGGTCTACTTACAGCTAATCGTGTACCACTTCACATAAAATGTAAAAGGTCTTGTAAGATCATAATTCTACTTACCTCATTCGTTCTGACATTTTTGTCATTTATTTTATATTTGTACCTGTTATAAGCCCCAAAATGTGACATATTTTTCAATAAATTATCAAATATCTATTAAAAATTAAAATAAAAATCAAGAATTATATTTACCTACTCATTTATCATGCAGTTACTCTTCCTTCCTTCTTGTACACCCAGATTTCCATCTGGTATCATTTTCCTTCATCCCATGGAGCTTCCTTTACTATCACTTTTATTTCAGGTCTGAGAATTCTCTCTTTTCACTTATCTGAAAATTTATTTCACCTTCTTATTGAAGGAGATTTTTTGCTGAAGAGAGATTTCTAGATTGACAAGGTTTTCTTCTCCCCTTTCAGAGATCCTCAGTAGTATCCTTATTCATTATATGTGATGTTTATATTCAAATTTTTTTCTGTATCTTTGGTGTTCAGCAGTTTGACCATGCTATGTGGAGGTGGGGGCTTTTTAAAATTAAATTAAAATTTTTTTATTGTGTTGGGATTTCTCTGTGCTTCCTGGATCTGTAAGATAATGTTTTGGGTTTTTTTGTTTGTTTCTTTCCCCAAATTTGGAGTTATTATTTCTTCAAATTATTTTTTTCTCATCCCCTCTCTCCTCATCTTATAAGAATTCAATTACACATATGTTAGAATATTTGCTATTATCTGATATTGTTCCACAGCTCACTGAGGCTCTTTATTTTTTATAATCTTTTTTCTCTTCAAATTAGATCATTTCTGTTGATTATTCTTCAAATTGACTGACTTTTTCTTTTGCTGTCTCTAATTTGCTGTTAAGACCAATCCATTATTTTTAAAATTTTAAATAGTGTACTTACTTTGTCATTTTATTCCATTTGGCTTTTTGTATAGCTCCCATTTCTTTGCTGGGATACCGTATCTATTCACTCATTTTGACTATCTTTTTCTTTAAGCTCATGTTACCATATTTTAAATTATGGCCTTTAAGTGATTGTCTGTTCATTCTCACATCTGGGGGGATTTTATAGTCTGCTCCTAGTGACTACTTTTTCTCTTGCCTAAGTGTTCCATCTTTCCTAATTATTCATATGTGTAATAATTTTATATTGTACATTGGACATTGTGGGTGAAAGGACATAGAGATTCTTAATTCTGTTATTCTACTCTGAATAGTGTTTCCTTTTGTTCTGGCATGCAATATAATTACTAATTCATTACTTTGTACATGTGGAGGCTAAATTTTACACTGTTAGGGTACAAAAGTTTCAGATCTTCTATAATCTTAGAGCTCCTCTTATTCTTGGGACATAAAATTTTTTCTACATTATTGCCCCTCTGGGATTTCAATGGAAAGGCCAAATTCTTTTAACTTGATGAGATTCAAATTTCAAACTCTACCTCCCCTGTGCCGGAAGGCAGCTAAAAGTTCTGTTTAGATTTTTCAGCCTTTATGTTGTTGCTTTCTTCTAGGCTCTTGGGAGTCTCCCTCTGCACAGTTCAGAGGTAAGCCAAGCATACGTGGGTGTAATATATGAGATTTGTGGACGCCTTCCTTTTCAGGATTTTCCTCCTCAATTTCCAGCCTCTCTGGCAGCTCTGAACTCCATCTTTTGACCCTTCATCCCAATAAGACAGTGGTATTTTTTTGTTTGAATTCTAGCTATCCCTACAATGTGGGGACTGGGAATTATTTTCAGGAGAAAAGCAATATAAATGTAGCTCTTACCCAGTGCATTTTTTTTTTATTTCAAGGATCAAATGTCCTACAGTTTCAGCCTGCTTTTGTTCATTTTTCAGTGTTTTCTAATAGTTGTGTTTTTTAAGATATTTCATCCAGAGTTTATAATTGTTATGTGCAGTAGGATTAGTTTGATAAAAAGCATCCCAACATTTCTGGATCTGGAACTCCACAAACTAGGTTTAAATATTAACTGTTTAGTTTATGGTTCATCAGATCAAGTAGGCAATACATATTCAAATCACAAACCACATGAGGATAGGCCTATGTTTACAAATTCTCAGGTGTAATCCTTTATTGTACCCAGAACTCAGGCTAAAATAGACAAATTCATTTGTCATCTCACTATGCCAAAGTGCAAATTTTTATCTACTATTTCACTGACAGTATGGTGTTCCAAAAGTCCAAGTTTCATATCAGTATCTCAGATCTAGCAATTAGCGTTACTTCACATGACATATCTAAACTATTGTCCTGTGTGTCCATAAAACCTAATCCTTTTGGTTCTTAATACCAGTAAAGCCTGCTAAGGCAGCCACAGAGGCAGATTACCATGTTTATTTTCCAGTTTCTTTGGTTTACTTTCAGGTCACACTATTTATTTAATATACCATTTTGATATCTAATAAGACCTTCAAACATTATATACCTAAAATAGAGCTTCTGATTTTTTCCATCAACTCTCTCTTTCTCCTAGACTTCTGTATCCCAGTAACTAACATTATTATTCATCCAGTTTCTCAAGTCCTTTTAATTCCACCTCCAAAATACATCTTAAAATGTGCCTGCTTATCTCTTTTCACTACCATCACCCTAGCATCAGCCCCTCTCATCTCTTATTTGGATTAGTGCAATACCTCCAACTAAGCTTTTATTCTACCCTTCTCTGACATATCTTCTGCAAGCAGCCCAACTAAACTTTTAAAATAGAGATTATATTATGTCACTTCCTTGCTTAAAATAGTTTAATGGTGCTACATTGTTTTTAGCGTAATATTTAATTTCTAACCATGGGCCACAAAGTCCAGCATGATCAGAATCACACATATTTATTCAATTTCAGCTTACATCACTCTTCTCATGTCTTAGTACACACCAGCCACACTGATTTTCAAACATGGCAAGCTCAGGGGGCCGGCCCGGTGGCACAGTGGTTAAGTGTGCACGCTCCAGTTCTGCGGCCCGGGGTTCTCAGATCCTGGGCGCGCACCGATGTACCACTTATTAAGCCATGCTGTGGCGGCGTCCCGTATAAAGTAGAGGAAGATGGGCATGGATGTTAGCCCAGGGCCAGTCTTCCTCAGCAAAAAGAGGAGCATTGGCATCAGATGTTAGCTCAGGGCTAATCTTCCTCACACAAAAACAAAAACAAAAACATAGCAAGCTCAGCTCTTTCTCAGATCCTCTTCATTTACTCTTCCATCTGTGTGGAATGTTCCTTAACAGCTCTGCACCTGGCTCATTTTATCCATAATGGCTTAGCTCAAATGTCAACATCCCAAAGAGACCTTTAAAAAATTCACTTAACTTATGTTCACCCTCATGGTTAACCTCTATCAACATCCTACCTATTCCTCTTATATCATCCATTGCTATTTGAAATGATCTTTTTAGGAATTTATGTATTTGTTTTTGCTTTTTCATCAACTAGAATATAAAATTTATGAGAACCACAACCTTCTAATCTTTACCACTAAATTCCCAGATCTTAGTACAGTGTCTGCTCTTAGAACAACCTAGAGGTTGTTCAACAAATATATCTTGTAAGCCAGGAAGGAAGGAAAGAAAATATGAAAGTGGGGAGCAAATGTTTCAATCAAAGCGGAGTGATCCTACTGAATAAAGAAAATCAGCTATGGGTGGAGGGATATTGAAGAAGGTACAATTTTAGTGTTGATTTAAGAAACAGCCTGTTGCTATGCAAATTTTGAGTGTGGGCCCCTACAGAGGAAAGATATGGCCTCTGTGTGTCTATGAGAAAGATCTTCCCTCCAGCAGTGTCAAGGACTGTGCAGCAGACACAATTGTTGTTCCATGAAGGTTCAGCAAGAGGATAATATCAGAAGAATGTGCCCTATAAAGCCTCCTTAGAGGACGGAGCCAGGAAATCTCAAGAGAGGAATCTCTACGTAGCAGGTGCAGCAATAACAGTAACAACTAAAGCAGTTAAAATGACCAATTATGTCTCATTCTCAGTAGAGAGAATGAATATTTAACATAAGATACATAAAGAAAAACTAGTGAACAATAAACTTTGGTTGATGCCACCAATGCTTGCATTAATTAAATTACTGGGAAAAAGTTCAACGAAATTGGGATAGAGCAGAAAGAAAAGTAAGAATACAAGTATATTCTGAATGGGAAACAAGATTGCCAATGATAAGCTCTGGCCACTTGACTTTTGTGTACATTGGTTCTGCCAAGAGCTCAATAAATTACAATCCTTTTGGGTATCAGCCTTGACTCCCACTAATTCATATTGCTTTGCCATACCCTGTGTGTGCATGCACACATACACACACACATAATAAAACCACATTGTATTCTTCCCTCCTCAATACTATTTAATCTGTTCCTCTCACTCCTTTCCTACTGTGACTGTTTTTTGAATCTTCATTGATTCTCATCTGAATTACTGCAATAACTTCTTAACTGGTCTCCCTCCCTACAGCCTAGCCCCCACTATGTTTCCTATTCTGCTCTGCTACCAGAATAATCTTCCTAAAATACAAGACTGATTATGTGACTTGTCTGTTTGAAATCCTTTGTGTGGCTTTTCTAAGCTTATAGAAAATGTTTAAAATTCTTGCCTTGGTGCACAAAATCATTCTTGAGGGGGCTGGCCCCATGGCCTAGTGGTTAAGTTCAGCGCACACTGCTTCAGTGGCTTGGGTTCAATTCCCGGATGTGGACCTACACCACTCACTGTTGGCCATGCTGTGGCAGTGACCCACATACAAAATAGAGGGAGATTGGAACATATGTTAACTCAGGGCAAATCTTCTTCAAATACAAAAAAGAAAAAAATAAAGAGGAAGATTGACAACAGATGTTAGCTCAGGGCAAATCTTCCTCAGCAAAAAAAAACCACACACACACAAAAGCAATCATTCTTGATCTGGTACAGATCTCATCTCCCTCAATTTCTCCATATGCACTCTCCACTACAACCAAAAAAAACTATTTAAAACTCCCTGAATAAATCAAGCTTTTTAAGCCTCTATGCTTTTCTATATATAGTCTCTGTATATTATTCACTATTTCTGAACTGTCATTTTCCATCCCCTTCTTTAGCTAAGTTAGATCTCATTCATCCTTCAAAACTCAGCTAAAGCACCATTTCCTCTAGAATTCCCTCAGTATCATTTAGATTATTTCATTTTGTGCTCCCATTACATTTTTTACACACCAGGATCATTGACTTAATTGTCTATCTCCCCTATAAGTTTATTGGTAGCAAAGACAATGTTTTATTTGACTTCTTAGCCTCAGTTTCTGGGTACATAATAGTTGCTAAATAAAAGTTTGTTTGATGGATGAATGAGTGGTTTAATGACAAATGAATGCAAACCATGAAAAAACTCCCATTAGTCTATCTGTTTACTGGATTCTCCATGACGCCAGGAATGCTGGCCATGGCCACAATAACAAATGATTAGAATTCTTAAATCATTTCCATAGGATAATCCTTAGTTAGGAATGAAGATATTGTGCAGCAAAGGTAATAGCCTCCAAATAAGAAAAACTGGATCCAGGTCCTGAGTCTCCAAAATCTCACCATGCATTAGTCATCTCATAATTCTGTATACCAATATTTTGTCGTCCATAATGTGGCAATGCTACTAATAACCATTTCCATGATTGGTCAAGTTGTAAGAGAAAATGTGTTACTTTTTTAAGGTATTAATTACTCTACAGGTTCTGGATATCAAGTATATTGGTTAAAGTTTGCTTTTTTAACTATTTAAAAGTATTAATAGACCTTGCACAGAAAATAGTGAAATATAGTTCCACCCCTCCCCTGCATTGTTCTTATCCAGTTAGCTCAATAATCAGAACTATTAAAGCAAGTCATTTCCTTTCACCCACAATTTGGGAAAGATGTGATTTTGCATATTGGAGAATGGGGATAGCCTATGTCAAAGTGCTGACCACACAGGCAGTAGCAGAAACATCATCCAACATGATGACTGGGAACACGGGACCCCAGCCCGCAAAACACAAAACCGTGGCTTAGCTGGCTCTGGTTTTGAAGGTTGGAGAGATGTGGGGGTTTGTGCTTATGGTTGCTGATATTGGAAGTAGTAAAAAAGTTTCATTGATTATTAACTTTCAACAGTTGGACGTTTTTAGCTTGAAAGACTGCTGGGAGAAACAACCTTGCCATCTCACTAAAGGTATAAATTTCTTCTTTAGAATGTTCCACTGGAGCAGAGGTCAGCACACCTTTCTCTACATGGCCAGACAAGTACATATTTCATGCTTTGCAGGGTAAGCAGTCTCTGTTGCAGCAACTCAACTCTAGTGATTAGTGCAAACTCAGCCATACACAATGTGTAAATAAATGAGCAAGGCTGTGTTCCAATAAAACTTTACAGACACAGAAGTTTGGATTTCATCTCATTTTCATGTGTCATGTGATATTTTTCTTCTTTGGATTTTTTTTAAAACCATTTGAAAATGTAAAATTCGTTCTTAGCTCATGGACCATACAAAATAGGCGGTGGGGCCGTTTTGGGCCCCTGGGCCATAGTTCACAGCTCCTGAGCTAGACTTTTCTTTGGGCTATGGCATAGACTACCCTGACTAAGTCTTCTCTATCTCTGTGAGGCTCTGAGGGGGGCTGGAGCAAGCTGGCTTTTCTCCTGGAGCTCTGAATCTCTCGCATGTTGCAGGCTAGTGTTGATGTTGGCATTGGTAGTCCTAGTGCATCCTAGAGCATGTCAAAATGAGGCCTCAATCTTTAATTCAGGCTGTAAAGCTGCCACCAGGCCACCCCAAGCAAGGTTTCCCCAGCTGTCCACTTACCCCCTACTCTCCTCTCCACCCTAGAAGTTGTGAGTTAGCTAGAGGATGAGAGTGCTGCCTTCAGTCTACCACCAATTGACACAATTTTAGCTAATAATTGGGCAAAGAAGACTCCCTTGGGCAGTGCTTGCAATGAGGTCGTAGTGGTGAGGGAGCCTGGGTTCCTCTAGCTGCCTCCCAGGACCAGGAGTGGCTGGAGTTTAGAAAATGCTGAAGGGAACATTTTAGAATGGAAGGAGCATGGTCTTGGGCAATGCACAGACTTGGGTTTGAAATGACCAGGATTACCCCACATTGTGAACCCAGGGTAAATCCTGTCAATCCTGAACCTCCGCTTCTTCATGTCTGAGGTGAGAGTAATGATGTCCATCCAGGCTCCAAGGGCATCAGACGTGCTGGGAGCCCAATCAATGACATTCACTCAGTCTTGCAACAGGTATGTTCGTTAGTGTCTTACCCTGAAGCAAACACTGATCTTGAAAACAAAACAGCAGAGTCTCTGTACTCATGGAGTTTACATGAGAAGCAGAGAAGACAGAAAATTAAGCAGATATTAACAATAAAATGAGAAGAGTGCTATGATAGGAGAAAACTAGATAGCACTGAGAACGTATCCCAGGAGGTCCGACTGCTCTCGGGAGCCCAAGACGTCCTCCCTAAGGAAGTGCTGTGTAAGCTGAAGCCTTGAGAATGAAGAGCAATAAGGAGAAAATGTAGTCGTGGCCTCAGCAAATATTCCCATCCTACACGGTGCTCTCTGGAGCCCCAGACCCAGCTTATATTTTTAAGAAGGAAGAGAGGGCTGGTTAGAATACTAGAGCTAAGGCTAACCAGCCATGAGCTCCTGGGAGACTACCTCTTCTTTTTACCAAAGCAGAGCAAAATTAAATTGTAGGGGAAAAAGTGCTTTGCTCTCCTATAGCAGACAGAGGGTTAACAATTAAGTTTGACAAGGATCCATTTCCTTTAGGCTTTTCAAAGTTTGCAATTCAGGAATATCGATCTCTCTAAAGTAGAGTGTTGGCCTTTAGTAAGCAATAAAAGAAAAGCATAAACAATCTCTTCTCTGCCACAGAATTTTGTTTTATTATCTAAGCACCCCGTGCCTTTGTGAAGACTCTAGACCAGCCATTCATCAGTGCCTCCAGCAAGAATAGTGAAATACTTGAGAACAAAGAAGGAATTAAAAGTGCCTTACTAATAAGGCATCAGATAATTTCAATTTTCATTTTATGATTTCTAGTATTAATGATTCTAATTTTCTTGGGCACCTAAATCAGAAACCTCTAGAATACAGTGTCTTTATAAACAGCTAATGATAATATGCTCTAAACAATTCACATTATTTCCTCTTTTCTTTGCCACTCCTCTGTCCCACCTCTACCCTCAAAGAGAAGTGTCTGTGTGTGCGTGTGCATGCGCACACACGAGCACTCTATTTAGTCATTTAGTCAGGGAATCTCAATGCATCCGAGTAGATTTCTAACATTTCTAATCACATCCCCACTAAATCTTTAACCACCCAGTTCCACTGGTTCTACATAACCCAATTGTAGAAACATAAGTATTGATCCGAAGCGATAATGAAATCATTTGAATGTCCTTTTCACAAGATGTAGAAACATTTTTAAAAGAATGCTAATAACATTAAGGCCATTCAATAAAATAAGTATAAAACTAATGGAACAGTCTAATGTGATTTCAAATTACTTGCTCTGATGTCCTATTATGAGCTCAGTTCTCATTATTCATCTTGTGAAAATTATAAGTTGAGGGGAGATTTAAAATGCACCAAAAAAGAATAAATTAGAGGAAAATTGAATGATGTCTATTTTTCTTTTATAAATACCGAAAGATTCACCAGCCACTTTTTTAATCCCATCATTTACGCAGACAAAAGGAACCCAATAGTAAAATAAGCTGAATCAGCAAAATTACTCAGTCTAGGATTCAAAACCCAGGATCTATGATAAATGGGCAGTTTTAAGGTCATTTGCAATGTGATAGAAAGAGCATTGACCAGAGGAATGAGCAATAGTTTTCTTAATACAATCCTCCCTCTAAAGTGTTGTGTAAACTTGGTCTAGCCATTAATGTCTTTTAGGTCTCAGTTTTCTTCACATTTCGTGACGATCATAGCAAGTGTAACTGAATTCCCTAAGTGGAGTAAATTGTCCATCCCAGAGTACCCTAATCATCTGTTGCTAACTTTCTGCAGATAATTTCTGTGAGCACTTTCTTGTGTAGAAAGGTTATATTTGCAATTGCACCAGCCGAAGAGTATAGTAAGTGTATCAACTCATTTGGTTTTCAGTCAATTATATTGATAAGAGGTTTGGTGGAGGCAATAGTTGAAGCTATTGAAGGAAATTAATATTTATGAATGTATGCTGACCCCAGTTATTTACACTTGATCAAGAACTGAGAATATTTAGAGTGAAACTTACAGCTAAAACAAACATTTGAAAGTTAAAATGACACAGATACTCCCCTCACACCTGAAAAGAGATTTTTACATATCAAGGTATATGGGGTAACTATTCAGGTTCAACTGATTCAGCTTAAACTAAAAAGCCCAACTTAACGGCCTATCAAACAGACATTGTACATCTGCTTAACCGTTAAAGTAAAGAATACATTCTCTTAAGATAAGAATGCACACTTCCCCTCCTACGCCCTATTGGTAACGCCCAGATCAGTCCCTTCCCTGCCATCAGGGTGATGTTGACCTGCTAATTTTTAAACTTGGTGAATATGTGTCCTGGGCATGTTCAATGCATGTTCTTTGTTCTAAAAAGATGTAAGACTGTACTGAAAACCATGCTTCTCTGGAACACTTTCTAAGGCCTTCCTGGGTTAAAATCCTCATTTTGGCTCAAGTACAATTCATCTTATTTCTCTTAACTATGGAGTGGTTATTGGTTATTCTGGGTCAACACACCATAAACTCAAATAAATGACAGATGGATTAAAGCAATAAGTGTAAAAAATTAAAAATGAAGCAAATTATTTAATTTTAAATTATTAAAAGTAGAAGCAACTATATATTTGATCTCATGATTAGGACATTTTACAGATATGGAAAAATCAGCAAAGAGAAAATAAAAATTTTACTATATAAAGATCAAAAATTCCCGAGCACCTCCTAAGAGCAGAAAATTTTAAAGTGACTAATCAAAAGAAAAAAATTTGTAACAAACATAACAAATGATCAACATGTAAAATTTTTATATAATTCTATAAGCATAATAAGGCCCCAAAAGATACATGGATAAAGAGCATGAGGAATATAACTCAATTATAAATATTTGAAAACATGTTTAATCATATCAATAACATTTTTAAACGTAAACTGGATGGCACAGTTTAACCCATAGACGTGGTAAGTACAAAATTGGAGGCAAGTGAAAATGCCCTCCCACATACGACCTTTCACCATCTCAGCTCCACCTCCAATGTCCCTACAGCAAAAACTTCAGCAAGATCTCAAAGTACCTTACTAATTTCCCCAAGGATGCCTCCCTGCTGGTCTTCTAAAATTTATGTAAATATTACATCATCCATGCTCCTTTTTGTACGAAGGATTTTTTCAGTTAATCTCGTCCCACTTGCATCAGCTATCAACAGACTTCACTCCCATTTGCAGAGCACTTCACAATTTATGAAGCCTTTTACATGAAGCATTCGTCCCAACCCAATAAAATAGATATTATATTACCAATTTTATGGATTAAGAAATAGCCTCTGAGAGAGTCATTTGCTTGCTCAGTTAGTAAATAAACAAGGGCTCAAATTCCAGGGAAATTTCTCTTGTATAATATACCACTTCCCTTTGGTGGTTACATCTTGTTGCCACGCCGTGTTTCCTCTGCTCGTTTATAACGCCAGATGGAATATACGAAACTAAAACTGTACTTATTATCTTAAAAAACAGAATAGAATGGTAACAAATATTAGGATATAAAATCCACATCATTTGGGGAAGATAAATCTAAAATTCTAAGTGTAATCAATTTTCAGAGTCTCGTAGGTTTGAATTTATACACTGTTGACTAAGTTTCATCATTTTTCTTTTACTAATTAAAAATTTTCTACTCAGTAATCAATACTATGAAGAGCTAAGTCTTGAAAAGTGGATAAATTAAGCATAAAAATGAAACTCAGCAACTTTCAAATGGAAATTCACCCTTATTCACGACCAGGAATAAGGTGAATAGGAGACAAATATCTCCAAAGCGAATCATTCCCAGTGTACAATGAAATTTGCATCAATATCAACTCTTCAGGCCAGCCCAGTGGTGCAGCAGTTAAGTGCGCGTGCTCTGCTTTGGCGGCCTGGGGTTCACAGGTTCTGATCCCAGGCACGCACCGACACACCGCTCGTCAAGCGATGCTGTGGTGGTGTCCCATATAAAATACAGGAAGATGGACACAGATGTTAGCAAATAAAGAAGAGGATTGGCATTGGATGTTAGCTCAGGGCTGATCTTCCTCACCAAAAAAAAAAAAAACATCCATGGTATGGATGTAACACAGTTAGCTTAACCACTCACCCACACCCGTGTAGAAAGACACTTAGATTATTTACAGTTTGATATTATTATGAATAAAGCTGCTATGTGGATGTTAACTAGACTTATTGTGGTGACCATTTTGCAATATATACAAACATCAAATCATTGCATTGTACACTTGAAACTAATATAATGTTATATGTCAATTATACTTCAATAAAAAATAAGTAAATAAATAATAAATTACAAATAAAAATTTAAAAAATAAAAATTCTTATCACCTGAAAAAAAAAAAACACAAACAGATCCAGGTATAAGAAAGTCACTTAAGTGTTTTCCATTTCTTACTGTCTAGCACTGAGTGATTATAGTCATAAGGTCTAAACAAGCAGTGAAATTTACCCACACTTTTAACTTTGGTGACATGTATAAACAGACATAGGTCTCCAGGCTTCCTGTAGCAGTGTCACTCCAATTTATAAATCTATTCCCATTTCTATGCAGAGAGAAAAATTTCCAACATCTGGGCATGCTGTTACAAAGAAGTCCCGTGTTCAACCCCCATGCCGGAAATAATCTAGAAATCCAAAATACGCCAATATTTATTTGAATCGGTACCAAACTAAGAAAGCAGCAACATTCGCTTCAACTTCTCTTAGAGAAAAGAGACCATGGCTGACTTTTGAAATCTCACGTAAAAGCATTTGTGCTTCAGAGGCAAGTTGAGGTAATGCGTTTAATATATAAGCCTTTAATGTCAAGCTCTAGGCATCTGATGCCATCTTTCTTTATAAGTATAAAAAAGGCAGTTTGTATCTCCTAATATACCTGCTCTCAGATGATTTGTTTCCAGCAGTGAACAAAATGCTCCTTGTAACCTACAGAAAAAATATTCCATCTTATTTTGTACAATGTGATTTTGATTTCAAAGAGGCAAAAACCCTTGAGGCAAAGTATCAGTAATAATGACATAAAGTCCTGCAGTGTTTTAAGAAAATGTCAAAGAAAATATAGAAAATTCTGTATTTTTTCTCTTACAGTATTTGTTCATTGATTTAAACAATGATAAAGTGCAATTTCTTTACAGTATAAATAAATACTCCTTTTAGTATTATAACAGATTTATCATGTTAACAGCCATTCTTCCTATATATTTTCCACTAAAAAAAATAAATAAATAAGGAAAAAGGATTCCTAGCGGGAAGGATAGTTTAGAGTAATAAATTATCTAAACCACTCAGATTAGGAGAGGTTAAGTAACTCAGTCTCTTTACTGCCTGAACAGTGGGTTTTCCTTTATACCACATATAAAAGTAAATCTTTAAAAAATGCAAAATGAAATAAAGCTGCTATGAATATTCAGGTACAAGGTTTTTTGTAAACACTAGTTTTCATTTCTCGGACATAAATTCCCAGGAATGCATATGTTAGTTACATGGTTAGTTTAAAAAAAATGCCAAGCTATTTTCCAGTGTGGCTGTACAATTTTGTATGGCCACCAGCGATGTATAAGTGATCCACTTTCTCCACATCCTCACCAGCATGTGGTGTGATCACTATTTTTTTATTTTAGTCATTCTGGTAAGTGTGTAGTGATATCTCATTGTGGTATGAACTTGCATTTCCATAATAGCTAAAGATGTTGAACATTATTTTCCATCTGTATATTCTCTTGGACAAGATTCTATTCATGTCTCAGCACATGTTCTAATTGAAATATTTCTTTATAGAGGAGTTTTGAGATTTTGTTTATGTATTCTAGATACGAGTACTTTGATAGATATTGTTTTCAAACACTTTCTCCCAGTCTATGGCTTGTATTTTCATCCTCTTAACAGGGTTCTTTGCAGAGTAGAAGTTTTAAATTTTGATAAAGTCTAGTTTATGAATTTTTCTTTTTATGGATTGTGCTTTTAGTGTTGAGTCTAAGAACTCTTGGCCTAGCCCCAAACACCAAAGAATTTTTTCCTTTTCTTTTCTAGAAGTTTTATAGTTTTAAAGTTTACATTTAAGTCTGTGATCACTTTTGAGTTAATTTTAACATAAAGTGTGAGAATTAGGTTGAAGTTCACTTTTTGGCTTATGGATGTCCAATTACTCCAGCATCATTTGTTGAAAAGGCTATCATTCCTCCATTAAATTGCTTGTGAACCTTTGTCAAAACTAAAGTGTGTGGGTCTATTTCTTAGTTTTCAATTCTGTTCCACTTATCTGTTTGTCTGTCAGTCCATCAATACCACAGAGTCTTGATGACTGAAGCTATATAATTATTCTTAAAATTGGGTAGACTGAATCTGCCAAATTTTATTCTTTCAAAAAATTATTTTATTTATTCTAGTTCTTTTGCATTTCTGTATAAATTTTAGAATACTCTGATCTGGGCATTAAACCTGTGTAACAGTTTGGGGAAAATTGACATCTTTACTATGTTAAGTCTTCTGATCTATGAATGTGGTATGTCTCTCCGTTTATTCATATCTCTTTTATTATTTCTTTTATTAGTGATTTGTAGTTTTCAGCATATAACTCATGAACATTTGTTAGATTTACACCTAAGTTGTCCCATTTTTTTGAGAAGTTGTTAAATGGCACTGTACTTTTAATTTTAGTATCCCTGTGTTCATTACCAGTGTATATAAATGCAATTGATTTTCGTATATTTATCTTGTATCTTGAAACCTTGCTGAACTCATTTACTATTTCCAGGAGTTTCTGGTAGATTTGTTGGGATTTTTTACATAAGCAATCATGTCACAAGCAGAAAGGGACAGTTTTATTTCTCTTTTAAATTTGTATGCCTTTTATTTCCTTTTATAGTCTTATTGCACTAGACAGAACTTCTAGTACTATATTGAATAAAAATGGTAAGAATGGACATCCTTGCCTTATTCCAGATCTTAGAAGAAAGGATTCAGTCTTTCACTATTAAGTGTAATGTTATCTGTGAATATTTTGTAGATGATTTTTTATCAAGTTGAAGAAGTTCCTGTAGTTCTATTTTTTTGGAAGTTTTTATCATGAACATGTATTGAATTTTGTCAAATATTTTTTCTGCATCAATTGATATAATCATGTCATTTTTCTTCTTTAGCCTGTTAATGTGGTGTTTTATATTGACTGATTTTCACATATAGAGCCAGCCTTGCATACCTGGAAAAAAAACTTGTCCATGGCAAATAACTATTTTCATATATTGCTGAATTCCATTTACCAATAGTTTGTTAAGGATGTTTGTGTCTATATTCATAAGGAATATTGGTCTGTAGGTTTCTTTGTTGTACTATTTTTGTCTGGTTTTAGTATCAGTGTACTACCAGCTTCCTAAAATCAATAGAGAAGTTTTTCCTCCTTTTCTATTTTTTAAAAGATTTGTAGAAGTGGTATTGATTCTTCTTTAAACATTTATAGAATTATCCAGTGAATCCATCTGGGCCTGGAGATTACTTTTGGAGGAATTTTAACAGAGATTCAATTTCTTTAATACTTATAGGGCTATATACATTATCTCTTTCATATTGTGTGAGTATTGTGATAGTTTGGATTGGTTTTAAAATTGGTCCATTTAGGGCCGGCCCTGTGGCTTGGTGGTTAAGTGCACGCGCTGCGATGCTGGTGGCCCGGGTTCGGATCCCAGGTGCGCATCAAGGCACCGCTTCTCCGTTCATCCCGAGGCCGAGTCCCACATACAGCAACTAGAAGGATGTGCAGCTACGACATACAACTATCCACTGGGGCTTTGGGGGGAAAAAATAAAATAAATAAAATCTTTAAAATTGGTCCATTTAATTTATCAAATGTGTGTGTGTAGAGTTGTTTGTAGTATTTATCTTTATTATCCTTTTGATGTTTGCAGAGTGTGTAGTGATTGTCCCTTTTTCATCGCTGATATTGGCAAATTGTGTTTTCTCTCTTTTATTCTTTTGCAGTCTTGCTAGAGGTTTGTCAGTTTTATTGATCTTTTAAAAGAATCAGCTCTTTGTTTTATTGATTTTCCCTATTGTTTTCCTGTTTTCAGTTTCATTTATTTTTGCTCTTGTCTTTATAATTTCCTTCCTCCACCTTGCTTTGGGTTTATTTTGCTCCTCTTTTTCCAGGTTCTTGATACAGGAGTTGATTTGAGACTTTTGCTCTTTTCAAATGTAGACATTCAGTGCTATAAATTTCCATCTCAGCATGCTTTAGCTGTGCCCCACAAGTTTTGATGTGTTATGTTTTCATTTTCTTACAACCAATGTACTTTTTTTTTATCTTCCTCTTTTTGCTGAGGAAGATTGGCCCTGGGTTAACATCAGTGCCCATCTTCCTCCACTTTTTATATGGGACGCCACCACAGCATGGCTTGATGAGCAGTGCATCGGTGTGCACCTGGGGTCTGAACCTGCAAACCCCAGAGCCTGTGCACTTAACTGCTACGCCACCAGGCTGGCCCCCAACCAGTGTACTTTTTAGTGTCACTTGATACTTTGTCTTTGATGTGTGGATTATTCACAAGTGCATTGTTTAGTTTCTAAGTGTTTGGAGCTTTTTCTACTATCTTTTTCTTACTGATTTCCAGTTTGATTCCATCGTGATCAGAAAACTCACTCTGCATGATTACAATTCTTTTAAAGTTGTTGAAGTTTGATTTATGGCCAGGATATAGTCTATATTGACATATGTTCAATGGATGTTTGTAAAGAATATGTATTCTTCTGTTTGGGGGTGGAGGGTTCTATAAATGTCAGTCAGATCCCGTTGGTTGATGGCACTTTTGAGTTCTTCTACCTCCTTGCTGGTTTTCTGTCTAGTTGTTCTATCAGTTGTTGAGAGAGGGGCGCTGAAGCCTCCAGTTGTAAATGTGGATTTTCATATTTCTCCCTTCAGGTCAATTAGTTTTTGCTCTACATATTTTGCACCTCTGCTGCTTTGTGATACACATTTAGGATTGCTACACCTTCTTAGTGGATAGACCATTGTATAATTATATAATGTCCTTCTCAGTCTCTGTTAATTGAAGTTGCTCTAAAGTCCACTTCATCTGATAATAATACAGCCATTCCTTCTTTCTTTTGAATAACGTTTATATGATAGATCTTTTTTCATCTTTTTATTTTCAACGTAACTATACTGTTATATTTGAAGTGAGTTTCTTGCAGACAGTATAAGGTTGGCCATGTTTTTTAACTCCTCTCTGTCAATTCCTGTCTTTTAACTGGTATATGTAAACCATTTAATTAAAGGTAATTATTGATATGTTAGAACTTAAGTCTGCCCTTTTATTTATTTATTTTTTGTCTTTCATTTGTCTTTTCTGTTTTTCATCTCTGTTTTCTTTTTCCTTTCTTCCTATGGATTACTTGAGCATCTATTTAGAACTCCATTTTGATTTATCTATAGTGTTTTTGAATGCATCTGTTTGTACAGCTTTCTTAGTGTTGCTCTAGCTATTATATATACATACATAATTCACCACAGGCTACTGGTGTCAATATTTTACCAATTCAAGTACAGAAAATTTACCTCCCTTTGCAACTGTTTACCACTACCCATTTATAATTGTCTTAAATATTTTCTCTACATATATTTAGATACATAGTTCTGTAATTTTTGCTTTAACTATCAAATATAATTTAGAAAATTCAAGAGGAAAAGAAATATGCATTGTATTTACACATATTTTTACTATTTCCATTGTTCTTTCTTCCTTCTTGATGTTCAAAGATTCCTTTTCTTATCACTTCCTTATTTTTTAAAGAATTTCTTTAGCTGTTCTTGTAGGGTAGGACTGCTGGTGACAAATTGTCTTCATTTTTCTTCATCTGAAAATTTCCCCTCCATCTTGATTTCACCTTCATTCCTGAAGGATATCTTCACTGGATATAGAATTCTGGGTTGACATTTGTTTTCTTTAAGTAATTTAAAAATGTTGTGCCCTTTTCTCTGTTCTCCATGGTTTCTGATGAGAAATCTCTGTCATTTGAATTGTTTTTCCCTTGCAGGGGAGGTGTAAATTTCCCCCTTCCTCTCTTGGTTCTTATGGCTGGTTGAACAATTAAAATAACATAAGGCAGGTTAACAGGGGGAAATCAAATTTAATATGTGTACACAGGGAATTCACATAAGCGTGAAAAATTCCAGACAGTCAGGCAAAATCAGATATATATGTAATTTTAAACTAAGGAGAAGGATGTAGAGGTCTGGGACTTCAAAGGGAGGGAAGACAATTCACAGGAAGATGAAGACAGTTAATGGTTAGTAAAAAAATGTTTGCTAGGTCATGCCAAGACAATGGGCCACAGAGGGGACTTCTATCAAATGGGCATGGCTAGGTTCCTCCCTGTCTATCACACCTACTTCATATTTTACTTTAGCTATCTATGGTGATAGTTCTTCTTGGAGCAGGTACCCTATCTTTAAATTCTTTTAGGCAGTACTGGGGAAGGTCAGAGTTCCTTCCTGAGCCTTCTGGGATTTGATTGTTTTCAACTTGAAATAATCCACATACCAAGTAGCAGATCTCCAGGCAACCTGCCCTGAAACCCATTACCCTCACAGGTGTCTTTCTCTCTCACTGCTTTCAAGATTTTTGTCTTTAAATTTTAGTGGTTTGACTATGATGCATCTTGGTGTGGATTTCTTTGGTTAGGTAATTTTTGGTATTCTCTCAGCTTCTAGAAACTCTAGGTGTATGTATTTTGTCAAATTTGGGAAGTTTTCAGCCCTACTTTCTTTCTTCTCTCCTTATAGGACTACAATGACACAAATATTAGATTTTTTTGTTATAGTCCTACAGTTCCCTGAGGTTCTTCTTGTTTTTTTTTTAGTCTATTTTCTCTCTGTTGTTTAGATTGGGTAATTTCTATTGTTCTCTCTTCAAATTTACTGATTTTTTTCCTCCATCATATTCATTCTGTTATTGAGTCCATCAACTGAGTTTTTAAAATTTTGGTTATGATATTTTTTTTGGTTCCAATTTGTGCTTCTTTATATCATCTATTTCTTTGCTGAGACTTTCTTTTTATTTGTTTCAAGCATGTTTGTAAATTGCATATTGAATATTTTTACTATGGCTGCTTTAAATCAAGTTGAGATTTTCCTGGTTCTTGGTATGACGAGTGATTTTCTTTTGAAACTTGGATATTTAGAGTGTCGTCTTATGAAACTCTAGATCTTATTTAAACCTAGCTGGCTTCCTCTGATACCACTTCAGCAGAGGAAGGAAGAGTGCACTGCTGCATTACCACCAGATGAGGGTAGAAGCCCAGATTCCCACTCAGACTCTGTAGAAACACATGAGGGAGAGAGGATCCTCAATATAGTCAGGCAGAAGTTGGGGGTTCAGCTTCCCACTAGGCCTCTGTTGATACTGCCCTGACTGAGAGTAGCAGGAGAGCCTCATTACTGCTCCTGACATAGCCTCATTGACACCATGGGCCTCATTACTCCTGGACAGTGGCAGAAGTCCTGAGTCCCCACTAGGCCCCCTCTGACACCACCCTCATTTCTGCCCAGTACGGAGAAAGGACAAGCCTCCCACATGGCCTCCACTGGCACTGTAGCTGACTGGCAGGGCTGGAAGTCCAAGCTTTCTACTCTGCTTCCTCTGACACCACCCCTGTAGGGGAATTGGGGCTCTTCACTGCAGCCTGACAAGAGGGGAAGTTGAGGCTCCCATTTGACCTGTGTGGGTGAAGGTGAGGCCACAGTTTTTTCTGTGATGTTTGGCTGCAGTAGAGCAGTTATTATCTAAAAGTGTTCTGTCTTACCAGGCTGCCCTTTTCCTGGACCTTTGACTGGGGATAACAGGATTTTTGTTGGGGCTTTTATTGTCTGTTTTATTGTCTGAAACACCATAATTGGTGTTTCCAGGTTGTTGACTTCTTCAGCTCCAAGTCTGGAATATATGAGGCAAAAATAAAACCCAAGGAACCCACTACCATGCTATTTCTTGGGTCCCCACATCCCTAGCCAGTTTGCCTTCTTCTCTCCATCTTTCAGAGTCTTCTCATATTTGTTTTATATATAATATCCAGGGGTTTTAGTTGTACTTAGTGGGAGGAATAAGGAAAACTACATCTACTCCACCTTCCCAGAAGTCCCAACAATGAACTATTTAGGAAATTTATCTGCCATTTATTTTTCTGAAATATTTAAGAACCTTTTAGATTTGCCAATTCTTCTAATTGAAGCAAATGTTTCAGTGAGGCAATCAGCAAAGAAAATGAAGCATCCATCCAGCACCACCCCCTTGGGAGGAAAGAACAAGACCAAAAGAAGGTAAATAATAACCAAAAAAAAAATCTCTGAAGGAACAAATCAAGATGGAGTTGATGGAAGGGGAAATATATCTACTCCTGCCATCTCAAAGTCAATTAGACAAAGAACAAGTCTCCAAGATAAAAGATGCACATAACAAACAGACAACAGCATCAACATTAGGTAAACATGAATGTTTCAGATACAGAATGCAAATTGTCATTAATAAGAATTAAGGGGCCAGCCCCATGGCGTAGCAGTTAAGTGTGCGCGCTCTGCTGCTGGTGGCCCGGGTTCAGATCCCAAGTGCACACCGACGCACCACTTGTCAGGCTATGCTGGGGCGGCGTCCCACATAAAAGTGGAGGAAGATCGGCGTGGATGTTAGCTCAGGGCCAGCTTTCCTCAGCAAAAAGAGGAGGATTGGCATGGATGTTAGCTCAGGGCTGATCTTCCTCACAAAAAAAAAACAAACAAGAATTAAGATGTGGCGATTGTATTTTTCAACTGTATATGGAAGCCATTAAGCCTTCAACTGCTGGAAGGAAGAGAGAGGAAGGAATGATAGAGGGAGCAAGGAATGTGTTTGCTCTCTCATCTACAGTATCAAACCTAATTATAGATAGGGTTGTGCCTCTGCCAGTTAGAATACCAAAAGTGATGTGCCAATGAATACAATGGTGTTTTCAGCTCTCTTACACACTTTCCTATTGGTGAGGTCTTTAAATATGGCTATTTCTGGCATCCTTATCAGTCTGCCTCACTACTCACTGTAGGTAGTGCTTAGGGTCAACAATGAGGGGCTTTTCTCCCACAGCTTTCCCACCCCAGCAACTTGGAAAGTAGATAATCTCTAAGAGTAAAAATTTACAACAAACATTTAATTGATCAGAACAGAGTTATGCCAATTCCCCATCAAGAGGCAGAGTGGGTCCCAGGCCAGCAATACCTGACTAGAACCAGAAAGAAACTGGCTTTTCTCAAGAAATATTGTGCCAGGAAGAAGGTGAATGATCAGTCATGCAGGCAGAGAAAAAAGCAGGGGAGGGGCAAATTCTCACACTGTGTCTCCTGTCCTGTGCAAGGGAGAAGGTGCCCTACCCCAGGTAGCAGAAACCTGTTCATAGGGCAGAGTACGCTGTTAGTGGGGGTGAGTGCATGAAACTGACACATCAGACACCTCCTCTTGCTAAGAGCCCATCACCGCAAGCAGCCTCTGATTATCATTTGGCTCCCGTGTAGATATATCTACAAAGAGAAAATAAGTTGGGCAGCAGATCTAATATCTCCTCTGCTTCGAGTTCTGACTGTAAAGTAATAAATTTGGTATTTTGTTTTTTAATTATCAGTCCCTGGTGAATTGGGTGTGTCAGTCCTCGACCTCAGTTACTTCTTTTTTTTTTTTTAAGTTTTTTTTTTCCCCCCAAAGCCCCAGTAGATAGTTGTATGTTGTAGCTGCACATCCTTCTAGTTGCTGTATGTGGTACGCGGCCTCAGCATGTCCAGAGAAGCGGTGCGTCGGTGCGCGCCCGGGATCCGAACACGGGCCGCCAGCAGCGGAGCGCGCGCACTTAACCACTAAGCCACGGGGCCGGCCCTCAGTTACTTCTGAGAACACTAACAATTGCATTCCAATCCCAGAAAGCCAAGGAGGAGGGCAGGTTAACCTGCCTCCTGCACTCCTGGGGAGACCTGCCTGGCAGACAGCCAGCCTTCCTCAGGGATGCCTCCTGGTCTCATTGCTTGTTCCTTTCAAATTGCAACATGCAACCTCCACCTCCCTTTAGGTCAGAGCCCCCATCTCCCCTGTCAGATGCCTTATCTTTACATTAGGGTAGACCCCCTGATGCACCATCCTTTTGAAATTTCACACCCAGATCACCAGACTAGACTTTTGCCAGGTGTCTGAGACTGGGTCTGAGTTCCAAACCTGCCCCATCCAAGTCAGCAGCTTCTGTTCCAGTTGCTGACCCCTGCATCTGCCTCAACACACAATGGTACCTGGACTGTCACCAGGGCGACCTGGACTACACTTAGCCATGTCTCAAGACACAGCCCTGGCCAGGAAGCAGCAAACACAATTATAATGGGTTGAACACTTTTAACTACATTTGCAGCCTCTCCAAAAGTTACAAATCTTCATTATTGCAGACTTTGAGTCTGAGATCCACAAGAAAAACTTGAAAGCATTCAATACTGTCTCAATATTTAAGTGCATAATGAAACTGCATATGCAAGGAATGTTTATTTTATCAATACAATTGCGAACACGACCCATGAATCATGTGAAACAAGTCATAGATCATAACCTGCCAGTAAGTCTTGTCAAGGCACCAAAACACAAGTCAAGATAAGAGGGTCTTTCTTCTAAACCTACATCAACTAGTGCTATTTCACCCATGAATTCAGACTCCAAACAGAGAACTGTTGGTGCACGCAGAGACACAGGTAGCCTTGTTTATTAAGTAAGTAACGTTTTGTGGTCAGCAATGGAACCACATCAAAAATGACTGCATGGCTTAGGGGGTGTGCTTGGGTAGAAGAACTGCCTCCAGCGCTCACCATTACCCCATTTTCTTCTCCCCACTTGTAAGGGAAGGGCCATCCCCTCAGGCCCCCAGCAACTGGCCCTAGCACTCTCAGACCTGTCCAAAATCCATCCAGATCTGGGGCTCGAGTACTCGGGAGTGGCAAAGGGTAAAAAGGGCCCCAACTTCTTCAGCAGCTCTTGCCGTGCAATACCAGGCTGCAAGAGGGCTGGATTCAGCCAGTCATCCACAGAAACCCTTCATCATGCCTGTATCCAAATTGGTTCTAAGACAACTTCTCAATAATATATATATACAGATTATTAGATTAAGTGAAAGATAAGTTCCAGCTCTAAACTGTTATTACTTTTTCAAACTCACAGATATAGTACCATTCTAAACCCGAAAGATATCTCCATTTTGATGGACAAAAATATTTTCCCAGTCTTTGGCCAGCCACAATAGAAAAATTGAACAACTCTCCCTGCTTTGGTTATCTTTTTTATAAACTCAAATATAATTTACTTAAGCCAGCATTTCTCTATCTGCATTTCAGATTCTATGAGGTGCTAGAAAAAGGGTCTCATACTCCAAAAGTTTGGAAATACTGAATATGATGTGTAGTGCTTACAGACTCACAAGAAACATTAATACATTTAGAATCTTAAAGGCTCTGGGCACTTTTGCAGTAAAGAACCAACTGAATATTATTTAACCCAGACTGATTGATTGATTGATATGTGTGTGTACATATATATGTATGTACATGTGGATGAAGTATCTCTTTCTAAAAGCTTCATTGGCAAACGTATACACCCATGTAACCAACACCACAATAAAAAATATAGAACATTTCCATCACTCCAAAAATTTCCCTCATTATTCTTTCCATAAATCCATAATCCAAGTCTAATGATGAGAAAAACATCACACAAGTCCAAATTGAGGGACATTGCACAAAATACCTGACCAGTACTCAAATGTCAAGTCATGAAAAACAAAGCAAGAATGAGAAACTGTCCCGGACTGCAGGAGAGTGAGGAAACATCACGAGGAAACGTGGGATCCTGTAACTGGATCCTGGAGCAGGAAAAGGGCATTCATAGGAAAACTGGTGAAATCTGAATACAGGCTGGGGTTTAGGTAATAGCAGTGAACTAATGCCGATGTGTTAGTTTTGATAAATGGACCACAGTAATGCAAAATGATAATATTAGAGGAAAATGAAACTGGGTGAGGAGCGTACAGGAACTCTCTGTACCCACTTACTATCTCACAGTCTCAATAGGTCAGGAGTCCCAGCATGGCTTAGCTGGATCCCCTGCTCAGGGTCTCACAGGCTGCAATCAAGTGTCAGTCAGGCTGCATTTCTTTCTAGAAATGGAATCTTGTCCCAGGTTCATGTAAATATTGGAGAAATTCAGTTTCTTGTAGTTGTAAGGCTAAAGTTGGCCGCTGGCTGTTGGCTGGAGGCCACTCTCAGCTGCTAGAGCTGCCCACACCTCCTTGCCATTTGGCCCTGTCACAACATGGCAGCTCACTTCTTCAAGGCCAGCAGGAGAATCTTCCTCCAGCCTGCTAAAATGGAGTCTTGTATAGCATAATGTAATCACAGGAGTGACACCCCGTCAATGTCACCACATAATCTAACCTAATCAAGGGAGTGACATCTCGTTAGCATATTCTATTTATCAGAAGCAAGTCACAGTCCTGCTCATTCTCAAGGGAGAGGATTGCCCAGGAGTTACACTGGGGGACCGAGGTCAGGAGGCTCTTAATTTTTGTCTGTGGTGTGTATGGATCCCATCACTCAGTTTAAGATAGAATTTTAGAGACAAAGAGACACAAAAATGAATCTAGTTCTAACTCATACCGTGGAAGAAAGTGAAACCCAATGTGGTAAAGTGACCATTTCAGGTACGTACAAAGCAAGAACTAGACCCCCAGGTCTTGTAAAAACAAAACGTTTCTGAAACTCTGTAAACCTCCTTTCATAGCTTTTAAATGTTGTGTTCATGTTAGAAGAAATTTGTAGCTTTCTTCGACTTGATGCATTTGTTTTCAGTGGTAGGAACATTACCAAATGCCCAATATTAAGCAGACCCTTAAGGTGGGCACAAATTAGAAAGTTTATGAAATGAGCATATTATTTGTAATTGGACAAACACAATAAAACCAAGTTCAGCAATAAAGCTTTACCAAAATTTGGGAAGATGTAAAAGAGTCATAGTGGGCACCCATATTACATCCTGTAATGATCATGTTCTCATAAATTCTCACACAAATTCTGCATCCAAATATTTTTGTCTTTAATTATCTTGCTCAGATTATTTCACAACAAACAAAATATCTTTCAATTACAAGAGTAATAGTTCATCGGGACAATTACAAATGATACCAGCTCATATCTGGGTCAATTAAGAGGCTTTGTTGCTTAAGACATATTTTTCACAGGGCAAAATCGTAGCTGTTCTTCTCTAGGGTGTAGCATGAAGGAGGGGAAAGTAGTTGTTTGCTTTGCGTTTCTTACATGAATATCGTGGATATCTGGCAGAAGGCTTTAGGAAGCCCATTCTAAAAGAAAAATAAGACTCTCACTAAATTAATTTTAAGAACAGTAGTTTTTATGCAATGCAAAATCCACATATTGAAGCATAGTATAACAAGAAACATTTCTAAATGACAACGAAAATGACCCATTTATATGAAAAATAGCATTTTATCTCCTCTGACCGGTCCAAAATAAGGATTACAGGAGAATTCTGAGAATTAGCAAACTAGCAAATTGGGTTTTAAAAGTATTCTTCCATGCTTCCCAAAAAGCATAGAATTGAAAAACAAAACACATCATATTGGAGGCATTTTTCCATGATACCCATAAAGGAATGAATAGAAAGAGTTGGGTAAACTGTGGCGATTACTCAAATTAACCCGTGAATCCTGAATACAAGGAGTAGCTAAGCAGGTTCATTTTGTCTCTTCGGTCCCTCCCATCACCATGAAGACCATGTGGGCAACCTTGGTGTGACTGTTAGTGGGACATGAGCTCTGAGAGAAGCCACACAGGGGCCACATTGCACGTTCCAAGGAACTGCACTAGGATCACAGACACCAAAGCTGGCTCGTCTTCAAAATCAGATGAACGCCACACACACAGAGAAGTGCATAGAGAAGAAACTGCAGGTTAGATCATTGTCCCCAAATCATCTATGAACTATGATCGAAACCAAAGCAGCCTTAGAATTTTTGAGCTATAAGGAATCTTAACAATTATAAAATGAATGCATCCACATTTTGTAGTGAAACATTGAATCGCATTTGAAAATAGCATGTACATTGGGAGGTGCAATCTAAGTTGTATTTTTCGTGCATGTATGTGTTATTGTAAAATAACTTTTTTATTAAACTATATTCTAATGTTAATTCATATTTCTAAGATACATGTTGTGTCAACATGTTTAAGATTATGCAATATTTCAGTGTTTTCCCAAACGCGCGATAGCCAAAGGCTTTACTTTAAGAAATGATCTAATTTTGCTTGTAGATCTGAAATCAGACAGATGAATAGTGAGATAAAGAAATGTTACTTTAAAAGCATCAATCTTCTCTGGATCAAATTATTTGCAAGTGCTCCTTAGCTCCCTCAGGAAAGGAAAGGAACTGCTGACATCCTGGAGAAGAAACAGGCTAAGTACACATTAATGAGGACTTGGGCTCTCTTGTTCTCCTTTGTGCACACCCTTTAACAAATATAAGGTGAGTAGAACACAGTCAATTCTTATCTTCTCTCCCCAAAACTTATCAAGAGAAATAACGAAATTTCTAGCAAAGTACATCCACACACAAGCACATGCATAATCCCATCCCTGTCTTGTATAAACTATCCAAATCCAAAAGAATATTTAAAATAAGGCCCTTTTTAAGGCGTTGTTATTCTGGACATAACATTGCCCAACATAATTCACTTTCCTCTCAAATACATCTCAAAGAAAGCAAACTTTCAGTGCGCTTGGTTGGAAGGTGATCATTCTTGGTCTTCCCAGAAGGAAATTTAATTACTGCCTATCACAAAGTGCAAATTTTTATTTTTTACGCTACAAAAAAATTTTTTTTGTAGCTTTTTGCTACAGATCAGTTTTTTGAGTGTGTGTGGCTGGTTTCTCAGATTCTGACTGCCCTTTGGATGAGTGAACAAACTAATGGTCACAGCCAAGACCAGTTAGCATTAAGACCTCTACACCCCAATGGGCAACAAGACACTCAATATGTGCTCTGGCCTGACAGATTTCCATTGTGGTAATAAATACTACAATGAAATGAATGGAATAATTAAGACCCCGAGCTCAAATCTAACTGATTATATCTTTTCCTTTCAATGCTAATTCTTACTCTGTGCTCTCCCCAGGAAAACCTAAACTAACCATCCAAGTCCCTTAGACAGAATCTAGACACACCTATGACCTTGAGGCATTTTTGGTGATGCATCAGCATTAAGAAAGCTAGTAATGGTAACCAAGGGCTCCTCTATGTCCTTCATATACATTGTGCTGCACGCATTTTGTGTATTAACTAATTTAACCTTTTCAGTAACTCTTAGATCTTAGTTCTAAAAGTGCAGTCCATGCACCCCAGGAGTTCCCCAGAGCACTTTCATATTTTTATTATTTTATTTTAATATTTTATAATAACTTTATAATACTTCATATACTTTAATAATACTTTTTAAAATATTTTTACTTCTATAACCTTTATAATAATTTTTATAGTACTATAAAGGCACTATTTGCCTTTCTGATTGTGTTGACATGTGCACTGATGGCACAAAAGCAATAGGTGAGGAAACCAGTGCAGTGGCACCAAGCTATGTGAGCAGTCACCACCAAACACTCGAAGTTTTTCAAAAAGCCAGCTTTACTTAAGAATATTTTTTATAAAAGAGTAGAAAAAAATTATTTTATTAAATCTTATTCCTTAAGTACACATCTTTTTAATGTTCCGTGAGACTAATAGGAAGTTCTCATAAAACACCTCTGCTATATATGGAAGATGACAGTTGACTTGAGGAAAAGGCCTTGTACAGTTGTCTGAGTTGTGAGCTGGCCCAACTGCTATTTTCTTGGAATGCCATTTGTGATAGTACTTGAAGGAATGACTGACAGATCAACTGTGATTATTCAAATGGATATCTGGCAGGCATTTTCTTGAAAATGACCAAGTAAGCATGTAACTTCAAGAAAAACAACTATTTGTTTCCAATGAAAAAATTGGAGAAAATTGAAAAACTATATCTATAATAGTGAACTTGACATGTTTCCAACACTTAAAGGCTTTTTAGATGAAATCAGTAGTAATATTAATGATTGTGGGGTTTTTTATGTTATCGTAATAAAATGTGTCAACATTTGGAAGATCTACATAGCTCAGTGAACATAAGCATAATATTACAAAATCATTTAGAGTAAAAGATCCATTCAAAGTGTAAGATAGACTAATGGACTTTTAATGTAATCAAGAATGAAAAATTTACTGATATGCTTTCAGATTATACATTACAACTAGCCTTTAAGAAACTACCACTTGTTGAGTTTTGGTGTACTATCAAAGAAGAGTACCCACACCCAACTAAAAAGATTATTAAAATATGAGGCCAGATTTTCTTCATATACATTAATCAAAACAACATAGCACAAGATGGAATGCAGGAGCAGATATGAATCTGGCTGTCTCCTATTACTCAAGAGATATAAAACATAGTAAAGAGATTTGAAAAATGTAAAACAATGCCACTGTTCTAAATATTTTCTTTGTTTGGGAAAATATAATTATTTTTCATTAAAAAGTATCTTATATATGTTAGTTTTAAATGACTTTATATAGAGAGATTTTAGAGTTTCTCATTTTAAATTTCTAATATGGTAAATTACTATGGACATTTTTGGGCCTCAGTAATTCTTATGGGTGTAAACACATCCTGAGACCAGGAATGTTAAGAACTGTTACCTTAGAGGTTAAGTGCTACAATGATATCCCACCTGTCTACTAAGATTCAGGCTGGTAGTAGAATTGTGGGATAAAAAAGTTAAGTTAGGGAATCATAAAACAATGATATAATTATACCTTGACATTTCACTTTAAAGAAAAAGATGTAAATACACATTTCTGTCACTCTTTTGATCTAAGGATAAGACATTTTCTTTCTGCATGCTTCTGCATTTTGGAGTTTTGCAATACCTTTCTTGCATAAACTACCCATAATGCATCATCTAAGACTTTTTTTTTTAAGTGGAGAAAGATATTAAAAGCACACTGGAAATCCACTCAAGTGAAGGCTCTTTCTAGATATTTAAATTATTTTACACTATTTTTTCACATCCAACTTAATTTTTATAAAAAATCCAACTCTCTACAGACATCTTATTGGATTATATAATATGTAAACTATTTTACTTACAGTAATAATTTCAATAGGCACACACAAGGTTGGGAACAAATGCAACAATATTAGTAAGCATAACATTCTTTGAGAATAATTGCTATCGTTGTTAAAACACACATTGGTAAAGCATAAGACTTTTAAGAATTTTCTAAGAAATGAAACATTTCTTATGGGAAATGTGACCATGTTTACAGGTTAGGAAATTGTAGATGTATTTATTCTAAAATTTTATATGATCACTTTCATTCACACATTTTACTTTTTCACTTGAACTTTGACTAACTCCAGGACTATTCCAAAATTGACTGGACAATGCTGATATAAGCCTGGTTTTTAAGCTGAGTTGGAAAATATTTATTTAGCTACTTAAGAGGCAACCAGGGGCCGGCCCCGTGGCTTAGTGGTTAAGTGCAGCGTGCTCCACTGCTGGCGGCCTGGGTTCGGATCCCTGGCACGCAGCAACACACCGCTTCTCCGGCCATGCTGAGGCCGCCGCCCACATACAGCAACTAGAAGGATGTGCAGCTATGACCTACAACTATCTGCTGGGGCTTTGGGGGAAAAAATAAATAAATAAAATTAAAAAAAAAAAAAAAAAAGAGGCAACCAGTCTTCTAATCGTAGAGACTGAACAGCCAAATAAGTCTTGTTCCTTGGGAAATTAGAAATTTCCATGTGGATCCACTCCTCTAAAATAGGAAACAAACATCCTTTCCGTTTAAGATGATTATCTATCTGCCTTCTCTCGCTTTCAACCAAATGCCTAAAAGACTTACATAGATTTGTGTGTCAAGGATGGAAAAAAGATAATTTGCTTCACGTAAATTTTCCTATATTTACTTTTTTTTAAATTTCTGGATGGGTCACTCAAATGGGTTAGCACATTTGATTCTACTCATATCACGGGATGGAATTACTTCAAGGATCACAGTCACGTAGCATCTGTGCTTCCTGAAATGAAATCCCTGTGCCAGGAAAGGTAGAGGGAGAATGTCCAGCTTTTTCAGAAAAGCAACTTGGCTCAGCTGTGGCCTCCAGAAGATTCTCACCCTCTAAGAAAAAGTAGCTAAACTAACTGGAGAAACTAAACTAAGGCAACAATGCATAGTCAAAGTGTGCACAGGCAGACAGACTTGGGTTCACTTGGACTTTATGAAAATTATTTAACCTCCATGAACTTCAGTTTCCTCACTGGTAAAATAGATATTTCATACTCTCCTGGTTGGGATATTATAAGGATTTCAGAAAATATACATAAAGACCTGGCCCGTCACCTGATCTACAGTAAGGACTCAATAAATGAACAACAATAGCAGCAGTGGCTGTAGAAGAGCAACACTTCCTTACAAGTCCTTCTAACCACAACAACTGAGGTCTGGGACTTGCTTTTGAAGTATACGAACAACTGGCTTCTCTGAGACAGGGTTTCCCTAAAAGTGTTCTGAGTCTATCAGTTCCCCCAGATAGTAACTGTTTCTTAGGAAGAAAAAAATGTGGTTGGGGGGTTCGTCTGGTCATGTAAGTTTTGGATATTGTAGGTTAAGAAAGAGTAATATTTCTTTTTTTTTTTTAATTTTTTAAAATTATTTATTTATTTTTCCCTCCCAAAGCCCCAGTAGATAGTTGTATGTCATAGCTGCACATCCTTCTAGTTGCTGTATGTGGGACGCGGCCTCAGCATGGCCGGAGAAGCGGTGCATCGGTGCGCGCCTGGGATCCGAACCCGGGCTGCCAGCAGCGGAGCACTCACACTTAACCGCTAAGCCACGGGGCCAGCCCAGAATAATATTTCTTTACTAAAGATTTCTTTGGGATTTAATATGCTAATGTACATTGAAACTCTTCAAGAGGGCAATATGATTTGAAGTGCACCCCAAAAGTTTATTCAATGGCAGAATTATTTTTGAGGGAGCATCATATAGGACTAGTGATTTATGGAAAAAAATTTGGAAATTGCTGCTCTAAATATACAAGTGATCACAAAAAATCAGTTTGACAATGTAAATGGAGAATAATACAATAAATGTTAGCATGAAATGCAATAGAATTCTTCTTTGATAATTTTATTAATAATATCAGCAACTCTGCAAATCTCTGTATGGCTTTTTATTTGTACAATCTGAGTATATACCTAAAAAGTCAGACATGCATGGTCCTGAGGGAGCCGTGGGTTACACCAGTCCTTGTCTCAGGAACTAAGGCAAGCACAGCTCCGGAGTTTGGGGATGACAATTCTGCACTTCATCAATCCAGCCACAAAAGCAGGGGTCCGACTTCCAGAAGAGGCCGCTGGGGTGGGCCAGAGCAGTTTTGGGTCTGGGCACAAATGAGCAGATTTCTCCCCAGATCTGTAGAGAATTTTGCCACCTAAACCCCAAACCAATATTTTGTGTAACCAAAGCCTTACAAAGTCTTATGAAAGCATATCCTTTTGTTTCTGCTTCTAACTCCTGACTCCACTAGAGGGGAAAAAAGTCAAAGAGACCAAATAAGGGATGAATGCTAGGCCACCCTCAATTACAGAAACTACCCCTTCTCACTGTTTAGGCAAAACCCAAGGCCCCTGAGCCATGCACATAAGAACCCAGGTAAGTCACTGGTCCACAACCACACAAGCTGCCAAACCCTGAATCTCATTTCCTCTTGCTGAATTTGAACAGATGGTATCCAAGAATATGAGTGGGAAAAAGTGGGCATGGTCTGTGCAAAGGCAAGGATTAAGGTGTGAAAGCAGCCCCCTAACTATTATTTAAGGGATACTGAGGGGGACAGAGACCCAGCAGTAGCTCTACTTTAAAGTTTATGATTAGCAATCTACTTTGAAAGTTTTTTAAGGTATTAAGCACTGAACACAAAAATGCCAATATTTCTTGGAAGGCTGATACATTAAACTGTCTACGCATCTCCCCAGTTGAACAAATATTCACCAAGCAGCCGTTTCATGCTAGGCACCATTCTAGATGCTGGTGTTACAGTAAAAAATAAACAGAAATCCCTGCCCCACTAAAGTTTGTATTCTATTGTGATTATGAAAAACTAAAAAGTCTCTGATGTTAGTTTTCATGTTACAGGCCACTTACAACTGGATTGGAATAGAGTTTGTTTAAGCATGTCCAGAAGATGATGCCCAGGAGAGCAGGCCACGACAGAGTCTATATGACTGTCAGGAAAGCACCAAGTCTGAAGATCCTAGGCACTGAACCCACGGAGTGTGTGTGTGTGTGTGTGCACATGTGCACATATTATGTTTGGAATGGATATCGAAAGCATTCACAGAAAGAAAATTGAGGCAAGTTTGTCAACTTCAAGATTCGTCCTAGGCCTGGCTCAAACAAAAATGATAGGAGAAACAAAAATAAATTGGTGCCCACAAAGTACTTTGCTAAGGCAACATTGCCATCTCTATAGTAAGTCTGATAAATTTCATTAACTATTTACATAGGCTTTGCTAATTGCAAAGGGCACTTGGGGAATTCTAAGAGGGTGCATACTTTTAATGTGTAAATAGAAATTCTGAATCTGACGATCCAGTTTTAAAATACATTGGGGGAGGTAAAATGGTGTAATAAACTCCTTCAAATTGCCTGCCTGGTTTAAGGGACAGCCTGTGAGCTCATAGTCAGGCCCACAACACTGGTCGAGCCACAGCTGACCAAAACTGGAAGGACACCAGATTCAAGTTTGGAAAATCAGATTATACTTCCTGAAAGTTTGTCATCGGAGCTATACAACTCTAATTTAGTCTGCACTAGTCTCTTCTACATAGGATATCTTGTTAATTCTCAAAAAAATTATGAGGGATTGTTGTCCCCATCTCAACAATATGATATTGAGGATCACGGAATAACATATCCTTCTCCCCTCTCCCACGTGGTGACTGAAAAGCAAAGTCAGAATGCAAAAGGATAGAAGAAGGAAACAGATGTAAGGAGAGAAGCTGCTTGGTACCTGATGGTTTTGTGAGTGCTGATTTTAGTACCAGGGAGAGGCTGCAGATGGTATTATCCAAAGATGACCAAAACAGTGTCCCCCATTCCACATGCTCCTCTGGAGCCTTGCCATTCATGTCCCCATCAAGATGTGGAGTCCAATCCCTCCCTCTGGAACCTGTTGGAGCCTGTGACTCACTTGTAACTGATAGAATTTAGCAGAATTAGTGGCATGTGACTTCTGAAACTAGGTCACTAGAAGCGGTACAGCTACTGTCTTTCAAACTGGAATGCTCCTTTGGAGTCCTGAGCCACTACGGAAGAAGTCTGACTACCTGGAAGCCACCATGTTGTGAGGAAGCCCAGGCTACATGGAGAGGTCACACAGAAGTTCCAGCAAGAGCACCAAATGAGGCTCCATTGACAGCCAGCCTCAACCGTGAGACACGCGAGTGACACCACCACCAGGACCCCAGGCCCCAAATGCCGATGCATCCCCAGCCTCTGAATCTTCCAGCTGAAGCCTCAGGCATCGTGGAGCAGAGGCAAGCCATCCCTGCTGTGTCCTGTACGGATTCCTCACCCAGAGAATCCATGAGCACATGGTTGTTTTATGCCTCAAGTTTTGGGGTTGTTGGTTTGCCAACAATGGCAAATGTAACAGAGATCTGGCTTTATTCCTATCCTAGAATTCCAGGAGATTCTACTGTATCCTATTTTAGCCTTCTCTAGGTTTTGAGGATTTCTATCACTTGCTGACAAATCATTGAAATTAATAAGGAGACTGGTATTGGGAATGGGGTTGCAGAAAAAATGTGGGACTGGCTGAGCCAAAGTGGATTGTCTGCAGCAAGAAGTCTATTGTCTTGGGATGGCGAGCTGGCAATGCACGTTTCATGGTAGCAATATGTCTTGTTTCTTGGGATTCAGACCCCCAACTTCACCAGGCAGGGACGCTTTAGAGGAATTAATTTTCTTAAATGCCAGAACATCAGATTACGTTAGCAATTCCTTACGGCCTTCAGTGAAGGCAAGAGGAAGCACACACTCCAGGCTAGAGCTGCTCAGTGGGAATCAATGCAGAGAGAGTGGAGGGCACGGCAGGAGACCACACGGCTCCAGGGCACAGAATCCACTGCTGGCTTAGCCACACTGCAGGGCCATATTCATGTGCAGGTGTGAGGAACTGAGGATTACTAGCAATTGGAAGGAGGAGACATACGAGGAGCCAGAAATTTTAGCAAACCCTTTACAATGTACTTTCTCCCTCACCAAGCAAAAATGATGATGCCTCCCTTTGTAATCCTCATTTGACTGTAATGAAATATTTTGGCAACACTCCAAAGCAAATTGAGAAGAAATGCTCCCTGCAACCCACACCAAAACTCCTGTCGTGTTCTGAGAGTGTAAGGAGATAACATACAATAGGCGGAGGCCCAGAATTTCCACTAAAATCAGAAGCCCCGAAGGGATGACTTAGCCCCGGGCGTTCATCAAGCCAGGAGATTCGCAGAGTGCGTCTCCGCAACGTTCCTGACATCAGTCTGTAGCAAACATAGTTCTCAAAAACGAAACTGGCAGACAGCTGACTAAGGTTTTACAAGAATGGTTCTGCAAGAAAAATTCTTCAAACTAACATCCACCTAAAATCTTCCAGCACAGCTTGGTGAGAAAGACGACGCCTTTGGTTTTGAGTATGAGGAGAAATATCAGGCCGCGCAGCGCTCTACCTCTTGGACTCTCTACTTTCCTACCTGACTTTTTTGGCAGCAAATCTCTGATACCTAATTTTGACACAAGGCAGTACGAGTGTGGAGCTGAAGTTACTGAGCGTTATGTGTGATTCTATAGCGACCGTAATTAGAAAGGAAATTTGAGAGGTCCTGGAGAAAAGAAGG